>NC_141698.1:405134051-405772728 GCF_964263255.1 Lissotriton vulgaris | reverse complement strand
TGGGTTTGTGAATGCCTGAGTGGGTCCATGAGAGGCTGGATGAGCCGCTCACTGGGTGAGTGAGTGGATACAAGTGTCTGAGTGAGTCAGTGTGTGTGAGTCTCTGGGTGGGTCTGTGAGTGGGTACATGAGTCTCTGAGTGGGTCTCTGAGTGGTTGCATTACTGTGTGAGTTGGACTGAGAGTGAAGGTATGAGCTTCTGAGTGGGTGAGTGTATGGGTGCATGAATCTCTGAGCGGCTATGTGAGTGGGTCTGTAAGTCTCTGATGAGGTCTGTGAGTGGGTGCATTTGTGTCTTGATAAGTCTGTGAGTGGGTGTGTCTTATTCGAGTGCCTCTGTGAGCGGGTCTCTGAGTGTCTGAGTGGCTCTGTGAGTGGGTGCATGATCTGAGTGGGTCTGTGAGTGGGCACGTGAGTGTCTGAATTTCTCTGTAACTGGGTACATGAGTTTCTGAGTGGGTCTATGAGAGGGTGAATGCGTTTCCGAAAGGCTCTGTGAATTGGTGGGTGGGTGAGTGTCTGAGTGAGTCTGTCGCTGGGATCATGAGAATATGACTTGTTCTGTGAGTGGGTGCATGAGTGTCTGAGCGTGTTGCTGAATAAATGCATGAGTCTCTGAGTCGGTCTGTGAGTAGATATGCGACTGTCTGAGTAGGTCTGTGATTGGCTGCATGAGCCTCTGAGTAGATGAGTGAATAGGTGCATGAGTATATGGCTAGGCCTGTAAGTAGCAGCCTACGTCTCTGAGTGAGTCTGTCACTGGGATCATGAGAATATGACTTGGTCTGTGAGTGGGTGCATGAGTGTCTGAACGTGTTTCTGAGTAAATGCATGAGTCTCTGAGTCGGTCTGTGAGTAGATATGTGACTGTCTGAGTAGGTCTGTGATTGGGGGCATAAGCCTCTGAGTAGATGAGTGAATAGATGCATGAGTATATGGCTAGGCCTGTAAGTAGCAGCCTAATTCTCTGAGTGGGTCTGTGAGTGGGTGTATGAGTGTCTGAGTTGGAATGTGAATGGGTGAATAAGTTTCTGAGTGAGTGAGTTTGTGGGTGCATGAGTGACTCAGTGGGTCTCTGAGTGGGTGCATGAATGAATCTCTGAGTGGGTCTGTGAGTGGGTGATTGACTGTCTGAGTGGTTCTGGCAGTGGGTGCATACGCCTCTGAGAGGGTGAGTGACTGGGTGAATGCAGCTGCAGCAAGTGCCATTTAAAAGTGGTGAGCCATATGTTCCTTTTGCATCACTCTAAGAGTGAATGGACTTCAAACCATCTTTGCATTCTATTCATTCTTGAAGTGACACAAAAGGAATGCCTAACCAATTGTCCATTGGAGTTTGCCTATGCTACGTCAGTCCAGTGCAGGGCTGAGAATTAGACTTTCATTTAAGTTTACGAGAGCAGGTTTGGAATTGGCTTGGGCAGAGTAACCCACAACTCCATCTGAGACCAGAGAACAATGTCTCTTCCCCCCACGCTCTCTAACAGTGCAGTATCAGAGGCATTTACAGTGTATATGCCGGATTGGACTCACCCAAGCTTTTGTCTAGCCTGATATGCGCACTTTAATTTACAGCAGCCCTTTGGTCTATAGCTGCATTACCAGAGGAGGACCACATCTCCTTCTCCTTCATGATGCAACATCTGCTGTATCACTTATAAATGTTTTTACTCATAAGTGGCAGGGCAAATCTCCTTTGCCACTATAGATGAGCCACTGCTGGGTGCATGGCTGTCTGAATTGGTCTATGAGTGGGTGTGTGCATGTCTGACTGGATCTGTGACTGGTGCATAAGTCACTGAGTGGGTCTGTAACTGGGTGGTTGAACCACTGAGTGGCTAAGTGAGATGGCACATGAGTGTCTAAGTGGATCTTTGACTGCATGCATTACTGGGTGAATGGGTGTTATTTTTTAATTCAGCAAGGTTCACCACACCACTGCAACGCTACACAGGGAACCGCACTGAGCGTTGCAATGGGTTTACAACTCCAACCATGTGAGAAAAAAAAATGTTTCATGCATTTTGATACTCATAAGGGGTCCCTCAAAGGTACCTATAATGGACCCATGGGATCAGGGTAGCCCTACCCTGACCCTTTCTATAGTTTCCAATATTTATTTTAATCCGTAGGACCATGTCCTGCTTTATAAAATGGTGGCCGCAATTTTCTACAAAGGCTGTGGCCAGCCAATGACAGAACTGCTCCTGGCACGTGCGTTAGCATGGCTCCGTGTAGGTCTCTTGAAGGAACTGTGTCAATACATGTACAAATTTGGATTTTGTTTACTATCTCAAAAACTACTATACTGATTTACAACAAATAATAAAAAGCACGCTTTCTGGACCAAGAGCTAGCTTTCTGCAAAATATGGTGTCATTCCGTCCAATGGTTTGGGCTGTAGTCGTGTCTAAAATACCTATGGGAATTAACTTGGGAATGTACTTCTTTTGGCCTCCCCGCTTTTTTCTCAGCTTCCGCCTGATGGTTTGCCCCAAAACTTCCCAAGCTCAACAAGACCCTACTAGACACTTTTTGGAGAAAAATGTCATGAAGAGTTTAACAAATAGCGCCAAAAATATAGGCAAGTCAAAACATGCTTTTCCTAAGGAAAATAGGTCCTTATTATCAGTATCTACAGATAAACATCAGTAAGTGATATACATACTTATATAGTCACTGAAAAAAACAAAGGTTACAAAAATGTTATAGTTTGACAGCTCCAGCCAAGTCGGAGCAAACACTCTGCTTCCAGCAAGTTGTATCTGACTAAATACTCTCGCTTGCTGGAAGCTGAGGTTTTGTCTTATTTCTGCCCGCTGTCAAGCAGGCAGGGAAACAGACAAAACAATTGCTCTCACAGACAGACAGCTGCATGTTTACAGCTCTCTTTCTGTAAGAGCAATGACGGGTCATTCAGGTGGCAGAGAGCCGGAAGAGAGAAACTAGCAGAAAGAGACAGAATAAAGGTGAGAACCCAGTAGAAAGAGGCGGACTAAAGATCAGCAACAACCAGAAAGTGGCAAGATAATGGTGAGAAATGAGCAAAAAGAGGCAGAATACATGTCAGAAATAAACAGAAAGAGGCAGAGCAAAGGCCAGCAATGAGCAAAAAGAGGCATCATAAAGATGAGAAACAAGCAGAAAGAGGCAGAATAAAGGTGAGAACCGAGCAGAAAGAGGCGGACTAAAGATCAGTAACAACCAGAAAGTGGCAAGATAAGGGTCAGCAATAAGCAGAAAGAAACAAAATGAAGGTCAGTAACGAGCAGAAAGAGGCAGAATAAAAGTCAGAAACAAGCATAATGTGGCAAAATAATGATTAGCAATGAGAAGAAAGAGGCAAAATAGTGGCCAGAAATGAGGAGCAAGAGGCAGAATAAAGGTGAGGAAAGAGCAGAAAGAGGCAGAATAAAGGTCAGAAAGGAGCAGAAACAGGAAAAATAAAGGCCAGCAATAAGCAGAAAGAGGCTGAATAAAGGTCAGCAACGAGCAAAAATAGACAGAACAAAGGTCAGAAACATGAACAAAGAGGCAAAATAATGGTCAGCAACGAGAATAAAGAGGCAAACTTTATGTCAGAAAAGAGCAGCAAAAGACACATTAAAGGTGAGGAATGAGAAGGAAGGGGTAGAATAAAAGTCAGAAAGGAGCAGAAAGAGGCAAAATAAACGTGAGAAATGAGCACAAAGCGGCAAAGAAAAGGTGAGAAATAAGCAGAAAGAGGTTGACTAAAGGTCAAAAAAGAGCAGAAAGAGGGGGAAAAAGGTGAGAAACGAGCAGAAAGAGGATGAGTAAAGGTCAGTAACAAGCAGAAAATGGCAAAATAGTGGTCAGAAATTACAGCAACAGGCAGAATAAAGGTCAGAAACCAGCAGAACGATGCAAGATAAAGGTGAGAAATGAGCAGAAAGGCTCAGAATAAAGGTGAGAAACAAGCAGAAAGAGGCTGAATAAAGGGCAGAAACCAGCAGCAAGAGACAAAACAGAGGTCAGCAATGAGCAGAAAGAGTCAAAATTAAGATGAGAAACCAGCAGAAAGAAGGAAAATAAAGGCGAGCAACGAGCAGAAAGAGGCAATATAGAGATCAGAAATGGGTATAAAAAGCAACATAGAGGTCAGAAACTAGAGGAAATGAGGAAATTAAGGCCTGTAACGAGCAGAAAAAGGCAAAATAAAGGTTTGGAAATTAGCAGAAAGAAGCAAAATAAACGCCAGCAACGAGCAGAAGGAGGTAAACCAGAGATCGGAAACAAGCAGAAAATGGCAAATTCTAGATCAGAAATTAGCAGAAAGTGGCAAAATAATGTCAAGGAAAGAGGAGAAAGAAAGAAAATATAGATCAGAATCAAGCAGAAAGAGGCAAAATAAAGATCAGAGATGAGCAGAAAGAGGCAAAATAGAGGTCAGATATTCGCAGAAAGAGGCAAAATAAAGTTCAGAAGTGAGCAGAAAAAGACAGAAAATGAGCAAAGAAGGAGCAGAACCCACTCAGGCACTCATGCACACACTCACAAAGCAGCTCAGACACTCTCACAGCTACTCACAGACCCATTCAGACACTCATGCACCCACTCACAGATGAACTGAAACACATACGGTCACTCACAGACCCAGTCAGACACTCGTGCACCCACTTACAAAACCACACATACTCTCTTTCACCCACTCACAGACCTACTCTGAGACTCATGCACCAACTCACAGATCAACTCAGAGACGCACACACCAAATCGCAGACCCACTCAGAGACTCACTCACACACCCACCCAGAAATGCATGCACTGCCTCACGCATTCTCTCTCAAATGTTACATATTACAGTTAGGAAATAACATTTAAAAATATAGAAATCACTGAAAAATACAAAGGTTACCAGGATGCTATAGTTAGGAAATAAAATGTAATAAACCCTAGAAAATCACTGTAATAAACAAAGATTAATGGGATGTTATAATAAGAAAAGAGAATTAAAAAGACCTCTGCAATTCAGTGAAAAAACAAAGGTTAACAGGGAAGTTATAGTTAGGCTCAGATTTCACCTATGCAAAACCATAGAAATTCAGCATTTATAGTTACCTGAGCTAACTATAACCTATGCCCCCGCATTGCACTGCTTATGACCTCACATATTACAACACGGATGAGATGATAAGTGACACCACTGGTGATATATATACATCTGCAATAAAAAAGCAAGAGCCCATCTGGTCCGTGTCCGAGTTTCCTTTGCTGGCTGGCGAGATTCGTTGTTAGGTAGTTATAGTTAGGACCTAGTTTCCATAGGAAATCCACAACATTCTATTTGGAATAACTTTGGCGCCGGTGGATGAATCTTCGTGAATTTCTCCAAGAAAATGGCCTGCTCGGTTCCGCTCCTTCCCTTAAAATTTGGGGGTGATATGTCAAGTGGGGGCGAGATAAAAGGGGGTCCTAAAACGTGTTTTCCCCATGCAATTTTCAATAGGGACCTTTAGCCAGGGCTACAGCCCGAACGGCTGAACTGAATTACACGAAATTTGGCATAGAGGTAGAGTTCTGTTCGCAGATTGTGCTTTTTGTTACATGGTGTAAATCCGTTCAGTAGTTTCTGAGAAAATTGCAAGGAAAATCATAGCGATATCTAGAGACGGAGTTCAGCGCGCGTACTGAAATTACGAGCGCGAGCGGCATGCTGATTGGCTGTGAACTGTCTGTCAACACTCAAAACCAGGAAGTGTTGGCATCATCTTGTGCCTCGCTAGAACCGAGTCACAAGAAAACAGTAAAACAAAGTTGAGAAATAAGGGAAGGGGGTAGGGTAGAGACATTCTGACCCTCTAGGCTTGCTCAGGGGGTCGTACATGGATGTTTAGGCTCTATTTTTTATTTATTTTTTTAAAGAAAAATCGCGGCGTACGCGTATGGAAATACGTACAATTACGAGCAGGAGCTGCATGCTGATTGGCTGTCAATACTCCAAACCAGGAAGTGTTAGCAGCCATGTTGTTTGTCGGGAGAGCAGAGTCACAAGAAAACAGTAAAAGAAAGTTGAGAAATAAGGAAACGGGGCAGGGTAGAAACATTCTGAGCCTATAGACTTGGTCAGGGAGTGGTACATGGATCTTTAGGCTCAATTCTTATTTTTTTTGTTAAATAAAAAATGGCGGGGTACTCGTGCAGTACTTGTACGCGGTGGAAAAGGTGAAAAAAAAGTAGAAGTCCGTTTTATTCATTAGGTCCCGGGGGGGCAAATTACGGGGGCAATTCTTCTGCATAATGGGGGCTTGTAATGTGCACCAAGCACTGGAGTACGGCACTTCTCTGGTTTTATTTTGAAGTATGCGGGGGGGGTTACGGTCCTACTCCTCGCAGTCTCGGTGAGCGGCACCCCTCGGGTCTTTTTAAAAAAAATATATGTTTTGAGCTCTCTATCTCTTTCTCTACCCGTACACGTCGCGGGGAACACCACATTTCTGGGGCAGTGATATGTAAAATGACCTTCCAGCTCTGGTTACATGCATTGTCTGGAGTTTTTTATTAATGTTGGGAGGGTGGGCTTGATAATACGTCCTTGTAAATTCCCATAGAAGCCTATGTTCTGGTGTTAACATGGGCTTCTATGGGAAATAACAAGGCCGTATTATGAAGCTCATTATCGCCGTTTTATCAGCAGTTTCCTGCCAATAAAATGATGATAATTTTAACACCGGTCCTTGATAATATGCACCTAAGTTTACTGGTCAAAAAAAAGTGCAATGGGCCATATTATCAACAAAAGGCGATACATTATCGTCGCTTTTATCGGCAGGAAACTGCCGATACAGCGGCGATAATGGGCTTGATAATATGCCCTTGTGAATAACCATAGCAGCCCAGCTTAACATCAGAACTTTGGCTGCTATGGGAATTTACAAGGGCCTCTGTTTTTTTATTAATGTTGGGAGGGTGAGCTTGATAATACGTCCTTGTTAATTGCCACAGAAGCCTATGTTCTGGTGTTAACAAGGGCTTCTATGAGAAATAACAAGGCCGTTTTATCATGGTCATTATCGCCGTTTTATCGGCAGTTTCTTGCCAATAAAACGGCGAAAGAACTTCCTGATGGCTAACGGACTTTAAGAAGTAATGATTTTGAATGGAGTCCTTAATGGTTTAGATGGCTGCTTAACTTAATTATCTCTGGTGGCAGTATATATGTCTGGTATATTCCCTTTTTTTTTTTCTTTTTGCTACTGATTCCAAGGAATCTTCATGTCTGTCCTTTCCTTCCTCTCCTCTCCTGCTCTCTAAATTGGATTTATTGCCAACAGGAAGCGACCACGGGCACTCGGGAAGCGGGAGGCATAACATGGGTCTGAGGACCCCTTTTGCCTTTTTTGTGGGTGGGGGTACAAGGGGTGGGTGGGGGGAGGTCGGGGGGACTCTGGGGAGGGGGTGGGAGGACGCTGCAGGGAAAGGGAAGGGTGGCGACGGAAAAAAGAGGAAACTGGTTTAATGCCGTACAGTGCACTGTCAAGTTGAATCCTAGAAAAATTTTCTTAGTGGCATGGCTACCATTCGGATAGCATCTATTAATATCAGCGGTCTCAATGATCCAAATAAACGCCGCCGGGTCAGAGAAGATCTCCGTTTCTTGCGGGCAGATATTATCTGCCTTCAAGAAACTCATATAGAGGCCAGTCGGCACACATTCTTGGAGTTTGAGGGGTTACAACTAATATCCTGGACTAAATTGGAGGCAAAAACTAAAGGAGTTGCCATTTTGGCAAAGTGGGGTAGGGTAAATATTGTTAGATCAACAGCTGATTCCTATGGTCGCTGGGTCATTGTGCATGGCAAATTTGGGAGTATGGATCTGACTTTGTGTTCAGTATATGGCCCTGTACTGGATGATCCTGAAATATTTAAATGGTTGAATCTTGAGTTGATAGGAAGGCCTGCTCCATTGATAATGTGCGGGGATTTCAACATAAATATGGATTGTGATTTGATGAATCAATCAGGGGCAACATATAGGGGTCGGAAGCACAAGGTGTACAGGGCTTTACGACATATGATAGATTTGCATGGTTTGATAGATGCTTGGGCATTCTTTAGATCTAAGGATCCTGGTTTTACTTATTTTTCAGCACCTCACAATGTATGTTCTAGATTAGATTATTTTTTAATTTCCTCAGCTTTAGTTGTAAAATCTAACATTTTTAAATTTCCCAGAGTGATGTCGGACAATAATCCGCTTTTACTTGAAATTAATGTATTAGGAGGATGGGGTAAACCGGATCTTTGGACGTTTAATCGGGGGTTGCTCAGTGACGATCAGTTTCTAGAGTCCATGGCCACATGGATCGCAACATTTTTAGAAGAAAATTTGGGTAGCACCGGAGTACAAAATGTCTGGGACACACTCAAGGCTGGGATAAGGGGTGAGATCACCCGCTTTGGATGGGAAAGTCAGAAAAAGGAAAAAGTCAAACTAATGGGCTTGTACAGAGACCTTGAGAAGGCGGAGTTGCGCTTAGTCCAGGTTCTATCTCAGGGCGAGGATAGTGAGTCTGCTCAAGCGCAAATTATTTTGGCTAAGTCAGCCATTATAGAGATCTCACAAGCTAAGGCGGCTAGTAAATATGTAGCTTGGAGGTCCAAGATGTTTGAAAATAGTGAGAGAGCAGGACATCTACTCGCATCTAGAACCAGAGAAAGAGAATATGCTGCACGTATGAAAAATATTCTTGATCCAGATGTGGGTTTAGTATCAGAGGAAGCTTCTATCACATTAGCTTTTCAAAAATTTGATCAAAAACTTTATAAAGAGGACATCCTGGAAAATGAGGCACTGCAGTATGAAATTTAAGAATATCTCAGGGACATTGAGGTTGATATGCTATCTCCAGAGGAAAGCGATCTGTTAGAGGCTGATATAAGTATGGAGGAAATCTTACTTGCTATAGATTCCCTCCCTGCTGGGAAGGCTGTGGGCCCTGATTTCCTGCCGGGAGAATTTTATAAATGTTTTCGATCTCAGCTCGTACATGTGATGATGGAAATGTTTGGTACGGTCCAGAATGGGGATAAGCCTCCCGATTCGTGGAAAGCAGCTAGAATAGTTACTTTTCTGAAGAAGGGTAAGGAACCTTCTGATATGGGGTCATACCGTCCAATTACCCTTATTAATAGTGATATAAAAATCTATGCAAAGATATTGGCGAATCGGTTGTCGGGGGTTATTAAAAACTAGTTTCCCCTCAACAACACAGGTTTGTTCCTGGGCGGGAAACGATTGATCATATACGCCGCACTATTGCATTGCTTGATTTTACCAAGGTTACAGGAGATCCTATGGCTGTAATCCTACTGGATGCGGAGAAAGCCTTTGATAGGGTCTCCTGGCCTTTTTTATGGGCTACTTTGAAGCATTATGGATTAGGGGAAAGATTTATCCAGGCTATCCAGAATATGTATAAACAACCTACTGCCCAAATTTCCGTTCTGGGAACTCAGACAGGTACAATCAATATTTTAAGAGGCACAAGGCAGGGCTGTCCTTGCTCCCCTTTATTATTTGCAATTTACATTGAACCCTTAATTAAAAATCTTTTTTTTGATAGGCTGATTTACCCAATTAAGTCCAAGGGGGGGATACTTAAGTCCTTGGCTATTCGGACTATTTGGCTGTGCTGACAGATTCCCCCCAGGTAGCTTTACTAGAAATTCGGAGTATAACTACACAGTTTGGGCGGATTTCAGGGTATCATTTGAATGAGGTCAAAACTCAAAATATTCATAATGATAAAATTACTTTAATAGACCCGCGGGTGGTAAATCATGCCAAATAGCTGGGGATAGAAATGTGTGCAAACCCGGATGAGATAATCCCTATCAACCTGCCGCCTTTGATAGATAGAATTAATACCGATGCACGTCGGATTAATAATCTTCAACTAACATTAATGGGCCGATGTAATGTGGTGAAAATGATATTTCTGCCCAAAATTCTTTATTATTTAAGAGCTATTCCTGTATTATTTGATCGTAGTTGGTTTATAAAGCTGGATCGGATCATCTCCTGGTTTCTCTGGGCTGGGAAACGCCCACTACGTGCAATGAAATATAGGACATTACCCAGGGAAAGGGGGGATGGTCCGTGCCAAACTTTGAGATATATTATTGGGCAATAACGATGAGAAATATTGCCGAATTACTAGATGTTCAGGATCAAGACTGTTTTGATATGTCAATTTATCATTTAATTTATGGAGAGGAAGCCCGCGGGTTGTTATTTAGGCACATAGATTTTGCTTATTTTAAACGGGTTAGGTTTAAGGTTTTGTGGGGAGCCTTTAAAGTATGGTCTATGGTACGTAAACGGTGTAATGTTGGTAGGCTTCATATATATTCTCCCTTTGTAGGAAATACTCTGTTACCGGCAATATTTCACGATGGATACTTTAGTGACTGGGTGTCGCATGGGATTACTGTAATTGGAGACATTGTGTCAGAATCTGGCTTATTGACCTTTGAACAATTAAAACAGAAGTTTGGAATTAGAAATAGACATTTCTTTAAACTTTTACAGATTCGAGATTTTTTTTTAAGGAAAACCGTTTGCTGGGAACATATCCTGCTAATTGATACTATTAAGGGAGGGAAATCAACTATATCCAAGATTTATATATTATTAAATGATGCGCAGAGTGACGATTTAAACAGACATTTTAAGCGCTGGCAGATTGGCTTAGAGGCTGGACAGGAGACATGTGAGCAATCTTTAGGCTATAGTCAAACGGCCACCATTTCTGCAAATTTCCAGGTCCAGTGCTTTAAGACATGGTGCAATTTATATATAACTCCACACCGCATACAACAATGGGGAGGTACGACAGGGGTAAATTGCCCCTAGTGTGGTGAATACGCAGTGGATAGCATTCACATGTTCGCAACCTGTCCCAGTTTGATTCCTCTCCTTAAAAAGGTAGAACAATATTTGGAACAAATATTTAAATGCCAGATTTCATTGACAGCCCAAGCTGTAATGCTTGGTGTTGAGGATCAAAATATGACTCAATCAGAGTGTAAATTATTCTTTACTGCCATGGCTACCTTGCGGTTATCAATTGCTACTGTATGGTTGGATCCGATTCCTCCGAAGGTGCATGAGTGGCTGGGTAAATTTATAAATACCAGTAGATGGGAACTATTGTTTTTTAAGAGAAGAGGACGTAGAGCTCGGAGGGAGGGAGAACGCATCTGGGAACCTTTAACTAAGTGGATAAATTGTGATAATTAGTTAAGGTTTCAGATATCTGGATGAAGATTTAAGCTCCCTGGAATCTTTTTGACTCTTCTTTTATTTGTTTCCCTCTAATCAAATTTAGCTTAGTTTTCTCTTCTTTCCTTCCTTTCTCCTGCGGCGTTACAAAAGCGGGGGGGGGACAGGGTGAAAATCGAAAAATGGTGTCTGACATGAACTTTTGGCTCTTGATTGTGTGCTTATTTGTATGAATTTTCAATCATGTCTGATATCTAATAAAATTTATTTAAAAAAAAAAAAAGGTCCCGGGGGGGCAAATTACGGGGGCAATTTTTCTGCATAATGGGGGCTTGTAATGTGCCTGAGCACTCCTCTGGTTTTATTTTGAAGTATGCGGGGGGGTGGTACAGTCCTACTCCCCGCAGTCTCGGTGAGCGGCACCCCTCGGGTCTTTTAAAAAAATATATATGTTTTGAGCTCTCTCTCTCTCTCCCCGTACACGTCGCGGGGAACGCCACATTTCTTGGGCAGTGATATGTAAAATGACCTTCCAGCTCCGGTTACCTGCATTGTCTGGAGTTTTTTATTAATGTTGGGAGGGTGGGCTTGATAATACGTCCTTGTAAATTCCCATAGAAGCCTATGTTCTGGTGTTAACATGGGCTTCTATGGGAAATAACAAGGCCGTATTATGAAGCTCATTATCGCCATTTTATCGGCAGTTTCCTGCCAATAAAACGGCGATAATTTTAACACCGGTCCTTGATAATATGCACCTAAGTTTACTGGTCAAAAAAAAGAGCAATGGGCCATATTATCAACAAAAGGTGATACATTATCGTCGCTTTTATCGGCAGGAAACTGCCGATAAATCGGCGATAATGGGCTTGATAATATGCTCTTGTGAATAACCATAGCAGCCCAGGTTAACATCAGAACTTTGGCTGCTATGGGAATTTACAAGGGCCTATGGTTTTTTATTAATGTTGGGAGGGTGGGCTTGATAATACGTCCTTGTTAATTGCCATAGAAGCCTATGTTCTGGTGTTAACATGGGCTTCTATGGGAAATAACAAGGCCGTATTATCATGGTCATTATCGCTGTTTTATCGGCAGTTTCCTGCCAATAAAACTGCGATAATTTAACACCGGTCTTTGATAATATGCACCTAAGTTTACTGGTAAAAAAAAAAGAGCAACGGGTCATATTATCAACAAAAGGCGATACATTATTGTCGCTTTTATCGGCAGGAAACTGCCGATAAAGCGGCGATAATGGGCTTGATAATATGCCCTTATGAATAACCATAGGAGCCCAGGTTAACACCAGAACCTGGGCTGCTAGGGGAAGTTAAAGGGCCTATTATCAAGCACATTATCGCCGCTTTATCTGCAGTTTCCTGTCGATAAAAGCGGCAATAATGTATCGCCTTTTGTTGATAATATGCTTCTTCATTTCTATGATAGTATGTAAAGCTTTCCTTTTTTTTGGTGTCGCAGTTGTACTCTCTTCGCATGCTCAGCGTCGTTTCGAAGCCCACGTTTTCTTTTTCTTCAAGTTCAACAAGCAAACCTTTCTTTATATCAGTTAGTAAATGCTTTCTTTTCCCGGTTCATGTGTGTAATCCGCTGCTGTACTTTTGTACAGTATTATTAGTCATATTTTTTATATATTTATTTGAAAGGTAGTGCCGAGGCGCCAAACGTTGATTACTTACTCTGTTCATCGCCATTTTAGTCGTTTCTCACCGTTGTTTTTATTATATCTGTTAGTTAGAACTCAGTAGTTTTCAATCCTAGTCTTGAATATCTTACTATAGTATTTTAACATTATTTTTACTGTGGGCCGTCATACCCCTCCCCCACAAAATAAAAGAAGTATATAGTTTTGTTTATTAACTTTTATTAAACAATAAATATAAACGAAACTCAATCATAACTATATTAGAACTAGAAAAATAACTTAAACAATGTTATAAACAAATTGTGAAATGGATTCCAAAAGGTGTCCGATTGGTAATCTGCAAAAGAAAAAAGAAAATTAGAGTTTAGAATTATGTAGATGTGAGTAAATGAGCTGAAGCATTACGGGGCATATTATCAAGAACGGCGATAAAATTATCGCTGTTTTAGCGGCCTGAAACTGCAGCTAAAGCAGCGATAGTGGGCTTGATAATATGCTGTTGTGAATTCCCATAGCAGTTCAGGTTCTGGTGTTAACCTGGGCTACTAATGGAATTCACAAGGGCATATTATCAAGCCCATTATCGCCGCTTTCGTGCAGCTGAAACGGCAATAATTTTATCGCTGTTCTTGATATTATGCCCCTACAAGTTTTGGTAACTCTACGGTTTTACATTTGCAGTGTGACTCGTACATTCCAGTTCTGTTATAGTGCCGCGTTCAAGTGGTGTCTATATGGAAGTGCCTACTGCGTTACTGACGTCCGTTATGGTGACTTATTTTTAATGTATTGCTATGAAGGCTTTTTAAATCTAGGCCTCTGTGCTTACCGTTGTATAAACCTTGCGGGTAAACATTTCAGGCAGTTGGTGTCACAACTTATTCTGAACAATTCTTCTACACGTCTACAAGTCCAAGACAGCAGTGTCCAAGTTTAAGAGAGAAAGAGAAATGATGTCACAGAGAGTGAGAGAGAGAAAGAGAGAGAAAACAACATTAAAACTTTGTCGCAGAGTCTGGAGTTGAGATTTTTTCTTGAAAAGTCAGACGTAGATTTACTAGCTCCTTGCATCACTTTACCCATGTTAAAAGTGACTCAAAAGTGACGTAATAAGGTTGTGGATCTGTTTGTCAGACTGTTGTAACCTATCTGTTGTCACTGCTCGGAGGTAATTATAGATTTTACAGGAAAGGTGCTGTACACTACGCATTCTGGGTCATAATATCAAGCCTGAGCGACAAAATTATCGCCACTTTATCGGCAGGAAAGTGTTGCTTAAGTGGCAATAATGGGTTTGATAATATGCTCTATGGAATTCCAATCAAAGTTCATGTTAGATATCCTTCACATCTAACATGAGGTTCGATTGGAATTCGATAGAGCATATTATCAAACCTATTATGGCCACTTTAGCAACACTTTCCTGCCGATTAAGTGGCGATACTTTTGTCGCCCAGGCTTGATAATGTGTGCCTCTCTCCTATTTCACAAATAAAGCTAACACTACAGTTTTACGAGTGCAGTGTACCTAGTATATTTCAGTTGTTATAGTGCCGCGTTCAAGTGGTGTCTATATGGAAGTGCCTACTGCGTTACTAACGCCCGTTATGCCAAATTATTTCTAATGCATTGCTATGAAGGATTTGTAGATCTAGGCTGCTGTGCTTACCTTGTATAAAGAGTGCGGCCACCGGAGTTAACCATTCGACTTGAACTCTTCTTCTAACGTCAAAGTATATTCAATTTGTTGCAGAGATTTCCATTGCTGTTGCTCGATAGGCCGTGGTTGCTTCTGAACAATGTTTGGTAAAGGAAACAAAAGGGCATTTTGATTAGTCATCGTAAACTGAGTTGCGTAACTACTATCAAAAGTGAATTTTAATGCGGGTTCTTAATATTCCGTAGTTAAGACTGTTGCAGCTCCAGCAAACAAAGGAAGATCAATAAGTTAATAGAGGCCTGGGACGGCCTCGTGATGCAGAAAAAAAATACTATCATGGACGCAGAATTAATAATAATAGAGGCGTAAGCATGTGGCGTAGTACAGAAATACGACACAGAAATGTATGCAAGCACATTTTTAAGATTAGAGGTGTATAGGACCTCGTGACTTATAAAGAAATATTTCAATTATGTAAGTACAATTTAAAACCATTGAGGGGTAGGAAAGCCATATGAAGGATAAAAAAATAGCATTATGCATATACAATTTACAGTGGAGGCTGATGTTGTAATGTCTTCTCTTACCTTTGCTTCTGTCGTCTTTTGTCGTGTCTTGAAAGGCTGCCGTTTCGCTGAGTCTGGGGTGTTTGACAGTCTGCCTGTCACCAAAGCAGAGGCAGGCAAAAGAGAGCGTGCTCTCGTCAGTGCCCGCATTATATGGGAACCGCGGGGGCTGACCAAACCAAGCGCAGGGCCGTCATTGGTAGCGTTTTCGCGGTCTGCAAGACCTGCCATTGGGTAATGTATTGGTTTCCAGGCTAAATGATAGCAAGCATGCTAGGTGGTGGCATGTGGGTAGTGTGGGCGGGCGTGCACTGCGCATGTGCAAGTATGAGTGTGTGCACTAACAATTAAAAACAGAGAGAGATGGGGTGGTGTTATAATGTACGCAGAGGCAGGCCCAGAATCAGATCTGCAATGAGTCAGCACTTCTAATCATTCTCCTTAGCGCGCCCTGAGCTCTGATTTGTTACTGAGAGTGTGATCTCACCATAGTTTGTACTGCTTGTCATATCCAGCGTGTACCCGCGCATACGGTACGAATATGCTTTGACGTTACGCGTCGCATTAAAGCTTTGGTGTTACGTCATGTACGCCGTTGTGTACGCGAAAGGGCTCAATGTTTCTACTTGGTTTAAAACATGAATGTTTTTAATGTATATACTAAGGGTAGACATTTGGGATGACTATGATTTTTTTTTAATACTTGTAATAATCATATATTACTTTTAAAAAGAATTACACAAATTGCGGTAGAACATTATGCATACTCATAATGAAAGAGCTGCGCAAGCGCATCATAAGCGTACGCAAAGCCATGTGACTTTAAAAGGAGAGATTTGATTGGTTCATAACTTTTCCTATTGCGACTGTTGAAAGTTCTGTCCCATTATAATTATTCGACTTTGACTTTCTAAGAAGAAGCATTTGTTCTGAGAATCTTCTCAAATAGAAGGAAGATCACAATAATAAGAACAATAGAGTCATCTTCCAGCAGTTCTTCAGAGGGAGATTTCATTCCTGAAGAACGTCCAAAGAAGATGAAAGAAGCTCTAATTTGGAAGTTTTTCACTGTTCCAGAAGGTCAAAAAAAGGTTAATGCTCCAAACGTAACCTGTAAAATTTGCGAAACAACTCTTTCAAGGGGTGATCCATGTAAAAAATATTCCTTTGGCACTGCAAATATGGTGCGACATGTGAAGAACTTGCACCCCAAGAACTTTGCTCGAGCTGCAAGACGGAGGTTGCACGAGAACCCACCTGCTGCTGCACCAAGCACATCAACTGCGGCAGCAGCATTTTCAGCAAGCAGTCCACACCCACATATTGATTCTGACTTTGCTAAAGTTAAAATTCTATGCATTTATTGCGATAAACTTGTGTTATGGGGAACAGTCTATAGACTTGATGAAACGCAGGATGCAGGATCATTGCTGTCCTCGACATTAGTTGTTCTTTTTTTCATTCTTTTGTTCCGCTTGGAATTTGTTGAGAAAACACACAAAAAATACAAAACAAAAAAAACTGTTATTTTTAGAACTACCTTCACTGGTCAAAGAAAGAACTATATTTCTATGTTAGTGTGTAAAAGTTTGTCAGAATGAATGTGTAGTTCATAAATGAATGCGTGAATATGTTACTAGTGTATGGAGAATGTGAAAGTGCAGAACTATAAGGAACTGCCACAGCATAAATCTAGAAGGTGTTTACCTATAGTATACTGTAGTATGTCCGAAGCACTTGAATGTATCATATGTTCATAAATATGTTACAAGTCTATGTTTCAATTTGCGCTGCTGGTGAAAGTGCCTGGGTGAATTTGTATGTGTATGGGGCGGATTTACAATCCCCTTGTGCCTCTTTTACACAGCCGTTGCGTCACTTTTGTGACACAGCAGTGGTGCAAAAGATGTGCCATGGTGTGTGCTATGAACAATGTGACGCATCTGGAGGGTGTATTACATTGTAAAGCGCTGCGCCAAAAGAGGCTTTCTTGTGCAGAAGGGGGTGCAGCAAGGCCTCCTAAAAGTGACTGAGTAAAATGTATAACATTTTATTCAGTGACTTTTGAGCTTATGCTGCGTCAAAACCTTGCACATGCTTGAAGCAGGTGTCAAGGATTGATACAGCATTGTGACCATAGGGCCCCAAGAGAATTGCTGGAGCTGTGTTATACTTGCAACCGACGTCAAGCAATAATTCATCCAAAAATTACTTTGCAATTTAGTTTTGTTATTATTTTATAATAAGAATATGAAATATATCTAAAAAATAAAATAAATATAAATATTTATTTTAAAAATATAAGAAATTAGTATAAAAAGAAAGACATAAGGTGGCGTAGCTTGGACGGCAATGAAGACGGTCGTCTAGGTCCGTCAGCTCCGATGCCCTGAGGCAACTAAAGCAGTTTTTTACCAGCCAAACTCTACGGTTCTGATATTGGAAAGCAAATTGAGGCGTCGGAAGTATCAGGGGACAAGAACAGCTCCAGGAGCAGAGGGCAGGAAGCGGCCACCGGAGAAAAAATAGAAACTAGACCCCTTCTCGCCACAGCACTAGAGAAGAGATCGGAGAGAAAATGGCGGCCATCAGCTCGTAGAGGGAGAGGCAGAACCCTGCACCCCCGAAGGTACGAGGTGAGCCGACCTTGCTTCCTACATCACAAGCAGTCAAACAGTCAAAAAGCAAGCTAGAAAGGCGACGGCAAGAGGAGGCCACCGCGAGCTTATGGCAGCACCCGCAAGGCGAGGCGAGGTGGACGGTGCAGAAGCGCACCTATCGAGGCAAAAAGGAGAGACACGAGAGAAATCGGAGCAAGTGCCCTACGCCCCAAACCCCTATCGCAAACTAAATTTCGGTATAGAGGCAGCAGAAACAGCAAAAGAGACCTTCCAGGGAAGAACAGAAAGTGAAACCCGTCCCTGGGCGCCGCCATTACCAGAAGTGACTCCTGGCCGCAAAGGAAACAGGAAACAGGAAACAGGAAGCGGTGGTACGGAAGTGAGAGAGCACCAAAGTGGAGAGCAAGTCCGACGATCCCTGCGCCAGCATAGAGGAACGCAGGGGCGCAAGGGGAGAGGTGCTGCCACATTGTGAATCACGGGGCAAGAGGTGGGAAGCAAGAAGCATCCGGAGGAGCGGACGAAGTGCAGAGCGGCGAGTAAAACAAGCCAGTGTCCAACAGCTTGCCACAGGCACTTCCGACGATCGTCAGTGGGGTATGAGACTAGCAGGGAGCAAGTAGCAAACACAAGAGGGGCCAAACCAGTCCACAACGCCTGCAACCCAACTAAAGTGCCGGCGACACCGCAGTCGAGTGCATAAAGACAAGGAGAAAGCGATACTACGGCATGAGAGCACCTGAATACAGCAAGAGCCCAGGACCCAAGGCCTACTCGACATAGCGTGAACCAGGCCCAAGGGAAGGTGAACGAGACCAAGCACGTGCTGGCAGGGGCAAAAGCGAAGACAAGGACTCGGTTCATCAGAGAGCCAAGCCGGTATCGAACACACAGTACAACAGCTACCGCCCCAGCCCCAAGATCCGAACTAGCCAAGGCACTAGCGGAAACGCAAAAAGAAGGCAGGCTAGGCAGCATCCAAGTGAGAAGAGGGATAGGCACGATGTCGGGACAAGAAGGAAAATCTGCAAGCGACCAAAAAAAACAGAGGAAGGAAAACCCAGAATCACCTATGAAGCTGAAGGGTGAAACGGACAGCCTAGAGACAATCCTAAGGAAGATTAACGAGGTGAAAGAGGTGGCGATAGAAACTAAAGTCACAAAAGACAATATGCAACTGGAGCTAGCAGTGATACAAGCCGATCAACACAACACCAATACTAGGATTGAAGCGGCTGAGGGGAGAATAAGCGAATTGGAAGACGCAATGAGTAACAACACCAAAACCACAGCGGAGTGCTCAAAGATCACTAAAGCCATACAAAAACAACTGACCGAACAGGACGACCGGGCGAGAAGAGGCAACATAAGAATACTGGGTATGCCAGAAGGAACAGAAGACAAGGCGGGATCCTGTTCGGCCATGCTAGAGGAGGTGCTGCCAAAGCTAACAGGCTTGAAATTTGACAAACAGTTTGAAGTTAATAAAGCCTACCGGGTGCCAGCAGGTAAACCCACACTAGGAAAAGGCCCCAGACCGATAACCTGCTGCCCACTCACAGCTGAGCATACTGACGCTATCTTCTTTTTTGCCAGGAAAAACCAAAACTTAACCTGGGCGAGCAGTAAGATAGTGCAAACACAGGACTACCCCAAGCCAACTGTGGAGATCAGGAATGGCTTTCTAGCCATGAGAGACACCCTACACAAAAGAAACCTCAACTTCAGCTTCACAGGCCCCTCACGCTTCAAGGTCACAGACAACTGGCGGACATTGGTTTTTGAAGAGCCAGAGGATCTGAGAAAGTACTTACGAGAGCAGCCAACAGAGGAGATGGAGACCAAGAACCCAGGAGCAGTAAAAAGAAGTGCCTCACAGAATGAAGCGGACAAATCGGAATAAAGCCGGGACTTATGGACGCCTGCACACAATACTACCTCACCGATTTATATTACCTCACTGATGTCTACCTCAAAAGGCGCCCGCGGGGCCCCTAACCAAACCACGAACAATGATCTTTGTCCTATGACCAACGCACAGCAACTTGTTGCAAAAGCCCCCTCAACAAAAGAAATGAAAGGGAGCAACAAACAACAACCAATCACAAGGTACTTTTGACTGACAACTACCGCACAAGGAGCCCTCAACCAATAGAGAGGAAGGTGGACAGACCGCAGCGACCTACCTCACAGACAGCAAAGACCGCTGGAAACGAACTGCAACCAGAACAAAGGTACCATGAAGAACTGAAGAACCGTCAACATAACCTCAGGGAACATACGGAGCAAAGAGACTTTGTCGTCACACACCCACTCAGCAAATAAGGGGGGGGCGGGAGGTGGGCAAGGGAGGGGGAGGAGGGCGCGGGGAGCACATACATGAGGTAACTCTACTTCTTTCTTTCTATCTTTCTATCTATCTATCACCTACACGTTATATCAGGAGAGGTCAGCGCAGGTGGAAGAACAGAGAACTACACACAAACGAGGGAAAGGAGAGGGCCCAGGGCAAGGGGGCACATAGAACAAAGCCAGACACAATGCCGGATGCACAACATAGCAAATGACATACAACAACCAATCCCAACTCACCACCGATATCAAGATAGTGTACCTGAACGTAAAGGGTCTTAATCACCCGGTTAAGAGAAGGAAAGTCTTAGATTACCTGGCAAAACTTAAAAGCGACATATATGTACTACAAGAAACAAGGCTAGAAGCAGAGGACATAGGGCGACTCAAAGCCAGCTGGATAAGCGAAGTAACAGGATCACTATAGGCACCCGCACAGACCGAGCCAAACAGCACAAAAGGGCAATATTCTAGGGAACCTTTGCACCAAACTAGATCTCAAAGACCCATGGCGGCTCCAAAATCCGGATGGCAGGGAATATACGTTTTACTCAAACCCCCACAACTCCTACAGCAGAATAGACTACATCCTGATATCAGACACACATACCCACCTCATCGACCACACAGAGATAGGGCCACAAACCATTTCAGGCCACTCACACATTAGCCTAGTGCTATCTGGAAAACACAACGAGAAGCCAACACGCAGATGGAGGTTCAATGACTCCCTGCTTAGGAACCCGACAGCAAAGGCAGAAATAGAGACAGCAATAAAAGAATACCTCGCAAGTAATGACACTCCCGGAACAGACAGGAACTCACTCTGGGATGCCCTAAAAGCCACAATTAGGGGGACAATACTCGCCATCAAGGGCAGGCTGAATAGAGAGAGGAACAAAAAGATTGTAGACCTAGAAAGAGAAATCAAACCCTTAGAAAAGGGGCAATTAGCAAACCGAGAGGATAAAAACACCCTCACAACGTTAACCAAGAGGAAATACGAACTGAACAGAATCCTTAGTGAGAGAGCGGGAACCTGGATAAACAAATATAAAGCCATAAACCTATGCACAGCAAACAGGGCAGGGAAAAATCTCACATCCTATCTCAAGTGCAAGCAGAAACAACACTCAATAGCAGCCGTCAAGGACGGAAACAATAAATCCCAGACCGCAAACAAGGAGATACTTGGGGTGTTCAAAGACTTCTATGAACAACTCTACAAAAAAGACACCACCCTAGGAGACGACGGAGGCAAGGAACTCCTAGAACGAATATCCACACCAACTCTAACAGACACCGAACGGGAGGTGCTTGACCTACAGATCACAGGAGATGAGGTAGGGAGAGCCACAGCCAGTCTCAAAGACAACAAAGCGCCAGGGCCAGACGGCTTCACAGCTGGTTTCTACAAACAGTATCTCCACATACTCAAGCCCACAATGACAGAGGTCTTCGCGAACTGCGTCTAGAATGGGCGCATGACACCATCAATGGCAGAGGCCAACATAATAGTTATACCAAAAGAAGGCAAAGATACACAGCAGGCCAAAAACTATAGACCAATCTCACTTATAAATGTAGACTGTAAAATCTACGCTAAAATCCTTGCAACCAGGCTCAACGCACACCTACCCAAGCTCATACACTGCTCACAAGTAGGCTATCTTAAAAACCGCATGCCACACGACAACACTAGGCTGCTATGCCACATAATTAACCACTCCTCCAAAAGCAGCAATGCGGCAGTGATGATAGCCCTGGATGCAGAGAAGGCATTTGATAGTGTGTCCTGGCCGTTGCTAGATCAGTACATGCAAAAATTTGGGCTAGGCCCCAACTACAGGAAGATGGTCCTGGCCCTTTACAACGAACCCAAAGCGCGAGTAGTAGTCAACGGAGGGACATCTGAACCACTCCGCCTAGAGCGAGGAACGCAACAAGGGTGCCCACTATCTCCAGCCCTGTTCCTCCTAGCGATAGAACCACTGCTTAACTTGATAAGAACCAACGCAGACATAGCAGGGATACCAGTGGAGGGGGAAACCTTCAAACTAGCAGCCTATGCGGATGATGTGCTAATCATCACTGAAAATCCAGCAAAATCAATCAAAGCCCTGATGGAAACCATAGAACAATATGCACAGGTCTCGGGATACAAGCTAAATAGGGAAAAATCAGAGTGCAAACCCCTAAACGTCCACACCACAAAGACGGTACTAGGTACATCTGGGCTGACATAGCAGAAAAAACCCATCAAATACCTAGGCCTCCTTTTTGAGAGCGATCTCAGGTCCACACTAGACCAGAACGAACAAGCCATTCTACGTAAGATCAAGGAAAGAGTAGAAGGATGATCACCCAAATTCACCACATGGTGGGGAAGGGTAGAGAGGGTCAAGATGATGCTCACACCAATAGTGAACTAAATGCTGAACATGCTGCTGCTGGTTAACACGGAGGACTTCCACAAAAAACTGGATAAATTACTCAACACCTTTCTATGGAAAGGGAAGAAACCCAGAATTAGCTTACAGAAACTAAGATTAACAAAAGATCTAGGGGGCCTCAACATAACAAATTTCAAAAAATTTCAGACAGCATGCATAGCAAAACAGGGACTATACTGGCTCACCCCCAAACAAGACTATACCCCGGCCTGGCTCACGCTAGAAAGAGGACTACTGGGTGGTATGGAACCCGTCGCACTTCTGACAGCAACTAGACACCCCGCAATCAAACACAACCCCGTTTTTAGAAACACCAGGAAAGCCCTCCTAAGTATAGACAGACTACTAGGTACAAGTATAAAGAAAATCCAGCTGGAGTCCATATGGCACAACCCCAGAATCAAGTACAAAGACAAAACACTGAACATGCAATCATGGTACAGACACGGCATATCCACAGTAAGCCAACTTCAAAAGCAGGGCACATACACCACTTTTGATACGTTCAAAGGAAAACACAAAATGGACAGCATAGAACTGTACAACTTTCTATAGATCAAGGTAGCAATAGGGAAGGCAGACTTGAACAGACAGACACCGTCTATCCTACAATACGCCACGAACCTCAACAGACTAGGGCACCAAGTAGCACACCTCTACAAAGCCCTGATCCCCAAATCCACAAAACTCAACAATGAAGTCATGTCCTACTGGGGAACACTAGCGGGAAGGGAGCTAAGCGAAGAAGAGAAGACTGACATCTGGAGATCCACGTCAAGAAATAAAGTAATGACAACCCTAGACCAGACTGTATTCTGGCTGATACACAAGGCATACTGGACCCCCGTCCGCCTAGCCTCCATAGGAATCCGCGAGAGCGACTTCTGCTGGAACTGCAACAAACAAAAGGGGGATCTGGCACATCTTATCTTTCACTGCACCATGGTCAGGAAGTTCTGGAATAAGATCGGCACACTGATAAACGACATCACAGGGGCCGCGCTAACACTAGACTTTCACAGCCTAGCAATAGGGTTCATGGCTCCCTCAATCACAGCCAAAGAAGACAGAGAGCTGATTGACCTGCTACTGACAGCGGCGGTCAAAACGGTACTGTACAACTGGAAGGACACAGGAAAAGCCACGTTCAGAGCCTGGTTCAACTGGGTCACCTTCCTGAGGGGGGCGGACACTATAACGGCGAAACACACACCAAAGACGCACAGACCGTCAAACATGTGGGAGTCTCTAGACAACTACCTTTCCTCGCATAAACCCCCATAGACAGCACAGCCAGGCACACAACCCGACAATCACCACATGCATATCGTTCATCCGGTAGTAGACACACCACAAGACCTGTAACGATCCTGCACTTCTCACTCTCCCACTCTCTCTCTCTTTTTCTGCTACGGGCGGGGATGGGGGTGAAACAGAGTCAATCATCAGAATTGAGGGAGGGCGGAGGACACCAAGGAAACCAAACCAAACGGGCCAACAACGAGGGGGGATGTGAAAGAATGGACTAACCCCAAGAAGACTGAACCCCCCCGCCGGGGCGTTTTCTTTCTTCTTCCCATGTATATGTAATGCTCCATGTAAATATAATTTTCAATAAAAAATTACAGAAAAAAAAAAAAGAAAGACATAATAATTAATTCATTTATAAATTATCATTTACAAAACGTTTGAAATTCACTGAAAAAACCGTAGGTTTCACACACGTTATAGTTAGGAATTAGCATTTAAAAAACCTTGCAAATTTATTGAAAAAACCATAGGTTTCACACACGTTATAGTTAGGAATTAGCATTTAAAAAAACATGCAAATTCATTGAAAAAGCCATAGGTTTCACACATTATAGTTAGCTGAACATTTCTCTCATACAAAACCTTTGAAATCCCTCCGTTATAGTTAGCTCAGCTAACTATTACTTGCGCGCCCGCAATGCACTGCTGATGACGTCACATATTACATCACTCATGACATGGTCAGTGACATCACTCATGACATCACTAATGACATCTCAAACAACAAGTTATAGCTGAGCCAACTATAATGGAGAAATTCCAAAGGTTTTGTATGAGAGAAATGTTCAGCTAACTATAACGTGGGAAACCTATGGTTTTTCAAATGAATTTGCATGGTTTTTTAAATGCTAATTCCTAGCTTTAAAGTGTGTGAAACCTATGGTATTTTCAATTAATATATATATATATATATATATATATATATATATATATATATATATATATATATATATATATATGGGTGTGGGTGTGTGCATCTGTGTGTGTTGAGATGTCATTTAACATGCCATGAATGATATAATAAGTAAGGTCATAAGTAGTGCATGGTGGGGGGCACAAGTCATATTTAGCTCAATAAATTATAACTGGTGAATTTCAGGAGTTATTTTAATTTTAAAATGACAGTTTTTATATTACTACAAAGCCAAACTATAATGTCATATTACCTAAGGGTTTGTTCAATTAATTTCTAGGTTTGTTTTAAACATAAAGATACATATTATTATCATACATAACTATAACATCATTGTAATCTTATTTTAGTCACTAATTATACATACATATATATATCCCAGTTCCAGTCACCTCTGGGTAGTTATGGTTAGAATCATGTTTCTGTAGGAAATGCCTTTTTTGTCTTCCTAATAATTTTGGCACTGTTAGGCAAGTCTCCTTAAAACCTTTTTTAAATGTACTCCACCCACGGCCCCCAACGTGCTGTTTGGTGGCAGCCCCGGTTGGTAACTGGGAACCTACATAAAAGAAATTAGGGCCCTGGGCGATGGGGTCTACAAGGGTTTATTGAGGCTCAGGGAGGGGAGGCTGCTTGGCCTCTTCCCTTTTTCAAAAACATGCAGCCCTAGTAGATGTGGTCTCCGGGGCCTATTAATTGTATTGTATAGAGAATTTATATAGCGCAAAAAACCCTGCTGGTATCCTGGCGCTTAGACTGGTAAGCTGGCAGTAAAAGATCTAGATTTCCGCCCTTGGAAATAACGAGGGGGCATATTACCAAGCAATAGCGATAATTATCGCTATAGCTTGGTTAGAGACAAAAATTTACCGCTGAGCTGCGGCGATTTTTACCGCAAATAAACCTTGGTATTACCAAGGTTTATCGCAAATGCGATAAAAATCGCCGCAATGCATGATTATCGCTGAAAAGTCCGCGATATTCATGCATTACCGAGCTAATGCTCTTAGCCATGTTATCCACCTCCCATTGGATAACATGGCTAAGAACTGCTCAGGGCAGTTGTTAGCTTTTGGAGATATTCGCGCTGAGCGCGAATATCTCCAAAAGTTGGTAATAGGAGATAGCGATGTTAGCGACTGTTTTCAGTCGCTAACATCTTGGCATGCCCACTTTGCATGTCATTAGTGATAAATATCACTGACATGCAAAGTGGGGCCCAAGATGGTCGCTATCTCCTACTAGCTATCGCTAACTGGTGTTAGCGACAGCTAGGTAATAGGGAGATAATTTTAATTCCGCTTTCTTGGCTTTTAAAGCCAAAAAAGCGGAGATAAACCCCCTTGATAATATGCCCCCAGGTTTTCAGAATCTTTCTGAAACAGGTCAATGAATTGGCCTTTCTGATGGTCTGGGGCAGGTCATTCCAAAGACGTGTGGCTGCCAAGCCAAAGGCTCTGCCCTCCATCCTGGTTTTCTTAAATATGGTCGTCCTTATCAGGTTTGCATTAGAGGAACAGAGCTGCCTTTTCGGATTATGCCAGGTAAATCTTTCCTGTAATGGGATGGGGCCCAAGTCATGCGCCGCTCTATACACAATACAGAGAGAATTGAAACAGATTCTCTCTTTAATGGGCAACCAGTGTAGGTCTCTCAGGGCTCTGGTCGTAGAGGCCCTGCGTTGCCTGTTCATTGCCAGCTTTGCTGCCATGGACTGGACTCTCTGCAGTCTCTGTAAGATGTACTGCGGTGCTCCGAAATACAGAGCATTGCAGTAGTCCAGTCTGCTAAGGATTACGCTCCTTACTACAAGCAAGCGAGTATCTTTCGGCAGAAGTGAGAGGATTTGTTGTAACATCCTCAACAGAGAGAAACAAACATTAGCAGGTTTGTTTCCTGGGACTCCATTTGGAGACTACCATCCACTAATACCCCCAAGTTGTGCACCGTTTTGGCAGGAGCAAGGGGATCTTCCTCTAGGATGAGCTTAAACTCCAGCATTGGATGTTGGTGCAGGCTGCTGGGTGGGCAGAAATCACCTCTGTTTTTCCACCATTAAATTGCAGAGTTTTGCCTGAGCCAGCCTACTGTCTGGAGCATACACTCCTGGACCTCGTCCAAGGACACCGCCTGTTTCCCTTCCAGGGAAAACACCAATTGGGTGTCGTCCGCGTAGTAAACCAGGTCGATTCCGTAAGACTTGATTAACAAGAGTAGAGGACGCAGCTACATATTAAAGAGGATGGGACTTATCACAGACCCTTGCGGAACCCCTTTAAAGTACAGGGGACTGACTGGACTCAAACGGTGGCATAGTCACAGTCTGTTGCCTCCCTGAAAGATAAGGTTGTAGCCACTGCAAGGCTTGACCTTTTATCCCCAAGTTTTTTAGTCTTTCCATCAGTACTGTATGGCTCATCATATCAAATGCGGCCGACATGTCTAGTAATACCAGAGAAATCCCCCTTGTCGGCACACATCCATAGATTATCCATTACGATGACAATGCAGTCTCAGTACTGTGGCCCGGGCGAAAGCCAAATTGATCTCTATCTAGTAGCTGATTGTCCTCCAGATAGCCTGACAACGTTTTGCTAACTATTTTCTCAAGGATTTTGACCGGATATGGCAGAAGGGATATAGGTATGAAGTTGGCCGGGACCGAGGGATCTAGGGAGGGTTTCTTAAGCAAAGGAGTGACTACTACCTGCTTCCAAGCGTCCGGAACCACTCTTTCTTCCAGGGATTGGTTGCAAATTAATCGCAGCCAGGGAAGGATTTCCTTTCCAGAAACTTTCCAGAATCTATGCAGGAGCGGATCCCGGGGGAGCCCGAGGTGATACTCTGGGCTAGTTTGACGGAAAGGTCCTCTGAGAGGGTTTGAACGTTTTCCAGGCAGGAAGCTGCCCTAAGCCTTTACCCTGGTCTCTCCGTTGGGTCATTCTGATTGTTAATATTATTAGGGCAGAGTTCACCCACAATTTTTGTGATTTTTTCTTCAAAATGTGTGCCAATCACATCGCAGAGTTTCTGCAAAGCAGTCACCTTGCTGCTGGTGGAAACTGGATGGGAGAGATCCCTAACAATGTTAAACAGAGTTTTAGTACTATTTGAAGCCAGCAGAATGGAGTGAGCATAAAAATATGCTTTAGCCCTGGCTATAGACTCTTTGTATCTGGTCTGTGCTAATTTCAATTCCTTTCTATCCATCTCTCGATAGGCCCTTCTCCATTTTCTCTCCGCCTGCTTACAGCTCAATCGTAGTGATTTCAGTTCCTCACTGAACCACGGGGCAGAGAATTTTTTTTCTGTTTTTGAGTCTCTTTATTGGAACTATGTTGTCCAGAGAGCTAGCTATAGAACTAAGGTATAGTTGATAATTTTCACCAACAGAATTTGTAGGGACAAAAAGATTTTGATTCAGAGGTGTCATATATATCTTATTTTTTACTAGCTTGGCCCACTCTCTTCCCTGTTGGTAGGTCCTCTGATGGTTATTATTATCCTCCGACTGGGGCATCGATATATGGAAGTGAACTAGAGAGTGATCTGACCAGCGTTGGTGCAGTATATCCACTATCTTAGTGTCCATCTGTTTGGTGAATAAGAGATCTAAAATGTGTCCTCCTTGGTGGGTCGGATTCTGTACCAATTGAGATAGGTTATAATTCTTGCACGTTTGCTTTAGATCTCTCAGGTGGTTGCCAAGAGTCCCATTATGCCACAGGTTAAAATTGCCTACTATGATTATTCTGGAGTGGGTTAGGGTCAAGTCAGTGATAACATCACGTAGTGCTTGATATTGGGTGTCCAATCCTGGGGGTCTGTAACAGACTATGCCTGTAATTAGCCTCCCTTTGGCCTCCTGTAGAGAGAAACCCAATAGTTCTATTCCTGTAATCATCTCTATCTCTATGGGAGCGAAGTCCCACTTTTCCTTATATAATACCCCAACTCCTCCTCCTCTCCCCACAGCCCTTGGTTTGTTGAAAATGTTGTAACCTACCGAGCATACAAGGCCTAGTTCCACCAGAGAGTCTGTACATGTCCAGGTCTCGGTGGGAAATAAGACGTCCAGGTCCATATCTTCTACCATATTAGAAATCTCCGTGTGATGCTTTATCAAGGATCTACAGTTCACAAACCCACAGTTTAGGAAGCTATTATCACCCCTCATATCTGCTAGGTATTGAAACTTCCCCTCCTCTTCCCTCTTACCGATACTAAGCAGCCTCTCCCTGGAGTATTCCATCCTGCCTTGATCTGGACTCAGTCGGGCAATATGGCTGGTGCTGGGCGCGGCCGTTGCGTGGATGGGCGCAGACGGGCTTGCCTCTGGCGCACCTCTGTGCGCCGTCGGCACGTGCATTGCACTCTTGCACAGCCTGTCTTAAGTAGGCCGGAAAATGCTGTTACTCAGCAATAGCGAGCGACCCAAGATTGCGTGGCAAAGCAACGCGAGAAGCCCCTGGTCCCTCACTCAAGATGGCGACCAGGAGCGTGGGAGCCCTGAATTCTCGCTAAGTAGCGAGATGTGAAAACAAGATTTTAAGTGCGGATAAGCGGACAGGAGCAAGTAGGTATAATAGCTAAAAACAATGTTTCAAAACGATCTGGCAATAAACACAATTCAACATTTTAAAAAACAATTCAGCAGAAATTGCAAGTAGCGTTAAGGAGACCTTCCCCTAACAGCGTGGCAATCAGTGCGCTACTATCATCAGTCTAGGTGGCTGCACGCTAGCATAGCCTGTCTTAAGTAGGCCGGCAAATGCTGTTACTCAGCACTAGCGCGCGACCCAAGATGGCGTCACAAAGCATGTGAGAAGCCCCCGGTCCCTCACTCAAGATGGCGACCGGGAGCGTGGGAGCCCTGAATTCTCGCTAAGTAGCGAGATGTGAAAACAAGATTTTAAGTGAGGGTAAGGCTCTGGGAAGGGACACACAAGGCCCGCTCCCCTTTTTTATGGTATTCAGCTCAGGGGATGGATCCCCAGGGCATATTAAGGCTCAGGGAGGAGGGGAGTACAGCCTTACTCCCCCTTTTTAAGGAATTTGGCCTGGGGGAAGGGGTCCCCAGGGCCGCTATTAGCTTCTGGAGGGGAGCTGCATGCCCACTCCTGTTTAAAAGAAAAAAAAGGCCTTGGGTTTGGGTCCCAGGGCCATGAACTGACTTGGGAGGGGGCTAAGCTAATGGATTGGTTTTGGGTTAGCTGCCTGTGGGGAATTGGATGCTGTGGCTAGGCCCTGCAGCCACCCCCCACCCTTGTGCAGCGGGGTATTGGCTTTACATTTGGTGATAAAATATTACTTTACATTAAAAAAAACTCAGAAATTCATTAAGAAAGGAAACACTTAAAATAGCAGCATACTTAGGTGAGAATTTCAGTGACAATGTAACATTTTAAACATACAAAAACGTAATTGTGCTTTAAGGTAGCCCTCCCCATGCACTGCTATTTTTCCCACATATTACATGACTCATGACATATTTTGGGGCACATAAATCAAAGTAAGGAATTATGATTGCCTAGTAGCGATTTTTAAGGAATCGCTATTCAGGACTTACAATTCCCTAGAGGCCGAGAGGAATGAATGGGAAACCATTCGCAATTTGCGATTACCAAATAGGTAATCACAAATTGCGCATGCAATTTCATGGGTCCTAGGGGGCCATAAGGCCACCCTGATGTACCCTCGAAATTGGCTTGTGTGCCCATGTGGCGCACACATAGGCTCTAAAGGCATGTGGGTGCACAACATGGCACTTGCAGTTGATGGTAATTAGTGTTTCCTAAAATGCTTGTTGCATCAAAATAGGGAATCGCAATTTGCGATTACCTAAAAGCATTTGCAATTTAAGTAATCACAATTAATTATGATTACCTATTTTAGCAAATGCAATGCCTTTGATGATTATGATAAAGGCATTTTACGGGTCGCAAACGGGCCGATTCTGCGAATCGGCCTATTTGCGACGGGTAAAATGCTTGATGCATGTGACCCTTTATGGTAGTCATTGGGAGGGTCACACGCCGGTAGAGCCTACCTCCTGTTTGCCGAGGCTCCACTGAGGCGTGCAACATGCTCATCTTGACCGAGGGGCGGCCGGGCTTTGCTCCGCCGCTACAGCGCTCCACCCTGTACTTCCGGCTAGCCGGGCTTGGCTTCGCCGGTTGGGAGCCTGTGCAACTACAGCCCCCAGCAGCCCTGTGGACAGGACGCCTCCCCCATCGTCAGCGCGCAGCGCCAGGAGGTGCATAAAGCAGATACCACTTCCTCGTCCCGCAAGGACGCGCGCGGGACGCGCCGGGCTAAGCCCGGGCAAAGGGCGGGCCCTCAGAGGCCTGAGGAGGCTGGACTGGGCCAGATATTCTGGTCCTATTGAACTGACCCCGACTTGTTTAAATATCAAGTGAGACTTTTTTTATCTTTGTAATTATTGTGTACACATTGCCATATATCTTGACTTACGTTTGCCCCTATCCGTGACACAGGATGTCGAAACCCAAAAACGACAAACTTGCCACTGGCCTTAGTACCATCGATAATTATATGGTCAGAAAGGTTTCCCAGATCAATAGTGAACGAAGAGCATCGCTGGGGAAGGGGAGTACTGCAATCTGTTTGGATGAGCCGCCGCAGGTAGCGGGGGATGCTGTAATGGAAGCTAACTGCGATGGTTTAGTTGGTGAAGAGCCCCCAACACCCATTGTGGTTAGGGCGGAGGTATATTCAGATCATCATGATGTATCTAGTGAAGAGCAGGAGGAAGTTCCATCTAGCACAAGGCCGGTAAGGACCTGCAGGAAAGCATTGACAAAAAGGGGGGGAAGGAGAACAAGAAAGGAGGTGTCGTAGAACCCAAAACTAATATTGGCCCAGGTATTAATCCCTTTGTATTCATGGGGAATAAGGAAGGTAGCTCTAATTTAAACATAAATATTGAACAGTTTACCACTCTTATTAAAAACTTGGAGTCTAAACTGGAGGCAAAGTTAGAGGAGGCACTCAGACCATTGGTAGCCAAGATAGACACCCTGGTCACGGAGGTGGCTAGGCTTGGTGGCCTGGTCTCCCCCCAACAAAGGGCTACGACATGTATAAGGGCCAAACTGGGGGAAGGAAGGCAGGTAGAGGTAGCGCAAGGTAAAAACCAGCAGAATACCAGCAATGCTGTGGTAGTGGCCAGCACCGCGAGTAGTAGGCCTTCAACAACACCAATTACCCCAGTTCAGTCAGAAACTTCAAACCTGCAGTTGCAACCCAATCCAACTGTATGCAATAGAGCAGATCCTAGACCCCAAAGAAGTAACCGCTATCTTAATCTACCACCGGACTGTGCGCCATTTGTGGTGGTTTTGACCAATGTTCCACCTGTTGGTACCCATCCTGCTTCACCTCTAGGCGAGTTGCACACCTCACTCAAAAATAAAACAGTGTCCTGGTTAAATAAAAACTGTGGTTTTCCGATTGGGTATTTAGACCAGGTAATGGCGGTAAGGAGGGTGAACTGGGTGGGACTGTCTAAAAAAGTAGGCAGTGGAGATTGTATTGTGGTGAACTTCAAACATCCCCAACATGTGGCCACGGTACTTCTAAGAGCATCTTCTTTAATATATAATGAGGGTAGTATATGTGTACGCCCGATAGGGTATTTCTACGCACATTTGTGCAATAACCCCCCAAAACAAAGGCTTGCGACACCTTTGTGCGATATTCAGACCCCAGACAATGACACGCGTTTTATGTATAACATTGTTAATTCGTGTGGACCTGGAAATGTTGGTAATACACACAATAGATTTAACTTCACTGATCGTTATCAGCAGGGATTTAATGTCAACACACAGAACAGGTATGAGCCTCTATCGGGCCTGGAGATGTGTGATTGACATGAGATACCTGTGGGTCAGGGCACGATAATCTCAGATGGTCTAGTACCCACTATGAACTCACAGGATAAAAGTGGATGTAGGTATGTTGTTTCATGGAATGTTGAGGGGTTGGCTGCAAAAATGGCAGATGTAAACTGGCTTACCTATATCAAACAATTCAAGGTTATTTGTCTCCAAGAAACATGGTTGGTAGAGTGTGATTTGTTCTTAGAAGGGTACAAGGCTTTCTATGTACCTGCTACACCATCAATTAGAGGCAGGCCAAAGGGTGGCTTGGTGACTTTTGTTTCTATTCTGGTCACCTCGAAAATTCACAGAATTGATGTATATCCACCAGGCGTGCAGGGTGTAGTCCTAAATGGTAAAAATAGTAGGGTTGGCCTGGTGAATTTTTATAATGCTATTAACGATACTACAGCATCTAATCAACTACTTGTACTTCATGCTTTTATTACTACTTCTATGAAGGACTTTAGTCATAACCTAATGATTATGGGAGATTTTAATGTGCATTTGTGTGGTGATCCGCTTAAGAAATGCATAGTGGACTTGCATTGTGAACGAATTAATGGTTTACATTTGGAACACACAGTGGATGGGGAACTGTGTAATGATCTACTAGACAATTTGGACCTCTCATTGGCTATGACACTCAGGGATCCCCTAAGAAGTTTTGAAACTCCTACATTTAAGGGGCACGGCAGGGGCACATTCATTGACCATATGTTACTATCACGGACTATGTTGCCCTTCCTGGAATCTTTCGATATTGATAAAAGCGAATTTAGTGATCACAACCCTCTTGTAATTTATCTGAAGGGATTGGGGATCACCAATGAAAAGCAGATACGTAGTGCAGGGAGGTTGAATACTACAGATGGGAGGCGGCGACTTAAATGGTCAATGGTTACCCCGGATCTTCTGTATAAAAACATTGAGGAAAATTTTACAGAGGATATTGTTAACTGTACTCGGAAGGGGGCAGAGCCACAGGAGGTTTTAATTGCCTACCAAGACCTGTCGGGGAAGGTGTCAGACCTGCTGATGGTCCCAGTTAAAAAGAGTATGGAGAAAAATGGGCCAAGGTGGTTTAACCATGATTGCTCCAAAGCTGCCCGCAATCTTAGGCTAGCCTGGTCAGCTTCCCCGAGAATCCAGGAGAATATTAGAGCATGTTGTAAAGAATATAAGTCTGTTCTTAAAACCCATAAGGAGTTTTTGAGAGAAGAGGCATGGTGTGAGATACTGGACCCATCCACTCTAAATTGCAGCTCCAGATTCTGGGCACTAGTTAAGAAACCGCTCCTGGTTGAAAAGCCAGGTGACGGCCTGGACTGCTGCATAACTAAGGAGGAGTGGGAGCAGCACTTTAAAAAACTGTACTGTTCAGAGGACACTGTAAGAGTGGAGTCAGTCACTGGCAGTAGAGGAGGAACTATTGAGTTTGACAGTAGGGAGGTGTTGGAGGCCATAGAAGGTTTGACTGAACAACAGGGGGTGGTGATGGACAGAGTTTCTGAATTAAGCAGAATACTCTCACCCAGTCAAGAGATCAGGGCTTAATCCAACACCGTTTTTTAGCTCACTGCACCATCCCAGCTTAGAACCTGGCTATATGCAAATTAGTCTGTCCCTGGCCCAGTGTATCATGGGAACAGGGCAAACCAAACTACCACGCCAATTCTTTCACTGGGAAGGAAACAAGCTACCGGGGACCGGTTTCTGGCATTTCAGCCGTCTTCGGCCCGGCTTGCTTGAATCCTGATGGTGCAATGAGCTAGGGACTCACGTCTGAGTATACCCTTCCACGCTTATGGTGAACAAAATAATTAAACAACAGGGGGTGGTGATGGACAGAGTTTCCCATGATACACTGGGCCAGGGACAGACTAATTTGCATATAGCCAGGTTCTGAGCTGGGATGGTGCAGTGAGCTAAAAAACGGTGTTGGATTAAGCCCTGATCTCTTGACTGGGTGAGAGTATTCTGCTTAATTCAGAAACTCTGTCCATCACCACCCCCTGTTGTTTAATTATTTTGTCCACCATAAGCGTGGAAGGGCATACTCAGACGTGAGTCCCTAGCTCATTGCACCATCAGGATTCAAGCAAGCCGGGCCGAAGACGGCTGAAATGCCAGAAACCGGTCCCCAGTAGCTTGTTTCCTTCCCAGTGAAAGAATTGGCTTGGTAGTTTGGTTTGCCCTGTTCCCATGATACACTGGGCCAGGGACAGACTAATTTGCATATAGCCAGGTTCTGAGCTGGGATGGTGCAGTGAGATAAAAAACGGTGTTGGATTAAGCTCTAATCTCTTGACTGGGTGAGAGTATTCTGCTTAATTCAGAAACTCTGTCCATCACCACCCCCTGTTGTTTAATTATAGAAGGTTTGACAGCAAGAAAGGCCCCAGGACCTGATGGGATTCCCCCAGACCTGTTTAAGTCTAAACCGAATTTTTGGGCACCTATTTTGGTGGAAGTTTTTAATGCTGCTGCCAAAGCAGGTTGTCCGCTGGCTTGGGGACTATCAACTATTGTGCCAGTATTTAAAAAAGGAGATAAGGGTAGTCCCCACTGTTACCAGCCAATTTCATTGATTGACTCGATGGTCAAAATCATGGGGAGAATTCTGTTACAGAGATTAACATTCTGGGCAACCGACAATAACATCTTGTCGACCTCCCGGTATGGTTTCTGTGGGGGGCGTTCCACCACAACCCAGTGTCTTAATCGGTTTCTCGTACTGAGTAAATATACGGTGGCACAGAAGGGAACTGTCCATCTCGCCTTCATGGGCCTGTCATCAGCCTTCGACTGTGTCAACAGCGGAAGGCTGTGGCAGTACATGGGAGTAGATACAGGGATTGTCGACTTCCTGGTGGACATGCACAATTATACCAGTGCTAATGTTAGATACTCTGCGAATGGTGACACTACTGGCAAGTTTGATATCAAGAAGGGAGTGCGCCAGGGATGTATTCTCGCTCCATTTCTTTTTAATTTTTATATAAATGAATTAGATGCTGTTTTACAGAAGGTACAGGTAGACTGTCCTAGAGTGGGCAGGTGTGGTATTCCAGTTCTTTTATACGCAGATGATGCGGTTTTAATTTCAAGAACGGAGAGGGGACTCCAGATGCTTTTTAATGCTTTTATGACCGACAGGGAATTACTGGTCAATAACTCTAAATCATACATTATGAATGTTGGCCGGCAACCGAAAAAGAATTTTGTGTTTAAACTTGATGATGTGCCAATCCCGGTCACAGAAACGTTTTCTTATCTTGGCGTTTTATTTGATACCAAACTTAGCTGGGGCCCTCACTTGGCCAAAAAAAAGGGGGAATTAGCGAGGGTGAATGCATCCATTTTCCATTTTGCCACGAAACTGGGGAAGAAACCAGTTAGTGCAATGGTCAAATTATATAACGCCAAATCAGTTGCTACCGCAGTGTTTGGCAGAGAACTATGGGGCTATATGCTGCATTTTATGTTTTTATGTAGGTTTTATGAATATCCCCGCCGACGTTATCTTGTTGCCCTCCTAAGAAGACTTAATTTTAACCAAATCAGACCAGCTCTTATTTATCTACAGCTCTTGCACAGTGACAGTGTTCTTCAAATAATAGCGTTTTTAAAACTAACTGTTAGACTGAGACTCTGTCTGGACCAATGACCGTTTTATCTTGTTTGACTAATTGGCCAGTTTATGGATATATAACTATGTCTTCTGCACTTTACTTTGCACCGTTTGCACTTTTTAGCCATCCCGTCTACTTACCGCTACTGAGATATGTGTAATATGACTCTGTACTGTAGCTATAATCTGTGGCAATAATGTGAATAATGTGTTATTAATTGTATTGTTTATATGTGTACTTTTATGGTTTGAAATATAACCGAAATAAAGTCTCTTGATTTGATTTGACCCTTTATGACATCATTACTATCACTACAACATTTGTGATGAAATTGCTGATGAGAAAACTGTGCATGGCAGGGGCATGAGTTATAGTTACCTTGAACCACCAGTTATATTTACTTGCGCTAACTACAAATGGTGAATTTCAGTGGCTTTGTAAGTTTAAAACATTATGTTCTCACTGAAATTCTCACCTAACTATAAAATCACTTTAACCTTTGTTTTTTTCAGTGAATATCTATGTTTTTTTAAACATAAAGTAATATTTTGTTACCATGCATTGAATAGCTATATTTGTATTGCATACATAAATACACACATATCTATCAATCTATCAATCAATCTATCAATCTATCTGTCAATCTATCTATCAATCTATCTATCTATCTGTCAATCTATCTAGCTATCTACCTACCTACCTACAGAATAGATAGATAGATAGATAGATAGATAGATATGTGTGTGTGTATAGTAAAGATATAGCACTAATCTGTGATGTAAAAGAATGTAAAAGTATTAGGATTTAAAACAACGTGCTGTAAAGGTAATCACGTTGTGTTTAGTGCGTTGTAATGTACTGTTTTCTAATGGATGGCGTGGTAATGATTGTAATGTTGCCACAAGTAATATAGGAGAAATTCCATGGAAGTCTTTCCTCCTAGCCAAATGATGTTTATTATGTTGGACGTGATCACCTCCTCCTGCAATAATAGAATCATTTCTGACATTCCAGTTATTTCCATACACACATGTTCAAACGCACATTAAAATGTAGATTCCAGTAGTGAGCTTATGTAGGAAAATGGCTTCCAAATTTTAAAAACATTCATTAAAGAACATCAAAGTTATTTCACATGAAAAAGGGCTTGCCTACCCATTAACGTTTGAGCCCCCTTGGTGGAGCTGCACAAAAACTTGCAATATCGCAGACTACTACAGACAGACAGACAGACAGACAGATAGATAGATAGATAGAACACAGCCTTTCCCACATATTCGTCAGATCTGCCTCCAGAACACCACATATGGATTGAGAGCATTTTTCAGAGATATGTTTACAAGGTTAGTCTGCAAAAGATGGAGTTTTAGGATTTGGGACTTTATGAGAATGGAAAAGAGCTTCCACTAGCTGTTGGGGAGGAAGTAGTGACTGATTAACTTTGGCAGACTATGCTGTGCCTTCTTCTTGAGTAACAATTACATGATGCGATGTTAACCGTCCAGATTAAAGCTCAACCTAAAATTAACAACTGTTTTTTTATACAGCATCCATAAAATAGGGCGAAGCATTGATTTCAGCAATTTCTTCCCAAAATGACTGGCATCTCACAGTGCCCTAAAATAACCTGACAAACAGCCAGTAATGAGCTTTCACACCATAAGAATACTGTAAAATAAATGGCACCGAACTGTCTTTGAAAAAGACAATTCGCTCAACTGTTGGCAAAACACTTAGAGCCAGATGTAGGTGGCCATTTACCAACTGGTAAATGGTCATTTGTGATATAGGGGCCCTATTTTACCGATTCGGTAAATTTACCAAATCGGTAAAATACCGAATCGGTATTTTTACCGATTCGGTAGTTTGCAGATGTAGGTGGGACTCTTCTGAGTCCCACAGGCCTTACAGAATCGGTAGTTTACCACCCAATCCAATTGGGTGGTAAAATACCGAATCCAGGTGTGCATGCACATGTGTGCATGCACACCTGTGCCATGTGACAGACAGACATGCCCTTAGGGCATGTCTGTGTGCCACATGTCACACGTGCCTGAATTCGGGGTGCTAGAGGGTGTCAATATGACACCCCCTGCACCCTTGCAACATTCGGTATTTACCGAATCGGTAAATACCGATTCGGTAATCCCCATTGATTCCTATGGGCTTCAATGCCCATAGGAATCAATGGGCATTACCGAATCGGTATTTACCGATTCGGTAAATACCGATTGTTACAGAATCGGTAATTCAATTACCGATTTCACCTACATCTCCCCCCTTCTATTTTACCGATTCATAAATACCGAATCGGTAAAATTCGGTATTTATGAATCGGTAAAATATAGTTACCTACATCTGGCCCCTAGTGATGTAGTGCGTCGCAGCAAGATGAAGCCCTCATCTCACTGTAACCATGATGGCACTGAATTTAAAGTCCACCGCGGAGAGGAGTCCTGTTCTAATGCTGGAGCACCTTGGTTATTCCAAACCAGGGATCCCACTCATCACGCAGGCTTCCCACCTAAGCAAGAGGCTGAAGAAAGTAGTGTGAAATGTTTTCAAATACGAGAGCATTGTTCCTCATAGCAGCATGATGGACCATGTGAGAAGATGCCTGACAAATGACTGCCTGTGGCTGGGAAACAATACAGAGGCAACACATCTGTGGGTGCTGATCAATCTAGATGCAGCCACAATTATTTTCCCAAACCTTGTTTCAACCAATACTATTTTGAGAGGGAGAAAGTGCACCCACAGCCCCCGTTAGTATGCTTTAAGGTATACCAAATTTGTAGCAGAAGTACACAGTACTATAACCTAGGAAGAGGGAACACTGCAGAAGTAGAATGATAGAACAATGAAATAAGTGGGCCACAAGATACAACAATGAAATAAGTTGGCCACAAGATACAACAATGAAAATGAAATAAATGGGCCACAGTTAAACAATAAAAGTCGATATGTCTTTGGATTTCAGGTTTCTTTTGTGCTTATGATCCCTTACCAAATGTCATCTAGGACAGTTCAACATTGGCTCTACCAAAACGAATACTCACAAAAGTGGCAAGAGTTGTGCAACATGACACAAGATGGAGTAGCATCATGATGACCGTTAGTGTGCAGCCACACCAAACCCCCTTAGAAGCACAAAAACATGATTCACAAACAGGCAAGAACCACCTACATGATTATGTGTCATAATATGTAAATGTAAATTGATACTTGTATAGCGCACTACTCACCCGCAAGGGTCTCAAGGCGCTTGTACGAATACCTCTGTGGAACCCATCCTGGCTTTCCCTGTGAGGCGTGCACTCCTGGGCACCCCCAAGGTGGAGGCCAGACATCCTTAGCGTTGTGGGGGCCGTTGTGGAGATTAAGCAAGCTATTGCCAAGCGTTGCAGAGTGGGACTCCATGATTGGAATAGGCACCGAGGCGAGAATTATCAGGTCCGTGGACTTTTTGAACCCAAGACCCGCCGAGGCGGGAAATTGAACTCTGGTCCCGGGCTAGACCTCTGCATCGGGGTCTGCCGCTCTAACCATTGAGCCACACTTCTCCAATATCTGTGATGGGGCACAAACCAACTCTTCGAGCAGCATTCAGCTTTCCCTTCTCAAAAAAAGCATGGAGTAGAATGACTGGGTATGGCTTCTTTCTAGTTCCCCCAGAGGCAGGTATAGACTAGAATCAGTTTATGGATGGGATTTCACGGAAAGTGGCTGTATATTTGAAATAAAGTAACGTTTATGTGGAATATAACTCTGTAGTGTGCGCGTGCCATCAATATTTCCACTACACATTAGCACAAAATAGTATCAGCTGAGTGTTGAAAGAAAGTCCTTGAAGGTTTCCAAGACCACAACAAATTTAAAGACCGACTACAACTATGAGCAGCATGTTGCAGGAGGACAGGCAATCACAACCGTGCACCATATATGTTGTAGCAAGATTGTCTGGGGTTCCATTTGTGGATTCTGGGCTTGCAAACTAGCTCAAACATATCCAGTATCAGGAACAGTCTTCATGCTCAGAAACTGCCACCAAACACAGCCCACCCTGGAGAAAGTAAAAACAACGACCCCCCACAAAACTTGTAGAGGAGCAAAATACTATGCTTGAAACTTGCGCTGCCGACTAGGCTGCAGGTTTCATATTTCATACATATGAAAAGGGTGTGATATTTGACAGTTTTCTTTTTAAGTAGCCTTAGGGGCGTATAGCAGATCAAAATCAACTCGGTTCATGCAACATGTTAAGAGTGTAAAATAGTTCCAAGTGTGACAGATTTCTAAATGCAGGGGCTATTGCATATGTTTAATAATCTCCTCTTGAGTAAGATAGTGAGCAGGCCTCACTGCGGTCATTCAGGTTTTACAGCAGCGATTTTTCTACTAATGCCTAGTCTGCAAGCCTCAGTCAATTTTAAGAGAGGCACCGACCCATGGAGAGCCACAATTAGGGAAATTAGTTTCATAGAAACTAGGACTGAGGCACTACTCAATTTGGCCAGCTCGTAGACCACCAAATAACACCTCTTTTTGATCATTACCAATCAGAGAGTTATGCATCATTTGGAAAGACAAGCTATGTCTGTCAATGTACGTGATGCTACATGATCGCAGGAATGTTTCAAGTCCAGAGATGACCTCATATCTTCTTTATGCAAATTCCTAACCAAATACTTAAGATACCTTTGAAGGAAAATCTGGTCGAGAAGTGAAACTATTTTGATTTTTTTTTTTACTATCTCCAAACCTGCGTGCAGAAGAGGCACTTCGCAAAGTGAGACAGTTCTGAATTCACGATTTAGGAGAATGGAGGTTTGTTGGTGCGCAGGAAAATACATTTTTCTATGAACTCAGTCTCCCACATCCACTTCACTACTTCGAGGCTGAGAAAAGAGAGCCTCTACACAGGAAAAACATTCTACATATGGTAGAAGTGCACATTCCGAACACAAGGATTTCATAGAAAAAGATACTGAGAAAAGCCTAAGAAACTGGAGATGCAAGTCTGCATAGCAACCCAGCAGTGCCAACCCAAAACATCCTGACTGCACTTTTATCTTTTCATGGATTTTGAAATTCAAGCTTCAGCTACAAAGAAAACGCCTACATAAGGATTTGTTTGGGAGTCTGTCATCGAAAGAGGAATGTATCTGTAGGTAGATGGTAGTCTTCCCCCTTCTACAATACTCGGAACAACTCCGCACATGTTTGTGGCTGTCCTCTCATAGTTTTTGGTCCCAGAGACCTTCTCCACTCATGCATATATTTCCCCAGAGCACTTCAATGGCTAGCTAACAGACAGCACTGCAGGCTATTAGTGGGTAGAAGTGGGGTTCTACTTGAAAGAGTAGTGTTTAAGTTCACACCAAATCAGGAATCTTGGGTCCGTTCTAGAAGATCTAAAAGTAGTGTTTTCTCTTCTGTACACAAAGAAGCATACTCAAGTCTCGGTTTGCACTGTGCTCCCCAACCAACACCTACGTCCCTCTGCTAGTTGCTATATCCAGTCCTCATATCAAACCAAGTGCGCCCTCCCAGGGCATACTAAAGACTTCAAAATAAAATTAAAATAAGCTCTACAGGCTGAGGACCCACAAACTTGCGTGGCCAACAGCTCGTCACTTTGCCAAAGAAGCCCTTTCATGGTCCCACAGCAGGTTGTGCACCTTCTCCACCCTTTCACATTAGACATACTTATAGTGCAAGACTCTGGAGCACAGCCACAAGAAGCTACACACACCTTTTTGCAGCTCACAGATCTTGGCCAAAAAAAAACTTTAGGAAGTAGTGTGGGGTGGTCAGCGGCACAGGCTAACTTCTTCACAGTTAATGGCATCTCTACTCAGCAAGCCCAGGCTACAAGATGCACGCAGCAGAAGAGGAGTATTGCTGCCAGAGCCCTTAGTGTTCTCAGAAATGTGTCTTGCTGCCACTAAATGTAGGCTTGGGAGACCCAAATCCAATCATATTGTTTGTTAACGTCTCAGGCACTCAACTGGGTGGGGGGGGGGAGGGGGGGGGGGGGAATTATGACTATTAAAATCAACTAAAAGATTTTTTTTTTTTAATCAAAGCGCGGACACTTTAAAATGGTTTGAATAGTGCAAACTTCAAGCTCCTTATATGATGCTTTCCAAAAAGTCTGGCGACACCTGTTCAGTACTCTATTTTGGAGGTCCAGTACTGAAGGATGCTTTTCGATAGCCTAAAAAAAAGGCATTCCTTTCCTTTAATAGTTGGTATGGCAGTGGTCTCATTATGGCCTACATTGCATGTCGCCTGCACAGCCAGGGCAAGGTTTCCAGAGCTGCTGCTTCAGTACAGCCATCCCTGTCTGATACAGGGCCATTCACCAAAACCAAAAATGTAACAAACTACAAAGCTTAATAAGAAAAAGCTGTAGTAATGGTTAGATGTGGCTTTTCACAAGCCTGTGACCACCTAAACATTGCTAGATCATTCTAACCACCCAGAAGGGGCAGTGAAGGTATGACACAAACATTACCTCGACTCCAGGTGCTCCAGCACACAAAAGAAACTAATTATAAGCTGCTATACTGGCACCAGACCAACTTTAATGGTGCTTTAATTTCCGAGGCTATTTGCCCCTCACCAGAAAAATACAGAGGTGGATACAACCCTGCAGCACTAGCTGCCTTTTATTAAGTGCTTCTTCAATTAATTTGGCAGCTGCACTCCCTTACCCTCACTAAAGCCATCCACTCCTTGCAGCTTTTCTACAAATGGGCATCAGGATAACTTTTTCATGCACGCAACATTACCTGCCTCTCATGTTGCCAGCAAAAGGTCAGAAGCAGTATCAGCCAATTGGCACCACTCTGCCTCCTTAAATCTAAAGTGCCCCCATTTATCCCTATCTACAACGAAAAGAGTGCCACTACAAACAGATCAGTCAGCACGTGGCACTTATTTTGCTTAAATCAAGCATTGCATTTCCAGATTGATCAGGGTTGGCCATAAACACTTAGGAAATGCTCCCTAAATGGATCTGAAGCACAATAAACTTCTGACCACGCACTTCTCTAGGAGCCCACCTCTGGTAGAATCAAATGTGAGCTGCCCTGAGGTCTCACTAGGCCCACTTGCTGCCAAGTACCCAATACAGGCCATGAACAAAACAAATCAATGTGCTTAATATTGATGTGCCAAATATATTTGTTAAAAAAAAAACAGGCCATAAAACAGAACCACCATATGTCCTCCACTGCTGGGAATCTTAACATGGTCACAGCTAACCCAGTGTGTGCGGGAAGAACCAGGGTTCAGGATTGGCTGCGGTGAGGAAGGGTTGGGGTGGGCATTTAGAACCAGCGGGGCTCCACACTCAAAGTAGTCCAGTGAGTTCACAAAACTCAGCCCCCAAAGCAAACTGTATTAAGAGGATGGGTAAAATCAACACAAAGGAGAAAATAAATAAAAAAATCCTTTGGCGCAATGCATGAGAAGAAAAGGTGTTCGGTGTGTAGAACAAGTTAAGAGATGCCCCCCCATTGCCTTTCGCTCCCTGGGCTCAGCTGAAAATAAAAGGTAATTTTGTTTAGTAAAATAAAATAAAAAAAACACTAATCACCAACTCTGTTGGTGGAGGTGTGAAACCCCAGGATAACACTGAGTAAAATTTCGAAACGTCACTGATCAGACCATCTCAATTATTACATCATTAAAAATTAAAGATTTCACTTCGTGTACATTTTATATGTATATATATTTAATTTCTCATTTTCTGTTTCATTTACACCCCGCAGGCCCATCCTGCCACTGCGATGGGGTCAGACCAGGTAGTATATCCTAAAGTAAAGCTGCAAGATGGTGTCTTTGACAGCGGCAAACGCAAAGCGGATATTCTCGGTGTCTGTGGCACACGTGAAGTGGGAATACATGATTTTGTCGCTGTCGGGGTATAGGTCTACAAACATCTTGAGGATGAACTCGCGGGCAGTCTGGGCATCTCGCTGAGGACCATCAAACTCTGGAAAGTAGTCCACGAGGTGCGAGTACATGATCTTATCTTCCAATAAGTCCTTCTTGTTAAGGAAAAGGACGACAGATGAATTCTGGAACCAGGGATAGGTGATGATCGTGCGGAAGAGTGCTTTGCTTTCCTCCATGCGGTTCTCATTGTCAGTTTCCACTAGGATTTGGTCATATTCACTAAGGGCTACTAAGAACATAATGGATGTCACATTTTCAAAGCAGTGAATCCATTTCCTCCGTTCAGACCTCTGACCCCCAACATCCAACATTCTGACAATAATATGTTTCAGATTAAAACGGTACTCTAGGATGCCAGTTGTGGGAACTCTGACACGCAATACATCCTGCTGGGTGGCAAGGTATCCTGGCAAGGAAATTCGGTCCACATCAGAAAGGTAATATTTGGCGGAGTCGGACAGCTGATATTCTCGCCGTCTATCGTAGCACTCCTGGATTCCAGGGTCATTCCACAGCATCTTAATGGCGCTGATGTAGGGCTGCTCGAAGGTACAGACCTTTTCAACATCCACCTCCCGCAGGAGAAGTGCATTGGCCTTGTTCTGTTCGTACTTGTACAGGATCTTCAGCGTCTCCATGGCACGGATCATGGATTGCATGGCAGTGAAGATGTTCTGGTAGACCAGTTTCGTGAAGCCCCTCTTGTCCTCCTCTGAATATCCGCAGCCATGAATTATTCGCATCTGTTTGATGAATGTGCTCTTCCCACTCTCGCCGTTGCCCAGCAGCAGCAGCTTGATCTCCCGCCCGGCGTCGCGCTTGTCCTTCCGCAGCTGCTCCTCGATCTCGGCGTTGATGCGCTTGGACTCCGTCACCTCGTCGCTCTGGCAGCACGCCATCATGGAGTCCAGAGGTATCCCTCCAGGGGTCGGGGGTCCCGCTGATGCTCACCCGCCGAGCATGAGACCCGCAATGCCCGCCGCACACCCGGCCCGAGCCCCGCTCCCCTTAGAGCCCAGCCGAGCGCAGCCTAACCCGCCGCACGCCTCAAAACAAGCCCCGGAGCAACAGCCCGGCGCGGCCAATGGGCTCCCGCGCTCTGCCCGCCCCGCCTCCTGACTGACGTCAGCGCCGAACTCGGGCCTGCGAACGCCATGAGGGCAGGCAGGAGCCCTTACCAAACATTTTCTATACACTGATTTACATACCATTGATTGTCTCTGTGTAGTGTGTATTTGATGCAGTGCTTTACATGGGCCGGTACTCACCGGTACTGAGTACCGGCACTTCCAAATTTTCTACCCGTCAGTACCGGCACTTTTCTTTAGTCAGGGAGAGTACCTGTACTCTGACTGAAGGCACGTCAGGATCTCGAAGTCGCACTGAGCCTCTGAAGTCGATATTGGCAGAGAGGCTGCTAAGGTCCAGAGGCGCCCCTTTGAATGTCCCCACACTGCAGGGGTTTGAGAGGGCTTGCTTCACGCTGTGTTTAACAGGGCAGTGTCTAGGCAGACCCTGCACTGTTAATTAGGCGTGCAACGAGCATTCAGGTGAAAGTGCTAACTGCCAGCATGAGGTCTGCACCTCCTTGTCTAGAAAGGCCTGCCACAGCAAACTGGCGTCTTGCTGGTGACTATACACTGTGGAAGCGTTTTTTTCAAGTTAATTTGTTTGTTTACTGGCCTCCTTCGACCCCGTACTTATGACCTTCACAAATGCCATTTTGTATGCTGATATTCCGAGTGGGACATTGAGACATTTTGGCATTTCACCTGAAAACGTCGGAGTTGCGAGTTGCCGTTTTTCCTGGTATGATTGCTTGCCAATTACCGGCATTAGGAACTTAATGAGACAATCATGTTTCCTGAGGAAATGCGGTTTAACATTCGGTTTCTCCTGAGTTATTTCTATGATAAAATTGCTCTGTACATAAGGCATATGTTAAATTGCAGTAGGTTATGCCTCATATTTTACTTTTGTTCAGGTTGAGACTTGCATAACTTAACCTGAAGCATTATGGGACTAGTAGTCCCGGTCGTGCAATAAATGTTAACATGCAGACCGACAATTTTGTCTGTAAGATTACACAATTTGTGTTTTTCAGCCTCTTGCATGTTGTTCATTAAGCTTAATATTAGACTGCCTCTACCTGTTGAGTGAGTATGTGTAGTATCTTGTGGCGCGCTGTTTATTGGATGCTTCAGAATATCGCTCCCCTCTGCAATGCATTAATAAGACAGTAAGTCTTATTGGTATGTCATTTTCAGATTGTATCCCACATGAAATACTGTCTCCTCTTAATTGGTCTAAATATATATCAGCAGTATGTTTTTACTACATGTTTTAACACATGTTTTTTTTTGAGGTTACATTCACTGAAGGGGTCAGTCCCATCTTATGAGTCAATTCATACACATTTTTGTGTTTTCAATAGTATATGCCCAACCCTTTAGCAGGCAATTTGATAGTTCATGTGCTCTTTCATGTTCACTGGTAATGTGGACTGATTACGTCCCACGCAGTGAAATGTATTTTATAATTTTGCAGTTTGCTTAATTATGTTTTAATATGTACTGCAACTTGCGTAGAAGTTATTATAAATAATTATGTATTACCCTTAGCCCCGCCCCTAGCCCCGCCCACTTGCCACACCTCTAGCTCACTTTAATGAGTACCTGCACCTATATTTTCCCATTTAAAGCACTGATTTGATGTAAATTGGACACCCTACACTGTTATGAGTGGCACTATAAAACTAATTAAATGCAACTGTGAGAGTGGTTATGGATACTTGAAGGGCACCATTAAAGGGTGCCCTATGGGAATCTGTGGTAGATGTGGTCATTGGGGGCGCCAACAAACATTGTCGCAAAGGGCTCCACCAATGCTAAAGCTGGCCCTGCCTCTGCACTCTGGTGTCGTTAAGGCAAAACAAGACTTGAAAAGGGGGACTTGGGGGGGGTGTGTGGCCGACCACCGGGAGGCTACCCCCCCCCCCGGGCAGTTTGGGGGGGCATGGCGGGGGGATGTTTTCGGACCACCAGCGTCCATTTTGTGTATTGGGCTGGTTTTAGTATAGCCCAACTGCAGCCCAACGTATAAATGTCATTGGTGACCTGGTGACTGGGAGTGTAGCGTAGGAAATTTTTGTCAGGAGTTTCTAGTTTAGTGGTGTTAGGTAGTACTTGTTCTGCGTCATGTCGGCGGAAGATGTCCGTGTCCTGGAGGTATTTGCCTCTTGAGTGAAGCTGGCAGGCTGAACCTCGTTTTGGGCGACTTGCCGGGGCCTTTGTGCCCTGCACGTCAAGCGTCAGCCGGGGTCGCCGTGGCAGTGGCGACATGTACCTCGCCGAAACGCCCGAAGTTGGTTGAGGCAAGTGAACGGGGCCGCCCGCGTGGGCGGAAGACTGCCCCCCCTGCGTCGCGGCGCATTGGCGAAGCTGATGGTGGTTGAAGAGGTGAGTGTCGGGGCCCAGGCTGGGGGGCGGGTGTTGAGCGATGGTGGGGAGGAGGGCGGGTGGGCGCAGGATCTGGCGTTCGCGCTGGTGGCAGAGCGTCGAGCTCCGTCTGCGCCAGGGGAGCTGAGGAAGAGGGGCGGGGCCCGGGGGGGAAGCGCTCGGCTTCTGTAGCGGTAGAGTTTGGCACTTGTTTCGAGCAGCAGGATGGGGGGCCTGCTCTGCAGTTTGAGGCCCTGGAGTTGCCTGGTGTGTTTCGAGGGGGAGAGCAGGCGGGGGGGGAAGCGCCCTCGCTCCGTTGTGACAGCGGAGGAAACGGAGGCGATTCAATGCATGGGCAGAGTGGCACTGGGGGAGCCCCTGGGTCCCGGTTCCCTCCCGGTTATGATGGGAAGGGTCATTGTTGAGGAGTGGGGGAGGGGACTGGGCAGCTGAAGAAGGGGCATTGTTGTTTGGGGAGGAGATGTGTTTGGATCTGGCTGGGGTTGAAGGGGTTTTTAGGCTGGGTGGTGATCCAGCGCCACTAAAGAAATTCTGTCTCAAAAACATTACCTAACACCTCAATACACACCATGAATCATAATCTCTCACAAGGCCCATAAGAAACCGAGACAGATGTTTGGCAACTGAATCATGTGGCCTAATTAATCATAACTATTTAAAAAACTATATACACTTTATATAAAACTGCAGTTTATCATCATCATGATCATAGAAATATACCGGAAACATTTAATTAAGCCACTTAGGTCGATAGAATCAAACTGATGACAACTAGACACAAATGATCAAGACCTGCTTGACATTTTAAAATCTATTTTATTTTTCAAAGAATGAGCATTTTAATAGGAAACTTTATTTTATTAACATTAGCTGTTAGCAGTTTTTATTAGAGAAAGGCACATTGAACATGACAGTTCATAATCATCAGAAGCATGAATATTAATCAAACAATTTTCATTCCCTAAATCTATTTCCCTAACTGACTCACTTCACTTAGGAAGGGAAAATATAAAGTCATAAGCCCTGTTAATGCTTACATGAATAAGTTGTCCATCAGCATGTCATCGTCTCTCGGGAATCGGAAAGTGAGGAGCAGGCCTCTTTGTCAAGGGGCCAGTTTTTATACCCTTTCTAACTAACTAAGTAAATACATTCTAAATGACACCAAAAATCCAGCTTCTTTATTGGCTGAGCCATGTCAGTCCACCAACGTGTTACTTGTTCGTGACCAAGTCCGGGGCACATCACAAGCCCTTATTGTTCTTAGATTCAATCCTTCTAGCTTCCTTAAAGTTGCAACATAACACTGGGCCAAAGAACTTTTTTACTTCCTGAACTTGGCAAGCAAAGCAAGCTCACTGTCCTTGGTGCTCCCCAAGAACACGACGACTCAACCAACAACAGTCCTGCACAATATTCTTTTGTCTTGGCAGGAAACATTCTTTTTTTTCTGCACGTGAGTGAAGGCTTCACTCTGGTCAAGTCAATTTCAATTCAATTTCTTAGCTTTATTCGATTTTGGTTTAAAAATCATAAAAGTGTACAGTTAAACAACAATCATAAAAAACTTACATACATTAAGAACATTTGTCCAAACTGTGGGAATAAGTTCCCTAGTTCCATATGAGAATTCCTAATTTTCCATGTTTGTAGCCATTGTCCATTGTTACAGGAAGATTAAAAACGGAGAGGCCGCTGCCACTCAATGCGACAGTGCTTCTACCCCTCGTGTAAATTGTCTCTGCCGTTAGTCTTGGTCAAGGGGTGACTGCCATGCTTGGATAAAAATTGTGTAGGTCCCAGATGGTTATAGGGCCGTCACCTTCTTGGAAGTTTGGAGGTAGGGTACAATTAGTCTACTTCTAAATCTTATTAAAACCAAGTTGCCGGCAATGTCTTTTTGTAGGGGACCTAACCAGCCCACCCTTCTAACAGCCATGATTGTACCATCAAGGTCTAGAGGCAAGGGCCTGTTTTTAGTTAGCCAATACATGACTTTATTTAGTAGGTCTTGTTCCCATTCGGTTTTTCCATGTTTGATTGGGGGAACTCCCGCAAGGACACACACGAAAGGAGCAGCCTCCGGAGGTAACTGTATATGAGTTGTTTTATAAGGCTTTACTCTAGTGGCAGTGTTTTGTGGTAAACCAGGTTTGGAGTAGACTTTAGGGACGATTGGGGGTAGTGAGTTAGTGACTAGAGGATTAGTTTGATCATTACTGTTTTTTCCAAGTGGCGATGGGACTTCGGTTGTACCAAGTGAGTGGGAACAATTAGGTGTTACGATTTTTTCAATGGGAGATAAGTTAGCCCTAATACTTTTCTCTATTCCCAGCAGCCTGTCCTCTAGAGTGGTAATTTTTTCAATCAACGGAGAAATGATTGATCTAACCAGTTGTTCGATCTGGAACAGAAAAATCAGGTTCAAAGGAGGTACTGGTTGGTCTAATTTTTCCTCCGAATTTAGGGGAGATTAGCTATGGTCGATGGAGGACTAGAGCACAGTTTTTGTAATTTGGGTTCGTTCCCTATGGGATTAACCCCATCCCACTTCCTTTTACTGGGTAAGAGCTGGGGAGGTAATATATTTTGCTTGAGTACATTTTTGGGTAATGAAGGGTGTTCGCGTGGGCTGTCGATTGGAGTTGATATGCTGGTTCTTTTAGCAGGGCAAGGTGGGGGGATTTTAAATCCATTTCTATCTTCTACAGTAGCATACCTAGTATTGCAAAGAGAATTTAGCTCATCCAGTAGCGAAAGGTTTTGGGCTGTACTAATGGTTTGTTCAGGAGAATACTTGGTGGGCGCGCTTTCTGTAATCTGACAAGATACATTTGTGTTGGCAGTGGACGGAGATAACCTTCCAAGATCTTGTGACCCAGGACGTAAGCCTCTATGACTGATATGGTTCTTGGTAGCCCCCTTGCGAATCATGATGGAATTTGCTAGTGTAGGATTATTACAAAACAACAAACAATCTGGTGGTGTTAAGAGATTTTCGGCTAGTGTCCAGTAGGGATGTCCCTTAACGAGTGTGTAAGAAGGGATCAAAAAGTTATTACCTCAGTGATGTAACAAAGTCAAGGGGGGTGGCCCATCCTCCTCCGGCCTCTGAGGGCCGTAGAGGGCCCGCCCTTTGCCCGGGCTTAGCCCGGCACTCACCTGCGCGCGTCCCGCGTGGCGTCAGCTGATTTTATCCACCCCGGCAAGGGGGAGGGGCTGCTGCTGCTGCCGGTCTCTGGAGGGATTTCTGGGCTGTGTAGTCCTGCCCCCACTCGGATTTCCCAGGTCCACCGGTCACACGAAGCGTCTCCCGCGAAGCGGGAGGCGCGAGGAGTAGAAGTAGCCCCTGGTGTCAAGGAGGAGGGGCTGCTGCTGCTGCCGGTCTCTGGAGGGATTTCTGGGCTGTGTAGTCCTGCACCCACTCGGATTTCCCAGGTCCGCCGGTCACACGAAGCGTCTCCCGCGAAGCGAGAGGCGCGAGGAGTAGAAGTAGCCCCCGTATGACAAGGGGTAGGGGCTGCTGCTGCTGCCGGTCTCTGGAGGGATTTCTGGGCTGTGTAGTCCTGCCCCCACTCGGATTTCCCAGGTCCGCCGGTCACACGAAGCGTCTCCTGCAAAGCGGATGGCGCGAGGAGTAGAAGTAACCCCCGGTGTCAAGGGGGAGGGGCTGCTGCTACTGCCGGTCTCTGGAGGGATTTCTGGGCTGTGTAGTCCTGCCCCCACTCAGATTTCCCAGGTCCGCCGGTCACACGAAGCGTCTCCCGCGAAGCGGTAGGCGCGAGGAGTAGAAGTAGCCCCGGTGTCAAGGGGGAGGGGCTGCTGCTGCTGCCGGTCTCTGGAGGGATTTCTGGGCTGTGTAGTCCTGCCCCCACTCGGATTTCCCAGGTCCGCCGGTCACACGAAGCGTCTCCCCTGGTCAAGTCATCTTTTCAGCTCTGCCAGGCAACGGTCTCTCTGAGGCCCATTTGAAAAACTAGTATTTAAACAAACACAAAACAGTAATTAATTAGAGAATTGAGACCCATTCTGTTACCCACCCACCATTACTAATGTTAACCCATTAGTTTATGTTACCTAGCATAAAGCACATTTAAGCAGCAAAATATCAACCATTCTTCTTTTAGGCCAAGAGGATTCTTCACGAACTTGTGCAAAAATAAAAAAACACGACATAGACAAAAGCACATATAAAATAAGCACATGCTATTAATTAAACAGCCGCATTAATGTTTGACAAAGACATTAGACAAGGTTAATAAATTATTTTTCAACGTACTTGCAGATGCAACATAAAGCAGGTAATGTTAGTCCCACGTGTCTTTGATCACATTTTATTCTAGGTTGGTTAGTAAAATTCATGCACAAACACGTTAATATAATTAAAAATTATGGAAGTATAACTTCACGAGTCAGAATAAAATTATTTCTGAAACTCGCTCCATCAGTGGGGAAGGCATGAGTGGGAGGGTGTCAGTTAGCCCGCTTCTTTTCTCTTCCCCTTCTCCGCCCAGACAGCAGGTGATTTCCATAGGGGGCAGTTCATTGGGGGAGGGGGAGTGGGCGCAGGTGGGAGGGTGGGGGGGATTTCATTCTTCGGTCGGGCTGCAAGGTCAGGTTCTGGAGAGGGGGGCTAGTAGGTGCGTGTTGTCTGACGAGGAGCTAGAACCGGCAGTGGGGAGACAGGCATGGGAGGGCTTGGATGTTTTTCCGGCGTGGGAGGAGGGGGTGCGGGAGTCGGTTGGGAGTGGACTGGAAGGGCAGGTGGCGGTTTCTCGTAGTCAGGACCCACGTGGGGGGGATGGGAGGGCATCGTGCCGCGTTGTTAGGGGGACGGGGAGGGGTGGGTTGGTGGTGGGGGGAAGCAGGGGTAGAGGGGGGGCAATATTCTGCACCTTTAGTGCAGGATGAGCAGGAAGGGAGTGAGGATGAGCTGGGGGAGGGCCCCCCCCGGTTCAGGTTCAGGTGAGTAAGAACAGTTTGGGGGGGCAGGTGAGGGCGGGTGGAGCTGGGGAGTGGGCTGGTTTAGGGGCGGTAGGGGCAGTAGGTCAGCGAGTTTGGGTCGTGCTCCCAGCACTTCAGTCCAATGTTTTTCTTTACAGGGTAGGGGACGTGGTACGTCAGTGGACTCGGTAGGGCGTTGTACGGCCCAGCGGCGGCGAGGAGAAGGGAGGGTGGAGCCTTGCGCGGCACGTCCCGTACCGGCGGGGGATCCCGACGCGGCCAGGGCACGAAAGTCCGGCGCGACTTCGCTGGCCCCAACAACCAGCAAGGGTCGACGGTCCGCTGGCACGATGGATGGACCTCTTCCATTCTGTCAGCGCGAGGGGGGTATCGGCGGGTACAGCCGGCTCCCCCATTGGGAGCAGTCTCTGAGGCCACTAGGGCTTGTTTTTGCAATGTGGGGTCGAGCAAGGCCCGTAATGTCAGTTTTGTGCATGAGCCTCTAGAGATAGAGGAAGTCATGGTTTTGGATTACGATGATGACAGCCCAGAGGAAGGGGAATTGAGGGATGATGAGGAGGGGGGGTGCCTTCTCACATGTCGGCTAGTGTTTTACAGGCAAAGCATGTAGGGCATCCGGCGACGTCGTTGGGCTCCAGGAGAGAGTACGGCCCCGCAGCAAGGGCTCCTCGAACGGTGGACCCAGTCGGACGTGTGGCTTGGAGAGTAGCGACCGGAAGAGCGCCTTTGCTTGAGCCAGGTGAGCATGTTGTCCCACGGGCCAGACCAAAGATGGTGTCGCTGGGGACTGGAGGGGACAGTGTTTGTGAGGAGCCGGGTGGTAAGCTCCAGGCCAGACCAAAGATGGTGTCGGTGGGGACTGGAGAGGACAGTGTTGGGGAGGAGCCAGGTGGTAAGCTCCACAAGGGAAAATATGTCAAGGATCAAGCTGTGGGGACGGTGGGGAATGGGTTGTCTGGGTTGAAAGTGGAGATGGAGATGAATACGGAACCTGAAGTGTCAGGTAAAGACCCAGTACCAAGTAAAGAATTGAAGTTTAAAAAGTTACCTTATATGGGTGTGACTAAGCCTCTGGGGGCGCATCTGATGCTGGCCACAAAAGAGAGGATCTGGAAAGGTGAATATGTTGAGATTTTAAAGCTCCTGCATAGGGAGGTGCGGTCTAAAGAAGGGTCTAAGGAGGAAGAGTATGAGTTGGCTAAAAGACCAAAAGTGCCGCTTACGATTGAAAACTGGACGGCAGCATTTTTAATATATGCTAGTGTCTATTGTGAGAAGTTTCCTGAGCGTGTGTGGCCATCTTTAAATATATGGACGTGATTGGGAAGGCTCAGATTACGGGGGTGGGTATGCCTGGGCACAGTATGATGAGGAGTTTAGGGCCAGGATGGCTTGGGACTCTGAGGCGAAGTGGGGTGAGTTGGATTTCGATTTGTGGCAGCACACAATGTGGGCATCTGCTGGGGGGAAAACGATATTCACTGCCAGTGGTTTACCTCTAGTCTACCGGCCCTTTCCAGGGAAGCCCACCCGGGGAGGGGTGGGGTCTGCAGCTGCCTCTTCAGGGGGGTCAGGAGCATGCTGGGAGTTCAATAAGTACCAAGAAAGGGGAATTTACCTATGCCTCTATACACAATTATGCAACAACATTTAATGTTGAACAGAGAGAAAACCACATTCATTAGTTAACCCAGACATTTAATTTATGTAATTTACTTTTTAGGTTATGTGTTTAACATTTAAAGACAAGGAAAAATACATTATCAACCTCACATTGAGCCAACCATGATTTTTGAAAGGAAAAAGTAAGAAAAAAATATATACAATTAATGTGTAGAAAAAAATGAACATATCATTCACAATGTGCATATAAAAATATTATCAGTAGTCATGGAACAGTTATCACAGAAACAGTACAGAAAACACTGTAATCAAGACATATATTGAATTTCCGGGGGGTAAATCTTATTCACTACCAACCCAAATTCCTGTCACAATGTTGCTACAAAAGTTCATGTTATTTAACAACAGGAATAGAAACCAAAAAACCTATTTTTTGACAAACGAAATGACTTAATGCCGACGCGTTTCGAATCCCAATGTCCTAATCATGGGATTCTCATCAGGGCGAGGAATTTTATCCGCAAGTACTGTTTAGAAAAAAAGAAGAAGGGGAATGATTTAGGGAGGGTCCACCTCTCATAGAGAGTGAAATAGCTTTTTCCAAATCAATGCATCCCAGGATGCAGCATACCTTATGTGACCAATGATTTATGGTCATAAACGTCTTTTTATGGAAACGTCATCACAAACCGTGGATGTCAACCTGCAGAAGAGCGAGATTGTTATGATCAGAAATTACATTATACTTTGAGGCTGCTGCGAACTATGTGAGTGAAGTTTAAGCAGTTGGATTTACCTTCGAATCTGATGCATCCGCACAGAACTCGAGAACAAAGGGTTGTAGAATTTCGATCCCAGTGTTATGTCCCTTTAAGTAATCTACAAACAGAATTTTAAAAAAGTCTTAGCGCGGAGATTTTCTTGGTAAATGCCGAAATCCCAAGATAGAAAAAATTGAATAGCTTACTGGTTCGTTAGTTTGATATGAGGAGGGTGATTGTTTCCGTAAGGTGTCCTGTAAAAGGAACGAGCGGAAAGCCTGTAATTGGCGATGTTTTTGAATGTAAATAAAAATAATACACAACATCAAGGTGCTACCGGGTTTAGCTGGCTGCAGCACCGCTATGCGTCTTACCGTTGAATGGAACCCTTGGTACGGTGTATTGTACGCCGAGTCTGAAGGGAGGGCTTTTTTCGTATACCGGATTTGATCCTAAAACAGACCAACGAGTGAGTCAATACATTTGGCCCAACGTTCAGACGAAAGTCGCGTCTGTGCTCGCAATAAGGGAAGGAGTCTTACCGTTAGAAACCCATTATGCGCGGTGTATTCCAGCAGTGGAGCAAGTGCATTGCTACAAGCTTCACCCTGCAGTCACGTGGTGCCAGGCGCCAATCAAGGCATACCTGAACTAATGACCATTGCCACTATGAATTGTGGGAATTGTAGTTTACGAAAAGGGAACATATTTTTTATAGATGAAAATGGAATTTGGGGGAGCTTGACTGGGCAGGTTATATTCTATGTACTTCACTTAACACATTCAGCCCGTTATTCACACTGTTGAATCTCATAATGAGATACGCCTCTTTACGCAAAAGTGCAGCCTCAATGTCGTGTGAATGATGTTTCGGATCAACCCATGTTAGGACTGTCCACTTGAAGTCATTTTCCCCATGGTTTTTGCTCATAAAGTGTTCAACCATGGGTGCAGAAACCACTTTTTTCTTTATTCTAGAGCGGTGTTGCGTGATCCGCACATTTATTGGTTGACAGGTTTTGCCAATATACACTCTGTCGCAGGGACATACCACGGCATAGATGACATTCTTGGTCCTACAATTTGTGAACATCTCATGCTTCCATTTGACCCCGTCATGGTCAAATATATTTCCTTCCACCGTGGTAGAACATGATACACAATTGCCACACCTATGGTGCCTGCTTATTGGTTTAAGGTTCCACTGTGTTATCAAATCACTCTTTTGTTTTGGGATGTGGCTGTCTGCTCTTATCAATTGTTGTCCAATGCTCCTATTTTTGCGCATGGCGAAAATGTTTTTTTTTAAAGGATGTTCCAAATCCTCTAATGAATGCCAATTCTTCAAAATAATACGTTTGAACTGATTTGTGTGTGATCCATAAGTTGTGACGCACACCAATTCATTGAATTCACCTTTTTCTTTTTTCTGAAGGAGATTTTCCCTCGGGGTGAATCTTGCACGTTTTTTTGAGTGTTTGAGGAGTTTTTTCGGATAACCCCTTTTCGCCATTTCAGCGCAAACATTTCTTGCATGTTGTTCAAAGTCTGCCACATCCGTGCAATTTCGCCTTATTCTTAACATTTGCCCAAAAGGAAGATTTTCTTTCAAGCACTGTGGATGGGAGCTTTTAAAATGGAGGATGGTATTCCTATCCGTTGCTTTTTTGTGTAAGGTTGTTGTCAGAATATCGTCGCGGATGCCTACTGTGATGTCAAGGAAAGTCATTTTACTTTTACTGGACTCTATTGAGAAACTGATGTCAATATGCCTTGAGTTTAGCCAATTGTAGAACTGGTCAAGTTCGGTCTGGCTCCCCTGCCACAGGAGCCAATCGTCGTCAATATATCTTAACCATTGATTGATATGGCCAGCAAATGGATTGTTGTTGTATATGAATCTTTGTTCATACTGTGCCATGTAAAGTACCGCCATCTCAGGTGCGTATGGACAGCCCATGGCGATGCCTTTTATTTGGACAAAGAACGCATTTTCAAACTTGAAATAGTTGCTGCGTAACGTGATCTCAGCTAGTGATAAAATAAATGAGGTGGGCACCCTATGCGGTCTCTCCCGTTGGTCAAGATATAGTTCTAAGACCTGCAACGCCTCATCTTGAGGGATTTGAGTGTAAAGTGAAGTGACGTCAAAGGTCACCATCATGTGGGTTGGTTCATTGAATGATTGTCCCTCTATCTTAGTAATGAAATCCGTTGTGTCCCTGAGGTATGACTTAACTTGCGGTAAAAAAGGTTTTAGGAAAAAATCAGTGTATTTGGAGACCGGTTCAAGTGCAGAATCGCACCCCGACACAATTGGTCGGCCTGGTGGTGTTTTCTCGTTCTTATGAATTTTTGGTAAAAAATAAAGAACTGGCGTCCTTGGTGATTTTTTATTCAAAAATTCAAATTCCTTGGGGCCTAAGAACCCTTCCTCAAGTCCTGCCTTTGTGATATTTGCAATCTAGTCTTGTATGGCATTGACAGGATCTTCCTTTACTGGTCTGTACCAATTTCGATTGTTAACATGTGTTGTGCCTTCCTCTAGATACATAGTGCGGGGCCAAATAACTACTGCCCCGCCCTTGTCCGCTTGTTTGATTAAAATGGACGTATCTGATTTAAGATCTTGAATGGCAGATGTTAACCCTTTGGTGATATTTTTATGTACAAAACTTTTTTGCTTTTCTAGTTTGGAGAGGGAGGAAAGGACGGCTTGCTCAAAGGCCATCACTTGTTTTGGAATATTTTGGGTCGGAGTGAACCTGGATTTGACCCTCAACCCTGTACTTTCCTGATTAGACAGCACTTCGGCATCAGCGAAGAAAACCTTCAACCTTATCTTACGACAAAAATCTAATGCGACCCAAAATATTCCAAAACAAGTGATGGCCTTTGAGCAAGCCGTCCTTTCCTCCCTCTCCAAACTAGAAAAGCAAAAAAGTTTTGTACATAAAAATATCACCAAAGGGTTAACATCTGCCATTCAAGATCTTAAATCAGATACGTCCATTTTAATCAAACAAGCGGACAAGGGCGGGGCAGTAGTTATTTGGCCCCGCACTATGTATCTAGAGGAAGGCCCAACACATGTTAACAATAGAGATTGGTAAAGACCAGTAAAGGAAGATCCTGTCAATGCCATACAAGACAAGATTGCAAATATCACAAAGGCAGGACTTGAGGAAGGGTTCCTAGGCCCCAAGGAATTTGAATTTTTGAATAAAAAATCACCAAGGACACCAGTTCTTTATTTTTTACCAAAAATTCATAAGAACGAGAAAACACCACCAGGCCGACCAATTGTGTCGGGGTGCGATTCTGCACTTGAACCGGTCTCCAAATACATTGATTTTTTCTTAAAACCTTTTTTACCGCAAGTTAAGTCATACCTCAGGGACACAACGGATTTCATTACTAAGATAGAGGGACAATCATTCAATGAAGCAACCCACCTGATGGTGACCCTTGACGTCACTTTACTTTACACTCAAATCCCTCAAGATGAGGCGTTGTAGGTCTTAGAACTATATCTTGACCAACGGGAGAGACCGCATAGGGTGCCCACCTCATTTATTTTATCACTAGCTGAGATCACGTTACGCAGCAACTATTTCAAGTTTGAAAATGCGTTCTTTGTCCAAATAAAAGGCATGGGCTGTCCATACGCACCTGAGATGGCGGTACTTTACATGGCACAGTATGAACAAAGATTCATATACAACAACAATCCATTTGCTGGCCATATCAATCAATGGTTAAGATATATTGACGACGTCTGGCTCCTGTGGCAGGGGAGCCAGACCGAACTTGACCAGTTCTACAATTGGCTAAACTCAAGGCATATTGACATCAGTTTCTCAATAGAGTCCAGTAAAAGCAAAATGACTTTCCTTGACATCACAGTAGGCATCCGCGACGATATTCTGACAACAACCTTACACAAAAAAGCAACGGATAGGAATACCATCCTCCATTTTAAAAGCTCGCATCCACAGTGCTTGAAAGAAAATCTTCCTTTTGGGCAAATTTTCTGAATAAGGCGAAATTGCACGGATGTGGCAGACTTTGAACAACATGCAACAAATTTTTGCGCTGAAATGGCAAAAAGGGGTTATCCGAAAAAACTCCTCAAACACTCAAAAAAACGTGCAAGATTCACCCCGAGGGAAAATCTCCTTCAGAAAAAATAAAAAGGTGAATTCAATGAATTGGTGTGCGTCACAACTTATGGATCACACACAAATCAGTTCAAACATATTATTTTGAAGAATTGGCATTTATTAGAGGATTTGGAACATCCTTTAAAAAAAACCATTTTCGCCATGCGCAAAAATAGGAGCATTGGACAACAATTGATAAGAGCAGACAGCCACATCCCAAAACAAAAGAGTGATTTGATAACACAGTGGAACCTTAAACCAATAAGCGGGCACCATAAGTGTGGCAATTGTGTATCATGTTCTACCACAGTGGCAGGAAATATATTTGACCATGACGGGGTCAAATGGAAGCATGAGATGTTCACAAATTGTAGGACCAAGAATGTCATCTATGCCGTGGTATGTCCCTGCGACAGAGTGTATATTGGCAAAATCTGTCAACCAATAAATGTGCGGATCACGCAACACCGCTCTAGAATAAAGAAAAAAGTGGTTTCTGCACCCATGGTTGAACACTTTATGAGCAAAAACCATGGGGAAAATGACTTCAAGTGGACAGTCCTAACATGGGTTGATCCGAAACATCATTCACACGACATTGAGGCTGCACTTTTGCTTAAAGAGGAGTATCTCATTATGAGATTCAACAGTGTGAATAACGGGCTGAATGTGTTAAGTGAAGTAAATAGAATATAACCTGCCCAGTCAAGCTCCCCAAAATTCCATTTTCATCTATAAAAAATATGTTCCCTTTTCGTAAACTACAATTCCCACAATTCATAGTGGCTCGTTGGTCTGTTTTAGGATCAAATCCGGTATACGAAAAAAAGCCCTCCCTTCAGACTCGGCGTACAATACACCGTACCAAGGGTTCCATTCAACGGTAAGACGCATAGCGGTGCTGCAGCCAGCTAAACCCGGTAGCACCTTGATGTTGTGTATTATTTTTATTTACATACAAAAACATCGCCAATTACAGGCTTTCCGCTTGTTCCTTTTACAGGACACCTTACGGAAACAATCACCCTCCTCATATCAAACTAACGAACAAGTAAGCTATTCAATTTTTTCTATCTTGGGATTTTGGCATTTACCAAGAAAATCTCCGCGCTAAGACTTTTTAAAAATTCTGTTTGTAGATTACTTAAAGGGACATAACACTGGGATCGAAATTCTACAACCCTTTGTTCTCGAGTTCTGTGCGGATGCATCAGATTCGAAGGTAAATCCAACTGCTTAAACTTCACTCACATAGTTCGCGGCAGCCTCAAAGTATAATGTAATTTCTGATCATAACAATCTCGCTCTTCTGCAGGTTGACATCCACGGTTTGTGATGATGTTTCCATAAAAAGACTTTTATGACCATAAATCATTGGTCACATAAGGTATGCTGCATCCTGGGATGCATTGATTTGGAAAAAGCTATTTCACTCTCTATGAGAGGTGGACCCTCCCTAAATCATTCCCCTTCTTCTTTTTTTCTAAACAGTACTTGCGGATAAAATTCCTCGCCCTGATGAGAATCCGATGATTAGGACATTGGGATTCAAAACGCGTCGGCATTAAGTCATTTCGTTTGTCAAAAAATAGGTTTTTTGGTTTCTATTCCTGTTGTTAAATAACATGAACTTTTGTAGCAACATTGTGACAGGAATTTGGGTTGGTAGTGAATAAGATTTACCCCCCGGAAATTCAATATATGACTTGATTACAGTGTTTTCTGTACTGTTTCTGTGATAACTGTTCCATGACTACTGATAATATTTTTATATGCACATTGTGAATGATATGTTCATTTGTTTCTACACATTAATTGTGTATATTTTTTTCTTGCTTTTTCCTTTCAAAAATCATGGTTGGCTCAATGTGAGGTTGATAATGTATTTTTCCTTGTCTTTAAATGTTAAACCCATAACCTAAAAAGTAAATGACATAAATTAAATGTCTGGGTTAACTAATGAATGTGGTTTTCTCTCTGTTCAACATTAAATGTCGTTGCATAATTGTGTATAGAGGCATAGGTAAATTCCCCTTTCTTGGTACTATAATAGGCCCTACCTACCCTCTTTCCCATAGGGCCAAACCCCTCCTTTCTCTTCAAGTGAGTTCAATAAGGGCATGTGCACACAAGAGCATTGTAAATTCAGGCATGAATGCTCTCAGTGCGGGAGGAAGAACCCTTTGGTTAGATGTTGGGGACTCAAGCCGCAGGGAGGCCAGCAGTGGCCTCAGACAGGGGGTAATGCAGCAGGGCCGTCACAGCAGTCACAAGGGAATAATGGAGGTAAGGGACCTCAAGGGTCTGGGCCCAAGGGCTCCTATGTCAGTTAAACTGGCATCCCTGAGGGCTGCTTTGCGTGACTATGAAGATCTGGGAGCACAGCAGGTACTGTTGGAGGGTTTTGCAGAGGGTTTCCGTTAGGGGTATGAAGGGCCTCGTCAGCGGCGATGGGCAAGGAATTTGAAGTCCGCATTTGAACATATGCCAGTGGTCCAGGATAAGTTAGACAAAGAGGTTCGTGAAGGCAGGATGGCGGGTCTGTTTCAGGACTGGCCATTGCAAGACTTGATTGATTCTCCAATTGGGGTGGTGCACAAGAAGGAAGTCGGGCAGTACAGGCTCATTCAACACCTATCGTGGCCTGAGGGGTCTTCTGTCAATGGTTTTATTGATGGGGAAGCAGCCTCAGTGTCATATTCCTCAGTTGACATTGTAATGTCACTGGTGGTGACCGCGGGCACAACTGCAGAGATGGTGAAATGCAACATAAAATCAGCATTTCGTTTGCTTCCCGTACATCCGGACGATTGGAGTCTTTTGGGAATCCAGTTTGATGGGCAATGGTACGTGGATAAGGCTTTACCGATGGGCTGTTCGATGTCTTGTGCTCTCTTCGAGTGTTTCAGTACCTTTTTGCAGTGGCATTTTACACATCAGACTGGTCTGGGGCTGATTACACATTACTTAGACAACTTCTTTTTTGTGGGCTCCCCGGGCACGTCGGAATGTCAGTGGGCATTGGTCAAATTTCAGGAGTTGATGGAGGAGTTGGGGGTGCCTTTAGCTCCAGAGAAAACCATGGGTCCACGTACAACGATGTCCTTTTTGGGCATTGAGATTGATTCTGTCAGGATGCAGGCGCGGTTTCCGCCGGAGAAAAAGGAGGACATGTTGGTTTGGCTGGAGGATACGCTTGCAAAAGCCAAGGTGACGGTGAGGGACATACAGGTTTTGCTTGGACATCTCAATTTTGCCTGCAGAGTGGTTAGAGCTGGGAGGACCTTTTGCAGAAGGCTGGGGCGGGCATTGTCAGGTCACCATTTGCCTCACCATCATGTGCGTTTGTCGGCAGGTGTGAAGGAGGACACTCGGATGTGGAGTGCTTTCCTGCACTCTTTCAATGGTATTCCACTGGTCAGGGAGGAAGATTTTCCATGGGATGTTCAGATCTTCCCAGATGCGGCAGGCAGCGATGGTTTTGGTGTTTACTGGCACGGAAGGTGGTGTGCGGAGAGCTGGCCTGATCGGTGGAAGAATGGGGGTCGGAGCATTGCCTTTTTGGAGCTTTTTCTGGTTGTGGTGGCCTTGACTTTGTGGGGCAATGTACTGGTGCATAAGAGAGTGTTGTTCAGGATTGATAACATGGCTGTGGTGCAAGTCATCAACAGACAGTCGGCCAGGGACGAACAGGTTTTGAAGCTGTTGCAGGTGTTTGTTCTTGGTTGAGGCATGACATTGCTTTTAAGGCCATGAATATTCCTGGTGTGGACAATGACATTGCGGATGCTTTGTCTTGTTCGCAGTGGGAGAGATTCCGTGGGCTGGCCAAGGAGGCGGACAGGACACCAACACCAATGCCGGAACAGCTGTGGTATGTCAGCAACGTAGGGTTGTACAACTGGTGGTAGGTTCTTTGTCAGTTTCTACCGGCTAGGCGTATGCTTTGGTATGGGAAGAATTCTTAGCATCAGGTGCCTGTAGGAGGGTGGAGTTGTGGAAATGCTCTGAGGATGTGATCCAGTTTTTGCTTGGTTTGATGGATAAGGGCCTTTCGAAAGTCACAATTGCTGGGAAGTTGGCTGGCATTTCCTTTTTGGGTAAGCTGTTGTGGGGTTATGCCCCTTCTGCGGGAGAATTGGGAACGAGGATGTTGGAAGGTTGGGACAGGGAACGGGGCTGGTCGGCCTTGTCTCGTAGGCCTGTATCGTGGCAGATGTTGGTGCGCTTGTTGGCGGTTCTTCCTGCGGTGTGCAGGGATGTTTTTGAGGTTTGTTTGTTTTCCACGCTCATGGTTTGGATGTTTTTCGGGGCTTTTCGAGTGTCAGAATTGTTGGGTTCCAGGTTGAAGGTTGGGTTATTGTGGCAGGATGTTGTCTTTGCAGAGCAGGGGGTACATATTTGGTTAGCTAGTGTGAAAACTGATCAGAGGTGTCGTGGTGAAGGGGTTTGGTTGGAAGCTGCTTCGTCTGGATCTACATGCCCGTTACATTGGGCGAGGTGCTGGAAAGGGTTGTCTGGTGGGATGGCTGGCACGCGGGTTTTTCAGCACGCGGATGGAGGCAGAGTGACCGATTATCAGCTGCGTATGGTGATGCGAAAGGCATTGAAGGAATTGGGCTTGAATGGGGCTCAGTTTGGGCCTCATTCGTTCCGGATCGGGGCTACTACAGAAGCCAGTAATCGCGGGTGGTCTAGCGGGGATATTATGTGGCTGGGGCGCTGGTCTTCCAACTGTTTTCAGCGCTATGTGCGGAGCGATTCAGATGACGCGCTCGCGACCTCCTCCTTTTCATGATGCTCATATTGTTTTTTCTTGTTTTAGGTTCTGTAGCGGGCCCCCTCTCCCCGGCCTTGACTATCTGGATCGTGGGGCATTCGTTTGTTAAGTGGGCCCAGGTGCAAGCTCGCAAGTGCTATTTCGGACAGATGTTGGGTTTTAATGAACGCTTTTTTAATGTTGTGTGGAAAGGCAAAGGGGGTATGTTGTGGAGGGAGTTGGTTCCATCTTTGAATTCATGGTTGGTTGGGGGGCAATGTCCGGACGTTTTGTTACTGCACTTGGGAGAGAATGATCTTTGTGGGGTGAAGGGGGTTGTGTTGTTGCGGGCCATGAAGAGGGATTTGGCTCTGTTGAAGGAACAGTGGGCGGGTTGCCACGTCTTGTGGACGGAGTTGGTGCCTCAGAGGTCGTGGAGGGGTGCGCGTAATCCTAGAGCGATTGATAGAGCGCGTAGGAAAGTTAATTTGGAGGTTTCTCATTTTTGTAGGTCGTTGGGTTTTGGTAGAGTTTGCCACAGGGAGATTAAGTTTGAGGCGGTGGAGTTTTTCAGGGGCGATGGGGTCCATCTATCTAGGTTGGGGATGGATCTGTATTTACTTGAGTTGAGAGAGGTTCTTGCCAGGTGCCTTACTGTTCAGGAACACTCCAGGGCGGGCTGATTCGTTGTGTCCAATTTTCTGGTTGGTCAGTTATTGCAGGCGTGTTTTGGGTCTGGTTTTGGGGGGGGGGGGGCAGTAAGGGGGGGTAGTTTTCCCCTCCCCGGCTTTCTGGGTGGCGGGGATTGGTGGAAGTTTTGCCAGGGTTGACTGAGTTTTTGGATTGGATTGTTATCGTGGGGTCTTTGACAGGGATTGTTTGAGCAGGTTTATTGTTGGGGCATACACAGTGTTTGGGTGTTCGTGAATGGTGAAAGGGCAGGCAGGGGATTTGTGTTTTAATAGATGTTAATTTTATAAGCATATGTGTTGTTTTTGAATTATGATATTGTATGATGTAATGTTGTAATGCTGGGGTGGGGCGGGGCTCAAAGATCTGTTAGGGGCGGGGGAGGGGATGCGGGGTGAGTTATACGTCATAGTTAGTGAGGTTTAGTTTTGTAAGGCTTAGCCGAGGAATTTGTATTGTAATGTGCACCTGTTCTAATAAAGCGGCCTTTTTCACACTTAGAAGTTGTCTGTGGTCTTCTCCCCCCCCCACCCCTCCCTCCCAAAGGACTCTGGGGGCATTCTATATTTTTTATAGCTCCTACTCTTCGCTCTTGCAGTAAACACTCTGCCACAAAGAGGAGGCAGTTCATGAGCTGGAGGTCAGACAGGTGTTCACCCCTTTGATGGCATCGTGGGTCAAAGCGTTCACGAAGTCCCTGTGCTACCCCTTGCATGTTGGTTAAATAGTGCCCATGTTGTACACCAGAGGGTTCTCTTCTCAGCACTAGCAATCCAATATAGTTTATGAATCTTATCATTTATATTCAGAACATTGAGAAATGTACATTGGTGCTGGTTATATTGAGGCACACAGTTCAATTCATTTTCAATAGGATAGCCAGGCATTCCGCTCGGACAGATTCAATGGTTACAAGAATGTCCGTGTTTTTAATGGTCTCATCGCATTCTTCTGCCGGGTTCATCTGGATTTCCGGTGCAGTCTTTGCATATTCTTTGTGAGCTGCACACTGCGGCATATTTCACTCTCAGGAAGGCCGTGCAGGCAGACAAACGGCCTCCTAGGAGCACATCTAACACCATAAAGAACACAGTGTATGAGTATTAATGGCCTGTCAGTCTCAATATTTAAAAAATCTATTTTTGACACGTGCTTAATTCCACTTGTAAGTTGTACCTCCGGAGCTCTATTTTCTTACACAGACTGAATATTTCATGGAGCTGAAAAAAACGAGAAGTCGGCTAGTACAGCTGACATACTAGCAACAGCGCTGACAGTTGTCTGATTGGTAACGCTGCCCGTCACAATATTTTCCGATGTTTACAATGCACCAAGGTTCATTTAGGACGTGAGACAAAATGTTTCTCAGCTAACAAGGACTTTTTTGGACGAGGTTGTCAAGCTTTTGAGGTTGGGACTCCAAATCAACATATTCTAAACATTTTGACTGATTTGTGGATGATGTTTTTCTTTATTTCGAGGCAATGCCAACAAAAGCATACAGCAGTTCTAAAGCGGGCAAGAAAAGTAAGCTAGCTGTGTGGGTTAACAAATCTCCTTCATTGATTATTGTTTTGCCTACATGCCAGAGGTTCAGATCCCAGTTCTGTTGCTTTAGACAATTATTCTTCCGTGGTTGACAAAAAAGAGTGACATTGAGACTGCTAATAAAAAACTAAAATCAAGCCTATTAAATGAATGGTGATGTTCTTGTTACATAGAGGTATTATTTTTGTTATTGTCATTAATACTATTATTATTATTATTAATAAATATTATTATTGCTACGATTAATATTTGAGAAAATACGAAATGTTCCTATGTCCGCCTTTTTTAGAAGGCTTAACACTAGTGATTGTTTTTCCTTCCTTGATAAAAATAAAGTTTAATATACATTGAATCCAACATTATTTTAAGGAACAAGCAGTTACGTGTTTTTTTTAGAATTGGGGTCTGAAGGACTGTCTCTGCACATGTATACCAATCTTTCACTAGTAAGTCGTTGGATCATAAAAGGGGTGCCTGCTCGGTAAAAAAAAAATGTGGAGGAAATGCGAATACATTTGAATATAAATTGCTTTGCCTTTACTTGTATATCAGACAGAACCTTAAGTAGATTAAAAACGAGCCCCAAATCAGGAAAGCTGACAGTTAAGAAGGAAATGGCAGCTAATGTCATGAATTTTGGGATTAGCTCCATCCATTTCAAGATGTAAATTAAATTTAATTCACCTCCCGTAAGCAGTTTACAGTGGATGAATTCAACAATGAGCAAAAAAAATATTGGGTGAAAGTTTCCTCTGTAGTCTGTTGTGACACACACTGAGACGGTAGAGGCTGGTGATCTTTGAAAGTGGTGGATGTCATAATTTCAGGATTTCACCCTTCTTTTTCCAACATTTTCCTTGAAAATTCCCCATATGTTAAAAATGACCTTCATTGTGACAAGCAACGGCCTGAGGACTCCTGCTCCGAGCCGACATTGTGCCAAGGAAAGTGCCAGTGATCCCTACCTTAGTAGAGGAGCACACAGGGCTATGAAGCACACATTCCTACTGCAAGGGACAAACGACGATGGGGACTCCTGCTCCCAGCTGATATTACACCAGGTAAGGTGCAGGGCCGTATTGGAGGCAGTGGGCACCAGGTGTTTTCCCGGTGGTCTGGAGGGGTGGGGGCCTGTTTTGTTACTGGGGCCGGTTTTGCAGCAGTGCTCTTGCAAGGCTATATGTAAATCAGTCTTGACCCTGTGCCTCATGGGAACAGTCCAGCCCGAACTGTTAAGCCAAGTCTTCCCTGGACCAGAAACAAGCATCCTGGGACCGGTTTCGGGGCAACACCCTTCATCAGCCTGGCTAGCCTGACTCCAGTGGCAAAGTGAGCAAGGGACCCACGTCTGGGCATACCCAGTCAACTTAGGGCAAACAAAGCAAACACAAGGAGATGATGGATGGAGCGCTGAAACTTTTCAGACACTCATCCCCCAGTCACAGATCTGGGTTGAATCCATCATTGTTCTTTAGCTCACTTTGCCACCCCAGTTCAGACCCAGCTATATGCAAATCAGTCTTAAAGCTGTGCTTCATGGGAACAGTCCAGCCCAAACTGCCAAGCCAGGTCTTCTCTGGAACGGAAACAAGCATTCAGGGACTGGTTTCGGGGGTAACTTCCCTCATGAGCCAGGCTAGCTTGAATCCAGTGGCAAAGTGAGCAAGGTGCTAGAACTGTCAGAGGCCTCTCCCAGTTCAGAGCTCGCCCGGACCTTCCGAATTAAAGCACAAAAGCAAATGTCACAACTTGAAACCCAAAACGTAAATGAACAAAAGTAACCACAATTCCTGAGTTCGGACTTGGGAGAAATACAAACACAATGTAGCATTCCAAGCCTGGATTATGCATCATAAGAATCACTTGACACAAACTTATAATTGCATAAAAAACACATTACTCACAGGTGGTGCAGGTGCACGGGAAAGGGGTAGGATTTCCTAATTCCCAGATCTTAGGTCACTACCTAATTAGCCACAGGTTGGAGAATCATGACAGGATCATCATGGACCTTCTTGGTACTCAAGTGGGTGCCACAAGACCAAAGGGAAATTAATTAATGTTATTAAACAGGGGTTTCACAAGCCAATGAGAGAGCCACACACCCAATACAAGCAAATTATATCCTTCGCTAAGCAGGAGGGGATTGATTCTAATTGGTTGGCCTTGGTTGAGGCCAAGAGTAGAGATTCTCTGGTATAGTTTTGCACACAGTAGTCTAAAATCTTGTAGTCCTCTTGAATTCTCTGTGCAGCTTCAACAGTGGGTGGAACATTTCAAGGAAATGTACACACCAATTAGTTCAGAGACTGCCCCTATTTTAGAACCTGTATTAGATAGTCAGGGTCGAGGGAACGTTACAGATCAAGATCCAATACAATTTTCTCTGACTGACACTCTCAAGGACATCCAGCCCTTAGACCCAGGAAGGAATCAGGCCCAGACAGAGCCCCAGGAAATCTGTTCCAATTTGAGCCAGCCGTGTGTGGACCTTACATAAAGGCATTATCAAATAGGATCATGGCAGACAAGAGAATACCTGACACGTGACATGGTGCCAAAATAGTCCCATTGTTTAAAAAAGGTGATAGATCAATTCCCAGCAACTACAGACGTATCAGTCTTATCTACAACTTACAGAAGGTGTTTTATCACCAGGTTCTTGATCGATTGCTAGAGTGGATAGACAGAGCCACAATTCTCCCCACCCCCTCCAAGCAGGATTTTGTACTAGAGTGAGTACAATAGATCACAGCTTTCTACTCAATTGCTTAGAAATATATAAAGCTCTCCAAAGACCGCTTGAACACAACCTTCCTGGACTTGAGGTCAGCATTCAACCTGGTCCACAGACAGCAACTATGGCCCACTCTTTCTTAAAAGCATTTAACTCTGAAATTCTAGATGGTCCCATTTGACTTTAGAGGCTGAATTTTGCCCAAGTAAGGTGGGGGACAGGGGGCGAGATAACAGATTGCAGACCTATGAACCTATGCTGTTTTAATTATCCATTGTTTTGGTTTTATAGATAAAATGTATGAATTATCTGTCTTCTGCACTTTTTTGCACAAGATTTTAGCTGATAATTCTATGATGTTTACATGAATTTTGATTGATGGATGCACTTTAGCAACAGTTTTAGGATTTATTCATGCATCTTAACTGCGATTTATACATTCGGCTTTGTAGTATGACTCTTTTATGAGCTAGTTTTGGAACTAAACCTATAATATTAATTATAATCATAATAATAATATTCATACAAATAATAATAATAATAATAATAATAATAATATTAATACCTTCATTTTGTCGCTGTCAGCATTTTATTATGAGTGCCCCCTTATGCCAAGAATAACACACAATATTTCAGTACCAGTATGTTGCCATTGATACTGCCTATATACCATGTGTGAGCCGCATGTTAAAAATTACCTCCAGTAATTCAGTCATCATTTTATCATAGTTTGCTTCTCCCAACCCAGCCCATCAGCACCAATATGACACACATGATGTTTCTGAGTCAAACACTTTCCTCCAGTATGCCAGCACCAACATTTTTAAATAAGTGCCTCCTTATGTTAAATATTACTTCCAGTATTTCAGGGTCTGCATTTTTCCTTGGGGGCCCTCTCTTAAACCAAGAATTGCTTCCAATTTCCCAGTGCTAGCATTTTTCCATGGGCACCCCCCTATATACAAGTATGCCCCCCCCCTGAATGCCAGTATGCAAGCTCTAGCATATTTCCAGTGAGGCCCCAATGCCAACAATTACCTCTGGTCTGTCAGTGTCTGCATTTTGCCACAGGTGCCTTTCCTTTCCTGATAAGAATTATCTCCAATTTGCCAAAGGAAGTGTGCTGCCTTGGGTGCCACCATAAGTCCAGAATTATATTGAGTATGCCATGGCTAGCAGCAGACTCACAATAATAAAACAAATACACTCTTACTCAGTCACACTATCAAACTCGCGCCATCTCACATTCACTCGTTTCCCCCTCAATCACTCTAGCTTACACTCACTCACTTCACTTACTTGTTCCCACTTTGACTCATTGTTACTCACACACAAACATACACATACTCACTGGTTCTCACTCTCACATACAAACATACTTACACAAACTTATCCTTTCAGACACACTGACTCTGGACCCTTGTGCAACGTCACCTGCTGCACCATTGTTAGCTACACTTTTGACTCACTTCCACTCCCTCTCACAATCTCCAATCACTCACTCCTTCTTATGCACTCACACCAGGTGTGGTTCCTCCATTGGGGCCTAGGAGCTACGTCCCTCCAAAATTCCTGCACATTTACACAAAAAGATATTAAACAGGTGAATGTATTTATAGATACGTTCGTATCTCTAAATAAATCAATATATTTAGTTCTCTGGGCTTTCTGTTTCAGGCTGCCTGCCCCACCTCGCCTGAAGCAGGAGACGGAAGCCAGGCAGTAAATCAACTCTCTCAACTGTGATGCATGACTCAGGGCTTTCTGTTTTAAAGCACTTCATTGCCATTGTGGTCTATGGTTGTATATAATCTGTAGGCTATTGATGCAATCAGCGTCACCGTTTCGGGTGCCAGAGACTTCATTCCTGTGTGATTTCAGACATCTGTCATTCAAAGGCATAGATACCACCCTTTTGTCATACTTGAGAGTGGATGCAAGCACGTCTGATCTGGTGCCTTGTTCTCTGTAAAGGTAAGTGTTTGCATGTTAATGTTGTGTTATGTATATTGTGCTGAGACCCCTCATCACGCTAACCTCCCCCACTGTGACAACCCTGGCCCTCGCTGCAGATTGCTGGCTCTGTTAGAAGTGGAGCTGCAGTATTTGTTCCCCCACGAAATGGATTCAAATAGCGAGCAGGGTTCTCGCTCCCTTGCAAAGTTGATCGAAATATCTGAGTCAAGCAAGGTGAGAAATATGTGCTTACAGTGGACAGTTCTCTGACGTATGACATTAAAACTGGATGTGTCGTCATGCCCCTAAGTTAACACTGATTCCAAAACATAGATTGACTTGCAAACAATTAATTTTAAAAACATTAAGGGAATGCATTTCAGGTCTTTAGTCCCTCTCCTATTTCACATGCTTTACTTAATCCTGCATTCCCCAAGAGTTAGCTATTGTATAATGTTGTTTATCTGTATTTTTGTTCTGTGCATACTTTGAGGCTTGAGCCATGCCAGGTGTTTATGCAGGGCTTCTATTGAGCGTGCAAGTGATAAGGTTGAAGCCAAACAAAGTGTCTGTCAATGGGTTGGCCTCTCTGCAGAGCACACAGAACAATGTTTATGTATTCCATTTGCAAATGAAATTCTGTGGCTATGTGTGTGAAGGGGTACTCAGATGTCAAACTATTGGTAAGGCAACAGATAGAGATATTAAATGGCTTAAATTTGAGGGAGTGCAGTGCATGTTTGGAGGTGGTGAAGTGAGAGAGATGTGAAGAAGTGCATTTGGGGAAGAGTGAAAAGAGGTGCTTGAAGAGGAACGAGAGGTGGCTAAAGATGTGCAGATGGACAAGATAGGTAAAACAAAAAGAGGATACTTATCTAACATGAAGCACACATAACACATAGCACACATAACAGAAGGACAAAACCCCTTCCCCAGACCTCAGTGCTATTTAATTCACAGACTCACAGTTTCAGAATTTAAACATTTCAATGTTGATTATTGATAACAAATCATTGTTGTTACTCATTTATCTTAAACAACTAACACCCATTGCCAAAGCCAATCATACTGGCAAGCTTTAGGTGTATGTCAGTTTGTGTCAATTATCTGGATACGATTACATTTTAGAGAGAAACTAAAATACCGATCAGGTGGCACACTATGGGACTCACAGCAATGTATTTGACATGTTACTTTATAGAGAGCCCCACTTTTTTAATTCCACTTAAAGTCCTGTCTGCAATTCGATATGACTGGTTGCAGCCTGTAGCTGTGGGTGCTTCTCAAAGCCTGGTAAGAGCATACTTTTCCAAGTTAATGCTGTATGCATTGCAAGACACTGGGCAAGCATACTTTTTAAAGGGAAAACGTTGTCATCATGTACAATTAAAGCATTACAGTAAATGCAGGAAGATATGGGGCAGTTTTTAGTTTGTTTTATATTTGAAGACTATACATTCCCACTGCTTTTTGAACCTTGCTTTAGATCTACATTCATTTCCTTCAAAATGCACCATTTGCCAATCTGTTTCTTCATTTCATTCCCGGGAGAGGGATTCACCCTGGACTCCAGATGGGAAACAACCTTAACAATGCGGTCATTACATCGTATTATCATTACAGTGCGGTCGTTACAACAACTGCGTTGCTATTCGCAGTACATTACAACGCACGTCGTTACAATGTCTTGCTCTAGATGGCGCTCTAAACTAAGGAATAGTATAATTTATTATTCCAACACCTTCCCTACTGTTGCAAACACTGGAGTTGGAATTGTAAATTATACTATTCCTAAGTGCAGAGGGCCATCTAGAGCATGTCGCTGTAGCAACTTGCGTTGTAATGGCACTGCGATGTAGCAATGCTGTCGTTGTATCAACGCCGTTGTAATCGCATGCAATGTAATGGGATATATTCCCCCAGATTTGGCCATTGACCTTGTTCACATTGCTCACTATTTATTTAATAATTTACTTATATAGCACTTGAATCAACCCCCGAAGGGGTATCTCTGCGCTTAGGACGTACCGTGAGGATGTATTGCAGCTGTAGCTAGATGAGGTGCAAAAAAGAGTAGTCTTAAACAGCTTTCTGAATTGTAGGTGATCAGTGCATTGTCTAAAAATAACAGGAAGCTTGTTCCAGTATTGAGGGCCAAGGTGGGAGAGAGCTTTTCCTCCTAATCTAGCCTTCCTTACTCCTGATACCACAAGCAGATGTTTGCCACCCGATCGTAGAGATCTGGAAGGTAGATACGGTGTAAATTTCTCCGAAAGATAAGAAGGGCCTAAATTAAACAGTGACTTGTGGAAAATGCAGCATATTTTGAATCTTACCCATTGGCGAATAGGGAGCCAATGCAGCTGCATAAGAAGAGGGCAAGAAGGGGTCCGAGGAAGAGCGTTGAGGCCGCCGTGTCCTGTATTACCTGAAGCCTGCTGAGCGGGGCATCATTGGCGGAAATCAGCAGGCCATTACAGTAGTCCAGATGGCTTAATACAAGTGCCTGAGTTAAAGTTTTCTGGGTTGAGTCAGGGAGCAGAGGGAATACTCGACAGAGCAGGCCTATTGTGTGAAAACAGGAGCCGGCTGTCTGGGCAGCATGCTCCTTCAAAGTAAAGGCTTGGTCCAAACGGATACCCAGGTTCTTAACTGTCAGCTTGGGGGCAGGATGGGGACCCAGATCGGTTGGCCACCATTCGGGCATCAATAGGGAAGGAGCTTCTCAGAAGAGCATAATCTATGTTTCCCCCACATTGCACTGGAGGTAATTTCTCTTCATCCAGTGAGCGATAGCTCGCATACCGTTAGAGAAGGCCAGCTGCACAGAAGGAGTACAAGTTGATCAACAGAAAGATGATGGGGACAGATGAATGGATTAAAAGATGGATTAATAGATGGAAGGGTGAATGCATAGATAGATGGACGGAGGGTGAAATGGTGGAAAAAACTCCTCTAAATAGGGCCGGGTTTGCTTACTTTGCATGCTTGTGTGAGACTGGTTAAAGTGGAGAGTAAGATTTAAATTTTGTGGCTACTGACCCCAAACTTGGAAAACAGCCTTCACCATGTTCATCTGGTACTAGTTGACTTTCTGGGCCCCAAATGCAGAGGATGAAACTTAAAATGGTTTTGGTTTTAGGTTTCCGTGCATGCATTTGCTTATTTTGTATTTAATGCAGGTGACTGCAGCTACAATAAAAAATCATGCAACTGGTGGTGTGTTTGTTGCTGCAGTCATGGGCATTCAATGAAGATAGAGGGTTGGTTTGAAAGTAAATAAAGTTATAGCAATACCAGTGCCTAATTTGTAATAAAAAGAAAACATTGGTGCAGGTGGCTATATTTTTTTCTTAGACAGCAACTGCCCATACTTCCATTGGCACCTCCAACTTGCACCACTGGTATCGCCCAAAGCTGGATTGCAGTGGGTGAGCAATCACACATACCTAAATGTGATGGGTTTGAAGAGGAGAGGGTTTCAACTATTGGAAAGTAATAAAAAAAATTAAGTCAATGCATATTACAGTCCTTTTTTTAACTTCACTTTACTAAAAGCTCATGGGACTGCTGCGCTATGGTGTGAGAAGTTGGCATGGTATATGATGTCCACTAGTTAAAGTGGGCACCAGTCCAAACAAGCCTTATGGTGATTTAAGAGGTCAAAGATAACCTTCGAAAGCTATCCAAGTGGTACCTGTGGAGAACAGCCTTCAGGCTTAGTCTTAAAAGATTGTTAAGCAGCGTGTTTTACCAGAATGCAATCTTATTGTATAGGTTAAATGAAAGGAGAAGCACTCAGTAGTTATAAGAATATATATTTATTATTATAACACACCTTAAATACCTCACAGTATCTGCTACATACAGATAAACACAAAACACACAATACTGTAGCACAGAAACAATCGTAAGTAGCACTAATACACAGTGAGCTCTTGAGGGAAACCAAACCATATACTAAAATAGTGGTATAAGAACCACGACTCAAGTCGGGACAGTGTCTAGAGGATGTAGAATCACTGGAATCTCAAGGAAACACACAAGGTGAGTAAGTAGGGACTCCACGGAGGACGGGTGCAGTGTGAGAACACGATTGAGTGCTACGAGCAATTCAATGGGAGAGTCGCAGTTGCAGTTTTAAAGTTTAAGGACCATTCCCAGTGGATTATGAGGAAACACTTTGGAACATAGAAGGGTGGAAAGCCACCCCACCTGTGGATACCGAAGTACCAGAGTTACCTACCCCAGGGAAGCCGGGTACATAGGGCTGAAGTGGTGTCGGAAACCGCAGTCGTTCTCAATGGGAGTCTTCAAAGAAATGCCACTGCTGGTAAAAGAAAAGTGTCCGGTGGAACCCACAGGTGGATTCTTGAAGGAAGAAACCTGAAAGCAGAGGGGATAGAGTCTGGGTCACACAGGAGTGACCAGGGCCTCAGTAGATGGATGGCAATCGATGTTGGGGTGCTTCAGGTGTGAAGATGGGGACCTTGACTTTACATCTGCAGGGACCAGGAGATGTTGAGGATGACCAGGAGCCATATATGAGCTGTCCCATGAAGGATGTCTGGCGGGAGCACCAATAAGCCTTGGCAGCGGCAACCCACGTGTAGCGATTACACAAGCCAGCACGAGGAAGAACAAGTGTATTTACATCGCGCTTCCCAAATGGAAGAACTACTGGTACCAGAGGGCAATGCGGCGCCAGGAATCAGAGAAGTGGGCGGACGCTACATAAGGTCCTCCCATTTACCGGACCAGTGCTTGTCAATGTTATCCAGAGCTGCTCCGTTTCCTTTCCCGTGGATGCCTGTGTTTGATAGAGTCGACGAAGAGAACTGCGAGGTTCGCGTTCATGTGGCTGCCAGCGCCGACGAAGAGCCAGCGCGGTCAGTTTCCGAGGGTGTTCCAGAGCCGACGAAGAGCCAGCGAGGTCAGAGTTTGAAAGGTTGCCAGCGCCGACGAAGAGCCAGCGCGGTCAGCCTCCGAGGGTGTTCCAGAGCCGACGAAGAGCCAGCGCGGTCAGAGCCTGCACTCGCGCCTCGTCGGAAAAGAGCCTGCCAGTTTCCTGTCAACGCGGAGGCGGTGCACAAGCCAGAATCTACTCACTGCAAGTATTTAGAGAAGCGCGGGATCGCCTCCTCATTTCTGTTGTTTGCAAATCGTTATACTTCTGAAATTCAGTTCTCTATATGAACCGCTGTAGCACAACGTGCGTGGGGGGATTGCCTGTTTTCCTTGATACCTCCCGACGCCCGAATTAAGACGAAAGAGTAACCATTTTGTTTCCTGCTATTTCCACAAGAAGTATTGTGGTGCTGCCTAGACGTGCTGTTAACGTCTAAACGTTTTGTGATAGTTGCTATCTATCTACATAAAGATTGAGGTGAATGTTACAATTGAGAAGTGACGTAACTTCCAATACACTTTGGGCCATTAAAACTGCTTCTGATTCTCCTGTGCATTCAACAGACAGAAGAAGTAAATCACTTGGTGAGTTAAGCGCTAAGGGGGACATTGGGAAGGGCAACAACAGTCGAGGTACTAAAAGCCTGTTGTTTGTCTTTTTCCTCCACTTGCAGTACTGTCAATCCCCAAGCCTACCTTGATAGCCTTGACCTGAGGAAGGTGAGGAACCAAAGAAGTCCTCTTATCATTCACCTCGTGGCCTCCCTCCAGATTCCCTCACACAGTGGTGAATTACCCAGTGTTGAGAGTCATATGGGGAGAGGCTTTGAGGACTATCGTCGTATCCTCTCTGCTGGCCCTGGACGCAAGGTTAGTGGCGCATGCGTGTTCTTGCGCTGCTTGCAATCCCGTCAGTTCACGACAGATTGACAAGCCCAAGAATACTATCCAGCCTAGACGATGGATACGAATGCGGTCCTTACCTCCTTACTGGAAAGTTTTTCAAACCTACAACAAGAAGTCCAGACATCTAGAGCAGAGAATCAAGCTCTGTTTAAGGAAGTGGCGGATTTGCGAAAAGACATGTCTGATCTTGCACAAAGAGACCCGGTTGTTAAACCATTGTTACGACCAGCCACTTTGCCCCCACCTGCTTCCTTCCCATCAGGGGGTTCCTTTGTGGCTCCTTCCACCTCTACCGAGACTCCTCCTACCGTTCACATCATACAGAACCAGGGGATACCTCTCGCTCCTCCTGAAAGGTTCTATGGAGACCCCAGAAAATTTGAAACATTCGTGAACCAATGTCGTCTTCATTTTTTATGTAAACCCATGGTTTTCCAGGATGAGGCGTCTAAAACAGCATTCCTGATGTCTTATATGGGAGGGAATGCGTCCAGCTGGACGATTCCTTTACTAGAACGGAATGATCCTGTACTTCAGAATTTCTCTGTCTTTTGCCTAGAGTTACGAAAGTTGTTTGACAGAAAGTCTCATATGATGTCCTTGGATCGGGAATTAATGACCTTGCGACAAGGGTCGCAAGACCTCCTGTCTTATATCACAACGTTTAATCGCCTTATAGTGGAGACGGATTGGCCTGTTCAAAAAAGGATATCTCTGTTTTATCAGGGACTGAGAAGTGAACTAAAGGACGTATTGGCACAAGTGGTGCAATTACCGTCCACCTGTGAGGAACTTATTGATCTAACGGTCCAACTTGATCACCGATTGTTGGAGCGAAAGGGTGATCGAAGTGGGGTGACTACAGGTTCTCATACCCCCTGGTTAGAAACCGACAAGGGGGCGAAGAAAAGGCCAAGGTACCTGATAGTTCTGAACCGATGCAGATCGGTGGAATCCGTGGTCCACTTACCAAAGAAGAGAAGGACAGGCGAAGAAGACTCAAACTTTGCCTCTATTGCGGTAAAAGTGGACATTTCGTAAACGATTGCCGAGCTAGAAATTACGTTCCGGGAAAAGCCCCTCTTCCCAGAGTACAGGCCACCTCGAGAATGGAAGAGCCGACGGAAAACTAAAGGTCTCGGATCAGTCAGAGACCTCTGATTTGAGACACCCGTCTACCACGGTCTCCCCTTATGTAGCGAATACCCTTCATCCGGCGGTCGCCCATATGAATGTCAGTGTCTCCTTATGGATCACGACTCAGGAACCTTTACTAGTAGATGCCCTGTTGGATTCTGGGGCTACAGGGAATTATATCGATCGAGAATACGCCCTTCGAATGGGCATTCCCTGCAAAAAGAAACAAAAACCTGAAACCGTCAAAGCAGTGGACGGAACGGTCCTTTCTTCAGGACCTGTCATATCGCATACCCTTCCATTACGGATGGACTTTGGGAAGGAACACAGTGAAAACATCCAGTTCGATCTAATTGATGCACCGCAATTTCGTCTGATTCTGGGAATGCCCTGGCTCACCTTACACGATCCTGTGGTGAGTTGGTCTTTTAGAACCGTCAGTATGACGTCTGATTATTGCAGGGAGCATTGTCAGTGTCAGGCTACCTGTAGCTATGCACCCAACCCATCGCCTGCTACGTACTTAGCAAACTCTTGTACGATCGATCAGTTCTGTTGTGCCACGTCCTTGCCAGAAGAGTATCTAGAGTATAGTGCTCTGTTTGACAAACAAAAGGCCACCCAATTGCCTCCCCACCGGGCATATGACTGCCGTGTAGACCTTGTCCCTGGAGCAGACATTCCTTGCAATCGAGTGTATGCCTTAACTGAGAAAGAGACACAATATCTGAAGACTTACATTGATGAAAACCTGGCTACTTGTTTCATAAGACATTCTACTTCCCCGGCATCCTCACCCATGTTCTTCATTCCGAAGAAGGAATGTGATGAATTGAGAACTTGTATCGACTATAGGGCCATAAATAAAGTGACGATCAAGAATCGATACCCTCTCCCCCTGATACCAGTCTTAATGGACCAGTTGAAAGGTGCTCGATACTTCACCAAACTTGATCTCCGCGGAGCATATCATCTAGTGCGCGTGAAACAGGGGGATGAGTGGAAAACCGCGTTCAGAACCAAATTTGGCCTTTACGAGTATAGGGTGATGCCGTTCGGTCTCTGCAACGCCCCCGCTGCCTTCCAGTACTTCATGGATGAGGTTTTGAGGGGGTGTTTAGAAACCTTTTGCATCGTGTACATCGATGATATTTTGGTGTATTCCTTGTCATATTCTGAACACATCTCACATGTAAAGACCGTATTGGACAGATTGAAACAGAATTCCCTGTATGCTAAATTAGAGAAATGCTTGTTTCATGTACAGGAGGTGGCTTTTTTGGGATACGTCATTAACGCCCAAGGGTTCAAGATGGACATGAATAAGGTTGAAGCCATTCTATCATGGAAGACGCCCCGAAACGTAAAATCAGTGCAGAGCTTCCTTGGCTTTGCCAATTACTACCGGAGATTCGTGCAGGATTTCTCCAAGACCATACAACCTATCACGGTCCTCCTGCGAAAAAACGCTCCATTCATATGGGGAGAAGAAGCAGAAAGTTCCTTTCAGCTTCTTAAAAAGAAGTTCACACAAGCCCCTGTTCTACGGCATCCAGATCCCCAACTGCCGTTCATTCTGGAAACCGACGCTTCGCAGTATGCTCTTGGGGGAGTGCTGTCACAAAGACATCCTACCACAGGACAGCTTCACCCTGTGGCATATTACTCGAAAAAACTCACTCCATGTGAAGTGAATTACACCATTACGGATAAAGAACTTCTTGCCATCAAACGAGCATGTGAAGAGTGGAGACATTATCTTCTAGGGGCCTTGCATACAGTGGAAATCATTATGGATCATCGTAATTTATTGTTCCTAAAGACAGCAAAAGCATTGACCCCTCGCCAGTTAAGGTGGACTCTCTTCTTTTCCGACTTTGATTTTGTGATTAAGTTCAGACCTGGAACACGCAACGGGAAAGCAGATGCTCTATCGAGGCTAGAAGATGAGGAGGTAACTGCCCCCACTGATCCACCAACCATCCTTAAGGAGACACACATACGGGAGGAAACAGTAGCCTTAATCACCTCCAAGGATTTTCTGGAGGATTGCAAAGTTGCCCTGTCTGCTTTGGATGTTCCGTCCTGGATACAAGAAGATCCAGCGCATCGCTGTGAGAAAGATCAACTTGCATACCATTACCATGCATTGTACATACCCCAAAGCGTTTTACAACTACAGGTGTTACAATGGGCTCATGACTCAGTATTAGGCGGACACATGGGCATACACAAAACCATTGCCGCAGTGGAACGATCGTTTTGGTGGCCTGGTCTTAGAGCCGACGTGAAAGAATACGTTAAGAATTGCGCTGTTTGCGCCCAAGGGAAGTCTAGTCATGCTAAACCTTCGGGTCTACTACAACCTTTGCCGATACCACCCAAACCCTGGCATACCGTGTCTATGGACTTTATTGTGGAGATGCCCCCATGTGAAGGCCATACAGTTATATTGGTGGTGGTTGATCATCTCACGAAAATGGGACATTTCATATCCTTGCCCGGTCTACCCTCCTCATTTGAATTGGCTAAGGTGTTCCTACAACATGTCGTGCGGTTGCATGGCTTGCCTAGTGTGTTGATCACCGATCGTGGAACACAATTCACTTCACATTTCTGGAAGGCTCTATGTACATTGCTCCAAATCGATGCACGCCTCTCCTCTAGTTACCATCCGCAAACGGATGGAAAAACGGAAAGATTAAATCAAACACTTGAACAATACCTCCGTTGTTTTACCTTGCAAAGCACCGCTGACTGGACCACCCTTTTGTGGTTGGCGGAGTTCGCCTATAATAACGTTGAGCATTCCACCTTGGGATGCTCTCCATTCTTTTGCTTGAATGGGTTCCATCCTACCGTGCTTCCCTTTGAGTGGCCTGCCACCTCATCGGTACCAACTGTTCAGGAACATCATGCCCATCTTCGGGCTATCTTGATTGATGCTAGACATTGCTTAGAAACCGCCCAAAAAGCCCAGAAGCGTTATGCAGATACCAATCGCTCCCTAGAGCCTGCGTATAAAAAGGGGGACAAGGTGTGGCTGTCTACGCGGAACCTGCATTTGAAAGGAATCAGTAAACTAAAGCCAAAGTTTATCGGTCCCTATAGTATCAGTAAGGTGATAAATCCGGTGGCCATGAAGCTTTCTCTTCCTGTGTCATGGTCGATACATCCTGTGTTTCACGTGTCACTTCTTCGCCCGTGCCTTCCTGACGTCCGGGTGCCAGACCGCCCTCTTCCTCTGGAGATCGAGGGACAGGATGAGTACGAGGTCGCATCTATCTTAGACTCTCGGATGGTGCGAGGTAGAATCCAATACCTGGTTGATTGGAAAGGGTTTGGCCCTGAGGACCGTACCTGGGAACCTGTTACCAATCTACATTGTCCTGACTTATTGGCGCAGTTTCATGACAAATACCCTGGGAAGCCTGGTCGTCCGCCGGGACGGCGGTCCTCGAGAGGGGGTACTGTAGCGATTACACAAGCCAGCACGAGGAAGAACAAGTGTATTTACATCGCGCTTCCCAAATGGAAGAACTACTGGTACCAGAGGGCAATGCGGCGCCAGGAATCAGAGAAGTGGGCGGACGCTATATAAGGTCCTCCCATTTACCGGACCAGTGCTTGTCAATGTTATCCAGAGCTGCTCCGTTTCCTTTCCCGTGGATGCCTGTGTTTGATAGAGTCGACGAAGAGAACTGCGAGGTTCGCGTTCATGTGGCTGCCAGCGCCGACGAAGAGCCAGCGCGGTCAGTTTCCGAGGGTGTTCCAGAGCCGACGAAGAGCCAGCGAGGTCAGAGTTTGAAAGGTTGCCAGCGCCGACGAAGAGCCAGCGCGGTCAGCCTCCGAGGGTGTTCCAGAGCCGACGAAGAGCCAGCGCGGTCAGAGCCTGCACTCGCGCCTCGTCGGAAAAGAGCCTGCCAGTTTCCTGTCAACGCGGAGGCGGTGCACAAGCCAGAATCTACTCACTGCAAGTATTTAGAGGAGCGCGGGATCGCCTCCTCATTTCTGTTGTTTGCAAATCGTTATACTTCTGAAATTCAGTTCTCTATATGAACCGCTGTAGCACAACGTGCGTGGGGGGATTGCCTGTTTTCCTTGATACCTCCCGACGCCCGAATTAAGACGAAAGAGTAACCATTTTGTTTCCTGCTATTTCCACAAGAAGTATTGTGGTGCTGCCTAGACGTGCTGTTAACGTCTAAATGTTTTGTGATAGTTGCTATCTATCTACATAAAGATTGAGGTGAATGTTACAATTGAGAAGTGACGTAACTTCCAATACACTTTGGGCCATTAAAACTGCTTCTGATTCTCCTGTGCATTCAACAGACAGAAGAAGTAAATCACTAGGTGAGTTAAGCGCTAAGGGGGACATTGGGAAGGGCAACAACAGTCGAGGTACTAAAAGCCTGTTGTTTGTCTTTTTCCTCCACTTGCAGTACTGTCAATCCCCAAGCCTACCTTGATAGCCTTGACCTGAGGAAGGTGAGGAACCAAAGAAGTCCTCTTATCATTCACCTCGTGGCCTCCCTCCAGATTCCCTCACACAGTGGTGAATTACCCAGTGTTGAGAGTCATATGGGGAGAGGCTTTGAGGACTATCGTCGTATCGTCTCTGCTGGCCCTGGACGCAAGGTTAGTGGCGCATGCGTGTTCTTGCGCTGCTTGCAATCCCGTCAGTTCACGACACCACGAAAAAAGATCGAGAAAGGTTCCGGTCCGGTCCAGCAAGGACCAGAAGACTCACCACACCAAGGGGATTATCGGCAGACCTGGAGCAACCAGGGGAGCCCAAGTAAATCAGTGTTTTCCCTCCAATGGACCCACAGGCTGACGGCACAGGAGTCGCGAGGGTACCTCTAGCAGTTTTGCAAAACAACATCTTACAGAACACACATTATGAGAAGGCCAAAGTCTCTTGTATGAAATGTGCGCAGAGATTGGGGCTATCAATAGCTCAATGAACTTGGTTGGGGAATCCCAACAAGCATATGTACTTGCAAATGTACACAGTACACAGGGGTTCGGGATCAGTGGTCCCCTCGAGGAATTCTGGCCTCAAACTTGGTGAGCAGGGAACTCAACTTCCTGGAACATAGGAACCTACCTCCTGTGTTGCTGGAGCCTTCGGAGTCTGCAGAAGCTCAAGATCAGCAGACAGGTTAGTTGCGTTACGGTGATGGAGCAAGTATTCGCATGTTCAGCGACTTGCTTGAATCAAGAACCTCAAAATAACGTTAATTGATTAATTCAACTTGTTCGTCTTACTAATATTGCACATTTTACACGACACCGGGTGTCCCAGTGACGCTTGCCTATGTGTTTACTAAACAGTAATAACGCTTGCCTTAAAATGGTCGCTGCTTTGCGGGAATCTAGTCTGGGCATGCTTCGGTCATACCCATGTGATGTGACGCACTCGCAGTTCTGGAGGGAATTTGTTGCTCATGCGCAGTACTGCTAAAATGGCCGCTTTGTTGTTTTCTCACATGGTCCGTGCTTGCAGTGCCACTTTTGCATAGCTGTCTGTTCTGCCTAATTCACTAATGCTATAGTTATTATAAAGTAAGGGGTGTAGCATAGCCAATCACGGTATACAGTGTATTCATTTTTCTGTAATTCTAAATAGTTTTCGCTTACTTTTCATGTATCATACCCCGTGGGCCGGCGAGGCGGTTGCTACTCCATATTTGAAGCCCCTATGGTCCCAGTCACGTGATGGGGGGAAAATGAACCTGGCCGCAGTGGAAATCAGCCAGCTGGCAGCCGAGGCTAAGATATTCATGAGAAAACGACCTGCTACCCAGCAAGCCGAAGCTGAACTGTACCTGCATTCGCAACATTTGTATTAAACCTACTGTGTACTCTATTGTATTCTAAAATTCTTATGCCATGGGAACTGGAATGTAAGGGGTGGGTTCGAAAATGAATATTAAGCCTGAGAAAGTCTAAATTTTAGGCAAAGAGATGACCTAACCTCTTCCTTTGACCAATCAGAATTTAGGGAACCTTTCGCTTGCAACATTGGTGGGTGGTACACTGACCCGAAAACAGTATAACTAGCCTAGGTTTAGCTAGAGAAATTGTCCGACTTGTCCGAATAGCTGACCTGTCACTGACCCAACGAACTTCATAGGTGATTGATACAGAGAGCTGCGGAGCACTCTGTCCGAAATTTCCACAGATGCAGTCGGGGTTTGGGAAACCTTAAGTGCTGGCGAAGCACTTTGCTGGGAGATTCGAGAACCCAATCGGGGTTATTGGCAGATTCCTTGCAGAGAGGGGGTAGCGCAGGCGTTGCATCCTAAGCTGCAGGTGGTGGTCGTACCCTTTGGTGAGCCCGGTCCAGATCCAAATTCCTGGGGTATCCTGTCCTGACCGTCCGTGAGCTGTACCTGCTCGCCTACTGGCAGCCTAAGTCCTTGAGGGTCCTTTCCAGCCTTTTCCAACTGATCCGTGGCCAGGGTTAGTCTTCAACCTATCCTAGGTAAATATCAATGAGTGTGGGTGTTTGTCTATCTAATTCTCTCTGTCTTGTCCTAAATAAAGCATAAATTGCCTATGTCTTTGACCCTGTTTCTATGAATAAGGTTTTCGTGCAAACTGGTTTATTAGTATGCTCCACTCTCTACCTACCCGTAGTCAAATACAGAACCATATGCATATATAAGGTTGTTCCATTCTTACCCTCCCTTTAGAGAATAAGCACATCTGGATAAATCAAATTGCATACGTTTCATTTCTCTGAACCGTTAGTGAATTTCGAAAGTCTACTTTAATTAGTATGTTCCTTTCCTTTACCCGCCTTTAGAGAAGTTGTGAAAGTCTGCTGATCAAAATAGCGTGTTCCTTATTTTTCCCTCCCCTTTATTTTTTCGACTTTCTAAATGTTTCTTACTCTCATTCATAGCTATACCATCTTCTTAATTTTAGTAATAGACAGTCAGATCTGTGTAAATTTGTGGCTCATGGCATTAGATGATGAAGAAAATTAGATAAAGGCGTTGAAAACTTCTTGCGTTTGTGGTTATTACAAAAGTATAAACATTATTCAAAAGTATATTGTATTTGTGTTGTCTACTTCATCCCACAGCTAGCTCCTGATCCATTGTGATCTTAGGTACCTGTTTCAAGGATTTGGTAAGTCAGGTACACGAAAATCAACAGAATAGAAACTGAAATTACTGATAACAGTGTGTAGGTTACCTGATTAAGGTATATATGAAATTTAGTATTTTTATGGGCCCAAGTGTGCATTATCCGGAAAATGAAATTAGTCGGGTGACCTGCGCGCTCTATCAGTAATTTTCTGGTAGCAGAAAGATGGTTAGGACTAGTTAAGATAGGTAGATAAGTTACTTGTTGATAAACTGTGAAAAATAATAAATGCTGCTAAAATTTTATTGCTGCTAAAATCGATCGATCAAAATAAATGTGCTTTGAAATTTTAGGAAATGGTTTAAAAAATAATTAAATGAAATGTTGCTGTATGATTTTTATGTATTAACAACTTGTTAGTGATTGTTATATGTTGTCTGGAATCCCCGGGGATGAATAGCGGGTAGTGAGGAGAATCCACTTTGCAGTGAGGTCAGTGGCTCGAGGAAAATTAGTGCAGGGTTAGGCAGAACTGGAAGCGCTAATTAGGGTTTTCTATATGAATAGTTCAATAAATGATAGCAACGAGTTCGCTAATGAAACTTCAGTTGTGATATAACCTAGTAAGGGTCACACGAGGAAGGTTCGTCGGAGATTGAGTGATAGCAAAGGAGTTCGCTAGTGAAACTTTAGACTTAGTATATATCCCGAAAAGAGTCGATGAGTCAAAGAAGTAGCAGGTTCTCTAATGCTTGTGTGAAGGGTAGGCAGAAGGGTCTATCCGCAGTATATGAAAAGTAGACAGAAGAGGTTTACTTGCAGTGAAACAAAATCTTTTCTTTCTAGACACTCGAGTACAGTGGCTAATGTTATACGTTGTAAACTAAATAGAGCACTTGCACTTTAAGAAAGAAATCAAGTTTCCGTTACCTTGTGAAGGAGGGAGTCAGTCGGGGATTGCGCTGACGTCACTCTGTGCCGCGCTGGTATTGGTCAGAACAGCGGGTGTGTAGCGGAGCTGATATTGTAAAGGAGGGGTGAGTGCCGGAGCGTGAGAACACGTCTCACGAAAAAGGCCGTGCACCCATTGGTTGATATTATTTGCAAACACAGTGTTGATTGGTTGTTGAAATTTACAAAACGCCCTAGCATTGGAAGAAAATAGTAAACATAAGTACGTATTTTACCTAATTTTAAGTTCCATAAATATATGTGGTATTCGCTTAATCCCGAGACTCGACCTGATCCTAGGTACTTAGGGTTTGCGAAAGATCAGTGGAAAGGTTGTAGACTAGACGGAATGTACGGAAGCAAGAGAAAAATGATTTTCGCAGACAAAGTAAAAAATTATTTCAAAGACAAACCTATAAAAACTAGAGAAGGAGTTATCATTCCACCACCTAATACTCCCGCCTCGTTTATGATGTTTGACAAAGGGTATCATACCTGTGTATGGTTGGAAAATTGGGTGGAATATACCAAGGATGACGGAGTTTTAGCATTTCCCTTAGATGGTACCTTTAATGGTAGGATTTTGTTTAATTTAAGGACTCGAATGAATGATTCGCATCCCAGACCTAGACTAACGCAATATGAGGCCCTGGAAGAATGGGAAATAGAGGCTTTTGAGTGAGACAGACCCCGAATGGATAAGGGTTTAGCAACATTTTATCCAAAAACCCAGAGAGAGACCTAAGAGAAAAAATTGAAACAGTGGAGACAAAATATGATGGTAGAAGGACTGTTCCCAGTACTTACTGTTGATGAACCCGTAGGAGGTAAAAGGGCAAAGAAAACCCGAAACTTAATGACTGCGGGTGATTCAGAAGATGAATACCTGGAGGATTTATTAATGAAAAATCCCCCGCCATATGATGAAGAGTTTAGGTCCCTGAGTACGAAAAATCCATTCCTCAGACCTCCCAGGAACAGAAGGGCAAGTGTGTCTGATATGACAGTTCCAGGTAACAGGCCAAGTGGTAATGAAGGGTCAAGCATGTCTGATCCAACTGTTCCATTTTATAGGTCTTCTTATGGTGAGGGACCGAGTATGACAGTTCCAACTGCCCCAAATCTCTACCCTCCATTGATTCCACAAGTAGTACATGAGACCACTATGGAAAAGGTTTTACAGGATCGGGAAAGAGAAGCTTTAGCTAAGCAAAGAAATGAACTAATTAAGAAAATATCCCAGTTAAATGCAAGTCCTGAAGCTCTGACAATTCCAGTAACTATTGGACCAGTTGTTCCTCTATATGGGGATAAACAGGTTGGCCGAAAGACTCCAGTTATTACTCCAGCTGTGGTGCAGCCAAGAAAAGAGCCTTTAATAATTGAAGACCAGGCAAGTGAATGCGAGTCTGTAATTTCCCTGATGGATTTTCCCATAAGGGAGCCTGAAAGCAGTTCTCAGAGAAGAAACACTCAGACTGGTGCAAGAGAAGTACAGATAGAGTAAGCTTCCGGTACCAGAAGTGCCACAGTAGTGACTCCGGAAGAAATAGATCGATGGACCCGAGAATTAGAAAAAATAAATCCTCAGCCAAAACAATTAGATATTTACAAATTAAGAATAGAATTGGAAGAACTGATGGCTGGGAATGTGGGACTGGATAGACTGAACACCCTTAGTGAAGAAGAGCTACTGTTCATTTGTAAAAGCCTTACCAGAAACACCAGAGTGTTCCATGAGAAACTAATGGACACGGCAGCTAATATGGGAATAGATGTCAGCAGATCCAAAGTATTGCAAAAGCCCGACAGAGCAGAATTTTCAGACAAAGACTTAGAAAACATGAACGTGTCAGGGAAAAAGGTACAGATAAGAGAATTGCTGAACCGGTTACAGAAATGGGGAGATTTAGATAAATGGAAAGCCAGGTGGACCAAGAAAAAGGAAGACAGTAGATCCAGACAAGTATCCTCTGAATATGTCTTAAAGGAAGCTGACAAAGCAGAAACTTTGTATCCTATGCGAGAAGTGCCAGGTGGAAAATATGTACATGTTCCATGGTCCCGACATGATATTGTGCCATTCACAAATGATTTCCCAAAATTACGAGAAAAACCTGTTGAATGGTAAAGACAGGTTGAGAGATTTATTAAAGTTCAAAAATGTCTCCTGAAAGATCTAGATGGGTTCTTTGACATTGTAGTTCCCGTAGATTTATGGACAGAATGTAAAATTGCTGTTGATTGGCCAAGTGAAGAGTATGCCAGAGACCCAAGGACAGGAGCCCCGTCAGGAGAGGTGATGAGGAAATATGACCAGGTCATATTATACCTGAAAGGAAAGGTGCCTGCAAAAGAAACTGATTGGACCCGTATAGATAGAACTACTCAAAATCGTGATGAAACTGTACATTTATACTATGAACGACTATTACAGGTGTTCAAAATGTACCGTTGACTAGATAACATTGAGATGAAGGACATGACTCATTTCATTTATCGATTCGTGTTAGGGTTAAGTCCTGAAATTTCTCAGTGGATTAAAGACAATAAAATCTGTTGCCAAGCCTATAGATGAGGTCCTGAAGTACGTCAAGTATTGTGAAGATGAGCTGGAAAATAAACGAAAAGAATTAAAAGAAAAGGTTATGTGGGCACAAGTAAAATTAGCAGAGCAACAAGAAAAGCAGTTAAGTAAAATGAAGAATAATACCCAGAATCAAGGCCCTGGGGGTGGAGGAAAGCCCAGAGTAAAGATGAGCCGAGAGGAGGTCAAAAAGAAATTCCCCTGTCACGGGTGCGGACAAATAGGGCACTGGAGAGACGAGTGTCCGGCGGTACAGAATGGTAACGTACAAATAAATGATTTAAATCCACAGGTGCAGAATGAGGGACCACGAAAGACACAGCAACAGGTAAAACAGCAACAGTTGCCTCGTGCACCTAGGCCAAACTATAGGAGCAAAGCACAGAAGGGTGAGGAAGCAGAGGTTTGGGAAGGAAGGGAGGATAGAAGTGCAGCAGTTTAGCACTTCCTATTAAATGATACATTCCTCTGTGATGAACCTTACTGACGGTGCCTGAGGGGGAAGGACGAGGAGTGCGCGCTTGGCGCCTCCTTGCCGGTAGACCAGTCAGGGCCATACATTGAAGGAAAGGTTGAAGGAAATGGTGTCACCTTTCTGTTGGACACTGGTGCTACCCGTTCTACTGTGAGAACAGCAGATGTTCCAAACCTACCCCTCTTGGGAGAAGCAATCCAAGTAGTGGGTGTTTCTAATCAATTAATTAGTACCCCAGTTACAGAGCCCATGGAGATCACAATAGGGAACTTCAAAGAGATGTACAGATTTGTAGTCTGTGATTCGAGTCCTGTGAACTTACTAGGACGTGATTTGTTGTGCAAAATGAATTGTACCATCTTTTGCACACCAAAAGGCGTTGAAATTCAGACCCCAGATCTAGATGGAATTTATAAATTATTGTTAATAAGGCCTGACTCAGAAATTAAAAGACTGACAATACAAGACTTACCTGAAGATCTCCAACAGACAGTGAATCCAGAGGTATGGGATTTTACTGGAAAAGATGTAGGATTAATGGCGAATGTTGACCCAATTAAAACAGCCCAAAAAGAAGATGCAGTTTACTTAAATACTAAACAATATAGGATGAGTGCAGAAGTAAAAGCAGGGGTTGCTGTCGAAATAAAAAGATTGTTAGAAGCAAACATTATACAAGAAGTAATGAGCAGTCCTTGTAATTCACCCATAATTGGAATTAAGAAACCTAGTGGAAAGTACAGGGTAGTACAGAACCTGCACAAGGTAAATAAAATCGTTGTTCCTTGCTGTCCTATTGTTCCTAATCCTGCAGTAATTTTGTCCCAAATTCCATGGAATGCTGAATGGTTTACCGTTATTGACTTATGTCACGCATTCTTTTCAATCCCATTGCATCCTGACCGTAAATTTCTTTTCTCATTTGAGTTCAACAGTCATGTCTACGTCTGGAATCGTGTCCCGCAGGGGTACCCAGAGAGTCCTTTGATTTTCAATCAGATTCTGAAAAAGTGCCTTGAATCTTTGGTCTTACCTGAAGAATCAGTCCTGGTGCAATACATAGATGACCTCTTGGTGGCGTCTAAAAGTCGGAAAGACTGTGTTGTTGACACAATTGCCTTACTGAACCATTTAGGTGAAGGAGGGCATAAAGTATCACCAGACAAACTACAGTTCTGCACCTCTTCAGTGAAATATCTGGGGCACCAGATAGAGAAAGGTATCAGGAAAGTAACCACAGAAAGAATTAGGATCATTCGAAACATGCATCTACCCAATACTCAGAAAGAGATCAGAATGTTCCTCGGAGTTGTAGGATACTGCAGACAGTGGATTGTGGGATTTGCAGTGCTAGCAAAACCATTGATAAAAATGACAAAGAAAGGAGCAAAGGACCCAGTGGAGTGGGATGATGAAAGCATGGCAGCTTTTACAAAATTACGAGACTGTCTGTGTACAGCTCCTGCATTAGGGATGCCTCATTACTCAAAAGAGTTTGCACTGTTTTGCGACACACGAGACAATTGTGCACTGTCAGTCCTAACCCAAGCGCATGGTTTGACTAGACGTCCAGTGGCATATTTTTCTGCTACTTTGGATCCAGTGGCTGCTGGATAACCTGGATGTCTGAAAGCAGTAGCTGCAAGTTGCATGAGTCTTGAACAGAGTGAATCCATCATTATGGGACATCCTGTAACTGTGTATGTTCCACATGCAGTTGTAATCTTACTGACCCGAACTAAAACTCAGTATCTCACCCCTAGTCGACTGACTAAGTATGAGAGAATTCTGGTGGGTGCAGCAAATGTAACCATTACTCGATGTAACATATTGAATCCAGCTACCTTATTACCAGATTCACTCATTGCAGAAGTAAAGGACGAGGTCGAGCATGATTGCATTGACCTGACTGAGTTCAGTACAAAGCCACACCCAGATATCAATGAAATGCCCATGGCTGTTGAAGATTTCAAACTGTTTGTAGATAGCTTGTGCTTAAGACATGATGATGGAGGTCTAAGTGCTGCATATGCAGTGTGCACATTAGAACGTGCAGTAGAAGCATCCTTTTTGTTTGGAGTCAAGTCTGCACAAGTAGCCAAATTGGTTGCATTGGCAAGAGCCTGTAAATTTGGGAAAAATAAGAGAATAACCATATACACGGATAGCCAATATGGTTATGGGTTGTGCATGACTTCGGCTGCAAAGAGAGTTTCTGACTTCTTCAGGTACTCCTATCAGAAATGGAAAAGTAGTACAGGAACTACTGGAAGCAATCCAGTTACCAAAAGAATTGGCAGTGGTCAAGTGTGCTGCTCACAAATCTGGCAATGACAATGTGACAGCAGGTAATCGATATGCTGACCAACTGTCCCAACATTGCGCAAGATATAAAATGTCAGTCAATATCAAATTGGGAGGCAGAAACAGCTGCCAACTTATGGTGTTTGAAGATGTACAAACATGGGATGAATTGAAAGAATTGCAGGAGGCAGCAGGGCCAAAGGAAAAGAGAAGATGGAGAAAATCTGGGTGTCAGAGAAGGAATGAGGATGGTGTCATTGTTTCCAGTGATGGTATGCCTGTGTTGCCAGACAGCTTGCTTGCTCCTATGGCTAGGCTCATACACGGGGATACACATGTGGGAAGAGATGCTATGGTCCGTGTTTTTAGGCAAACATGGTACAATTTGAAATTCAGAAACATTGCAGAGGCACTCTGCCAGAGGTGTTTGACGTGCCAACAATGCAATCCTGGAAAGAGAACAGTAGTTTTACCAGGTACAATTGGAAAAGCAGAAGGTCCTTTTATAAGATTACAAATTGACTTTATTCAGTTACCCCCTTGTAAAGGAAAGAAGTACGTTCTTGTCATTGTCTGCCTATTTTCAAAATGGGTAGAGGCTTATCCTGCAAAGAAAAACGATGCCATTATGGTAGCCAAATTGTTACTGAGGGAACTAATACCTAGGTACGGTTTTCCAGTCACAATTGAATCAGAGAGAGGTGGGCACTTTCAGAATGAAATAATAAGCCTAATCTGTGAAGCATTCAAAATTACCCAAAAACTGCACTGTGCATATCGCCCAGAGGCTTCTGGAGTGGTAGAACAACTGAATGGCACTATCAAATCAAGATTGGGAAAGATGTGTGAATCTACTGGAATGAATTGGATAGACGCATTGCCCCTTGTCTTGATGGGACTCAGAAGTATTCCAGATCGGAAAACAGGCCTGAGCCCCCATGAAATCCTGATGGGAAGAGTAATGCGGCAAGCTGATAAACATTTCTGATGATTTGGTGCTAGAGTACTGCAAGCAACTGGGTGGCCAAGTGCATTCTATCTCTCACCAGATTGGAGAAGACGCCATCGCCAGGCCAGCAACTCCAGCCCATGACTTGAACCCTGGTGATTGGGCTGTGATTAAGAAACATACCCGGAAGAGTTGCCTTGCACCGAAGTAGGGAAAACCAAGACAAGTGATTCTTGTTACCACAGCAGCGGTGAAGTGTGCAGGTGTGCCACGGTGGATCCATGCCAGCCTTACGAAAAGGGTGACAGAAGACGAAGAAACTGAGGCCGAAGGTTGTGCAGCTGAGGGGTCTCCAGACGTTGGCCCTGAAATAGATGATGACGAACAACCGAGCGCCAGTCCAGATGATTGGGTCCCAGTAATTGACCTGACACTCGATCCAATAAGAACCAGAAGACAAACCTACCTAGATAGAGAGTGGGATAGCGAGGACGAGACAGGAATAGAAGGAGATAATCAGATCATCAAAATCCATGTCAAAACCGATGATGAAGAAGGTCAGATAGGGACAGAACAGGTAATCGACACACCTCCAAGAACTCCTGAGATTGAAAAGGGAACAGATAGAAATTAGGGCGGAAGTTCAAGCTGAAAAGGATCAAAAGTTCGAAGTGCTTGATCAGGATCAGATAGAACTAGATGAATACGTTCAGGAAACAGAAGTTGAAACAACTTAAAGTCAGATACAGCATATACCTGAACCAGGCCAGTTTAGTAACCAGGCAGAAGAAACTGAAATAAGACCTGGGACTAGTCATACAGAAAGGGAAGAAGAAGAAGTTGAAATAGATGTGCCACAACTGAATGAAAACAAAAGAGCATTAGAAGAAAGCAAAATAACAGTGTCAGTTAAGAGATTCAAGAAGAAGAAAAGTGAACCAAGGTTCATCAAAAGACTGAGACTAAGACTAAAGACTGTAGAGGAAAAGCTTGAGGAAAGGAAACAAGCCTCCAGTGAAAAGGAGAAATCTGGAACCAAGCCTAAAAGAAGAAGTGCCCGAATAAAAAAACTGAACACTAAATATCAGAATCTTGAATGGACTTATCTGGTGTTGGAGGAGTTTGAAAACCTCGACATAAGTGATGAAAGGGATGAAGAATTGATTGCTGATCAGAGTACCGAAGAAGAAGAACCAACCTGAAGTGCCCTGTGTAAGCAACCGGTACAAAGTTACAAAGAGGGGTTGAAAACTTCTTTTGAGCCAAAATGTCTGATTCCAATGTGAATGGAAGGCCTAGACGTAATTGTTGTAAAACATGCTGCCAAATATGTTTATGTAGTGTAGCACTAATTCTGATACTATGGAAAGGACTGACTATAACTATTCCTTCAATGATGAGTAAAGACCCAAGTCTGTACCCTAATAATAACTTACCTGATGACACTGTAGAATCACACACTAGAAATACTCCACAAAGTATAAATATATTAGACAGACCACTTAGCCTGAAACAAACAAAACTAGATTTAGAAGCACCAGATGAGGAAGGACTACACTTTTAACAAAATCAGAAACAAAACTCATTTAAATGTTTTCGCAAATCTATAAGTACATTATGTAGAGACGATGGAAATAGATGACTGTTATGTTTGCATGAAGCTACCCACTTCAGTAGCTGAAGGTGTGACTTACCACCACTTGCCCTTGACCTATGGAATTTCCTGTAGTATATTGGCTAGCTTTACAGAAGAGGACCATTACAGTATTATTACTCAAACCTTGACGTGACATTTTCTGAAATTCCTGTTCGAAGAAACCTAAACCCTGTACATACGACTAGAGATGTAGCTAAATACATGAGTGATTATTTTCTAACTGTTGGGAAAATTAACATAGATGACGCACATAAAAATAACTTGACTTGTTCTTTACATGAAAAAGAGAAATAATCTCTGGATATGGTAGAGAAGAGAAGAGAAAGTTTCCAAAAGAAAGCCAACGACAAAACTCAGAAAGTTCCTAAATGGGCAGAAAATATAGGGAGCACCTCCAATGGTGGAGCAAATGCTGCCTTGTTGCTGGATTTGGAAAAGAAAGGGAAACTCTGTCTTCATAGAGAAAAGACTAGTTACTATAATAACATATTCATTGGTTCCAGTGAATGCGAACATAATTACAAGGTAATTGGGGGTTGGGGATTCAAAGATGGGTCAGAGCCAGTGTTTCCGGGAATTTATTTTATATGTGGAAACAAGGCTTATTTCAAATTGCCCGACCATTGGTACGGAAGTTACTTTGTTATTGTCTTCCCAAAGATATACCATGTGGGGAAAAGCCCTGGAAGCACTGAAAAGACTAATGAATTAGCACGCATAAAAAGAGAAAGTGCCGGAGAAATAGTGGGATATATTTTTAGTGTATTGATACCTGCAGTGGGAGTGACTCTGAATACACACAGAATTTGCAAATTGTCAACAGTAGTGGATTGATTATCTACTGACACTGCTGGAGGGTTCCTGATGGTCAATACCGAAATGGTTGCGATCAGATCTATGGTTTTGCAAAACAGGCTTGCTCTTGACACCTTATTAGAAAAAGAGGGCGGAGTCTGTAGAATGCTGAAAGCGCAACATTGTTGCACTTACATATCTGACAAACGTGTGGAAATCAAAAGGTATGAGGAACATTACAAATTTGGAAAAGGAGCTTAAACCACTGGAGGTTGACAGTGCCTGGAAGAGACTAACTGATGGTCTCTCCTCTGTAGGTAATTGGTTTTCTAACTTAGGGAAAAGTCTTTTGAGCAAAATATTGATGCCAATTATGGGGATAAGTATAATTGTGTTTATTGTATTCATTTGTTGTAAATGTCGCAAACATCAGAAAAGATGCACTGTGAACAAGAGAGGAGTGAAGAGAAATGTGGATGAATTAGAATTAGAGGAACTGAATAATCAGATTTATAAAAAGATGAAAAATTCTCACCCTAATAAAGAAACAAAAGAAAAAATGAATCGAATGTTTGAAGAAATTGAAATGGGAAAATTGTAAAAGTTGGCATCTGTTTCCATTAATAGTGATGATAGTAAATATCATCAAAGAGGGGATTGATGGAGCAAGTATTCGCACCTTCAGCGACTTGCTTGAATCAAGAACCTCAAAATAACGTTAATTGATTAATTCAACTTGTTCGTCTTACTAATATTGCACATTTTACACGACACGGAGTGTCCCAGTGATGCTTGCCTATGTGTTTACTAAACAGTAATAACGCTTGCCTTAAAATGGTCACTGCTTTGCGGGAATCTTGTCTGCGCATGCGTCGGTCATACCCAAGTGATGTGACGCACTTGCAGTTCTGGAGGGAATTTGTTGCTCATGCGCAGTACTGCTAAAATGGCCGCTTTGTTTTCTCACATGCTCCGTGCTTGCAGTGCCGCTTTTGCATAGCTGTCTGTTCTGCCTAATTCACTAATGCTATAGTTATTATAAAGTAAGGGGTGTAGCATAGCCAATCACGGTATACAGTGTTTTCATTTTTTCTGTAATTCTAAATAGTTTTCGCTTACTTTTCATGTATCATACTCCGTGGGCCTGCGAGGCGGTTGCTACTCCTTCTTTGAAGCCCCTATGGTCCCAGTCACGTGATGGGGGGGGAAATGAATCTGGCCGCAGTGGAAATCAGCCAGCTGGCAGCCGAGGCTAAGATGTTCATGAGAAAACGACCTGCTACCCAGCAAGCCGAAGCTGAACTGTACCTGCATTCGCAACATTTGTATTAAACCTACTGTGTACCCTATTGTATTCTAAAATTCTTATGCCATGGGAACTGGAATGTATGGGGTGGGTTCGAAAATGAATATTAAGCCTGAGAAAGTCTACATTTTAGGTAAAGAGATGACCTAACCTCTTCCTTTGACCAATCAGAATTTAGGGAACCTTTCGCTTGCAACATTGGTGGGTGGTACACTGACCCGAAAACAGTATAATTAGCCTAGGTTTAGCTAGAGAAATTGTCCGACTTGTCCGAATAGCTGACCTGTCACTGACCCAACAAACTCTATAGGTGATTGATACAGAGAGCTGCGGAGCACTCTGTCCGAAATTTCCACAGACTCAGTCGGGGTTTGGGAAACCTTAAGTGCTGGCGAAGCACTTTGCTGGGAGATTCGAGAACCCAATTGGGGTTATTGGCAGATTCCTTGCAGAGAGGGGGTAGCGCAGGCGTTGCATCCTAAGCTGCAGGTGTTGGTCGTACCCTTTGGTGAGCCCGGTCCTGATCCAAATTCCTGGGGTATCCTGTCCTGACCGTCCATGAGCTGTACCTGCTTGCCTACTGGCAGCCTAAGTCCTTGAGGGTCCTTTCCCGCCTTTTCCAACTAACCCGTGGCCAGGGTTAGTCTTCAACCTATCCTAGGTAAATATCAATGAGTGTGGGTGTTTGTCTATCTAAGTTCTCTCTCTCTTGTCCTAAATAAAGCATAATTTGCCTATGTCTTTGACCCTGTTTCTATAAATAAGGTTTTCGTGCAAACTGGTTTATTAGTATGTTCCACTCTCTACCTACCCTTAGTCAAATACAGAACCGTATGCATATATAAGGTTGTTCCATTCTTACCCTCCCTTTAGAGAATAACCACATCTGGATAAATCAAATTGCATAAGTTCCATTTCTCTGAACCGTTAGTGAATTTCGAAAGTCTACTTTGATTAGTATGTTCCTTTTCTTTACCCGCCTTTAGAGAAGTTGTGAAAGTCTGCTGATAAAAATAGCGTGTTCCTTATTTTTCCCTCCCCTTTATTTTTTCGACTTTCTAAATGTTTCTTACTCTCATTCATAGCTATACCATCTTCTTAATTCTAGTAATAGACAGTCTGATCTGTGTAAATTTGTGGCTCATGGCATCAGATGATGAAGAAAATTAGTTGAAGGTGTTGAAAACTTCTTGCGTTTGTGGTTATTACAAAAGTATAAACATTATTCAAAAGTATATGGTATTTGTGTTGTCTACTTCATCCCACAGCTAGCTCCTGATCCATTGTGATCTTAGGTACCTGTTTCAAGGATTTGGTAAGTCAGGTACACGGAAATCAACAGAATCGAAACTGCAATTACTGATAACAGTGTGTAGGTTACCTGATTAAGGTATATATGAAATGTAGTATTTTTATGGGCCCAAGTGTGCATTATCCGGAAAACGAAATTAGTTGGTGACCTGCACGCTCTATCAACGGTGCCTACAAATGCCGGGGATTGACTCCTTCACCCCAAAGGAGATACTTCAGTTGTCCTTGATGCTCCACAGGTCCTGCACATAGCCTGTATGGTGCATGGCATAGACAAGGCGTTGGACAGAGAGGGAGATCAAGTCGGACGCACTCGAAATTCAGCAAAGTCCAGAGTGTCCAGATGGTCAAAAGTCGTTCCTTGTTCTACACCAGTGCAGACCCCTTTTGTCTCCAATTTCGTGAGAGGACTATTTTAAATAAGATTATTTGCCCTACCGAAAAAGCTCTATTGATTGCTTGGACCTCTTTCTGTATTTCAAGAACGTTTTAAATAACATAAGAATTTTACCGTGATTAACGTTCCATACAGGATATTAAGTGGGCCTCTTATCGGTTCTATTCGAATTTTTGAAGAACTTCATCTGAATATATGGTGTCAACAAACTATATCACATTTTTTGATCTCCATTTTGCTCTATAAAGCCATCCTCCATAAAAAGACTTATTTAAATTGCTTAAACCGTGACCTTGCATGAAGTTCCTAGGTTCCAGCCTGTGAAGAATACCACATATTTCTATTTTGATGAAATAAACCACAAGTGTTCTGGCAACTCCTGATGAAGATACTCTATGTTACGAAACGCGCGTCGAAGATTTACCCCTTGCCACTTATATGTTTTTAACAAAATGACATTTTTATGTCATTGAAATGCTTTGCTTGTTAGCATGATTTTTATACTTTTGAATAAAGATTATTTAATATTTTACCTTTTTTGAACTCATTTCTCAGTTTTACAATTGCATTGTTGCGTCTTTTAAGTTGCTTGGGAATGATAATTTCCACTGTGTTGTTCTAAATCTTCTACATGTCGAATCTAGGGTCCTACAGCCAGGTAAACCCTTTTGTACCCACAGGTGAGGGTTGGGCAGATTCAGGGGACCCTCCCAGGGAAGGGTCAGGCAGGGGGGAGGCTACTCCTATGTCCTTTGCCCAGTTTCGTGCCAGAGCAGAAGCCAACGGCTCCCAGGACTGGTTTGAACTAGACTATGCACACGGACACCAAATATGCCTCTCTGCAGACTTTCAGGCACTTTGGAAGTGCACCTACTCAGCTCCAATACACTCAATCATGTCTGGGAGGTGGTCGCACCTCCCTGTGGCAGGATCCCAGTCAGACTAGTCAAAAACCAGCAAAACACCAGGCAAAAAGTGGGGGTAACCATGCAGTCAGATTCTACCTTCTTACATATGGCCAAGTGAAGTGTTTTTTTAAATACAACTATAAACCCCCAAACATCTAGACTCTTCCCTCTTCTATCCATCCACTAATACTTTTCAATCCAAATACCAACTAACATGTCCATCACTCGAATTAATTGCAAATTTCTCTAAATTAATTACCACCAATCCTGTTTGGGTTTTGGAGTGGTGTGCTATTCATTGAAAGCGCTTCAACACCTCATCAAGGGTAACAAGCACTATGCAAGCCTTTTCCCTCTTCTATCCCTCCACTATCCTTCTCAATCTAAATAACTGACTGACATATCCACCACTCCAATTACTTTCATATTTCACTATACTAATGCACCCCTAATCATTTATGAGTACCGGAGCAGTGTGCTGCTCCCCAATAAGGCAATTCAACGCCTCATCAGGGGTAGTATGCACTATTTAAATGCAATTATAATACAATTACAATGTAATACAGTAAGCACTCTTTTTGCATGAGGATTGTTGCTTGCCAGCTGTCCCCAGATTATGTGGTAAATGCAACCAAGTCGTATGACTGGAAGCTGACATTTCACGCAGAAAATGTAGAATCATCTTCTTGACAGTGTATGTTTGAGTTTCATTAAATAGAATTCAATTCAGGGGGAGCACCTAAAAATATATCACATCGCCCGAACCCTGCAAGAATCAATATCCCATTAAAAAACCTGATTACATCACCTTGCAAAACTCACTGAATGATATTATAATTAACACATAATTTAAACGGTTACTGTGCTTTGCCACATAATCAGGGATTCTCTGTATTTTATCTCCTTTTGATTTGACGTTTTTTTTAGCAGTGGTAGTTTGGAGAGCTTAGAGCACATACATGAGGGCTCATGTATGAAGTGTTCAATTTTGTTTATTGTCGTTTCTTATTCATTTCCTTTGTAGGAGTGGTGTTTATTGGAAAGTACAAGCTGTGTTTGTCCTTCCCTTCAGCATACTGGAATGAGATTAATGCATGACATTCTCCAAAGCCCAGACAATACCAATAGGCCAGGAGATTTACTTGCAGGCGCTTTCATGCTATATTTTTATAATCCTAATGTTAAATCTCCCATGGAAAGTGTACATATTTATGTAATGAGCATCTTTAGTCAAAGCATCCTTACAGTCACAATGGTGCTTTGGGGGGCAGCCGACCACAAGTAGGTCTGCCCCTCCCCGGATTATTGAGAAAATGGAGCAGTTCAAGGACTGCTGGTGGTTTGGGCTTTGCTGGGCTATTTTATAAGTTCATATTTTAAGGTGACCAGCCACCATTTTGTCTTGGTGACTCAGTGGCTGACATGAGGACAGTAGCTTCTTGTTACTTTGACCTTTGAACCTGCTTGCAGGCAGGTCGCTCAAAAAGCCACCACACAGCCGCCAGCTGACTCGTTGCTCCTGCCTACCTGCCGCCGCCAATTCCTGCTCCCTCGTTCCTGCCGCTGTGTCCCTGCGCCCCCGCCCCCCTGCTCCCCATTGGATATCCCTCTCCCGCCTCCCAGCTGCTCCTCCCTCCCTTCCCTCCTCTTATGGAGGCCGCGCAGCAGGCGTGCCGCTGGCATGCCGAAGGCGCACCAAAGCCAAGCCTGTCTGCACCAGTCCGCGCCTGGACCGTGCCCAGCGCCAGAATCCCTGGACCCCGCGAACGCCACAACACCAGACTCCGCTATGATGCCAGCACCCTCTCCGCACGCAAACACGCCGTCGAGCTCTGGGACCTGCTCGATACCTCTGCCCCAGACGTGTCCTTCCTGACAGAGACCTGGTGGAATGACTCCTCGGTGCCCGACATCGCCAATACCATCCCGGACGGCTACAAGATCACCCACAGGGATCGCGCCAATAGAACCGGAGGAGGAATAGCCATCGTCCACAAGTCCACCCTCAAGGTCGCCACCCACCCAGATATCACCCTCAACACCGCCGAACACCTGCACTTTCAGATCCACACTGACCCCACCACCACCCTCAGAGGAACACTCATCTACAGACCACCCGGACCCCGAGCACAATTCAGCGACTCCATCGCCGACCTCGCCAGCACCCACGCACTCGTCTCACAGACTACATCCTACTCGGGGACCTGAATTTCCACCTCGAGAACAACAATGACGCCAACTCTGCCACCCTGATCGACAACCTCACCAACCTCGGCCTCAGACAACTCGTCACCGCACCCACCCACGCCCCTGGCCACACACTGGACCCCATCTTCTCCACAGGCACCCACGACGCCTTCGACTACACCACCGAACTCCACTGTCTGACCACCTCTGCATCCATTTCACCTTCAACAAACCAACCACGCACCACCGCACCCAACATCTGCCTGGCCGCTGCTGGAGCAAAGTCACCGAAGACCAGCTGATCACCACCCTTGCCCAGAACCCACCCACCAACCCCACCAACCCAGACGACAGCCCGCAACCTCAGACAGTGGATCAACCACTGCGCCAACACCCTCCACCCACTCAAGAAACCGTCCAACAACCATGCCAGCAAGAGAGCCACCTGGTTCACCGACGAGCTGCAGACCTCCAAACGCACCTGCCGGAAACCGGAGAAGATATGGCTCCACGAACGCATTTGGGACAACCGTGCAGCCCACAAAGATGCCACTCGCAGACATCACCACCTCATCAGAATAACGAAGAGGTCCTCCTTTAAAGACCACCTGGAGAACAACGCACACAACGGCAAAGAGCTCTTCAGCATTGTAAAAGAACTCTCCAACCTCAGCGCCAACGACATACCACCCTCACAAGAACTGTGCAACTGACTAGCCATCTTCTTCCACCGCAAGATCGCTGACATCCATGACAGATTCACCCCATGACCACCCCGACTACGCCAGACTCCACCCCCCCTGTGAACACCACCAGCGCCACCCGCCTGATCACTTGGTCCAAGGTCAACGACGACGAGACACGCAAGAGCATGAACTCCATCCACTCAGGATCTCCGTCAGACCCGTGCCCACACCATGGATTCAACAAAGCAGACGCTGCCATTGCACCCCAACTACGGAAGGTCATCAACATCTCCTTTGAGACAGCAACATTCCCGGAAAGCTGGAAACACGCCGAAATCAACGCCCTCCTTAAGAAGCCCAAGGTGGATCCGAAGGACCTCAAGAACTTCCGGCCAATCTCCCTGCTCCCGTTCCCGGCGAAGGTCATCGAGAAAATCGTCAACATGCAACTGGCCCGCCACCTGGAAGACAACAACACCTTGGACCCGTCCCAGTCAGGGTTCAGATGAAACCACAGCACCAAGAGAGCCCTCACCACCGCCACAGACGACATCAGACGTCAACCACAACAATGCTGAAACATCAGCCCTCATCCTCCTGGACCTGTCAGCCGCCTTCGACACGGTCTGCCATCGCACTCTAAAGACACGCCTCTTAGAAGCCGGAATCCAAGAGAAGGCCTCCCACCCTTCCGATCCGAGGCCACGACTACATCGCAGCGTCCCCCAGGGCTCATCCCTCAGCCTGCCGCTGTTCAACGTCTACATGGCCCCCCTCGCATAAGTGGCCCGCCAAAACAACCTCAACATCATCTTCTATGCGGCAGACACCCAGCTCATCCTCTCCCTCACCAAGGACCCGCACACCGCCAAAACCAACCTCCACGAGGGAATGAAGGCAGTTGCCGACTGGATGAAGAACAGCCGTCTGAAGCTGAACTCGGACAAGACGGAGGTACTCATCCTCGGACCCACCCCCTCAGCCTGGGATGACTCCTGGTGGCCGACCACACTGGGAACAGCACCGACACCCACCGACCATGCACACAACCTAGAATTCATCCTTGACTCCTCCCTCTCCATGTCTAAACAGATCAACGCCGTCTCCTCCTCCTGCTACAATACCCTCTGCATGCTCAGCAGGATCTACTAGTGGATCTCGACCGAACAAGAGGAACGGTGACACAGGCCCTCGTCAGCAGCAGACTGGACTACAGCAACGCACTCTATGCAGGAATCCCAGCCAAACACCTACGACGACTACAACGCATCCAAAATGCCTCCACCAGACTGATCGCCAACGTCCCCCGCCGCAGCCACATCACCCCCCACCTGAGAGACCTACACTGGCTTCCCGTCGACAAGAGGATCACCTTCAAGCTCCTCACCCACGCACACAAAGCACTCCATAACGCCGGACCAGCCTACCTGAACAGCAAACTCAACTTCTACACCCGACCCACCAGCTCCGCTCCACCAACCTCGCCCTCGCCCCCCGCAACCAACGAACAACCTCCGGTGGCAGATCCTCTCCTACCTTGCCGCCAAGACCTGGAACACCCACCTACGTCAGACTTTGTGACCACATAGTGCTTTCCACATCTGGTCCGAAATGTTTAAAAGAACAGAATACATTGCCTACTGGCGGTCGCCAGTTGGTAGTTAAAGTTAGGACCTTGTTTCTATTCAAAAAGCACTTTTTTGTTTTCCAATAACTTTGGCGCCGGTTAATGAATCTTCGCAACATTTTCAAAGCGAATGGCTCTTCCGGTCTGCTCCTATCTTGAAAGTTTTGGGGTGATTCGGGAAGCAGGGGCCGAGAAAAACCGTGTTTTATCCATGTTAATTCCCATAGGAAACTTTAGCCACGGCCACAGCCCGAACTGCTGAACGGAATTGCACAACATTTTGCACAAAGGTAGCCTTTGTTTCAGAAATAACTCTTTTTGTTAAATGGTGTAAATCTATTCAGTAGTTCCTGAGAAATTCAAAAAATAGATGTTGAAAAATGCATTTCCCATAGGAAACTGTAAACATGGCTACAGCTCGAACTGCTGAACGGAATTACACAATTTAACAATAAGAGTTCTTTCTGAAACAAGGGCTTTCTTTGTGCCAAATTTGGTGTACTTAAAAAAAAACTGCGGAATGCACGCTAGGTGCGCGGATCCAGATGAAAAATAAAAAATAAAGGAAGCAAGGGCTACCTCGCTTCTTTATTATTAACCCCCTGGTGGGCCAGGTCCGGGGGGGATTTGAAAATGAAAAGCAGAGGTCGTAGGGCCCGTGGGGGCCCTCGCTGCCCTGGGGACTGTCACCTCCCCAGGGCTCTGTTGTTTAAATTGTATAAAAATCGATGTGGGGGGGTTAGAGCCCCCCCACATGCCCCGGGGTCCTCCTCCTCCCCGAGGCACTAACTTAAAATGTGAGGGTCCATTTAGGACTGCCGAGCCCCTGGGGCCACCTCCTTCCCAGGGCTTTTCAAAGTTGTTACGGGGGCCGCAGGCCACCCTCCTGTAACCTTTGATGGTCCTTTGGTCTGTCACCCCCCAGGGCCGGCTCCTGCAGTGTCCCGGGGTGCCCAACCCCGGGGCACTGCTGTTTCCTTTTGTAGGGCCGGAGCACGTCTCCCGTTCTACCGTAGAAAACTCTGAATTGGATTTTGGAAGTGAGAGCAGGGAAACCTGCTCTCTCTTCCAAAATCCAAAGCGGAATTGCTTTTCGACATGGGAAGCTGCATGTTAGCAGCTCCCCATGTGGATAAGCAATGCTGGCTCTCTCAGGGCGCGGGGAGCTGGCAGGACTGTAGGGGCATTGGGACTCCCCCCATGGTCCCCAACAAACTGGCTAAGCCACGGGGATGGGGTCCCTGGGCGTATATAAACTTCTGGTAGGAGATCTTTTTTTATACGAAAAATTTGGAGTTGCGACCCTAGCGCAGCGCTCAGTGCGGCCCTCTGGTGTGAACGCGAGGGGTGCGTGACTCCCAGTGTGACCCCCTGGTGTGAACGCGAGGGGTGCGCGACTCCCAGTGTGGCCCCCTGGTGTGAATGTGAGGGGTGCGTGACTCCCAGCGCGGCCCCTGGTGTGAATGCGAGGGGTGCACAACTCCCAGCACAGCCTCCTGGTGTGAAAGTGAATGGTGCGCGACTCCTAGCCATGCTGGGTGCGTGACTCCCAGCCAAAAAATTTATGATTCTGTTATTATAAATCTAGGTTGTATGTTTGGATCTTGGGTGGCTCTAAAAAGAGCCCTTGTGTAGATTGGGAGAATTTGGTAGCTATATGTAAGTGCCGATGAGAGTCTAAAGTTATTGAGAAAGGTTCTGTTTCACTCATCTGGGAAATGTACACCATCTCGCCTGTAGATGCCATCCATATTAAAAAGCAGATTGTTGTTGTATATGGACCCCATACTATAATCTCTGAGATAAGCAGAAACAGCTTTATTGATATTTTTCCTAGCTTTTTTAATCTGTGGACAAAATTGATTGGACCAGTTCCATTTCTGTCTTTGGCATATGTTAGAGTAGACAAAGGCAGTATGGGGGAAAAGTAACATCAATTCTGCAAAGGTGTCCTTCATTAGCATTTCCAGACCTACCCCTCTCAATGTGCCTAGGTCATTGCCACCACAGTGCACAATTATGAGGTCAGGGTGTTGGAGATGCAAAAAGGATTTAACCAATGCCATTAATTGGTGCCATTTTAATCCTCTCTGTCCAATCCATTTAATGTCTAAATTTTGCAAAGCTAGGTTTTTGTCAATACCTCTGCTTTCAGCATACCTTTTGCACCAGAAATTATAGCTGTGTCCCACAATCCACACTCTAAGCATCTTGAAGGGAAGTCTGGATGCACTGAAAAGATGTCTGTTGGTGAAGTAGGCCGTTGGTAGAATAAGATGTATCTAAAATGGTGGATAGGAGGCAGTTTAAAAAAAAAGAGAAATGATTGGCTTTTTGAGAACATTATAGAGTGAAAAATGGGTGCATGTTTCTGTGTTTAAAAAGCATGTTTATTATAGGTTACTAAAAAATGTTTGAAAGGTACATTAAATATGATAAGCTGATATTTTGGACAATCAAGCACAATTGCTGTTTGAATTTGTAACATTGTGTGCTGAATAATCATGGGCGAATTTTACGAATCTGGCATTCGCGTATTTGCAAACTCGCAATCCGCAAAATCCGCGAACTCTCGCGAATGTGCAGATTTTTTTTTTTGTGGTCGCAAGGGTTTCTGCCAGTTCGCAAGGGTTTTGTACCAGTTCGCAATTGCGAACTTACTTGTCGGCTCGCAACGGTCGCGACTTTGTTGTTTCTACGTCTGGTTCATCATTACAGGTTCACAGCACCCTCTGTTTCACCACTGCCACCCTCTGATTCACCCATGCCACCCTCTGGTACATCACTGCCACCCTCTGATTCATCACTGTAGATTATGGGGAGGAAAAGCAAGCACACCTGCCCTGCTTCAACTGACATGAATTAATTTCTGGTTCATCACTGTAGATCATGGGGGGGGAAAGCAAGCACACCTGCCCCTGCTTCAACTGACATGAATTAATTTGGGGTTGATTAATGTGTCACTGAATTTAAACTTCCTGTCTGGCACCTGCTTCCTTATCTGTAATTTGCTTTCTGTTGTAGTGCAATTTTTTTTTCCCAGGACCTTTGTGGCCTACTTGTAGCTATTCTATGAGCCTGCTGTGAGGGTCAGAGCAGGGTCATAGAATAGTTGCAAGTAGGCAACTGAACTCTGGAGGGACCCCTCAGGAAGCACTACAGGGAATGGTTACTAATGATGAGTTTGAACTTTTGCACCTGCAGAGTGCTTTCAGTTTAGCAAAACTCGTTTTTCTGCAGAACAGCAACTGTAATGCCCCAAACAAACTTACTTGTGAAAGTTGATTTCTAATCCAAAAGTGATCCAAAGAAAGTCAAAAAGGCCTCAAATCCAAAAAAGTGCAGGCAAATGTCAACCTGAAGAGTTATTCTGATAAAAATCATACTTTTCAGAAGGTTTATGCTGCTTGCTGGTGGATTTCTTGTGCAGAATTGCAAATGTTGTAATTTCGCGAGTGCGAGATTGTTGCTGCCCGCCGCATCTACATGTTCGCAATTGCGAACTCTCGCGATGCGTCACCAAACTCCAGCGGGATCCCGCAGCAAGATCCAAAATGGCGCTGCACTCGCAAAATATTGAGAAAAACAACTCGGCAAACACTGAATGACGGTAAGTGAACGCCGCACGCCGCAATATTGTATCACCAAGCAAAAAAATCCGCTGCGTGGGAATTTGCGGATTTTCGTTAAATTCGCGAGAGTTCGAGGATTGCGAATTTAGCGAAAATCCGCAAAATCCGCGAGCGGATTTTCCACCCATGCTTAGTGCTGAACTTGAGACTTGTGAGTTCAGTTGAGTGTTTCATGAACTGGTACTATGGAAACAGGCATTAAGCAGAATGGAGTAGTGTTGGAAGTTATATGTGACATTAAAATGTGTATTTCTTATAAATATTAAAGTAATATGTAATTGCAGTGAGATTTCCCAAGTCACTGCTATCGTTAGAAGAGGTGTGTTATTTAAATAAAATTATTACATTATTTGTAATATACTTTTGAAGTCTTGTCAGTGCACGGTCCAGGCGCGACAGTGTAGTAATTCCTAAGTACTTTAAAATTCTCTATGCATTGTGCTTGGTTCACTGTCATTATTCAGTTACTACTTGTATATTTATAGAATGCCTTAGCTAGTAATAGTACTACAGGTATGTTATTCTGTGCACTATGCATGTACATATCTAACCAGTTGCATTCAATTGAAATACTGTTGTAAATACCCAGTTAGTACTTATGCAAACTAGGTATCATCTTGTGTTTCCCATGAAATTCTACAAATATCTATTGAGCCCTATCTATTTATCCTATCTCTGCGCCAATACCTAAGCACTTATAAATGTAATATGCACTTTGTTAGTAGCAGTGTAATTATTGTAGTTAGTAGTCACGTACTTATTGAATGGTGCAGACAGTAACACTAGTACAGCTGTGATATTCTGTGCACTATGCATGCAGACCTCTAACCAGCTACATAGTATTGATACACTTTGGTAAATATACAGTTAGTATTTAGTAATGTCTATGCACTTGTACAATGCCTCAGGCATTGAGACAAGCAATGGTACATTCAAATGTGCACAATCTATACAATCTCCTACTCCCCTGCAGACTACTGATTCAGAAATCCAGGTAATAGTCATGCAAGTCAGCAATCACACTATGAGTCTCTGCCAACTCTTGTAATCATCTTGACAGAAGCATGACCTTATCTAATCACTCTGCTGAAACACAAGCATTTATAAACTCACCCTGCTGTTAACTACTAGCAGTCAAGGTACCTTGTCACTATTCATCCACTTGCACAATGACTCAGGACAATGACTCAGGCACTGAGATAGGCAGTGGTATAGTCAAATGTGCACAATGTATGCGATCCTCCAACCCTCTGCAGACTAGTGATTCAGTCCTGCAAAAATCCTGGTAGTAGTCATGTAAGTCAGCAATCACACTGTGAGTTTCTGTCCAGTCTTGCAATCATCATGATAGAGGCATGTCCTTATCTAATCACTCTGCTGAAACATAAGTACTTATAAGCTCCCCCTGCTCTCAACTACTAGCATTGTAGGTAACCAGTCACTGTGCATGCACTTGCACAATGACTCAGGCACTGAGTTAATCAGTGGTACATTCAAATGTGCACAATGTATGCGACGGGAGAACATGTTGGCCGGCGAGTAGCGGGTCTCGGAGGCTCCCGCAGGGCAGGAGGACAGAAAATGCTAATCTAACATTAAATAATTGGATTTAAAACATCGGGAGGCTAAAAATTTGAAATATACCAATTGTCCAATGGTCAGACGCGAGGTTTTGCTGACTCACGGTGTTTAACTTGGGCTGAGCGGGTTATTCACATACCAGCGTCTCCGGTGTTTGATTACATGAAGCCGCGGACGCTGCTTTAGTTTCAGTTGCTGCCCATCGGAGAGTGCTGGTGTGGGTGCTACGATTGAGGTTTTGAGGAATGTTCTGGGAAAGTAAATGCAGAGATACGGCGATTGAGAGTGTGGAGAGATTATTTGTTTTCTTTAAGTCCCTCTGAGTTTTAGGCAGAATTGCAGAGACTGCTGGTGTGGTAAGGAGGCGCAGGCTGGGGGCGTGGACTGGGAATCAGCGGTAGACTCGGGTGACCCGTGTGATCCACATAATATCAGTCAGCGGAGTGGAGACTTGGGGAAGCTACCAGAGGTCTGCGGAAGCCCAGGATTTCTCTGGACTCGCACTGCAGCCTGTCTGAGGTGAACTCGGAGTGCTGGCAGTTTGATTCACCCCTGAAACTGCCAAGTCAAAAGCGAAGACGTGGAAAGCAGAGGGAGAGGCAAAGGTGAAGAAACTCTACTATCGGGGACCCCAGCGCATGCAGGGCACAGCGAGCCGGGCTCAAAGCAACAGAAGCTAAGCAAGAAGGGTAATGAGAGGCGGGTGAATCAGGAAAAAACATTCAAAAATTGCTTAGGAAAAAAATAAGGAAGGAGAACAAAGTGCTAGAGGAGGGAAACTGGCTAACACCTCAACCCATATAGATTCTGGGGAGATACAGTCCACATATACCCTAAGGAACGATAAACTGAAAATACATATGCTGGATTCACAAGATACAGAACAAAAGACACATCTAACTTCAGCAATTCAAAACCAAACCCGGGGAACAGCACAATTAAAAACACCTAAGACGCAAAAGAAACAATCAATACAGCGTAAAACAAAGAACACAGGAACAGGTAAAAATAAAGACTTTGTTAAATCAAAACAAAAAACTGGATTATTAGCTCCACAAGTGCCTAAACTAACACCATCCCTTAAATTCCTTTTCAAGATTACTCCCACTACATTAGTGCTAAAACCAGGAGCTGAGACATCATTACGAAATATCAACACAGTATGTGAATTTAGTACCGCCCAAAGTATCTCACAAAATATCCTAAATATTATTCCTACATCTAACAAATGTTATCCTCTTATGAATGAGGAAACACTGCAAGAGGATAATTCACAGGGTATGGAGACGTTAAAGGCATCAACACCCAGAGATGTGGAACAGGAGATACATGGCAGACCCGATGTACAAGATATGCTGCACATAATACAGACATCCCAGGCACTACCAACAAAACATCGGGACATGCCCAACAAAGTCAATATAGGCGAAAATAATGACGATGTGTTTTATAATCCTTAACCAGCTAGGATGTGCAATTTAATACAAGGATTATTCAATAAGATGAAAGAAAGATTCCTGTTATCTGAAAAAAACTCATTCCTGTTCTCTGAAAAAAAGTCAGTCAGACATTAAAATATCCTGTGAAAAACTTGAAGCTAAAATAGATTTGTTGGTAGTTAGAACAGACGCCCTCAAAATAACGGTAGCAATCTTAGTAACAAAGACAGAGGATAATGCAAAGCATAGAGCTACATTAAAAGATAGAGTGCTAGAAATACAAGATAAACTAGAGTCCCTTGAAAACTCACAAAGGAGAAACAACATCCGTCTTCTTAAATTTCCGGAAGGAATGGAGGGGAATAACCTGAAAGAATTTGTAATAAAACTTATAAAGCAGGCAACCCATATTGAATGCTCAGAAGAAGTACTAGGGGCTGACATACACAGAGTGCACAGGGACCCTTTTAGACTCAGTCCAAATAAAACGAGACCCAGGAAAATCTTAGTACATTTCTTAACTTACAGTCTAAAAGAAGAAATTAAGCCCTCAAATGTAACTCTTTATATGCAGAAGATGTAGCGTTTCAGATATGCTCAGACGTCTCTGCAATCACTGCATCCAGACAATGGAAACTGGGGAAACTGATTGACCCTTTAAACAAATTGGGAGCAACAGCTCAATTAAAATTCCCAGCATCATTGAAGGTCATGCATAACAACAAAATGCAAATTTTCAAAAAGGTAGAAGATGCAGAAAGTTTCCTAAACTCAATATCGGGAGACCATGGGGCACCAAAATAAAGCAGTAAAGATCCTCCGAGATGTAATTTTATTTTTAATTTCTAAATTACTCCCAAGTCCTGACCTGAAGGGGGGAGCTCCATAGGCCTAGGTAGAGGCCATAGAAGAAGGAATGAGGGCTTCTCCAGGGGAGGATTCCCTAGAGGAAGGTGGGAAGAGGAAAAGGGGGGGGGGAGCAGAGGGAAATAATTTCCAAATCGCCAGAATGAAACAAAAACTACAAGGAAGATATCTAAGAGATGAGTCACCCATCACTGTTTATGCACATGCACAATGACTCAGGCATTGAGACAAGAAGTAGTACAGTCAAATGTGCACAATCTAACCAATTGCCTACCCCCCTGCATACTAGTGAGTCACTCCTGCAAAAATCCAGGTAATAGTCATGCAAGCCAGCAATCACACTGTGAGTCTCCGTCTACACCAACAATTATCCTGACAGAAGCATGACCTTCTCTAATCAGTCTGCTGAAAGATAAGCACTTAAAACTCATCCTGCTGTCAACTACTAGCAGCCTAGGTACCCAGTCACTGTTTATGCATTTGCAGAGTGACTCGTACATTAATACAAGCAGTGGTACAGGCAAATGTGCACAATGTATGTGATCCTCTAACCCTCTGCAGACTATTGATTCAGTCCTGCAAAAATCCTGGTAGTAGTCATGCAAGTCAGTAATCACACTGTGAGTCTCTGTCCAGTCGTGCAATCATCATGACAGAAGAATGTCCTTATCTAATCACTCTGTTGAAACATCAGTACTTATAAACTAATCCTGCTGCCAAGTACTATCATTCTAGGTACCCAGTCAATGCCCATGCACTTGCACAATGACTCAGACACTGATATAAGCAGTGGCACAGTCAAATGTGCACAATGTATGTGATTATCTAACCCTCTGCAGACTATTGATTAGGTCCTGCAAAAATCCTGGTAGTAGTCATGCAAGTCAGTAATCACAGTGTGAGTCTCTGTCCAGTTGTGCAATCATCAAGACAGAAGCATGTCGTAATCTAATCACTCTGTTGAAACATAAGTACTTATATACTCAACCTGCTGTCAACTCCTAGCACTCTAGGTACCGAGTCACTGTGCATGCACTTGCACAATGACTCAGGCGTTGAGACAAGCAGTGGTACAGTCAAATGTGCACAATCTTCTGCCCCCCTGCAGACTAGTGCTTCAGTCCTGCAAAAATCCAGGTAATCGTCATGCAAGTCAGCAATTACACTGTGAGTCTCTGTCTACTCCTACAATCATCCTGACAGAATCATGATCTTACCTAATCACTCTGCTGAAACATAAGTACTAATAAAATCACCCTATTGTGAACTTATAGCACTCTAGGTACCCCGTCACTGTCTTTGCACTTGCACAATGACTCAGGTATTGAGAAAAGCAGTGCTACAGTCAAATGTGCACAATCTATGCAATCGCCTACATCACTGCAAACTACTGATTCAGTCCTGCAAAAATCTAGGTAATAGTCATGCAAGTCAACAATCACACTATGAGTCTCTGTCCACTCTAGCAATCATCCTGACAGAAGCATGACCTTATCTAATCAGTCAGCTGAAAGATAAGCCCTTATAAACTTATCCTGCTGTCAACCACTAGGAGTCTAGGTACCAAGTCACTGTTTATGCATTTGCACAATGACTCAGGCATTGAGAAAAGCAGTGATATAGTCAAATGTGCACAATGCATGCGATCCTCTAACCCTCTGTAGACTATTGATTCATTCCTGCAAAAATCCAGGTAGTAGTCATGCAAGTTAGCAATTATACTGTGAGTCTCTGGCTACTCCTACACTCATCCTAATAGAAGCATGACCTTATCTAATCCGTCTGCCGAAAGATAAGCACTCATAAACTCATCCTGCTGTCAACTACTAGAACTCTAGGTACCCAGTCACTGTTTATGCACTTGCACAATGACTCAGGCATTGAGTCAAGCAGTGGTACAGTCAAATGTGCACAATCTATGCAATCTCCTGCCCCCCTGCAGGCTAGTGATTCACTCCTGCAAAAAATCCAGGTAATAGTCATGCAAGTCAGCAATCACACTGAGAGTTTCTGTGTACTCCTACAATCATCCTGACAGAATCATGACCTTATCTAATCAGTCTGCTGGAAGATAAGCACTTATAAACTCATCGTGCTGTCAACTACTAGGAGTGTAGGTACCCAGCCACGGTGTATGCATTTGCACAATGGCTCAGGCATTGATACAAGCAGTGGTACGGTCAAATGTGCACAATAAATGCGATACTCTAACCCTCTGCAAACTATTGATTCAGTCCTGCAAAAATCCATGTAATAGTCATGCTTGTCAGGAATCACACTGTGAGTCTCTGCCCACATCTGCAATCATCATGATAGAAGCATGTCCTTATCTCATCACTCTGCTGCAACATAAGAACTTATAAACTCATCCTGCTGTCAAGTACTATCACTCTAGGTACCCAGTCACTGTCCATGCTGTTGCATAATGACTTAGACACTGAGATAAGCAGTGGTAGAGGCAAATGTGCACAATGTATGCAAATCTCTAACCCTCTGCAGGCTATTGATTCAGTCCTGCAAACGTCCTGGTAGTAGTGATGCAAGTCAGCAATCACACTGTGAGTCTTTGTCCAGTCCTGCAATTATCCTGACAGAAGCATGTCCTTGTTTAATCACTCTGTTGAAACATAAGCACTTATAAACTCACCCTGCTGTCAACTACTAACACTCAAGGGACCGAATCACTGTCCATGCACTTGTACAATGACTCAGGCACTGAGATAAGCAGTGGTACAATCAAATGTGCACAATGTATGCAATCCTCTAACCCTTTGCAGACTATTGATTCAGTCCTGCAAAAATCCTGGTAGTACTCAGGCAAGTCAGCAATCACACTATGAGTCTCTGTCCACTCCTGCAATCATCACGATAGAAGCATGTCCTTATCTAATCACTCAACTGAAACTTAAGTAATTATAAAATCAGCCTGTTGTGATCTTCTAGAACTCTAGGTACCCAGTCACTATCTATGCACTTGCACAATGACTCAGGCATTGAGAAAAGCAGTGGTACAGTCACATGTGCACAATGTATGCGATCCCGTAACCCTCTGCAGACTATTGCTTCCGTCCTGCAAAAATACAGGTAGTAGTTCTGCAAGTGATCAATCACACTGTGAGTCTCTGTCCAGTCCTAAAGTCATCCTGACAGAAGCATGTCCTTATCTAATCAGTCTGCTGAAAGATAAGGACTCATCCTGCTGTCAACTACTAGGACTCTAGGTACCCAGTCACTGTTTATACATTTGCACAATGACTCAGGCATTGATACAAGGAGTGGTACAGTCAAATGTGCACAATGTATGCGATCCTCTAACCCTCTACAGACTATTGATTCAGTCCTGCAAAAATCCAGGTAATACTCATTCTTGTCAGGAATCACACGCCAACATAACCTCAACATCATCTCCTACGCTGATGACACTCAACTGATCCTCTCACTCACCAAAGACCCTAACACCGCCAAAACCAACCTGCAAGAAGGAATGAAAGAAGTAGCCGAATGGATGAAGCACAGCCGTCTGAAACTGAACTCAGACAAAACAGAAGTCCTCATCCTAGGCACCTCTCCCTCCGCCTGGGATGACTCTTGGTGGCCAGAGGCCCTTGGAAAAGCACCCATCCCGACGGACCACGCACGGAACCTGGGCGTCATCCTGGATTCCTCACTCTCGATGAACAGACAAGTCAACGCCGTTTCTTCATCTTGCTTCAACATTCTTCGCATGCTCAAAAAAACATTTCGCTGGATCCCCACCGAAACTAGAAAAACAGTCACCCACGCTCTGGTCACGAGCCGTCTGGACTACGGAAACACCCTCTACGCCGGTACCACCGCAAAACTCCAGAAAAAACTCCAACGCATCCAGAACGCTTCAGCCAGGCTCATACTTGACATCCCGCGTAAAGATCACATCTCTGGACACCTGAAAAACCTCCACTGGCTCCCCGTCAATAAGAGGATTACTTTCCGGCTCCTAACCCACGCACACAAAGCGCTCTACGAAATCGGACCCGAATGCCTCAACACAAGACTGTCCTTCTACACCCCCTCCCGCCAGCTACGATCCGCCAACCTAGCCCTTGCCACTGTACCTCGCATCAACAAAACCACCATGGGAGGTAGATCCTTCTCCTACCTGGCAGCTAAAACCTGGAACTCACTTCCCACTCACCTTCGCCTTACTCAGAACCACCTAGCATTCAGAAAGCAACTTAAAACTTGGATATTTGACAAGTAATTCCCCACCCTTCTCCAAGCGCCTTGAGACCCTCTGGGTATGTAGCGCGCTATATAAATTTATTGACTTGACTTGACTTGACTTGAGTCTCTGTCCACTCCTGCAATCATGATAATAGAAGCATGTCCTGATCTAATCTCTCTGAAGAAACATAACTACTCATAAACTCAACCTGCTGTCAACTACTAGCACTCTAGGTACCCAGTCACTGTCTATGCACTTGTACAATGACTCAGGCACTGAGATAAGCAGTGGTATAGTCAAATGTGCACAATATATGCAATCTTTTAGCCCTCTGCAGACTATTGATTCAGTCCTGTAAAAATCCTGGTAGTAGTCATGCAAGTCTGCAATCACACTGTGAGTCTCTGTCCAGTCCTGCAATCATCCTGATAGAAGTATGTCCTTATGTAATCACTCTGTTGAAACATAAGTACTTCTAAACTCACCCTGCTGTCAATTACTAGCACTCTAGGTACCCAGTCACTGTGTATGCACTTAGACAATGCCTTATGCATTGAGACAAGCAGTGGTAGAGTTAAATGTGAAAAATGTATGCAATCCCCTGTCCCCCAGCAGAGTACTGGTTCAGTTTTGTAAAAATCCCGGTAATAGTCATACACGTCAGCAATCACACTGTGAGTCTCTGTGCAGTCCTACAATCCTCCTGACAGAAACATGTCCTTATCAAATCAGTCTGCTGAAACATAAGCACTTATAAACTCATCCCGCTGTCAACTACTACGACTCTAGGTACCAAGTCACAGTTTATGCACTTGGGCAATGACTCAGGCACTGAGATAATAAGCAGTGGTACAGTCAAATGTCCTTTAACCCTCTGCAGACTATTGATTCCGTCCTGCAAAACTCCTGGTAGCAGTCATGCATGTCAGCAATCGCACTGCGAGTCTCTGTCCAGTATTGCAATCATTCTGATAGGAGTTTGTCTTTATCTAATCACTCTGCTGAAACATACGAACTTATAAACTAACCCTTCTGTCAACTACTAGCATTCTAGGTACCCAGTCACTGTGTATGCACTTGGACAATGATTCAGGCATTGAGACAAGCAGTGGTACAGTTAAATGTGCCTAATGTTTGCGATCCCCTAACCCCCTGCAGACTACTGATTCAGTCCTGCAAACATCCAGGTAATAGTCTTGCAAGTCAGCAGTCACACTGTGAGTCTCTGTCCACTCCTACAATCATACCGACATAAGCATGACCTTATCTAATCACTGTACTGAAACATAAGCACTTATAAAGTCACCCTGCTGTTAAGTAGCAGCTCTCTAGGTACACAGTCTCTGTCTATGCACTATTATAACAGGTATTAATTCCAACAATTATTCAATTAGTACCTGATTACTGCAGTTAATTAATTGTGATTTCAAAACAAAGAGTTTAAATGGATTTTATGTACAATGTGTTTGTTTAGTAATAGAATAGTACATAATATAGATTTGTCCAAATAATATTATATATATTTATTTTTTACAGATATTGTTCATCATTATAAGAAGAAACTTATCATGACTAGAAAAACAGAAAAGATGAAACAACAAACAAAGGACTATTATTTGAAGAAAACTCAACAGCAAGAATTAGATGAGCAACAACATGTGGGGAAAAAGAAAATGTCTTGCGGTAAGGGAACAAAATAATTTATTTTAAAAAATTCAAAGCCTAGCAACAGTGCGCACATTGTGGAAAGTCCAACGATTGCCTCAAAAACAAAAAAAAATAATAAGAAAAAAAGTATGAATAATGGAAAGTCAAATTTTAAAGAAACAATGTATGGTAAAAGGAGGAAGAGTCAGTATGGAGAAATTAGAAAGAAATTTTTTTACAATAGAGTTGTCTTTCATTTGTTGAAAGATGTGAAGAAATTCAAAAGAAGATACGCATTTTATTAACAGAGGAAAGAGATTGAAAGTATTGTTGAGAAGGCTTTTGAATTAAAAAAAGAAAAGTATTCATTTTAGTATTAAACAGAATTCGATCACTAGATAAGCCAATACATTTTATGAAGATCAAAAGTAAGAAGAAGAGACGAATTAACAGATGTAACTTTTGTGATTTTTTTGGGGTGAATGGAAACACAGTTCAAGTTCAGAGCCTTTTTTAATGAAGAGAGTTATTTTCAAACCAATACATTATTGCTTGCAGTTGATACCAGTGGCCGAGCTTATGAGATTAGAAATGGTTGTCCAATTGAAAAAGAGAAGATGGTTCCTAGAAATTTAGAAGAAGTGATAGCAGATGAAGTTCTAGGGAGATGTCCTAAAGTCCCAGTGTATACTTGGGATTGTAGTAGTATTTGCAGTATACAACAGGAATCTATTCATATTTTCCGGAATTTCTTACGAGTCTATAGTAAAAAAAAGTGTTAAACAAAAGATTAAGATGTTCCAAGGACTAGACCCTTGCAGAGTGGGAAAAAATACTGGTTTGCAAGGTCATTCTCTGGCTTGTCCTTCTAGAAACGTATGTCAAAGTGTTTTTCATCATTTTAGAATGTTAGCAGTACATCATTCTCAAATGCGGCAGTTCGCATGAAGATTGTATAATGCAAAAAGTTCAGTAATAATTTTAAATGAGTTAAACAGTGCTCTTTTGCATGGGTCAGTATCAGATGTAAAAAAGGTTGGTGATTAAAAAGAGTTGTGTTACTTTGGTCCTGAAAGAGAGAGTGGAGAAATTGAGACATTAATAGAAGTAGATGTTGAAGAAAATGTGGAACATACTACTACAGAAAAGTTTGAAGAACAAATTACAAATTTTAAAGTGATTTCATGTGAAAGGCCAAATTATTCTTGTATTTGTTGCCGACGAACTTACTATAGAAATCAGACTAGGAGTGTTGATCTATATTTAAAAAGTAAAAGAGAAAATAATGATAAGTGGAAGGCATTTGCAACTTATTTGTTGGTAGAGGATTGCTTTGATTTGGGTACTGATCAGCGTATTTGTAAATATTGTTATAACAAATTAGACAATGATAAAATGCCTGCTAGAGCTGTCGACAATAATCTAGAGTTGGTAACTATTCCTCCAGAACTGATAGATTTAAACAAGTATGAGTCTATTCTGATTCAATGTGTGCACCCATTTCAGGCTATTGTTCGTATGGAGCCTAAAAAAAGGGACATTGCCTCCTAGATATTTACAGAGATAATTAAAAGGAAGAGTTGTATATTTACCTCTAGATTTAAAGAAAAATATTGAAACTATTGGTGTAGAGAATGTAGAAAGTTAACCACTAGTTATTCTAGTTAATGGTGTTCCTACTAAGAGTAAGAAAATCTGGCAGGAATTAGTGGAAGTCAGGTAAGTACAAAAGGCAACATTATCTATACTACTATAATAAAGGAAGAACTTTCAGCCTTTGAGGCGGGTAAACTCGGGAACCACAGCGCCAATCCATATACCCGATACACCGTTGGAATCGTCAGGGTGTATAGATGGTTATAGGCTATATAAATTGAAAAAAACGTTATTTAAAAAATGTACAGTAAAAAAAAAGTAGTCCCTCCGAAGTAGCGCCGGCCGCGACGTGCGTGCTCACGTCAGGAGTGCGGGGAGGAGCGGCGTCCAGGAGCCAGCCGAGGAGCGGCGGACATGGTGCGGGAGAGGAGCGGTGACGTGAGGAGAGGCGGACAGGCCAGCGGCGGTGAGGTGGCGAGGAGCAGTAAACTGAGGAGTGGACAGGCCAGCGGCGGTGAGGTGACAACGAGCGGTAAACTGAGGAGCGCGGGGAAGAGCGGCGGCTGAGGTAAGGGGACCCCTGTCGGGGCAGGCGGGGTTCAGGGCAGGCGGGGCTCAGGGCAGGCGGGGGATGGGCCGGGCAGGGGCTGGGCTGCAGGAGGGGCAGGCGGGGTCGGGGCAGGCGGGGGATGGGCCGTAGCTTACTTTACTTAACGCGCTCCACTAATCGTGTGAACAGTCAAGATTGTGATCCTATAGAAGCAATGTGTTTGAGCTCCGCTTCCGTATCGTTGCTAAGGGGACCCATGTCGGGTCAGGCGGGGGTCGGGGCAGGCGGGGGACGGGCCGGGCGGGGGCTGGGCTGCTGGAGGGGCAGGTGGGGGTCAGAGCAGGCGGGGGACGGGCTGGGCGGGGGCCAGGCTGCTGGACAATGTCGGGGCTGGCGGGCGGGGTTCAGGGAAGCCTGACTGCTCCCGGACAAGATCGGGGCGGGCTGCTAGTATCTTATAAAAACAATGATTACTACAATAATGTGTATGTGGAAGAAGAAGGAATACTTTTAGGAGATGATAGTGAAATGTCAAGTGGTCAAATTGAAAAAAATTGACATGTCCAAAAGTGAAGAAATTTATGAAAATTATAGTGTACATCCACTTCATTCGAAAAAAGTGATGGGGAATACTATTAAATTATTCCAAATGAAGAAATTGAATGGGACTCCCATGAGTGTATGGGAAAAAAGTTTGGAAGCTCGTTGTTTTACGCAGCTGTTCCCAACTGGAAAAGGTGGCCGATTTGACAAACGATCAGTGCAGATTCCTGCATCAGAATATCGGACAACATGATTGTATGCAGAAGATCCAAGATTTCGACAATGTATCCCATATATATTTCATCTAAGCATGGGCGAATTTTGCGAATCTCGCGTTCGCGAATTTTGCGAATTTGCGAACTCGCAATCCGCAAAATCCGCGAATTCTCGCTAATTTGCGGATTTTTTTTTTGTGTTTGCGCGGGTTTCTGCCAGTTCGCGAGGGTTTTGTACACTTTCGCAAATTGCGAACTTACCTGTCGGGTCGCAAGTTTCGCGAACTTGTTGTTTCTACGTGTCCAGCCTGTTTGGGACACTCTTCTTCATCACTGCCACTCTCTGTCACCACTGCCACTCTCTGACTACTCATGCCACCCTCTGGCCCACCCATGCCACCCTCTGTTTCATCACAGCACCCTCTGGTTGTCCAGTCAGTGTACATTATTGTGGCAACGCAAGCACACCTTCCCTGCCTCAAGTGACCTGAATTAATTTGGGGCTGATTAATGTGTCACAGAATATTTTTTTAGCTGGCACCTGCTTCCTTAGTGCTTCCTGATTAGTGATCTTTTGCACTTGCTAAGTGCTTTCATTGTTGCAAAATTAGTTACAACACCTGCCCTGCCCCAACTGACAATAATGAATTAGGGACTGATTAATGGATTTGAACTTCCAGCCTGGCTCCTGCTTGTCTCCCTTAGCTGTAATTCAGGACCTTTGTGGCATATGTGTAACTATTCTGAGGTTCAGAGCAGGGTCACATAATAGTTGCAACTGGCAAATGAACTCTGGAGGGGCCCCTCAGGAAGCACTACAGGAAATGGCTACTAATGATGAGCCTGAACTTTTGAACCTGGTAAGTAGTTTCAGTTTTGCTAAGATCGTATTTCTGCAATTTTGCACTTATTCGCGGGGCGCGAAGTTGTACTGGGAAGCCGCGAACTCACGCGAACAGTGCGAGCAGTGCGAGCAAAATCCGCTGCTCGCGGATTTGCGGATTTTGCGGGAGATTCGCGAATCTCGCGGATTGCGAATTTAACGAAAATCCGCAAAATCCGCGAGCGAAATGGATTTTCCGCCCATGCTTAATTTCATCTTTTGTTTGAGAGTGACTTGTCTGGACTTTCATATGCAGTCAACCGCATATTAAAAACAGGAGTACATCTTTAAAATGTTTCTGCAAAGGAATTTATGAATAAAGTACATCAGAGAAACGATCATTTAGAATCTCAACTGATTAAATTGATGGCATGTCAGCATGGTACTAATGAGTACCGGTATTGTCTTTTTTTTTTAAAGATTTTTATTGAAGTTATTTGCAGTCTCCTAAATCAAATACAAAGAGTATAAATCTCACAGATATACATTATCATTCTTTTCAATATAACATATTATATTATGCAGGAAGTTATACTCTCCCCAAATCTTTTCAAACTTTTTTATCCCCCAACCCGCTTTGCATACATTTGTTCGCATTTCCTGACACTTTTCATTTTGTCATACCACTCCTGAAACACCGGAACCTGTAATGAGCGCCAGTTCTGCAATAACAGTGATAACAGTGATCTAGCAACCGCCATTACAATATAAACCAATTTTGCCAAATAATCTGAAAGTTTACAATCAGGATCAAAGCCAAACAGTAATAATTTTACGTTGCATGAAATTGAAATCGCACAATAGGTTTTAAGAAAAACAAAAATTTCATCCCAAAAAGTCTTAATTTTTGGACAGTGAGCCATAATGTGAGACCAATTGGCTGGGTCACATTGAAAGCATCTAAAAGAATTAGCAGACGTATTATCATACATTTTGGCGATAATTGCAGGAGTGCGGTACAAAAGCCATTTGCTAAAAAATAACTTTCTGCACCAGTTGGCACCACGTAATGAACTAAAGTTGAGAATATTAATAGTTTTCCATATATCGATAGATAATACTACATTTTCCTGTGTATGCCATTTTTCGTATAGCTTTAGAGCTCAACTCTTCCTTCCGACTCTGTGCCAAACAATGTTTCCATTCCCTAGGTTTCTTTTTTGAGACATATACAAAGAGATCTTCTGCCAACGGAGAAGGGATACTAATATGACTGGGGTCTAATTGTGCCAGAGTTTTATAGATCACAAAATAGGACCCGATTAACAAAAAGTTGCCAGGAATTAAACGTGTCATTTCATCAACAGCTAACCAGGACCCATTCCCCATAAAATCGGCTAACGTTTTAAACCCAGCGTGCCCCCCAATTTACAACAATTATGGGTTACATTTTGATCCTTAAAAAAGCAAAAGCACCAATTAGGGGAGTTGTTAAACTGAAGAGGGGGAGGGAATATCTCTTAAGCATGGCATCCTGTTGTTTAAAAAAACAATTCAGGGTCTTGTATTGAACAGATTTAGGTGATTTGAGCACAAGAAGGGGGGATGGGATCTGCATTTCTAAACATATTACCTCAAAGAAAAAATTTATAAATAAACCCACCCCTGTACACTGGTGCCACAGCTAATATAATTATTAATAAACTTTTAGCGGGTTCAATTTTAGTTCAGCGGGTAACTAGGCAAGGTTGCCCTCTGTCTCATATTCTTTTTGCTTACTTTATTGAACCACTTGCTATAGCTATTCGGAACTGTGCTCAGATTGTTCCCCCGGTCATTTCTATGGCCAAGATAAAATTATATGCGAATGACATTATATTATTAATTAAACTGGATCTTCAATCACAGACACAGGCTCCTCAGATTTTTGAAGAATTCGAGGCTTTAGGGGGCTATCCAATTAATTAAAAAAAGACAGAAATTCTGGTTTGTGGGGGAGTAGACCCAGTATTATATCCGGACCTGTATGGCTGTATTAATTCAAAACCTAAAAATTACTTGGGGACCTTATTTTCTCCTACAATTCAGGATTTATGTACACTTAATTTTGTCCCTTTGCTTCGGAAGGTCCGCTTAATGTTTGCTCGCTGGGATCTATTACCGTTATCTATTCTCAGTCGAATTGCCCTGATTAAAATGTCAATACTTCCCCTTTTCAACTTTTTATTTTCCACTATTTCAGTTTTTTTGCCTGGCTCTTTTTTCTCTAGAGTAGAATCTATGTTTTCGGCATTTGTCTGGGCAAAAAAAAACGCCTAGAATTGACATACGGACTTTATACGAAAAAACTGAATATGGACGCCTCTCATTACCAAATTTAAAAGACTATTATAACGCATACTTTGCGCAGTACTTAGACAGATTTAAAAGAGTACTGGTACTGTCAACATGGAGAACTTAAAAGCATGCTAAGGAACTTAGGAACTCCTACGTGGTTTGTTACCCTAAGCTGTGCTGAATACGCTTGGGATGATTTACTTGAATTTCTTCGAGAAGCAAATTCAAATATTACAAATATTGAATACAAGACACCTGGAGAATTTTGCTCTTTGGATCCTGTAAATGTATGCAGTTATTTCAATCATAGGTTTGAAGCTATGATGTCTTTTATCTGCAATAAAAAGAATCCTACTCTTGGAGAAGTTATTGATTTCTTTTGGAGACAAGAGTATCAAGCCAGAGTGCTCCTCATATAAATATGCTGTTATGGATCAAGGATGCACCCAAATTTGGAACTGATTCGGATGAAACTATTTTATCTTTTATTGAAGATTATGTTACATGTCCTATACCAAAAAGAACGGAAGAAAACATCTTAAGGCAAGAAGTGTTACGATTCCAAAGTTGTGGCAAATACTGTAGACGGAAGTACAAGTCCAAGGTAAAGTTTTATACCAAATGTCATTTTGGATTTCCACATCCAGTAATATCCAAAGGAAGAGTAAACAGTTTCATGTCAGCTGTGAGGCATACCATCTACTAGAAAATTTCCCAAAAATACATACAATTTGAGAAGTGAAGAAGCAAAGTATATCAATGATTATAATCCAGTTATTCTCTCAATGTGGAATGCTAATATGGATCAATCAATCAATCATATCATTTGTAAAGTGCACTACTCACCCATGAGGGTCTTAAGGCGCTGGGGTGGGGAATACTGCTACTGCGCGAAAAGCGAGGTCTTGAGGAGTTTTCTGAATGTCAGCAGGTCTTGGGTCTGCCGTAGGTGGATGGGGTGGGTGTTACAGGTCCTCGCGGCGAGGTGGGAGAACGATCTGCCACCGGAGGTTGCTCATCGGAAGCGGGGGACTGTAGCGAGGGCCAGATCGGTGGAGCGGAGCTGGTGGGTGAGGGTGTAGAAGCTGAGTCGTCTGTTGAGGTACGTTGGTCCGGTGTTGTGGAGTGCCTTGTGTGCGTGGGTGAGGAGCTTGAAGGTTATCTTCTTGTTGATCGGGAGCCAATGCAGGTCTCTCAGGTGAGGTGTGATGTGGCTGTGGCAAGGGATGTTGAGGATCAGGTGTGCAGAGGCATTCTGGATGTGTTGGAGCCGTCTCAGGAGTTTGGCCGAGGCTCCTGCGTCGAGGGCGTTTCCGTAGTCCAACCTGCTGCTTACGAGGGCCTTTGTGATTCTTCTTCTTTTTTCAGTGCAGATCCACTTCTAGATCCTGTGGAGCATGCGGAGGATGTTGAAACAGGAGGAGGAGACGTCGTTGCCCTGTTTAGTCATGGAGAGGGTGGAGTCGAGGATGACCCCTTGGTTGCGTGCATCGTCGGTGGGTGTTGGGGCGGTTTCCAGTGCGGTCGGCCACCAGGAGTCATCCCAGGCCAAAGGGATGGATCCGAAGATGAGGACCTCCGTCTTGTCCGAGTTCATCCTCAGTCGGCTGTTCCTCATCCATTTAGTGGCAGCATTTATTCCTTCGTGAAAGTTGGTTTTGGCAGTGGGGGGGTCCTTGGTGAGGGAGAGGATAAGCTGGGTGTCATTGGCGTAGAAGATGATGTTGAGGTCGCGCCGACGTTCAACATGGGTGTGCAGTGCAATGTAGATGTTAAACAGAGCTGGGCTAAGGGATGAGCCCTCGGGTACACTGCAGATGATCTCTGTGGCTTCGGAGCGGAAGGGGGGAGGACGGACGCTCTGTGTTCTGCCGGAGAGGAAGGAGGTGGTCCAGTCCAGGGCCTTCTATTTGATCCCGGCGATGTGGAGGCATGTTTGTAGTGTGTGGTGGCAGACCGTGTCGAAGGGGGCTGACAGGCCCAGGAGGATAAGGGCCACAGTTTCTCCGTTGTCCAGCAGGGACTTGATGTCATCGGTGGGGGCGATGAGGGCATTAGGTTGTGGTTGCAGAGGAACCCTACTGGGAAGGGTCCAGGATGTTATTCTCCTCGAGGTAGCGGGTAAGTTGTTGACGGTCTTCTCGATAACCTTTGCCGGGAACAGTAGCTGGGAGATGGGTCGGAAGTTCTTGAGGTCCTTGGGGTCTGCCTTGGGTTTCTTGAGTAAGGCGTTGATCTCGGCATGCTTCCAGTTCACCCGGGAAGGTTGCTGTCTTGAAGGAGGTATTGATGACTTTCCGGAGATGGGGTGCGATGGCTGTGCTGGCATTGTTTAAGATGTAGTGTGGGCATGAGTCTGACGAAGATCCGGAGTAGATAGTGTTCATGATCTTGATGGTGTTGTCGTTGATGTTGGTCCAGGAGAGCAGCGGGTTGGTGCGGATGGTAGTCGTGGGGGTGGAGGTCTCAGTGGTTGTCGGGCAATCGTAACATTGAAGCTGTCATGGATGTCTGAGATCTTGTGGTGGTAGAAGGTGGCCAGTGAGTCGCACAGGTCTTGCGAGGGGGGGGGCGTCTTTGGTGTTGGAGCTGGGGTTGGAGAGTTCCTTCACGATGTTGAAGAGGTCTTTGCTGTTGTGCGTGTTGTTGTCTTGGTGGTTTTGAAGGAGGCCCTTTTGTCAGATCTGATGAGGTGATAGTGTCTGCGGGTGGTGTTCTTTTGGGCTGTGTGGCTGGCCGGTGTTCATTCACGAAGCCAGATCTTCTCCAGCTTTCGGCAGGTTTGCTTGGAGGCCCGGAGGTCTTCAGTGAACCAGCTGGCTTTCTTGTTGGTGTGACTGTTGGAGAGTTTCTTGATCGGGGCGAGGGTGTTGGCGCAGTTCTTGATCCACTGTCTGAGGTTGCTGGTAGTGGTGTCGGGGTCAGTGGGGTCGGCGGGTGGGCTCTGTGCGAGGGTGGTGGTTAGCTGGTCTTTGATGACTTTGCTCCAGCAGCAGCGAGGCATCTGTTGGGTACTGTGATGCGTGGTGGGTTTCTTGAAGCTGAAGTGGATGCAGCTATGGCCGGTCCAGTGGAGTTCGGTGGTGTGGTTGAAGGAGACGTGGGGGCTTGCGGAGAAGATGGGGTCAAGCGTGTGACCAGCGGAGTGGGTGGGTGTGATGAGTTGTCTGAGTCCGAGGTTGGCTAGGTTGTCGATCAGGGTGGTGGAGTTGGTGCCATTGTTGTTCTCGAGGTGGAAGCTCAGGTCCCCGAGGAGGATGTAGTCCATGGAGGCGAGGGCATGTGTGCTGGCGAAGCCGGCGATGGAGTCGCTGAACTTTGTTTGGGGTCTGGGGGGTCTGCTGATGAGGGTTCCTCTGAGGGTGGTGTTGGGGTCAGTGTGGATCTGGAAATGCAGGTGTTCGGCGGTGCTGAGGGCGTCTGCGGTGTTGGTCGAGACTCTGAGAGTGTTCCTGTGGACGATGGCGATTCTTCCTCCTGCTCCATTGGTGCAGTCCCTGCGCACCAACATGTTGCAGATAATTCCATTGCTGTTGCTCGGTATGTGACATCTTACATAACAAAATCAGAAAAGACGGAATTGAAAGAAATGTGGGAAGAAATTTCCCACAAGAAGAGACTTAGTAAGAAATTGTACAGTTTCAGTTTGAAGATGTTATCCCATCGAGAGATTGGAGCGTACAAATGCTCGGATTGGTTGTCATATGCAAGTTTATACTCAAAGTCTATCAGAGTCTAGGTCTTGCTGCAACGCAAAATCAAGTACTTAAATCTATACAGGAAATCGAATATTTTGCAGTAAATGATCTGAAAGTACAGATATTGTCAAAACAAACATGGTATGCTACAGAAAAAATAAATGAAGGAAAATATGCAGTGATTGGTTCAGAAGGATGTTTGGTGAAACAAAGCAAAGGAAATCTGATTAATCACAGAAAACTGAGTTGTGATACTCCTGATAGAAGAGAATTTTACTACGTAGCACTTTTGCAACTCTTCAAGCCTTGGCGTACAGAATTGGAATTACTTGGAGATTTTCAGTGCAATGATGATTCTTTCAATGCATGTAAAGATAGCATTGAATGCACAGTTTTTGCAAATTATCTAAACATGGTGAATGAAGAAATTGATCAAGAAGCTCCTATTGCAGCTGAGATTGCTAGAGACAGTTCTCAAGATAGTCAAAGTTCTGCTCCACTGAGTCAAGATCCACTAGGACAACCAATTCTTGAAAATGAAGCGGCAATCACCATGATTGAAGTGGAAACAGCAATGCATCAAACTCAAGAAGATATTATGGATTTAGAAAACTTGCAAGAACAACTAAATGCTGAACAAAAAGAAATATATCAGCAAGCGGAACAACAGATCGACCTTGGTTTTCTTCATGAAAAGAAAGAATGCACATGCACATCATTTAAACCTATCCGAATGTATGTCAATGGTCAAGCTGGTACAGGAAAAAGTTTCTTAATTAAAGTTTTGACCAGTTATCTACAGAAAACAACGGACTCACATTTGTCTTGTGTTGTAACTGCTGGATTGGCAGCACAAAACATTAAAGGAATTACATTACATCGTTTACTAATGCTACCTGTAGAGTATGATAACAAATTGGAATATCACAAGCTATCTGGAGAAGCATGTTATGAAGTTTCAAGAGTGCTAAAGAAAATGAAATTTCCGATTATTGATGAGGTGAGCATGGTCTCAAACTTAATGCTTGCCTTTGTGTGTTTAAGAATACAGCAAATTAGGAAAACAGAATACAATGTCTTACTTGGAGGAAAACGTGATAGTTTTTGGAGATCTACTGCAACTCGCTCCTGTAAAAGGACAACCAGTATCTAAAACACTTGTACATAAAGACACCAAAAAGTCTTTGGGAAGTGTTGGAAATGTTAATATTTGGTCATATTTTGAATACAAATAACGCATTAAAAATATGCGACAGGCAAATGATGTTGATTGTGGAACTATTCTTCAAGATATAAGAATTGGAGTATTGACAGAACATGGCAAAAAAGCTTTGCAAAGTCGATTACTCACAAACTTGTTTCCAAATGAAAATATAGTTCCTGAGAAAATATACAAAAAGATTGCAGAAAATATATCTATAATCTGATTAATGCCAATGCTTCTCGAGCGTTCTATATTCAATGAAGAACTTTTAAAGCTGGACAATAAACATATAATAAAAATGGAAGCCATTGATAAAATAGAGCATGAAGGAATCACTAATATTTTGATAGGAAACATTTAACTGAAAATTGGATTCTTTAGAAAAATCTATACCTAAAACTGCTGATTTAGAAAATAATTTATATCTATGTGTAAACTGTTGGGCAATTTTACGATGTAATTTGGATGTTCGAAACAGGTTTAGTAAATAGAGCAATGGGTAAAGTTGTTGATTTTGTTAATCATCAAAATAGAGATGGAATTTAATTTTCGAAAATCAAAATATGATCAAACTGAAGAAGTAAAACAAATTGGTCGTTGTTCGGTTCGTTTTTTGCTTGTTAAAGGTTTGTATGTTCGTAGAAAACAGTTTCCTCTTTCTCTGGCATATGTGGTGACTATTCATAAATCTCAAGGTTTAACTGTAGACAGTGCTTTGGTAAACATTGGAAGTACAGTATTTAAATAGGGTATGCCATATTTTTCTTTGACCAGAGTCAGAACTTTATCCGGATTGCATTTGATTGATTTTGATGAGTGAAAGATTAGTGCAGATGCAAATTGTGTAAGAGAGTATAATTGGTTAAGAAGATTGTATATTCCCTATTTAGGTGAATATCCTGTATATGAAAAGCATGTAGTAGGTCAAAAAAGAAGATATGAGAATATCTATAGCGAAGTTAAAGAGAAAAAAAATCAAGATAAGGTTGAGATTGCAAGCAATAAAAAGGACACTATTAAAGAGATCGTCGGATATCAATTAGAAAATAGTTCAGGTATCAACTGCTGTGCTCATGTAGTGATAAATGTAGGTATTTTTTTCTAGAAAGTCTGCAACAGCAAATTATGGAGAATCAAGAAAAAATATTTTTTTCCTTGTTGCATTCTATGTATGAAAAATTGAGAACTGATAAAAGTAAAATGCAAAGGGTTTCTGATATTCTCAATCTTCTGGATATATGTTCTGGTTCTACGCAATTTACACAGAATATGCAACAAGATGCTCTGGAATTTCTAACATATATGCTTGCAGTATTGGAAGATGAAGGAATACAAATTGAAAATCTGTTTGCACTTCGTTATAAATGAAAACATGAATGTGAAAATTGTAGATTTACTTCTACTACTAACATAGACACTGAAAGATTCATATATTTGACAATACCAGACTGTAAAACAGTGTCTGTCAACAAATTAGTTAAAGATGCAAATCAAAATATAGAGTGTAGCCAATGCAAATCAGAAATGTTATCAACATTATTTATACAAAGATTTGGACAATATATACCTTTAATAATACAACGTTGTACAGCTGATGGAAGAAAATTGGAAACTTTAATTACAAATGTTGTAGCAAGTCAACTATCAATATCAGGAAGAACTTTTGTAGCTGTAGCAATTATGTTTCACGATGGTCCTTCTAGAACATCTGGACATTACACTGTCTATTTAAAATGTAAAAATGGATGGACATATTGTAATGTTAGTGATTTGTTTTTTAGATATTGTTTGCCTAACAAATTACTAAATTCATGCCTAATATTTTTAAAGCCAATGTTCTAAGAACATAATTTGGCCTATTGGGAATATGTTAATACGTATTAATACAATTACTTTGGACAATTTCAGTATGAAGGATTTGAGGAATATCATTTGGCCTAGAGGAACGATATTAACATGAATTAACTAGTTTTGCTGGAATATTCTGAAAGCAAAAATTCAAAGGACATCATTTAGAGTATATGAAAATTATAAAGAATTGTTGATTGAGTTATTGTATCTGTTCTTTCGTATTGTAGTGATAACATTCTCTTAGAAAGAAGCATTTTATATAAGTGAGGTTTGTATTATATGCTATGTTATCGATGATGTTTTTATGCAATGTGCAGAGATAGTTGACTATGTTGAAAATATTTTTGACACAGATTTGGGTTTTTAAACAATCTTATTGATTGTTTTTTTTTGCCTGCTGTTATGTGATCAGTAACATTGAAATCATTACCTATAGTGAAATTCAATATATTCTGACAACAGCAAAAAAGGCAAACTAAATACTTTATATAATGCTAAAATTATGTTGTGTTAAAGAAATTATAATATTATATATTATAACTTTTTTTCTTTTCTTTTACAGATCCTAATTCTAAAGTTTTAAAGTTTTTAAAATGTAAATTATAAAAAAAAATGCAAAAATTGTTAAGAATATTTGGATATCTACTACTGTTAAGGTAAGATTTAGTAATCGAAACACTATCCATGCACTACTACCTTCAGCTGTGTACTATATATATAAACCTCTAACCAGCTACTTAGTAAAGTACTACCCATGCAGCCTAGGAATCCTCCTGTGTTTCTCATGCACTTCTCCAATCATCCATTCAGCACTATCTACTTATCCTATTACTCCACCAATACCTAAGCACTTATAAAATCACTGTGCAGTGTATTTGCTACACTGTAATCTTTCCAATTACTGGAGATGTACTTATGGAATGTCCTAGCTACTAAGAGAAGTATACATACAAAATTCCACACACTATGCATGCAGACCTCTAACCACATACATACTAATAGTACACTCTAGTAAATACTAAGGTAATACCCATGCTGCCTAGGAATTCTCTTGTCAGTCCCATGTACTTCTCTAATCACCCATCCAGTACTATGTACTTATATAATCACTTTGACAATGCCTATCCACTTATAAATTCACCAGACACCATGTTTGTAGCACTGTAATCTTTCTACTTATTAGTCATGTACTTATGGAATGGCCTAGCTACTAAGACAAATATACCTACAATATTCTGTGCAGAATATATGTAGACGTCTAACTACAAATATACTATTGCTACACTGCACTAAATACCCAAATAGTACCCATGCACCCTAGGAATCCTCCTGTCAATCTCATGCACTTCTCCAATCACCCATCCAGGACTATCTACTAATCTTATCATTCCGCCAATACCTAACCACTTATAAATTGAGCATAAACTCTGTTTGCAGCATGGTAATCATTCTAGTTAGTTGTTATGTACTTAAGGAATGGCCTAGCCAGTACACCAGTACAGCTACAATATTCTGTGCACTATGCATGCAGACTTCTAACCAGCTACATACTATTGATACCCTCTTGTAAATACACAGTTAGTACCCATGCAGTGTAGAAATCTTCCTGTCAGTCCCATTCACTTTTCAAATCAGCCATCCAGCACTATCTACTTATCATATCACTCCGCCAATACCTAAGCACTTACACAAATTCACTATACACTCTCTTTGCAGTACTGTAATTATTCCAGTTACTAGTCATGAACTTATAGAATGGCCTAGCTACTAACACAAGTACAGCTACAATATTATGTGCACTATCCATGCAGACCTCTAACTAGCTATATATTATTGATACACTCTTCTAAATACTCAGTTAGTACCCATGCAGTCTAGGAATCATCCAGTCTATCCCATGCACTTCTTTAATCACTTATCCACCACTATCTACTTATCCTATTACTCCGCCAATACCTAAGCAAATGAATTAACTGTGCACTCTGTTTGCAGCACTGTTATCATTTTTATAGAATGGCCTAGGCACCAACACAAGTACACCTACAATATTCTGTGCACAACCCCTACAAACCTCTCAAAAACATACATACTATTGGTACACTCCACTAAATACAGAAGTAACACTCATGCAGCCTAGGATACCTCCTGTCAGTCTCATGCACTTCCTCAATCACCCATTCAGAATTATGTCCTTATTGTATCACTCTGCCAATTCCTTAGCACTTATGGGGCAGATTAACAAGCCCCCTGCGCCACAAGTACGTCACTTTTTGTGATGTAGTGAGGGCGCTGGGGGCTCCTCCATATTTACATTGAGAGGAAAACCCACCCTGCATGGCTTTTCCTCTCCTTGTAAATACGGCCCCTTCAAACGCAGCACTTTGCGTTGAAGGGGCGTTCCATGGGTGTTGCTGTGTATGTTCCCACACAACACCGATGGAACAGACACAGGTCAAGATTCACGAGAATCGTAAATCTGGAGATACGTGTGCATGGTGCGTCACCCTAGAGGTGGCGTAGCAAGGCGCAACGAGGAGAAATGTTTTCATTTCTCCTCGTCCTTTCCTCTTTCAATGCGTGCTGCATTACACAGCAAACATTGAAGGAGGAAAATGCCTTTAGTGATTGTTTTTGTGCAGGAAGGTGTCCCTTACGACACCGACATCCTTGCACCATAGTGCCAGGGTGCCTGCGTCAGTGCATGGCTGCAATTTTTGCGCCAGTGCAGAGGGAAGCACAAAGTTGCAACATATTCATGTAAATATGTCACATCCCTGTGCTTTGGAAGTGCTGCAGCGTGGTGCAGCTAAAAGGCTTGCAGTGTCACTCTGTAGCACTTCCTCAGTGATGTCATTTGAGATGTCATCACTGACCATGTCATGAATGATGTAATATGTGACATCATCAGCAGTGCATTGCGGGCCTGCAAGTTATAGTTAGCAGAACTAACTATAATTGAGGAGTTTCTATGGTTTTGTACAAGTGAAATGTCCAGCTAACTATAACACCCATGAAACCTATGTTTTTTTCAGTACATTTCTTATATTATTATATACTCTAATAGGGTATAACCCCTCTTGCTTGAATGGAGTTAAACATAGTGTACAGGATCTTACTTACATAATTCCTATAGAATGCACTAGAAAATGAGGACAGTCCCATGAGTCTCCAACCTCAATAGGATGCAACGAATGCTTCTAATTAAAACTTCAAATAAATATCAACTACATTCTTTGTAGATCAACATTTGAATGGCTAATAACAATATTACAATGGAATTAAAATGTATTGCAGATGTTTTTTCTTAAAATTTACCCCAATTCAGTCCGAAACGTATTCCTAATTATAAATGACATTCTAAATTAAACCCAGATAGTTAGGGCCTCATTACTATGGTGGTCAGGTGAGCATCCAGCTGCCATCATAGTGGGATGGAAAGCAGCCGACAAGTAGTCAGAGGCTCCCCCTGCCATATTACAATGAGACCACAGTGTAGGCAGTTGGAAAATGCCTTTTACTATTGAAAAAGACAGCAGCACAAGCGGCAGTAGTAAAAGCCATGTCTTTAAACATCCATGCATGTGTTCCAGGCACCATGTTGTGTCTGGTACACAGTGCATGGATGTTTGGGGGGGGCACCACATGAGCTCCCCTGGCCTCATACTGGAGGCCCACAGTGGGTTCACCATTAAAAGGCCATGGAAAATGGGCATAGTAATCCCTATGGTGTTGCCTGTGCAGGCACTGCCTTCATTGTAGGGATTACTCTATGGGCGCTGCCCGACAGGTTCCTTGAGCCTGTTGTAGGCTGTGATCTTTCCCCCGCCTGCTGTGCTCTGACCGCTTGTATCTCAATCTGACAGTCAGACGGTTTCTCTAGATGTTGGGTGGACAACCACTGACGGCCTTTTGAGGCCTAATGAGGCCCTTAGTGTCTACTTCCATCCACACTCTGGCCATAGCCAAAACCCCATCCCTTACTATATTCCAAACTCTTGGAATAACACATAACCCTACCTTTCTCGTTTGCAGCATTATGAACTCTTTTCTTTAAATGATTCCGATTTAGCTAATACCACCTTACCTTTTTATAATTTCTTTTTTTTTGATGTTCCAACTTACACTTACATTTATCTCTGTAGTAATGTCTCTTTCAAAGACTTTCTCCCTGTTAAGATGTCTATATATAGTGGCTTAAACAGAAAGGCATTACATTGTTCATATTTTTCTATGGCAACATGCAGTTCAATTATTCTTCCTTTTAACTTGACAAATTCACCTTGATATATTAAGGTATTTTGTAATTGTTACGCTTGCCAGAACAGATATAGTTTTAATGACGCCTCTGTCTAAGTCGACTCCTGATGTAAAAAAGAAAAATGCCCATATATGCATCAGGAAGCTGGGGAAACACCCATTACAAAGCAGTTTTAACCATGCAATACATTCACCATGCAGTTTTTACCACAAATTAGTCGTTACCATTCATGCCACTTCATGGTTTATGATTAATATGTATTTAATAAACTATTATTGATGGTTTTACTGTATAACATATGATTTATAAAAAAAAGCCTTTAGGGGCATAATGCAAGGATTATAGGGTTATTGGGTTGGAGAACTGGATTAATACTCAGGCATTAATTTGGATACCTGGGCATTAATGTTTAATGATTAAAAGTATAATATTTAAATATACAAGGAATTATTACAATAATTTGTAGGGTTGTCACACCAACTTTCAGGGATGGGATGCAAAGGATATAAGGGTATTTGGTGAGGGAAGTGTATTAATACTCAGGTATTAAAATTAATACCTGAGTAGTCATGTTTAAAAATTAGAATATATGTAATTCAAATATGTTTTTAATTATTTCAGTTATTTGCAGGACTGTCAGAGTAACCTTTATATAGGGTTATAGGAATATTGGGTAGGACCATGTATTAATAATCTGTTATTAAAATGAATGCCTGAGTATTAATGTTTTAAGGTGACAATGCATGTAAATTAAATATACAATTAGTTATTTAAATTATTTGCAGAAGTGACACACAAACCTTTGGGAATGGGCTACAGAGGTATTGGCTGGGGAAGTGAATAAACTACTCAGGTTATAAATTCTAATACCCAACTATTAATGTTCAAGGATTAAAATCTATTTATTTAAATCATTATTAATTATTTTAATTATTTGCGTGACTGTCACACTACTCTTTAGGTAATAGTACTGTTCATGATATGTAGATGGTGTGGATTTGCTCTATTTACAATGCAATGTTTCTCAATTATTGTCTTGTAGGTGGACCTGCACCATACGCCATGGGAGAAGTTGAGACCTTCTAGGATCCCAATGTACTGGTAGGTGTAATAAGAAGATTGATTCTGGCTCTGTAAGGGTTGGGTGTGATGCTTAATAGTTGTAAAACTGTGATGTGTATGTTGATGTATCTATCACCTGTAACCAAAATAGGGCTTGTGATTCACTATTAGGACGGGGCATGCCAAGGGCGTCCCTTCCTAATAGCCAGTCGCTCTTCAATGTACGATTCTTTTGCAACCACCATTGAATTCAAGTAGGTGGAAAGCCACTCCCAAACAGGTGGATGTGTGTGAAACATTTCATTTTTCTTTTTTAAATTACTTTAAGGAAAACAGCTGCTTTTTTTTTAACTGCTTTATTTATAAAGCAGTCACAGACATGGTGGTCTGCTGACCCCAGCAGGTCACTATCCCAGGGAGTACTAGCCATTTCCCATGGGGTTGCAAATTGCACCTGTCTCATGAATATTAATGAGGCAGGCAATTTGCGACCCCATTAGAAATCTCAAGCAGTGTCTTAGACACTGTTGGAAATTACATTTTGCAAGTTGCAAAATGACGCAATTTGCGACTCGCAAATTAAAAGGGCTGTACATCGGGCCCCAACTGTAATATTTTTTTTCCGGCATTTGTAACCCTTAACCTGAGCTATGGCTGCTGTAATATGCCCTCATGGGTACTTGGCCATCCCTCAGAGTAGTCCATGTCATCCATATGTGAACTAGAGTGACAGAGGAACAATTACACAGATGCCATGGAGGATGGAAGGGTGTAGGCCTGCATTTCTATGTAAGCATGTAACCATGGGGTTGGACCAGACTGTCTGAGCGTAGATGTCCACATGGCAGGGTATGGACATATGGTTTGGCAGGTCATGACAGCATCTCAGGAAACTTACCACACGGCAAACAGAATATTTTGGAGCACATTATGTACACGTCACTGGTCTGCACGTGGAATTGCTTTGAAATGCCAAACTCATGACCTCATATGCCAATGTGTAAAAGTCCACATGCAGAGATGCACTGTGTGAGCAGCATGCATCCCATTACACTGCTCACCTACATGTGGGATAACTTATACTGGCCAGCACCAACAATGTCACACTTGAGACATGGTTAAAGGTTCCCTTCATCATACTTCACAAACTACTTGTATAGATGAGAAATACAGCATGTATGCACACACTCCTGACATGCATTGCCTAATTTGGAATGTGTGGGGAGGAAAGCAGAATTAGGAACATGAGTGTACACACATTTGAATATGGTAAGGTCACCATGGTATACCAGATTGTATACCATGAAGCTATATGTTAGATTTCCTGGTATTTGCCTGCACCCATATTGTTGAAGTGTATATTAGTTATGTATTACAGGAGGTAGCTACCTACCCTCCATCTCTGTTTTGATCACCCTGCACTGAGTTAGTTCAGACAGCAATGTGTGTTGCTTTGTGTATTTCCAGATGAGTGATGCAATGCAGAAAAACACTACCTTGACTTACTTAACTAATGTCACATATGTTATTGGACAAATGAAAAACCCAGTTGCATGATGCAATACCAGCACCAAAATGTCAATATCTGCACCATATGTCCTATTCCATATTGGCACATCATCATCCTTGCGACTTAGGGCCCGATTCCAATATCGCTAGGAAAGCCCTCCGTACGACTTGAATCTGGAGGGCTTTCCGAGCGAGACATGCTCCAGGAGTCCTAACGAGCAAGTACGATGCTGCTGTATGCTTACGGACTCGGTTCACTAGGACTCCCATTGAGCTCTATGGGTGCTCATCTACAGACTAAGCATGTGCGGAAAATCCGTTCCGCTCGCGGATTTTGCGGATTTTCGGTAAATTCGCAATCCGCGAACTCTCGCGAATTTACCGAGAATCTGCAAATTTGCATGCAGCTGATTTTTTTTCTGGGTGATACAATTTTGCGGCGTGCTGCGTTCACTTACCGCCATTCAGCGTTTGCCGAGTTGTTTTTCTCGATATTTTGCAAGTGCTGCGCCATTTTGGATCTTGCTGCGGGATCCCGCTGGAGTTTGGCGACGCATCGCGAGAGTTCGCAATTGTAAACATGTAGGTGCTACGGGCAGCAACAATCTCGCACTCGAGAAATTACAAAATTTGCAATTCTGCACAAGAAATCCACTAGCAAGCAGCATAGACCTTCTGAAAATGATGATTTTTATAAGAATACCTCCTCAGGTTGACATTTGCCTGCACTTTTTTGGATTTGAGGCCTTTTGACTTTCTTTGAATCACTTTTGGATTAGAAATCAACGTTCACAAGTAAGTTTGTTTGGGGCATTACAGTTGCTGTTCTGCAGAAAAACGAGTTTTGCAAAACTGAAAGCACTCAGCAGGTGCAAAAGTTCACTCATCATTAGTAACCATTCCCTGTAGTACTTCCCGAGGGGCCCCTCCAGAGTTCAGTTGCCTATGTTTGTTTGGGGCATTACAGTTGCTGTCCTGCAGAAAAACGAGTTTTGCAAAACTGAAAGCACTCAGCAGGTGCAAAAGTTCAAACTCATCATTAGTAACCATTCCCTGTAGTGCTTCCTGACTGGGGCCCCTCCAGAGTACAGTTGCTAGTTGCAACAATTCTATGACCCTGCTCTGACCCTCACAGCAGGCTCATAGAATAGCTACAAGTAGGCCACAAAGGTCCTGGAAAAAAAATTGCACTGCAACAGAAAGCAAATTACAGATAAGGAAGCAGGTGCCAGACTGGAATTTTAAAACAGTGACACATTAATAAATCAACCCCAAATTAATTCATGTCAGTTGAAGCAGGGCAGGTGTGCTTGCTTTTCCCCCCCATAATCTACAGTGATGAACCGGAGGGTGGCATTGATGTACCAGAGGATGGCATGGGTGAAACAGGGTGGCAGTGGTGAAACAGAGGGTGTTGTGAACCTGTGATGATGAACCAGACGTAGAAACAACATAGTCGCGACCGATGCGAGCCGACAAGTAAGTTCGCAATTGCGAACTGGTACAAAACCCTCGGGAACTGGCAGAAACCCTTGCGAACACAAAAAAATCTGCAAATTCGCGAGAATTCGCGGATTTTGCGGATTGTGAGTTCGCAAATACGCAAATTCGCGAACGCCAGATTCGCAAAATTCACCCATGCTTACTACAGACGCATACACAGGGTCCCATAGCAGAAAATAGGTGGGTGGGGAAAAGCGTACACCCTGTGGTGGGCACCCCATGGTGCCCGCCACACTGTACATGACTGGATCAGGGAGACCCATGGGCACACCCTGTGATAGATTTGTTGGTCCCCAGGTGAAGGGGGGCCTGCTGTAGCCCGCGCAGTACACTTATAACAGCCGTTTAGTTTAGCTGAGACCAAGTCGAAGCTGCTGTCCGAATCGTGCATCGTACTCGCTCAGTCGGAATTCGGGTCCATAGTACTGCAAGATTTGGCTATGAATGAGTCCTATAGACAGGTTCAGCTACCGGAAACGATTCAGTTGTCGCATACATGATCTTTGCATCGTACTTGGTCATTTGGACCTGTGTTCGATATGGTCTTAAACAAGGGCTACAATTCGGATCCGGCAAAGCGAATTCCGATTCGGAGGCCTTCCGAACGACATCAGAATCGGGCCCTTAGTGTCAAGAATTAAATGGTTATAATTAAACTTGCGACTACATTTCCATATCGCATACCCACACTGCCAGCACTTGAGTCAGTTTGCCTTGTTTGATTAGGAGATGTATTTCTACAGAAGGTATATTGTTCATATCTCTTTCTCACTATTTGGTGTTGTGCTGGCCAGCCACATGTAATAGTATGACAATATAAACCTTTTATTGCAGACATCATGTACATTTCTATCTTATGCTTAAGCACTATTTCTTTACCTACCTGGACAGCATGACAGATGAAGAGGCCAAAGTGCAATAAATCCGTTTGGGGCACTACTGCCAAAATATATGAACAAGTCAAGGCTGCAGGAACCTGCAATGTGGGGAGGCCGGCACATCAAGGACAATTCAATGTGAAAAAGCAACAGGAGGGTGCCCGGCAGCAGCTGGATGTTGATCAGGCCATTCCAGGCCCATCAACTGCCCATTATGTGCCAGCAACATAGCCCATACTACCAATCCCTGCCACATGATCGTTATTTGAGGCCCAGGCCATGAAAGAGCTTCAGGAGTTAAAAATCAGGATGCATGGCATTGAAAATGAGTTGGTAAGCCTTAGTGCCATCATGCTCACACTACAGGAGAAGGAGAAACTGGGGAGAGGCTTGGGCCCTGTCACTGACCGGCCTAGGCCACTAGCAATTTGAACAACAAAACAATGACCGGACAGTATTCGTTTAGCGTCAAAGTACACAACCCTAATGTAATGAATCACTGGGTTGGACAACCGTTTGTATTGATTGACTTATTTTTTTATAAAATATTTTTGCAGAAACATTTTTAGCATCAAAAGTTACATCACAACATTACATGAATTTACAAACAACACATTCTGTGAACTCAACAAAAGATCAGAACATTACAAAAAACAAAGAAATTGTCATCATTAATAACAAAGACAACTGTGAAAAGGCCTCAAATTAATCGCTTTACAGAGGCTCCAATCCTGAATTTCTAATGTACAAGGGGAATATTCTAAAAGTAAAACCTCCTTGTTACAACCATCACGAGACACATAGAAAAGATACCACATCCGGTGCTTAGGCTAGGAGAAACATAGGAACAGTAAGACAATTCCTAAATGGTTTTTTATGTTAAATCCTAGCATGCCCTGATAGTTTCGTGTCTCGGAGGTGAAAACGTCGACGCGTTTCGAACCCTATGTCATTCAACGGGTTCTCCTCAGGACAGGGACTGGGGGTCGTTGTCACTTATTTGTGAAACGGGGAACCTCTCCCTTGATAGTGGGCGGATTCGCCGCTATACAAGAACGTTGTGCCGGCCTTGGGTTGAATCTCTCCGTGTTAATCTGGGGACTTTAAGCGTAGCAGAAAGATCGAATTAGGCGCGTGGGAGGCGGCGGCCCCCGCACGGGCTGGCGTGTTTTCAGCGCTAGAAACTGGCTGCAGCGGTCCGGCACACGATGACTTCCAAGAGACTGTTTGTTTGTTCGGCACATCAAGGACAATTCAATGTGAAAAAGCAACAGGAGGGTGCCCGGCAGCAGCTGGATGTTGATCAGGCCATTCCAGGCCCATCAACTGCCCATTATGTGCCAGCAACATAGCCCATACTACCAATCCCTGCCACATGATCGTTATTTGAGGCCCAGGCCATGAAAGAGCTTCAGGAGTTAAAAATCAGGATGCATGGCATTGAAAATGAGTTGGTAAGCCTTAGTGCCATCATGCTCACACTACAGGAGGCCATGGAGGGATTCAGTGCACAAATGGGACTCCCTCATGAACGATTCCCTTTCTCTAATATTTTACATGCTCTTTTAATTGTTTTAGTAATCCAGGCATAGTGTTCTTTAGGATTTAATATAGGTATAGTGTAGGTTAGTCATAGGATTTACATGTTTATTGAAGTAATTTTTTTTATTGTGTTTTTAGACTGTTAGGTTTTTAAGTGGGTGGGGGTTGATTCCTAATGTGGGTTAAAAAAATGTAAAAAAGAACTACCAAAAGAACATATATTTGTTTAGATTAACATGTATAGGTAGCACATGTTTAGGAAGTGGTTGTTTTCTGTATTGTGCTAATCTATGTGTATAAAGAAGGGGTTTATGTTAAATTTGCCTTTTGTGTATAGTAGGTAACATAGTTTAAGATAAGTTAAGATTGTGTAGGCTAGAGTTAATGTTTTGTTAGAATAGGCTAGGTAGGTGTAGGTAGTTTAAGATAAGTTAGGATACTGTGGGGTAGTAAAAAGATCAGGTAGTTTAGACTAGATAGGTGAAGGTAGGTTAAATACTTTTTATAGATCAAACTTTTTACTACCCTCGCCACTTCATCATTTCATATTTATGAGTTGCTAGAATGGAGTAAGTTGAGTTGAGTACATGGTGTAGCTATTGACCTGCATTGTAGATACATTTTGTTTTGTCAGAGGCCTGTGTCAAATTGAGAGTCAAGCCTGGAGCCTTTTAAAACTATAGCCACTGTAAGTGGGTCTCATTTAGAAATTTTACTCAGAGTATAACATGGGCAGGATATTACTGTTACACTCTGTGTGAACGTGATAGAGCAACTAGTGTTGGCATAGTGAAGGCACAACAGATTACAGATTGCAGGCTGTGCTTTGACACACTGGTGCCTGCCAGTACCACACAGACCCTTGCACCATTGTGCAAGTGGACCATTGTTTTTGGCTGGTTACAAATCACAGATCTAATCAAACCTGCCCGTAGAACCTCCATCATCATTGACATTGACTACTTGGTAAGTGTCGCACTACATGCAGTTAACTTTGGGTAACAACTTTCAATGATTCATGGCCATATTCTCCCATGTCATCTTTCCTTTGGGAGGTATTGTTTGGGCCTACTTCTGTGCTCTGTCTCCCATGCAATGTACCATAAATAGTATATATGGTTATACTTGCACTCAAAACATATGAAGCCTCTCAGGGGCAGAGGGACACATTTACCCTACTTACCCAGTGTAGCCATATTCACCAAATGATAAGCGCTTGCATTTGTTGCATTCTGATATCCAGGAGATTGGATTGCTCTTGTGCATTCTTGTGTGGCACAGGCATGATGGTAATTCAGATGGAGTATAGACATTACAATCTGCATATCATTAGTGCAAGCATGATAATGTATGTACTTTTGGATCTCTCCATTGTGAGCATTGAGTTTATCATATGTGTTTGAACACATTTTCATGTTCATTGAGCTAGTAATATGCAGGTGAGTGGAACAGTGGTATTGGCTTGCATGCCTCACAGACCAGATTTTTAGAAAGTAGGCATCTGTGTGTTTAGTTGATTTTTTTCACTGTTACAATCAATAACTGAACATTGAAGTCCTATTGGGGAGCAACACATTTCTCATTATGGCATTGCAGTGGTTTTACTTATTCCTGATGCATATCCGAAGAGAACAGGTGCTAGTGACTGTAGCTCAATCAACTTGAGATGCTTTAAAGTGAGTTATGTTGATACACACCCACCATGGTATAAATAGTCTTTAATGCAGCAAACATATGACAATCAGGTTTTTAGGAGTGAATTTATTGACAATTATGGGTCGCTCGGCATGAACATTTGTGCAGTGTTTAGGGCAACAACTCCACCACTGATTGTGAGCACAAGATGTCCAGACAGACCCCATTTGGGAGAAATGTTATGCGACAGGTAAAGGCAAGGAGAATTTCAGTGAGGAGGAACAAATTGCCACTAGAGAAAGTAGGCTTCTTCAAAAGGCAACCGGTGGGTAAGATTAACAGGCATGCAAACAAAAAGGTACAGCACTGGGTGACAAAGTAGGTGGCCTCTCTTTCAGTTGGTGGTATTTGTGTGGGAGGCATCTGAGGCACACACACATCAGGGGGAGAAGATGTGGCTCCCCTGTCTTTGGCAGCATGTGCCTGTGCCAGCCAGGAGGGCAACACAGCACTGACAAGAGAATGATGGCTTCTCAACAATACAGTAATATTGCAATGCAGGGCAGCCCTTGTTGTTATGTATGAGTCCAACTTGCGCTCCATAGATGCCATGATGTTATTGATAGTCCCTAGTTTGGTGGCAAACTCACTGGTTGCAGATGTTGATGCCCATTGTTCTTACATTTTCCTCATGACACTAGCAATGTCAGCTTGGGACTCATCCATCCTATGGCGCCAAGGGTTGGTCGCTTTAATTGCCTCAGATGTCTTCACTCAGCTCCACTCACTTATAGCTGTACATGACTCCTCTGTTAATCATCATTTAGGCCCAGGGACTAAACTTAATCTCACACACTGATGACACCTAGATCATACAATGACACTAAGGAAACACCAACGCCACCTACTTTTGTTACATTATGCAATTGACAAACATGTCTACCTGTATGTGAGAGCTATGGCTTATGATGAACCACACAAAATAGTAATGGGAATATTCTCTAGCATGTATCTACCCTGATTCGGTATATTATGTTATGTTATGTTAAGTGTTGCTTATAGAGCACACTGACACCGAAGCTTCCTGGCGCTGGTAGACAGAACAGAATGAGGGGAAGGTAGGAGGAACAGAGTCTACGTGGAAGTGGGAAAGAGGTGAGTTTTAAGCATTTTCCTAAATTTGAGAAAAGAGGAGCAGGATTTAATAGAGGGAGGGAGGTGGTTCCAGAGCCCAGGGGCTAGATGAGAGAACCGGCGTCCGCCGAATCTCTTAGTTTTGGTCCTGGGGGTGATCAGCAAGTCGCGGTGGGCGGATCGAAGATTACGTGTAGGGCAGTAAGGATGGATGATAGATTTTAGGAAAACAGGGGAAGGGCAATGAAGTGCCTTGAAGGTGAGACAAGCTACTTTAAAGGCAGCCCTTCGCTCAACCGGGAGCCAATGCAGGTTCGTAAGTAAAGGTTTAGCTGATTGCCATCTAGGTGTTCCATGGATCAGGCGGGCAGCCTGGTTCTGAACGATTTGAAAGCGTTGAGTCAGGTAATGGGGCAGACCGTGGTAGATGGCATTGGAAAAATCCAAACGGGAGAGTACCACCGAGATAACAGTTTGGGTGAGTGCCTCCGGGGGAAGAAGGTGGTGGATTTTGCGGATCCTCCGAAGTTGGAACATGCAGGAGGATACCACCGCTCCCACCTGAGCACTGAGAGAAAGCTCGGTGTCAAAAATGACGGCCAGACTTTTTACTGATTTTGCCGGGACGGGGGGGGGAGCCAAACTCTGGAGGCCAGAACTGTGGGCCCCAGTAGGTGGAACTGAGTCCGGGAAGTAGGAGCTCAGTTTCTCCGGGGTTCAACTTCAGTTGGTTCTGGTTCATCCAGAGTTGGATATGGGTCATGGCTCCATGAAAAGTTGTAATGGCATTTGGTGAGTTGAGGGGGAAGATGATTTGGAGATCGTCAGCACAGTTATAGGTGACGATGTCCCATTTCAGAAGCGATTGAATGAGTGGCCGGAGGTAAAGATTAAAGAGGAGCGGGGAGAGGGAAGAGCCTTGGGGAACACCACAGGATGTGAGAGGTTTTTTTGCAGTATAGGGACCGAGGCGGACCGCCTGTGTTCTCCCCGTGAGGAAAGACCTGACCCACTCGAGGGCAACGCCCTGGATGCCCGCCTGTCCGACACGGTGGAGAAGGATGTCGTGATCCACCGTGTTGAACGCGACCGACAGGTCCAGTAAGACGAGGGCTTGGGAATTTCCCGCGTCCGCGTTGCCTCTGAGTGTGTCAAGGACTGCCAGGATAACAGCTTCTGTGAAATGGGCGGGCCTGAAGCCGGCCTGGGTTGGTACAAGGTAGCCGGAGGATTCAATAAACCCGGACAGGCAGCGAGTGACATGGGCCTCCATGAGTTTAGAAAAATAGGGGAGAAGAGAGATGGGGCGGTAGTTTGATGGCTCCGTCGTGTCGGCGCCAGGTTTTTTTAATAAGGGTACAAGAATAGCTTCCTTAAAGGAAGTGGGGCAGATGCCGCTGCTGAGGGAGCTATTAAGTAGATGTAGAATGCTGTCAGGTAAATTAAGACATATGTTCCGCAGAACGGACGGCGGGCAGCAGTCATTTGGGGAGCCAGATTTTACGCGAGTGGCTAGTTCCGCCAAAGAAGAGGAGTCTAGGACCGGGAAAGAAGTGAAGGACAGGGGATTGTTGAGGGAGTTATCCAGTAGTGGCAGTTGGTGGAGTGAGGGAATGGATTTTTTAATAGTGGAATTTTTTTCTAGAAAGAACGAGTTCAAGGTGTCACAGGCCTCCTGCGTGGGAGTCTGAGCTGGTAGGGTCCTATCATCGTTCATAACTCTGAACACCTCCTTAGATTTATTAGCTATCTGAGATATCCTGCTGGCAAAGTGTTCGGATTTGGCTGAACGAATAGCTGTTTTAAATTCTTTGCGAGCAGTCAGATAAGATTGTTTGGCTAGGTCAGAGTAATCGCGTCTCCAGATGCGTTCCAGCTGGCGTGTTTTAAGTTTCTGGGCTTTGAGGTCGTCGGAGAACCACCTGTGAGAGTTCCTGTGTTTGGTACAGGGAAATTTGACCAGGGGGGCGAACAAATCGCTGGCCGACTCGAGCCAGGTGGCCACTTTTTGTTCCAGCCCGTCCAAGTCGGTGGGGTCGGAAATCACCGGGGAGGAGTCAGCCAGGGCAGTTAGAAATCCCTGGGAGTCATATGAACTCCATTTACGGGCGTGGCCGCCGGCCATCAAGGGAGCGGGGGTCGGAGCAGCAACCGTGATGATAGTGTCTACCAAATGATGGTCGGACCAGGCACACGGACGTATGTCTGGTGGGGACAACTCCAAGTTGCAGGTCCAGATCTGGTCCAAGACGTGTCCTTTGATATGAGTGGGTTGGGAGACGTGTTGGACAAGGTTTAGGCTTTTAAGCGTCTCGAAGAGCTCAGTCGCGTGGGAGCCGGCGTGGCTGTCGCCAAACCAATACTTCAGGTCGCCAAAAATGGCGAGATGGGAATGCGATGTAAGAAGGGAGGATTGTTGTTCACTAAGAGTGGCGGAGAAGGATGGCATGGGATATGGGGGCCGATATAGTAGGAGAAGAGTGAGGGGATCAACATCCGTCTGCACGTTAATGATTAGGTTCTCCACCTCAGGTAGAGGAAGGGAGTATGAAGATATGGATTTAAGGCGCTTAGAAATAATGGCCGCCACCCCACCCCCAGGCCGGTCGCCAGGGCGGTCTGCGCGAAGGATGTAATAATCGGGGGGAGGGCTGCCAGGATGTCCGGCATGGACTCTGATGTGAGCCATGTTTCTGTGAGTAAAAGCATATCAGGGTTCGAGCTAGTTAACAGGATAAAAATATCCTCAGAGTGCTTCACCAGTGAGCGGGTGTTGAGATAGGATACCTTGAGGGATGTGGTGCTCGCTGGTGCCGATGCTCGGGGTGTGCGGCCTTTAAGGAGGGGTTGGTTGGGGCGCATGAGGCCCGCCGACATAATGCGATGCAAAGCCGTAGAAGATGGTAAAATTGCAGTGTGCTGAAGGTCCCTGAGTGCTTGGGAGGAATATGTAATAGGCAGGACGGCATGGCATGCCCTTAGGCCCGTCCTGGCGCGGACAATGTAGACAAAATATCATCATACCAAAATAATGTCTAAAATATCATGCTATAGAAATGTCTTCTGCATGAATATTGTTGTCAACAATATCTATTTTAAGGTAAGTGATATTGATTTTGAAAATATTGAAAACAATAATATCGTACAAAAAAATTGTTAATAACATTGTTTTTTAATTAATGGTACACATGTTTGTATATATTTTGAAAGTATGTGTTATCATTCTTTGTATAATTATTGTTTTTTTATAGAGTTGTTACATTCTTAGTAGGAATTAAATTACATTTGATAAACTTTTGTGATTTTAGTACCATAGAGGGTTGTGCGGTTCTAGGGGTAAAGGGTGAGAAGTAAATGAATTATAATTAGGTAATAATTAATTTGTCATGAATATTAATTAGTTAATTGATAATTATTATTCATGATAATTATTTATGATAATTGTGTAATAATTTTTTTAAGTTACATTTTAGTTGTTGGTTTGGGGTATTGGTGGGAAGTAAATTAATAATAAATAGCTTATACATCATTTTTCATTTATATAAATTTGTTACTTGATAAATATTCATGTTAATTGTGTCATTTATTTTTAAAGTTATGTTTTAGGTGTGTTTTGTGGGTTTTGTAGGGGTATAGGTGGGAAGTAAATTACTTATAATTAATTAATAACTAATGTTTAATACATTTTATTATTGTCAATTAAATATGAAAATTGTGTGATGTATATATATTTTTTTTCCTTTTTTTAAGTGTGTTGTTTTTGTATGGCTAAAGGGTGAGTGGAAAATAAATTATAATAATGAAAAAAGAATGTTAAAAAATAAATTATCTATATAATATATATTTAAGTAAAATATGTAATTAAGATAGACTGTCTAAGATATTAGATGTGAGTTCCTGCATTTGTAGGGGTAAAGGATAGAAAGTTAATTAAATATAATGAATTTATTATTACTTTGTAATACACATTTGTTGATTGATAATTAAATAAGTGAACTTTTTAGTTAATATATTTTAAATTTATATATTAGGTGTGGGTTGTTCTTTTTGTATGGATGAAGGAAGAAACAGTAATAAAATATAACTATTGTTTAATAAGTTAAATATTAATAATATTGTGATATATGTTTAAATATGTGAAATGTGTAAATATTATACATTTTAAATACATTTTTAATCTTTATTTTGTAGTTTGAAGAATTATGTGTTGAAAAGTTGATTAAGTAATAACAAATTGCAAATTGTATATCAAGACAGGCGATAATATTATTGCCGCTTTATGGTTAGAAAACTGCAGATAAAGCGGCGATAACGTTATCGCCTATCTTGATAATATGCCCCTATATTCGTCCGTTATAGTAGTAAATGTGTTTTGCTATAATGCATGCTATTATGTTTTTTTGTTTAATATCATTTTGTGCGTCCAGCCACTGCCCGTGGAATGAGTTGCGGTGGGGCAGGGAGGCCCAGCGGGAGAGGGGCAGAGTAGGGGGTGATAAAAACCGGCATAATATGGATATTTGGGGGTGAGTAAACAATTTAATTAACAAAATGAATTTCGTAGCGTGCCCTGCGTCGCATTTAGCGAGGCAGGGCACGCTACGAAATTCGTTTTGTTAATTCAATTGTTAACTTACCTCCAAATCCAAATATCCATATGCCGATTTATATCATCCCCCACCCTGCCCCTCCCCCACCCCGCCTCCCTGCCCCACCGCAACTCCCTCCACGGGCCGTGGCTGTGTGCGTCTCTGTACATTAAAGGATTATGGGCCATAATATCAAGAAAGGGCAATACATTATCGCCGCTTTTATCAGCAGGAAACTGCCGGTAAAGTGACGATAATGGTCTTGATAATATATCCTTGTGAATTCTCATAGAAGCCCAGGTTATGGTCTTAACCTGGGCTTCTATGGGAATTCACAAGGATATATTATCAAAACCATTATCGCCGCTTTAGTAGCAGTTTCCTGCCGTTAAAAGCCGCGATAATCTATCACCCTTTACTGAATGGAACTGGATATGTTAGGGGAGAAAACATGCTATTAGCATTGTTTTTCTCCATTGTGCTAAAATATCAAGCGATAGCGGCGAAATGCGTGAATATCGCTGACAATACAGTGATATTCACGCATAAGCTTCTAAATGCTCTTAGCCATGTTATCCACCTCCCATTGGATAACATGGCTAAGAACTGGTCTGGGCAAGTGTTAGTATTTGGAGATATTCGCACTTAGCGCAAATATTTCCAACGCTAAGCCTGCCTTGCAAAAAGGGGATTGCGACGTTAGCAACTGCTTTCAGTCGCTAACTAGATGGGTACCCCCACTTTGAATGTCCTTCGCGATAAACATCGCTCACATGCAAAGCGGGCCCCACACCGCTCGCTATCACCTAAAAGCTGTTTCTAACATCAGTTAGCGACAGCTTGCTATTAGGGCGATAAAATTATCGCCGCTTAGCGGCCGAAAACGGCTGCTAAATCGGCGATAATTGCCTATTGCCCCCCTCAATAATATGCCCCTAGGTTCTTGTAAATTGCTATAGGAGCCCAGGTTCTGGTGTTAACCTGGGCTGGTATGGGAATTCTCAAGAGCATATTATCAAGCTCATTATCGTCCCTTTATTGGCATTTTCCTGCCGATAAAAGCGGCGATAATCTATCGCCTTTTCTTGATAATATGCACTGAAATTTGTTTTATTAATTTAATTCTTTACTTACCTGCAATGCTCCAAATTCCGTTGTTTATCACTCCTCACCCTGCCCCTCCCCCGCCCCGCCTGCCTGCCCCACCAACTTCCTCCTTGTTTCATACTCCTTGTTCTTTTGTTGTAAGTCCTTTTATTTTTATAGTCCAAGGTTTGTCCTCATAATCCTCCCTCTGTTCTTGTAAGCAATATAATAGAATATTTGATATTTTTTTTAGTAATGTTTTATATATTTTTATTATAGGTTGTGTTTATCGATACTAAAAATACTGTATGATGCCAACGGAATTTCAAAAAAGCAAGCAACGAAAGAAAAGTGTGTATTTGAAGAGAAGTCATCAAAAAGAATTACATGAATAGACATGTCTTAACAAAGAGAAAGAAAGTCCTGGTAAGAGCAGGAGCACTTTTTTGAGGAAAATATTAAAGACTAAGAGTAGTGGTCAGAAACAGAAAATGTTTTTAGTGTATCAGCCATGAAAAAAAAATACTAATAATGAAAAGAATAATGAAAAATCAAGTGCAGAGAAAAATGTGTATAGTAAAAGGAGAAAAAAATCAATTTATAGAAATTAGGAAACAAATGTTCTATAATAGATTTGCAACAATTTTAATTAAAGAAATTAAGGTATATATGAAAAAAACTGTATTTTATAAGAAGAAGAAAGCTTAGAAAATGTAGTTGAGAAAGCTTTGGAATTGAACAAGAAAATTGTTTATTTTAGTAATCAGATCACTAGATAAGCGAATCCATTTAATGAAGCCCAAAAGTAAGTGGAGAAGATTAATTAACAGAAGTTGTGAGGTTTTTTTGGGTGAATGGAAACATAGTTCAAGTTCTGAGCCTTTTTTTTATGAAGAAAGTTATCTTCAGAGTAATGATTTGTTGCATGCAGTTGACACCAGTGGTCGTGCTTATGAGGTTAGAAATGGTTGTCCTATTGAGAAAGAGAAAATTATTCCTAGAAATGCAGAAGAGGTGTTAGCTGGTGAAGTTTTAGAGAGATGTCCTAAAGCTCAAGTGTACACTTGGAATTGTAGTATTATTTGCAGTGTGCGGCAAGAATCTATTGATTTTTTACGCAATTTCTTACGTAATTATACTAAGAAAAGTGTTAAACAAAAGATTAAGATGTTGCAAGGACTAGACCCTTGCAGCGTGAGAGAAAATACTGGTTTGCAAGGTCATTCTCTGGCTTGGCTTTCTAAAAAAGTATGTCGAAGTGTTTTTCTCCATTTCAGGATGTTAGCAGTTCATCATACTCAGATGAGGAAATTAGTCAGAACATTGTATTACGCAAAATGTCCAGCACTAATGTTAAAAAAGTTGAACAGTGCTCTTCTGCATGGATCTGTATCAGATGTAACAAATGTTTGTGATGAAATTCAAATTAGTTACTTTGGTCCTCAGGAAGACACTGGAGAAAGTGAGAGATCAATAGAAGAAAACATGGGAGAGAATGTAGGACAGTGCGGTGTAGAACATTTTAAGCAAGAAATTATACAGTTTAAGGTGATTTCAGGTGTCGACGAATTCATTATAAAAATCAGACCAGGACTGTTGATCCATATTTAAAAAGTGAAAAAGAAAATAATAATGAGTGGAAGGATTTTGCATCTTATTTGTTGGTAGAGAATTGTTTTGATTTGGGTTCTGATCAGCGTATTTGTAAATATTGTTATAACAAATTAGATGAGAACAAAATGCCTGCTAGAGCTGTGCATAATAATCTTGAATTGGTAAATATTCCTTCAGAACTGATAGATTTAAATACCTATGGGTCTATTCTTATTCAATCTGTGCCTCCATTTCAGGCTATTGTTCGTATGGATCCTAAGACAGGAAAATTGCCTCCTTCAGATTTACAGAGAGGATTAAAGGGAAGAGTTGTATATTTCCATCTAGAATTAAAGAAAAATATTGAAACTATTGGTGTAGAAAATGTAGAGGATGAACCTTCAGTTATTCTTGTTAATGGCGTTCCTACTAAGAGTAAGAAAATCTGGCAAGAATTAGTGGATGTTAGGAAAGTGAAAAAGGCAACGTTGTATCTGGCAAAAAATAATCAATAGTACAAAAATGTGTATGTGGGAGATGAAGAATTAACTGTACAAGAAGATAGTGACTTGCCATCTGGACAAATTGAAAAAGTGGATGTGTCCAGAACTGAAGAAATCTACGAACATTACAGTGTTTATCCCTTGCATTCTAAAGAAATGATGGGGAACTATATAGTTTTATTTCAAATGAAAGAAGCAAAAGGAAGTCCCATTAGTGTATGGGAAAAAAGCTTGGAAGTTCGTTGTTTCTCACAGTTGTTTCCTACAGGAAAAGGAGGACGATATGATGAACAACCTGTGCAGATTCCTGCATCTGAATACCGGACATCAAGATTGTATGCAGAAGATCCAAGATTTCAACAATGTATTCCGTATTTGTTTCATCTTTTGTTTGAAAGTGATTTGTCTGGACTTTCTTATGCATTAAACCATATATTGAAAACAGGTATATATCTGCAAAATGTTTCTGCAAAGGAATTTATGGATAAAGTACAGCAGAAAGATAATGTTTTGAAATCTCAGCTGATTAATCTGATGGCATGTCAGTGTGGTACTAATGAGTACTGGTACCGTCATCACGGAGAACTCAAATGTATGCTAAGGAACTAAGGAACTCCTACATGGTTCCTTACTCTAAGCTGTGCTGAATATGTTTGGGATGATTTACTTCAATTTCTTTGAGAGGCAAATCCAAATATACTAAATATCGAATACAAGACACCTGGAGAACTGTGCTCTTTGGATCCTGTTAATGTATGCAGGTATTTCAATCATAGATTCAAAGCTATGATGCCTTTTATCACCAATAAAAAAAATCCTCCTCTTGGAGAGGTTCTGGATTTCTTTTGGAGAAAGGAGTATCAAGAAAGAGGTGCTCCTCACATACATATGCTATTATGGATCAAAGATGCTCCCAAATTTGGAACAGACTCAGATGATACTGTGATGTCTTTTATTGAAGAATATGCTACATGTGAAGTACCCAAAAGTACACAAAATTGGGACTTAAGACAACAAGTCTTACGATTCCAAAGCCATTGTTGTGGAAAATATAGTCGTCGAGAGTACAAATCTAAGGACAAATTCTACAGCAAATGCTGTTTTGTATTTCCTTGACCTGTAATATCGAAAGGATAAGATAGTTTGCAACACAGCAATATTGTCGATGACCGAGTGTTTTGGTCTGAATCCCGCCTGATATAGGGGGATTAGTCCAGATGAAAAGGCCCAGTCCTTAGGATGGTCTAATACTGCTGCTGTGAAATTTTTTCCTGTTGCATCTAATTGGGCTATCTGCCTGTAATTGCCAGGATGCAGCCTTGTACCCTTTTTGTGTATAGATATTACAATGCTCCCTTTCCATGATTTGGGGATTTCCCCCGTGGTAAAAATATGGTTAGAGAGGGGAGATAACATCTTGCTCCATTCTTTGGGGTTGCATTGGAGGACCTTTATTGGGATTTGGTCAGGACCCACTGCTCCTGTCGTTCTCGCCTTTTTTATCAGTAGTTCAATTCGCAAAGGACCACATGCTCCGATATTTGAGAATTTTATTTCTGGATTTCTAGCAAAATTATAAATAATTTCTAGATTGGTATTTACTTTATATAAATTGCTAAGGTATAATTCCCATTCTGTCGGAGGCACCGGGATAGCTTGTAATGCTTTTTTCGTGACCATTTCTTTTGCAATTATATTCCAATGGGCACGTTGGTTATTTTGTTTGGCTGCAATCTGCAAATTTACCCAGTTTATATCCTGAGTTATTCTCTTATTTTTTCTTTTTCACTCTTACGCTGGTTATTTAATATTTTCATTTCTAGCTGTTTTGATACTGAATTTTCAAGAAACTGTGATCTTATCAATTTATTTAATTGTTTTGTATTAGTATCAAACTTTGTTTTTTTGTTTTGACTCTTTGTTGTTCTTGATTGAATCAGCTTTTCCTGTAGTTTTTGTATTAACTTTTTGATGACCATTTCGAAGTCTATTATCGGGTTTGTGGAGTGAATTACTTGCAATAATTGCGTTGAATCGATTATGGTGATAAGTTTATTGAGTGTAGCTGAATTCCAATAAAACCGTCTTTGAGCCTGATTTACTAAAACTGTGCTATGACTATACATAATGTGACCTGAGGCGGAAGGTTGTGTCTTCCACTCGGTTTTTGCTTGTAGAATAGCATGATCACTACCATAAACGAAATTAGTTTTGAGTTGTAAAACTGTTCCAAACAAATCAAAGCTACAGATCATGTAGTCCAGGAGTGAGAAATTGCAATCTGCAATTTCCTCGTCTTGTATTTGTGGCGGTACTGTCTCCTTCTACATTGCCATTTACTAATATTCCCCTTAATATTGGGAGTGATGCTACTAGGATTTTTCCTCTTTTGTCCGCTTTGTTTTCTTTAGGAAATACTGGAATGGAGAATCCCTGAGCCTCTTCTTTGTGCCAGTTTGCCCATTTTAGGATTACCTCATTAAATATTATCCCATTGAAGTCACCCATAATAAAAAGCGATGGATAGCCTTGTTTTTCTACTGTTTTTTCGATGTCTTCTAGGATTTCTATAGCAAGTACATCCATTTTTGCTCCAGGGGGGATATAAACATTATAGATTAGTAGGTCTTTTAGGGCTTCTAGAGGAGATATCCCAAACTTAATCTTAATACATTGTTGATTCATTGAGTTAGTTGAGATTATTTCTTGGGCCCATTTGAAATCTTCATTAAGCAAGATCGCTATCCCACCTTTCGCATGTCCCCGATCAACCTGCTCTGCGGGGATATCATATACAAAGTATTTTTCCTGGTCAAAATTTAATGTAGACCAGGTTTCTTGCGGGCCACTATTGCTGGACAATTTTTTGTTATTTCAGCCATCTTTTCTTGAGTTTTCCCTGCCATATTCCGAGAGGAGATCATCATGCCTGTGCTAAACGTAAGATTTGTTATCCTTGATTTGTTTGTTACTGTTCAGGGTCTCCGAAATCCAGGCCCATGAATAATCCCTCTTTGTTGTTTCCCTGTTTGGAGTATTTTTACTCCATATTTTTCTTTCGTCATTCCTTATGGAAACAAATATGTTTTCTGCGTTCTGGTCTGGGGGGCTGTTCGTGGTGTTAGAGGTTTGATTCCATCGCTGCGCTTTAAGAGGATCTTCTTTTATTTGTAGCTTTTGGGCTTGATGGTTTAATACTGGAGTCAAATCATAGCCGTATTTGTGAAGAGTCTCACTCTCCTTTAGTATAACTCCTGGTATCACTGGCGACCAGAATTTTACAATCGCTTTTGTTGTTTTAGTTTTTCCCGGGAACATAACTAATTTTACTTTGTTTCTTACTAAGGTTTGCAACGGCTGGATCTTTTGAAGCAGACTAATGATTCGGTCGCGATTTATTGGAGCTTCAACTGAAGGGAATAATTCTATGATTTCCAGACGAGTAGGCCTGATCTCCTCTATTTGTGTGTACTTTTCCTGGATAGTAAAAGTTCTTTTTGGGATCTCTCTTAATGCCGGGGTCGTAAGTCCATGACCAACTGCTGAGAAATAAGTTGCCTTTGGATTAAGATTGTTAGGTTGGTTAGAATTATCTCTTTGGATTTTCACCGGCGACTTCTGCTCTTTTACCTTCGGAGTCTTGGGCATTTCTACACTTTTCTCTTCAGCTAGTAATCCGATTGATGTAGGGGGATTGTTTTGGAATCTTGCTTTACGGGCTTTCTTTTTCTCAATTCTTCTTAACAGCTTACTCTTTTTCAGTTTAGTCTTCTTTTGTTTTCTTTTGCTCTTTGTATTTTTTGGGCCCTGTGTGGTTTTATTAGAAAGCTCAGATTCAGCAGTTGTTTTAAAATGTGGTATTACGGGATTGCTCAAAGTAAGTTTGGGTTTACTTTTTGTAAAGATTGGATAGTATGCTACTGGCCGTTGATGTTTCTCTGGTTTGGTTTCCTCTTTGAAAAGTTTTCTAAGTGAAAATATCTGGTTATAGTCCTGTTTGTCCTTGGGTTCCTTAGATAATTTCCTTCCTGTTTGGGTTGCAGTTTATTTCTTCGATGGGGAAAGAGCTTTTATTGTTTCCACTTTTGAAATGGGAGAGTTTTCACAATTACATTTGCCACAGCCTCCTACTTTTGATGTAGATTTTAATTGCTCTTTCTTCCTTTTTTTCTGTACTAGATATTTTAGCATTCTTAGTTGGGTATCGAGCTTTTGGTCAGAATTTTCCAGAATATTCCCTAAATGAGTGAGAACTGATTCCAGGATGCTGTGCAGAGAAAACAGAGATTTGGATACTGGGGTGTAATGATTCGAGAGTCCTGTGTTTTTAAAAATAGAAAGATCTGGTGATTTTTCAAGGAATCCCTCTAGATCAGATGGGTTTTGTGGGGTACTATTCTGAATATTCTGCGTCTCCTTTTGGGGTCCCATGTGAAATATCAGATCTTTGATGTTAATATCTGGACAGGTGATGTTATATTCTTGAGATTGTGGTATTTTGGATGATTCCGGTGTTATTGATTCCAATACAGTAGAGATCGGTGTTGAATCCTCCAGGTCTATTAAAATACTTTTTTGGGCGACCTCTGGTGATCTTTGATTTTGGATTTGGGTTTGGTTGATGGCTTGTATTCCATCCTTTCCAGCCTCATTATTCCCTTTTTTGTTTTGAGTTATCAAATGGTCTTTTTGTAGTTGCCCCTGTTCATCTAAGTTTAGTTTTGCAAAATACTTTTTAATTCCAGGGCTTGCTACAGACTTTCTGGCTCTTGTCTTTTTACTAGTGCTCTTTCTAATTGCTTCTTCTGTTCCCATCCTTTTCATGAATATGGTACTTGATCTTAATTTTTTATAGGCCATTACAGTGTAGAAGATTTACTTAGAAATTGTCCTAGTTGAAATTTGAGTCATCCTGTTTATGTCACAGAGGTATTACCTGGTGGATCGTGGCCAGCCGTGCACTTAATCTTCTGACCCCTGCTGCTCCCTACTTTTGGTCCAACGTTAGAGGAGTTATACCCTTATCCAATTGCATTCAACACAGCCAGGGAGATTAAGCTCCAAAGGGCCAGTACGCTGGTGCGCCGCTCATGCAACACCAAACCTAGCGCCAAGTACCCGCTCCCAAGCTAACTGTGTCTTATGCAATTGTAGAATTCCCGCTGACATCAGACCTAAGTTACCAGTAGTTAGTTGATTGAATATTGAGATACTACCATTTAGATACAGCCTCTTTCTCTCAGCCCGTTGCTGTAGCAGTGGTATTGGAAGCTTGGCAGCTGATGGCTAGCGGCTGGCTGCTTTGCTGCGGAAATGCTGAAATTTGGCATCCGGGCTTACCACACACTACTCATGGCTCTCTTCCGTATCCCTCCTATCACGGCGTGGGAGGGAGCCGATACCAATGCCGCTACTGGTGCTGCTGCCACTGCGGGGGACCCGCGGGAGGGGGCCGTGAGGGCTGCGGGACCGGGTTGACACACATGCTCGCGGCCTGCTCACCTCTGTTCCAGTCCGCTCCACTTGCCTCCACCGCCGTCAGTTCACCGGCTCATTTACTGTCTCTTCCGCTGGGCTCGTTTCACCCCCTCCTTCCACTTGCTGCCGTGCTGACTCTCCCATGCCGATGAACTGCATGCGGTGACGGCCGTTGGTGGGGGGGGGAGGGTTGTCTCACTAGGCAAACCTCTTTGCTCCACTTTACCCCCACAGCCTGTCGCCACTGCTGGTCTCCGGTCAGGGTCGCTGCCGCCCTTCCTCTTGCTCCTCCAGCTCCAGCTCCGGCTCGCAACTTGCAGCTCACACTCGCCACTCGAAACTCTCACAGGTTCTTTCTCCCAGGATGCACCTGTGTAATCTCACAAATACCAAAGGGTTGACTTCGGAGGATCTTCACAGTATGGCCTGGTGTTTGTTGGTGCGCAATTTCCAGCATGGCCTTGTGCTCCCCACAACAGAGCCCAGTGTCAGACATCTTGTAAGTCCATGTGCACTCCCTGTTAGGTGAGCATGGTTCAGTGTGAGCTTGCTGGGCTATGTAGGTGGGTGAGTATTGTCTGTGACTGCAACTCCCATCATGCTCTTGGCTACACCCCTCTTCTCAGCATGCCCATACTTCCTTCCTGTTGACTCTGCTTCCCTGTGAGTGAGTGTGCCTGTGCTGACAAGATGGCTGACAGTGCTGTCCCGGTGTTTGTTTGGATACAAGTCACAAAAATGGCCATCTGCTCCCCACAGCAGAGCCCAGTGAGAGACATTTTGTAAGTGGCACTCCCTGTGAGGTGTGCATGATTCAGGGTGAGCTTTCTGGCCCATGTGGGTGAGGGATATTGAGCTGTGACTCCTACTCCCATCATGCTCTTGACTGCACTCCCTTCCCAGCATGCCCGGCATTCCTTCCTGTTGACTCTGCTTCCCTGTGAGTGAGTGTGCCTGTGCAGACAAGATGGCTGACAGTGGTGTCTTTAAAAAAAAAAAAATGTTTTTATTCACCACCTCATTTTCTTTTTTACATATATTTCCCCCCCTCCACCCCCCATGTGACGGACAGGTAGACATACTGCACATTAACATCATGAGATTTACATTATGGTTCTCATACTTATATATTCATTCTAGAGAATTTACAGAATATATTCCAGGCATCACGGAAAACAAGCTAAAACAATAACATAAATACATTACAGCATTGACAATACATTAGTTTTGTAAATCCTGCCAGTGTGTAAGAGGAGTCCGGAGTTTCATACCCCTTTTGCGTCGCTGTCTGCCTTTCCACTTATATATAGCTATCTCGATATTATGCACTGCTAAAAGCCTGGGTAGCCACTGTTGGAAAGAGGGTGGTAGCGGGTCAAGCCAAGCCGAGGCTAGGCATAACGGCAAAACAGCCATAGCAACTAATATAAAATTGTGGCCACTCTCAAGGTTATCTGGATCTTCCTCCCCAAGTACCATTGCCTCAAGTTGACAGAGCAACCTCTCTGTGAAGAACAGAAGTTAAAAACCTCTCTATATCTTGTATCAAAGGTGTTAACACCGGACAAGAGGCAAAGATATGAATGGAATCTGCTTTAAATTGGTTGCATCTCGGGCAGCAAGTCCCCTTACCGGTTCCCCATTTTGCGATCTTATCGGGTGTATAGTAGAGAAAAAAACAGGTTTTGTAAAATTGTGCCTGGAGTTTGGTAGAAATAAGAATAGTTTGGGCTAGCTGATAGGAATATAAAAATCCTTCCTTTGAGATCTCAAGTTTACTTTGCCACTTCATTGCCATTTTATTTAAATCATCCGGGAACATGTCCAACAATGACATATAAACCCCACCTATTGAGTGTTTCTTATGGTGTATAATTGTCTCTACTACAGTAGATTCTTCCCCGAGTGTCCTTGCCCCAGGTTTATGAGTTAAAAAGTCCCTGATTTGGAGATATTTAAAAAAATCCCGCCAATCTCGGGCAAATTCTTCCTTCAGAGCATCAAAAGATTTAATCCCCTGAATAGTATAAAAATCCCCTAATTGTGTTATTCCTAAATTATACCATTTGTTTACACAGTTATCCTTAAAGATTATTGGTGGAACAATTGAATTGTTCAATACCGGAGTATAATGTGAGATTTGTCCTATTCCTAATATTTTCTTTACGACTTTCCATACCTTAAAACAGCTATAGAGAGTCTTAAATTTGACCTTTTTATGGTAGCTGTCGTGTACATGCTCCATAAATAGCCATAGCCCGAATTCCCCACAAGTAGCTGAAAGATTGAAGCGGTATGTTCCTCTGTGTTTTTCCCCTCTTGCAATAATTCCTTACTGTAGAGTAATACACATGACCAATAATATCTCCTTAAGTTGGGAAGAGCTAGCCCGCCTCTATCCTTAGGGAGGGTAAGATATTTAAATGCCCGACGGGGTTGTGCATATGACCATATAAATCTAGAAAAGGTACGTTCCTTTACTGTAAACCACTGATTAGAAAATTCTAGGCAAACTGCCCTAAATAAGTATAGTATTTTGGGAAAATACACCATTTTGATTACATCTGCTCTCCCGATAATGGACAGGTGGAGATTGTGTAACTGTCGTAAATCCTTTTGTATTGTGTTCAGCATTGGCTTAAGATTCATGTCCACAACTTCCTCCAGCTTTGAGGAGATTGTGACACCCAAGTATGTCGCTCCCTTCACTACCCTAGGATCATCCATCAAAACTTTTTGATTCAAAACGATTTGCGTCTTCCCTTGATTTAGCACGTAACCGGAAACCAGCCCGAATTTCCTGGCCTCAGTCTCGATGGTCAGCATTGCTACTGCGGGGTCTGCGGTAACTATAGCAATATCATCAGCGTATGCTAATGTTTTTGTAGCATACCCCTGTGATATAATGGGTGTTATGTTGTTATTTTTCTCCAAATAGCGAATAAAAGAATCTATATATTGCAAAGAGCAATGGCGAGCATGGGCACCCCTGGCGAGTTCCCCTGGAGATAACAGTTTTCTTAGTTAGGCTTCCATTAACAGATACAACAGCCCTAGGATTAATATACATTTTTTGTGTCGCCTGAATAAACTTGGTTCGAAATCCCATCATCGCCATTGCTTTCCAGAGAAACTGCCAGCAGACCCTATCAAAAGCCTTTTCTGCATCCAAAAGGATCAGGGCCATAGGGTCTCCTGTAGTTTCTGTTCCATCAAAAAGCGTGATAACCCTCTGGATATGATTTATCGTTGACCTTCCAGGAACAAAACCATGCTGGCTTTTGGCGATTACATTGTGTATTATAGGTGCTATTCGGTTTGCCAAGATTTTGGAGTATATTTTGGAATCAGCGTCTATAAGGGTTATGGGGCGATATGACCCTAGATGTTCTGGGGGTTTCCCATTTTTAGTGAAAATCATGATTTTGGCCCTGGACCAGGAACTGGGCGGTCACCCCCCCCCCCCCCCGGAGAAAATATGGATAAGCAAATCCTTTAAGATATGCTTTATTTCGTCTATAAATGTGCCATAGAACTCCAAGGGGATACTATCCAGACCTGTTGCCTTCCCTTTAGGGAGGCTCTTGACAGCGGTCAATACCTCTTCCATGTTAGGAGCTTCCTCTAGTGCCTGCTGCGCATTTACCTCGAGGCTTCCACCATCACAATTCTCTAGGTATTTTTCAATTTTGGTCGTGTCTCCACTGCCATTCTCCGTATATAGTTCTTTATAAAGCCTCCAAAAGGCTTGCCTAATCCGTTCTGGATCTTTTAACTGCCCTGCCACTGGGTCTATAATCTCTCTAATTAAATTAGCATTGACCTGTTGTCGCATTCGCACCGCCAATTGATGGCCCGCTTGCTCATTAACTTCATAAATTAGTTATTTTTGTGCCGTGGCTTTCCGGATTGTCTTATCTGTAAACATATTAGTGATCGCTGCCTTGGCAACTCCTACTAGGGCTAAGGTGCTCGAGATATCCCCATTTGTGTCCCCATTGGCAGTGGCGCTAACGAGTCCTACTTCTGCTAACATAAGCACATCCTGCAAACTCCGTATCTCCTCTTTCTCCCGCCTGTTTGACCTAAGTGAATATGACATAGTCTCACTCGGACCCCAGCTTTCAAAGTGTCCCAAACAATCACTATTGACGTTCTATCAATGTTTTCAGCTAGGAACTTGGGAATTCAATCTTTCATGTGGAGACAATACTGAGGGTCATTCAGTAATGCTTTTCCAAATGTCCAGAGAGTAGGCTCTGATTTAGCTGGTCTAATAGTCAACGTACCAAAAAGGGGATTGTGGTCAGATAGTACCCGGGGCAATTTAACAGTTTGGCAATTCTTAATTAGTGAATTTTAGAGTAAAATATAATCAATTCTGGCATGCGTGCGGTGTGGATTTGAATAAAAGGTGTAGCCAAGGTCACTGGTGTTGGTGTTGGAACTCTGCCAGCTATCCACGAGTCCATGTACAAGACACAGATCCTTGGGAGAGCAAAATACTTTGAGTTTACGTCCTTTATAGACCCAGTCGTCCTTCAAGGACCAGTTGGTCGGGAGATTTATAGTGAAGTCCCCACAGACCATCATCGGAAGAGGTCAGTGTGACAGTTCTTTAGAGACCTCATCAAAGACCCCAGGGTCATCTGTATTGCTCCCATAAATAGCACACATTGTCATTTTTTGCCCTGTTTGGTAGCTGCATTCGGTGATAGCCCAACTGCCAAACTTATCAGTTTTAGAATTGCTAAACACCAAGCCACTCCCTTTAGCCAGAATAGCAACCCCCCAAATTCTAGCCCCTTGTGAAGTAGCACACACCAGTTTGTACCCTAATGTATTTAACAGCTGGCTCTGAGACCCTTCAATATGCATCACCTGCATACATACAACATTAGCTCCCCAGTTTTGTCAGCCAATTGCAACTGTTTGCCTCTTCTTAACACCTTGGCTGCTATGACTTTTCCCCTCCTATGCTGATGATGGAGATTTCCCATTGTTCATGACGAGCTCAGCTCGTCATAAGCACAGCTCCAGTGTGCCTCATGACGAGCTGAGCTCGTCATGAGCAGCGAAGGGGTTAAGATCGTTCAGACCACACATATTCAGATATAGTATTTTTATCCCAACCATGCGACTAATAGAAAAGTGCCATAATCTTTATCCCAGACCTTCAGGTTTCCTGAGATCCCTATATGTATTTCCCTATGAATTTTTGACAAAGGTTTTGCTAACCTGTCTGTCCGCCCCATTTCCCCCCCACCCACAACCCCCCCCCACCTACATTGGAGGTTACCTGGCTTCGTCGCCAGGGGTGTAGCGTCTGTCCGAAAGTCCCTCCGTGCATCGCCTGAGCCCTCCCCACATGTGTACAAAATGTCATAGAAAACATAATTGGCTATACATAATAATGTGTCTAGTTTCATACAGCCCTATAATCATATTTACCATTTCTAACTTCAAATCCCTTGAGAGCCTTAATAGTATATCTCATAGGGTGAAAAAAAAATAGAGTGAGTTAAAGTAGAGCATAGGAAGAAATAAAAACCATGAAAGTTCATATATCCACTTCATGTCTCATATTTACATCATACTGTATTATCCACTTTCTTTTTTCCTGAAGAGGAAAAAAAAATGTAAGACCATAAGAGTTCATGCACCCAAAAAAACAAGAAAAAAACCCAAAAAATTGTCTAAACGTAATAGTGTGTCTAGTTACTTGTAACCTTATAGTCATATTTACCATTTCTAACTTAAAAATACTTTAAAAGCCTTAATGGTATATCTCGCAAGGTGAAAAAATAGAGTCGATTAAGAGTAGAACATGGAAAAAAAGAGACCGTGAGAGTTCATGTATCCCCTTCATTTGCCATAGTTCCACATTAGCGACTCACTAGTATTATCCATTTTTCTGATCTGCGATTTCCTCAAGATAAGCCCTAGCCTGTATCTCAGAGATAAAGCTTCGGGTAGACCCATTAAAGATAACCTTCAGCCTAGCTGGATTCTGCAGGTACACCGTAGCCCCCAGTTTCTGCAAGGGTTCAAAGAGCTATCTTAATTTCCACCTTCGCTCGACCGTGGCGTGATCGAAATCTGGACGAGTGAAAAAAGTGAACTCTTCAAAAGATTTTTTACTGTTTGGTCTTGCTAGGTCAAACAAGGCTTCTCGAAGCAGGAAATTGCCGAAGAATACCAGCATAGCCCGAGGATGTTGTTGTGAGGCCTGTGCTAGTTTGTTAAGGAACAGAGGGAATCAATGGGCCCTTTGTACCTCTCTGTCCCAGTCCCAGTCCTTCAATTCGTGAAAAGTTTCCTTAAGAAGGGAGATCATGAACTTCCTCAGGTCGTCCTTCTCAATTCCCTCGGGGACCCCTAGAAATCTAATATTGTTCCGTCTCTGCCGGTTTTCTTGCTCTTCCAGTTTCCACAGTAAGTCCTTAACAGTACCTTCATGTTCCTCGTTGGATCTTTTGAGCTTGCTGACATCTTCCTCAAGTTGATCTGTCCTCACCTCAACAGAAGCCATGCGATCCGCAATTTCAGCACAAGTCTTTCCCACTTTCCGGACAGCCCCCTGTAGCTTTTTAGCGGCTAGCCGGGATCATAGACTACCGCTTTTAACCTCAGCTTGGAAGCTCTTGATGGTGTGTAAGATATCTGCCAGAGCAGGTTCTTGGTTGGGCTTCTGCCGTGGATTGCCACTGCTAGCAGAATTCCCCAGCTTAGAATGAGGTGACTCAGAGTTGGGAAGAACCGTAAGCGTTGTTTCCTTGTAGTCCCATTTTAGGTCAGTGTTTTCATCGCTGTTGGAGGATTTGCTTCCCTTGGACTTATGCCGCCTCCGAAGACTCCTTCTCCTGGCTTTTGTTATTAGACCGCCTGTTTTTTGAGGGATCGGTATTGAGACTACTATACCATTTGCCTCCACCCTTGCCCCAACTGGAGGCCGAGACACTGATATATGAGAGTTCCGAGTCCTCAGTCAAAGAATAGAATTTATCCAGAGTTTCAGGTGTCTTTGGCTCACAGATAAAATTTAGAAGATCTAGATTGCAGGGATCAGGAGGCACACTCACAGGGATTAGGCTTCCATTCTGGATGTTGCTCAGGCTGTTAGAGGGTTTTGGGCTCACCCCCTCCCCCTAAATCGGCCCTCCTGCCTGCTGATTTATGAGGATATTATCCCTGGCCACTGAGTCATTAGTGAGGGGGGACGCCGTGTTAGTGTCCTTTAGTGATGGTGATAACAGTGGGGAAGATACCCAACTTTCACTGGCCTTTTTGTTCCCCCCGCTCAGAGTCTTCGCTGCAGGCTCTTCCTTGCGGTTTTCCTCTGCCCAGGGGCCATTTCCACTTCCTTCAAACATTACTTGATTAGGCACCGCAAAGCTTGTGGTTATTAATGGCTGTATACTTTTAGGATTCTTGGTAAGACGTGTATTGGTCTTTTTAGTAGAAATAGTTTTATTAGCCTCGGGCTCTACGTCTTCAATGCCCTTAGTTTCCTCTTTTTTTCCCTTTCTCTCCTATTTTTGGCCTTGCACCCAGGGGCTCAGTTTTCTTCCCTCGTGGCAGGTTGGTAGAAGAGATTTACTGAGATGAGTTTGTAATAGTGCCTCCCTGGGAGAGAGAACTGGGATCTGCTTTAATCTTCCCTCCGCGCCCCCCCTTACCCTTCATGTCGACTCTCCCAGCGCTGAGAAGTAGAAGCGCTATCTTGCAGCTGGCGCTTGCCCTCCGTGTCAGCCTGTGAAGAAATGTTGCTCCGAACGGTCTCTCTGTGCTTCGCCTGAATCGCGAGGCCAGCTCTAGGATCGGGCAGGGGGTGCGCAGGGCAGCGGGGATCAGGGAGTTCAGAGAGATGCGAGGCTCTTCGTGGCGAGAACACCAACACTCCTTCAGCCACCACACGTCCCGGGAGCTAGGGAGAAGTATCAGCGTCATCCCATGGGCTCTTCAAAGGACCGCGGGCCGCTACAATGTTGCCAGGTTAGTTTGGACAGTAGCCGAATTTCGTCATGTGGGGATGCTCAGAGGAGCTGCACTCCGGCACACCTCAGCCGGACGCCATCTTGCCTCCCGGAAACTGTAGTTCTGAAAGTGGTGTCCTGGTGTTTTTTTGGATACAAGTCACAAAAATGGCCATGTGCGTGCTTCACACAGCAGAAGCCAGTGTGGTTGATCTTTGTGGGCTATTTCAATGGAGTGTGAGGCAATGCATTATCCTAGGTGAGTTGTGTGGAGTTTGTGTTAAGGGGTGCGTGGGACTAAACCTGCTGGGAGGTATGGTAAGAGCTTCCAGTCCTCCTTTCAACGCAGCCAGATATCCCATCATGAAACATGCTTCCATTGCAAGGAGGGCAAGTTGTCTTTCAGGATGTCAGGCAGTGGTGCCCTGCTGTCTGTTTGACCACATCTCCCAGGGAGGGGCTGGTCCTCCCCACAGCAGTCCCCAGTGTCATCCATCTAGTGAGTTCTTTTCCACTCCCTGTGATGTGAGCATGGTTCTGAGTGTTGATGATGGGCCAGTTGGTTGGGGTGCATTTTCTGTGACTACAACTCCCATCATGTTTTTGGTTACACTCACTTCCCCAGCATTCCCACAGTTCCTTCCTGGCAGTCAGCTTCCACGTGGGGTGGTGTGTTGCTGGTGGCAAATTGCCTGACTGTGTTTGTTAGTTAGATTAGTGCCACTGCCTTGCTCTATTTGTAGTTAGATTTGTACAAGTCCTGACACAGTTATATATCACTATGTGATGGCAGGTATTGTGTTTGTCTGACTGGCATACACATCTAGGGATGATTCTCTTGTGGGTATTGTGGGTTTGCTAACAGTGCATGGTTTGACTGTCCCGTTGCCAGTGATGTGTGTGTATTGGCAAACAATTTTGAGTATATAGGTTGTGTACTCACCAGACTCTGGGATGTCTGATAGTTCATGTACACTCTCTGGTGGTAGGATGGGCGGCACCTTCTCCTTCCAGGACAATAAGTATACTGGTTTGGCAGGAGGGCCACTGCCGGTGCGATTAGCCAACTCGTGGTCCTTGCAGATGAGGTTCTTGACCCTCCTGCGCACATCATACCACCTGTTCTGGATGTCGCCCTTTGTGCGCAAAATTGGTGCTTGTGCATTCACCTTGTCAACTATCCTCTCCCACATCTTGGTTTTCTGGGACATGGGGGTCTGTTGTACCAATGTACCAAACAACTGTTCCTCTACTCTGATGATTTCATCTACCAGCACTTCCAACTCACTGGCTGTGAACTTTGGATTCTTCTTTGGGGGCATGGTGATGGGTGGTGGTAGGGATTGATGTGTGTGTGTGTGTGTGTGTGTGTGTGTGCATGTGAGGGTGAGTGAGTGTGAGTTTTTGTGTATGTTTGTGAGTGCTTTTAGAGAGGCGCAAATGGTGTGAGGCTTGTGTGATGGATGAGTTGTTGGTGTGTCTGTGGTTGGTGTCTGCTGTTCTGTGCTTGCCTGTCTGTGGGAATTGCAGAGGATCATGGTAGGGAATTTGTGGCCTTTATATGAGTGTGGTTGTGGGTGTGTCTTTGTTCCACACTTTTTTATTTTTTATTTATTGACTTTGGGATTGCTTGTTTGGTCCTTTTTTGTGTTTTTTCATTTGTGTTTTGTGGTCATGAAGGAGATGTTTTTGCGACTGTGACAGACACTGCTGTTGGCTCATGCGGGCTTCTCCGGGTCATTCAGGCTGACTTTCTGATGCTTTTCATGAGTGGGGTACATTTAGGTCGCGGGGGACTCACGTGCTTCAGCTCCCCGTTTTCTATGCGTGTCGGTCCTACGGTTTGTGCTCCATGCAATTTGGTCGCTTTACATCATACTGCGCGTGTCGGACTTCGTGTGTACGTGTCAGTCTTGTTTCCCCACAGGTACGTGTCGGTCAGTGTGAATCCCGTCATTTTTCTGGCCTGATCGCTTGTTTACGTACGGTTCGGTCGTACGGCTTACGGCCGTACGGCTCAGTTGTAAATCTCTGACTTTGCATCGTACTACACGTGGCGTACGGTGCCAGACTGTGTCGGTCGGTCTGAATTCCCGGTCCGAGTTGGACGGAATGTTTTCCGGCCGGAATCGGAATCGGCCCCTGAGTCTGCCACTCTTAGCCTCCTTGTAGAAAAAGGCATTTAGTGTTTCATCTAGAGAACAACTGCGCATTTGCAACCTAAGGCTCCCTGACTATTGAATGGGTCCTTATTCTCGGCTGAGAGCTCAGTACCCGCCCATCGGCTCAGTTGAAGTACCCGCAGGTAGTGTTCCTCTCAGACGACCAACGCTTTTGCTAAAGGACCCTATTATCCTTGAAATCAATCTGGCACACAAAGAGTTAGCATCTTCTAACCAATTAATAGAATTGCCTCAGGTCTTGGACATGGCTATATTCTAAGTATTAGGGCCTTCCCTGCTGTATCTTGCTACCAAGCCTTTCTGGAAGAAAAGTACAGAAAGAAGAATTCATCATCCTCTTACCTGAGTGAAGACTCGAGGCAGCATCTCTTCGGCGATTTTCTGACATGCAAGTATTAGCAGTGAAGGACAGGTTAAAAGAGTTATATGTGACAATGATTGCAATTTTACTAAGTATATATGTGTGTGTGTGTGTGTGTATATATATATTACCTACTGGCGGTCGCCAGTAGGTAGTTATAGTTAGGACCTATTATCCATAGGGAATCCGCAACATTCCATTTGGAATAACTTTGGCGTTGGTTGATGAATCTGCATTAAAATTTCAAAACTTTTCGCCAGCTCAGTTCTGCTCCTTCCCTGAAAGTTTGGGGGTGATTAGTGAAGCGGGGCCGAGAAAAAAGGGGGTCCCAAAACATGTTTTCCCCCCACACGGCCAAGGGGACCTCCCCCCCTGGGCTCTAATTTAATATATGCAGGGGGCTCATGGGGCCCCCGCAGCCCTGGGGACCACCATCCCCTGGGGATTTTGAAAAATGTGGGAGGGGGCCTGTGGCCCCCCTCCTGGAGTCCAAGATGGCCATTGGGACTGCCACCCCCCAGAGCTGGCTCCTGTAGTGTCCCGCTGTGCCCACCCCCCGGACACTGCTGTTTGCAATGGTGGGGCGGGAGCCTCGCGGCTCCCACCCTATCATTTCAAACTGCTTTCCTTTTTGGAAGAGAGAGCGGTCTCTCTCTTCCAAATAGGAAAGCAGATTGCTTTTCCTCATTGGGAGCAACATGTAAGCTGCTCTCCCTGAGGAAAGCGGTACAAAAGGGGGTGGTGATGGATGGAGCATCTGAACCAATCAAACACTCACACCCAGTCAACAGATCTGGGTTTAATCCATCACCGTTCTTTAGCCCACTCTGCCACCCCAGTTCAGACATGGCCATATACAAATCAGTCTGACCCTGTGTCTCATGGGAACAGTCAAGCCCGAACTGCCAAGCCATGCCTTCCCTGGACCGGAAACAAGCTTCCTAGGACCGGTTTCTTACATTACAGCCGTCCTCAGCCAGGCTTGCTTGAATTTGCAGGGTATGCTCAGACGTGAGTCCCTTGCTCACTTTGCCACTGGATTCAAGCACAAGTATTGGAAGACCAACATAATGTGTCTAAGAAGAGAAAAACGTCTGGTAAGACCACAAAAGACTTTATAAAAAATATTACTACATTTAGAAAAAAAGCAAATGTTGAAAGCAGTGAAAATGTTCCAAGCATTTTTTTAATGAAGAGAGTTATTTACAGAGCAATATTTTGTTGCATGCAGTTAACACCATTGGTCGAGCTTATGAGGTTAAAAATGGTTGTCCACTTGAGAAAGTACAAATGGTTTATAGAAATGCAGGAGAAGTGATAGCTTATGAAGTTCTATGCAGACGTCCTAAAGCCCCAGTGTACACTTTGGGTTGTAGTAGTATTTGTAGTGTACCACAAGAATCTATTGATAAATTACGCAATTTCTTACATGCATATTGTAAAAAAAGTGTTAAACAAAAGATGAAGCTGTTGCAAGGACTAGACCCTTGCAGATGGAGAAAATATACTGGTTTGCATGGTCATTGTTTGGCTTGTCTTTCTAGGAAAGTATGTCAAACGTTTTTTCACCATTTCAGGATGTTGGCAGTACATCATACTCAAATGCAGAAGTTAGTGAGAAGATTGTATTATGCAAAAAGTCCAGCACTAAAGTTGAATGAGTTAAACAGTGCTCTTTTGCATGGGTCAGTATCAGATTTGAAGAAGGTTTGTGATGATATTGAGTTTTGTTACTTTAGTGCAGAAACTGAGACATTAATAGAAGAAAATGTTGTAGAGAATGTTGAACATATTTGTACAAAATATTTTGAAAATAAAATTACAAAGTTTAAGGTGATTTCAATTGAAAGGCCAAATTAATCTTGTATTTGTTGTCGCCGAACTCACTACAAAAATCAGACTAGGAGTGTTGATCTGTATTTAAAAAGTGAAAAAGAGAATAATGATACCTGGAAAGAATTTGCAACTTATTTGTTGGTAGAGAATTGTTTTGATTTGGTTTCTGATCAGCGTATTTGTTAATATTGCTATAACAAATTTGATGAGAATAAAATGCCCACTAGAGCTGTTCATAATAATCTAGAGTTGGTTGCTATTCCTCCAGAATTGATAGATTTAAACACCTATGAGTCTATTCTCATTCAATGTGTGCACCAGTTTCAGGCTATTGCTCGTATGGAGCCTGAAATAGGTAAATTGCCTCCTTCAGATTTACAAAGAGGATTAAAAGGAAGAGTTGTGTATTTACCGTTAGATTTAAAGGAAAATATTGAAACTATTGGTGTAGAGAGTATAGAAAGTGAACCACTAGTTTTTCTTGTTAATGGTTTGCTGACTAAGAATAAGAAAATTTGTCAGGAGTTAGTGGATGTTAGGAAAGTGCAAAAGGCAACATTGTACTTGCTAAAGAACAATACATACTGTAAGGATGTTTATATGGGAGAAGAACAAATAGTTTTAGCAGAAGATACTGAAACGTCAAGTGGACAAATTGAAAAAGTGGATATGTTAATATGTGAAGAAATCTATGCACATTACAGGGTGCATCCACTACATTCAAAAGAAGTGATGGGGAACACTCTTGATTTGTTCCAAATGAAAAAATCTAAAGGACATCCCATGAGTGCCTGGGAAGAGAGCTTGGAAGCTCATTGTTTTCCACAGTTGTTCCCAACTGGAAAAGGATTACAATATGATGAATGTCCTGTGCAGATTCCTGTATCTGAATATCGGACAACAAGATTATATGCAGAAGATCCAAGATTTCGACAATGTATCCCTTATATAATTCATCTTTTGTTTGAAAGTGACTTGTCTGAACTTTCATATGCAGTCAACCATATTCTAAAATCTGGAATACATCTGCAAAATGTATCTGCAAAAGATTTTATGGATAAAGTGCACCAGAGAGATGATCATCTAGAATCTCAGCTCATAAATTTGATGGCATGTCAGCGTGGCACTAATGAATATTGGTACCGTCGTCCTTAAGCGTGGGTGCAAAATCTGTTCCGTTCTCGGAATTTGCAGATTTTTGGCAATTTCGCGGTCCGCGAATCCCGCGACTTTGCCCCGAAAATCCGCAAATTCGCAAGCTGGCGAATTTTTTTGCTTGGTTGCGCTTGAAAAATACAATATCGCACCCGCAGCGTTGACTTACCGTGATTCTGTGTTCGCCGAGTTGTTTTTCTCCTGGTTTGCGTTTGCTGCTCCATTTTGGATCTTGCTGCGTGATCGCGCAAGAGTTTTTCGACCGCGATTACGTCATCGCGGCCCGCCAACTTGCACAGCGAGAGTTTAGATGCGGCGCACAGCTGACTTCCGGCGGGAGATTTGAACAGCTTGTGTTCCCGAACTTGCAAAAATTGCAATTCTGCACAAGAAATCCACCGCAGGCAGCATAAACCTTCTGAAAATGATGATTTTGATCAGAATAACTCCTCAGATTGACATTTGGCTGCACTTTTTTGTGCAAGGAGTCCATTTTTGGGGGGGGGTTGGAGTAAGGAAGTGCCCCAGAGTCTCCAACATCTTGTTCCTGTCCAGAAGACTCCTCCCACTGCTTTGTCCATGTCCTGGTCACTTTTGATTTGGATCTGGAGTTGGAAGGATTACTTTTTGTGGCTGCTGCTGGATATTTGTATTTGAGGACTTTTTGGACTTTGGAGTTTGGATCACTTTTGGATTTGAGATTTTACAAGTAAGTTGGTGTTGTTTGTTTGGGGCATTGCAGTTGCTGCAACTAACATTTTAAAACTTTTTCACAACTTTAAAAAAAATATATTGTGGGTAGCCACAGTATCCAGTAGGCCCTGGGTTAGTCATGGGTGCATGATACAACTGTTTCTGTGAGTTTTTTTTAACTTAAATCTCATTTATGTCATGGAATTTTAGCTCACTGTTATATGTGGATTTTTTATTTTTATTATGGGGTACCTGTAAAGCCTCATTAGCCAGAAGGCCCAGGGGTAGTGAGTGGTGCATGGACAACGTCTTTCTGTGGGGTATCTTGAATTTAAACATCATTGAAGGCAGGGATGGCATTGGATTATGGTGATTTTTGTGTGTTTTTCGACTTTATGGGGTGTTGTTGGGGCCTGGCCATGTGGGTGGGGGCCATTTTGAGGCCTGGTCCAGGCAGGGCCTGGCCATGTAGCTGGGGGACAAGGGTCCATTTTGAAGCCAGGCAGTGTGCTCAGGCCTGCACTCAGTTTGCCTTGCTTTCATCCATTATGCCCAGGGGTACTCAGTGGTCGATGGACCAAGCCTTTCTGTGGGGTGTCTTGAATTTAAACATAATTGAGGGTATGGATGGCATTGGACTGTGGTGATTTGTGTGTGTTTTTTGACTTTGTGGGTGCTGTTGGGGCCTGACCATGTGGGTGGGGGCCATTTTGAGGTCTGGTCCAGGCAAGGCCTGGCCATGTGGCGGGGGGACAAGGGGCCATTTTGAAACCAGGCAGTGTGCTTTGAGCCAAAGGCTTGCACCCAGCCTGCCCTGCTTTCACCCATTATGCCTAGGGGTAGTGAGTGGTGCATGGACCAATGCTTTGTGAGGGGCCTCTTGAATTTAACAATCATTGAGGGCATGGATGGCATTGGATTGTGGTGATTTGTGTGTGTTTTATGACTTTTTGGGGTGTTGTTGGGGCCTGGCCATGTGGGTGGGGGCCATTTGGAGGCCTGGTCCAGGCAGGGCCTGGCCATGTGGCTGGGGGACAATCGGCCATTTTGAAGCCAGGCAGTGTGCTCAGGTCTGCACCCAGTTTACCTTGCTTTCCTCCATTATGCCCATGGGTACTCAGTGGTCCATGGACCAAGTCTTTCTGTGGGGTGTCTTGAATTTAAAATCATTGAGGGCATGGATGGCATTGGATTGTGGTGATTTGTGTGTGTTTTTTTACTTTTTGCGGTGTTGTTGGGGCCTGTACCTGTGGGTTGGGGCCATTTTGAGGCCTGGTCCAGGCAGGGCCTGGCCATGTGGCTGGGGGACAAGGGCCCATTCTGAAGCCAGGCAGTATGCCCAGGCCTGCACCCAGTTTGCCTTGCTTTCATCCATTATGCCCAGGGGTACTCAGTGGTCCATGGACCAAGTCTTTCTGTGGGGTGTCTTGAATTTAAACAACATTGAGGGCGTGGATGGTATTGGATTGTGGTGATTTTTGTGTGTTTTTCGACTTTGTCGGTGCTGTTGGAGCCTGACCATGTGGGTAGGGCCATTTTGAGGCCTGGTCCTCGCAGGGCCTGGCCATGTGGCAGGGGAACAAGGGGCCATTTTGAAGCCAGGCAGTGTGCTTTGAGCCATAGGCCTGCACCCAGCCTGCCCTGCTTTCACCCATTATGCCCAGGGGTACTCAGTGGTCCATGGACCAAGTCTTTCTGTGGGGTGTATTGAATTTAAACATAATTGAGGGGATGGATGGCATTGGATTGTGGTGATTTTTGTGTGTTTTTTTACTTTTTGGGGTGTTGTTGGGGCCTGGCCATGTGGGTGGGGGTCATTTTGAGTCCTGGTTCAGGCAGGGTCTTGCCATGTGGCTGGGGGGCAAGGGGCCATTTTGAAGCCAGGCAGTGTGCTTTGAGCCATAGGCCTGCACCCAGCGTGCCCTGCTTTTACCCATTATGCCCAGGGGTAGTGGGTGGTGCATGGACCACCGCTTTCTGTGGGGACTCTTGAATTTAAACATCATTGAGGGCATGAAAGGCATTGGATTGTGTGGATTTCTGTGTGTTTTTCGACTTTTTGGGGTGTTGTTGGGGCCTGGCCATGTGGGTTGGGGCCATTTTGATGCCTGGTCCAGGCAGGGCCTGGCCATGTGGCTAGGGGACAAGGGGCCATTTTGAAGCCAGCCAGTGTGCTCAGGCCTGCACCCAGTTTGCCTTGCTTTCATCCATTATGCCCAGGGGTACTCAGTGGTCCATGGACCAAGTCTTTCTGTGGGGTGTCTTGAATTTAAACATCATTGAGGGCACGCATGGCATTGGATTGTGGTGATTATTGTGTGTTTTTTTACTTTTTGGGTTGTTGTTGGGGCCTGGCCATGTGGGTGGGGGCCATTTTGAGGCCTGGTCCAGGCAGGGCCTGGCCATGTGGCTGGGGGACAAGGGGCCATTTTGAAGCTAGTTTTTCGACTTTTTGGGTGTTTAACTGATGTTCCTCTGGCTTCCTTTGCTTTTAGGTGCACAAGAGAATCATCAGTGCCAGGAAGAAGTCCTGCAGCGGTATGTGCAGCACAACATCACATGACGTCACGTGTGGCCACAAACAACTCTGCAACTCGTGCAACTGCGGCCTGCTGTTCTGACATCTGAAGAAGATGGGCCCAAAGAAAGGTGGTTGTAGCTCCTCTACAAAGAAAGTTGCCACTGTCAGTAAAAAGGATCAGAAGAAGCAAGTGATGCCACTTACCAAGGAGACTGGTGTGCCCACAGACACTTTTCTCGGAAAAAAAAACGCCTGCAGCAGCGGGGTCCGCCGGGGACCAAGCTGGGAGCAGCACCTCTGCTTCATTAGGCTCAGTGCCACCACGCAAGGTCAGGTCCAAGCCCATGAGTGCTGCAGAGGCAGCCACTGTCATTGCTCAATCACCATCGACCAGTGACTTTGGCTCATCGCAAGAAAGTAGCACCCAATCAATGCAGGGCGTAACTCAGCTGACGAGTGTTCAACAACCACAGCCGTAAGGACAACCACAGGTGCAACTAGTACAAGCGCAAGTACATTGGCAAGGAGAGGCGCAAGTACATGCGCAAGGAAAGGCGCAAGTACATGCGCAAGGAGAGGCGCAAGTACATGAGCAAGGAGAGGCGCAAGTAGAGGCGCAAGTAGAGGCGCAAGTAGAGGCACAAGGAGAGGCGCAAGGAGAGGCGCAAGGAGAGGCGCATGGAGAGGCGCATGGAGAGGCTCAACTAGAGGCGCATGGAGCGGTACAACTGCCCACAATGCTTGTTCCTCCAGAAGTAGGGGCACATCAGGAAATCGAGATTCAAGCGGAGGTATCATCCGAGGAAGCCACTCCTCCTGAGGATGATCCATTGCCTTCCAGATCCCCAGCAAGAAAACGGTCAACGAGGGCTACTACAAGTTCTTCTTCAAGCCCCCTTCCTTCTGATGATATTGATGTTGATTGGAACCCACCAATGCAGTCTGAGAGTGAGGCACGCCATGAGCCGACAAAGGTAGCTAAGCTTAAAAGGAAGGTTCCCGCAAGGCTTTCAGTTATGGGTGATGACGACAAACAAGAAGTGGTGTATTCTGCTGCTGATGAACAGTCTGACGACAACCCAGTCATCACAGTCATCACTCCAGCCCCAGAGGGCATGCAGCAGACAGACGTTTTGACCCTATCCCGAATAGCTGCTGAGTGGGATGTGGGTGGCGTGGCACTGGTACCACCACCAACGCAGTTAACTACAACACCAACACGACCTACAGCTTTCATATTTTCTCATCAGAAGGGCGGCAGGGACCTCCATCCAGATCGACCTCCATTACCTTAAGTAGTGGTGCTGTAAGTGAACAACAGAGTCAAATTCAGCCACGCCCATCCTCCACTTCATCTGGCATTGACCCTGAAAGTAGCATCTCCACCAGAAGCAGACATCTCTAGTCCCCAGTTTGGGACTTCTTTAGTGTTAGCCAAAAGGAGGCCAGAGAGGTCATCTCAAAAAACACCACACTATCCAGTGGGAGGCGCACCTAAGTAAGATCCAGAAAGCCAAAAGAAAAACAAATCCAAATGTATCCATTCATTTTGCATCTGATGATGACGAGGGGCTGATCGTTCAGGGGGGAAGTGAAGAAGCGACAGAATTTTTTTCTGGTACATCCAGTACCCCTGGCAGCAGCACTGCAGTGGTAGCACCCACACCCTCTACCCCTGCAACATGTATGAGACACACTAAGAGTCTGGGAGAGACACCAATGCGAAAAAGTACATAAATGAGCCTAACTGGTTTGAAGAAGTCTGCATCATCATCATCACGTAAAACGGTCCAGACCACCATTAGCAGAATGATTTGGTCGGATGAGCCATTTGAACGCAACCACCCTAACGGCACGTCTGTATAAAGCAAAGCTGGCTAAAATGCTAGCACTGGACCTTCTCCCTTTTTCTTTCGTGGAAGGGGTGGGTTTTCTAGAATTTGTGGCAACAGTCTGCCCTAAATGGAAGGTTCCTATCCGGTCCTGTTTTGCCAGAGTTGCTGTTTCAGCACTACATCAAGATGTGCTGGAGGTGATTGGCACAGCTATTCAGAAGAGTGCTGTTTACACTATCCACCTGACAACAGACATGTGGACCAGTTGCCAAGCCCTTGATTACATGTGCATCACTGCACACTGGGTCTCTTTTGCAGGGGTTAAAGACAAGTTAAAAGCAGGTGTTGACAAAGACACAGTTTTTCAAGCTACCCGGAAACATGCAACAGTAGCCATGTTTGCCATGGAGAAAACTCATACTGCACCTAACCTTTTGGAAGAATTTGATAGGAAGGTCTATGAATGGCTGCATCCAAAAAATCGCATGATTGGTTATGTTTCCACGGATGACAGTCAGAAAGTTACTGACCACCTGCCGAAGAACCTGCACACATTTCAGCCATTCTTTTAAGGCCTGTAATAAGCTGAGGAGGATGCAACATGAACGTAGACTGCCAGTCAAAGGACTCATCCAGGAGGTGGCAACACGTTGGAACTCAACCTTTTACATGCTTGAGCGTCTGTCTGAGCAGTGGGGGGTCATCAATGAGTATGTCTATAAACTGGGTTCTACTATGAAAGACATGAGGCTAGAGTTGGAGGAATGGAAGCTTGTTGCAAGCCTGACAGACATGCTTCGTCCGTTTGAGGTTTTCACGCGTGAAGTCAGCAGGGAGGACTGTTCTTTGGGCAAAGCTATCCCATTGTTGCGCATGCTAGAGCACCAACTGAATGCGGTGTCTTCCACATTCCGAGATGATGCTGAAAAGCAATACGCATATCAGTTGGCGGAGAAGTTATTAAGCCGCCTAGTTGACAATGAAAGGCTTAAAACAATACATATAGAACAACATTACATTTGTGTCACTATTCTGGATCCACAGTACAAAAAGGCTGTGGCCAGCAAAGCATTCATTCCTTTTAATGAAGCAGATGTTTCAAAGTACAAACATTGGCTAGCTGTGTCAGCCACTCGGTTTGAAAAAGAGCGGCAGAATATTGAAGGAGCCGGCAGAAGTACTACTGAATCAGCAGGCCATCCGGCATCAAGTTCCATTTCTGAATCTGTGGCCGAAGGGAGTCACTTTCCCTCACAGCTGTTAACGACACCAGCAACCATATCATCATCCGCACCTGCACCAGGCCCAGCCATAATATTGTCGGAAGTGGATTGGCTAACTCATCAAGGGTTTGCTCGTTCCAGTGATGCAAAGGCCACAGATGGTACGCAAAGTGGAGCAACCCTGGAGAACCTTGAGTCAATGGTGCAGGCCTATCTGGATGACCCAATAGAGGTCTTTGTTAATCAGAACCCATTGCTGTATTCAGTGCTTTAAATGGGAAAAAATAGGTGCAGGTACTCATTAAAATGAGCTAGAGGTGTGGCAAGTGGGCGGGGCTAGGGGCGGGGCTAAGGGTAATACATAATTATTTATAATAACTTCTACGCAAGTTGCAGTACATATTAAAACATAATTAAGCAAACTGCAAAATTATAAAATACATTTCACTGCATGGGACTTAATCAGTCCACATTACCAGTGAACATGAAAGAGCACATGAACGATCAAATTGCCTGCCAAAGGGTTGGGCATATACTATTGAAAACACAAAAATGTGTATGAATTGACTCATAAGAAGGGACTGACCCCTTCAGTGAATGTAACCTCAATAAAAAACATGTGTTAAAACATGTAGTAAAAACATACTGCTGATATATATTTAGACCAATTAAGAGGAGACAGTATTTCATGTGGGATACAATCTGAAAATGACATACCAATAAGACTTACTGTCTTATTAATGCATTGCAGAGGGGAGCGATATTCTGAAGCATCCAATAAACAGCGCGCCACAAGATACTACACATACTCACTCAACAGGTAGAGGCAGTCTAATATTAAGCTTAATGAACAACATGCAAGAGGCTGAAAAATACAAATTGTGTAATCTTACAGATAAAATTGTCGGTCTGCATGTTAACATTTATTGCACGACCGGGACTACCAGTCCCATAATGCTTCAGGTTAAAGTTATGCAAGTCTCAACCTGAACAAAAGTAAAATATGAGGCATAACCTACTGCAATTTAACATATGCCTTATGTACAGATCAATTTTCTCATAGAAATAACTCAGGAGAAACCGAATGTTAAACCGCATTTCCTCAGGAAACATGATTGTCTCATTAAGTTCCTAATGCCGGTAATTGGCAAGCAATCATACCAGGAAAAACGGCAACTCACAACTCTGACGTTTTCAGTTGAAATGCCAAAATGTCTCAATGTCCCACTCGGAATATCAGAATACAAAATGGCATTTGTGAAGGTCATAAGTACGGGGTCGAAGGAGGCCAGTAAACAAACAAATTAATTTGAAAAAAACGCTTCCACAGTGTATAGTCACCAGCAAGACGCCAGTTTGCTGTGGCAGGCGTTTCTAGACAAGGAGGTGCAGACCTCATGCTGGCAGTTAGCACTTTCACCTGAATGCTCGTTGCACGCCTAATTAACAGTGCAGGGTCTGCCTAGACACTGCCCTGTTAAACACAGCGTGAAGCAAGCCCTCTCAAACCCCTGCAGTGTGGGGACATTCAAAGGGGCGCCTCTGGACCTTAGCAGCCTCTCTGCCAATATCGACTTCAGAGGCTCAGTGCGACTTCGAGATCCTGACGTGCCTTCAGTCAGAGTACCGGTACTCTCCCTGACTAAAGAAAAGTGCCGGTACTGACGGGTAGAAAATTTGGAAGTGCCGGTACTCAGTACCGGTGAGTACCGGCCCATTTAAAGCACTGGCTGTATTGGTATGGGAAAAGGCCTCTATGGCGACTGATCACCAACCTGGCTCTAAATTATTTGTCTTGCCCACTCGCAAGCATGTCTTCTGAACGTGTTTTCAGTGCTGCTGGTGCCATTGTAACTTCAAAAAGGACCCACCTCTCCCCCAAAAATGTGGAGAGGTTTACACTGATCAAGATGAATCAGCACTTCATACCTCCAGATTACAAAATACGTGAATGCACGCAGGAAGAAGAGGACACCGATTTAGGTGACAGAAGTTCTTCTCTGTTAGCTGACCTACTCCCGTCTTAATTCATAGAGTTTGAGGACGAGCTCTACTTCCCTGACACCGAGGCCTGAAAATTACTTCCTTTTTGTTTCGTCCTTATTCACTTTTATTCCTGTGTGTCTTTCTTTGTTTTGCAACTTTTACCACAACAAAACTCAAATCACCTAATCACAAGTCAATCAGCAGCACTGTCTTAATCTTATTTCCTTATTGATTTGAAGGTGCCGCAGTCTGCCTTCCTGAGGTTCACAAGTTCACAACTCAATCATGCTCCTCTATCCTCCTCCTCCAGACTCCCCCTATCCATTTCCCTCAAGGCAGATGGCTGGATTACGCAGAATAAAGAAACTTTGTTTCGTAGACGAGTCCCCTCAAGAAGGACTGGAATTACTGACTACATGCTTGCTGATTGCTGATAGTTACTTCTGAAATTGACAGGAGAGGCTGCCCTGTGGGCCCTCACTTTCAGAAGAAGATGTGGACAAAAAGTGAAACAGGTAATGAATAATGAGAAGAAGATGGCATGAAGTGGACAGCAATGGCTGTCTGGCTCTGATGAAAGCAATTGCTGTTTGTTTGTTGTGCATGAAATGAATCATATATCTTCTGTTATTATTTAATCTGTTACACACTAAATGTAACTCAAGTCTACTCTGCTTTTTTTTACCTTGTTTAAATTAAATTGTACTTCAACTGCAGATGCCACTACGTTGCATTTTCCAATATGCAAAATGTCCTTGGACTTACTGTTTGCCAATATACCATGATGATTGATTAACCCCTTGCATGGTGATAATGGCAGGGAGCAGTCATAACACACAGTGCTCATGTGCTGATGACGGCTCCCGGCCGTCATGACCGCACCCACGATCGGAATTTGCCACACAGGCGCAGAATCGCGGCAGCATGCAAGGGGTTAAATAATATATTTTTCTTCTTTACATTCACTCACTGTGATGGATGGATCCTCAGCGTTGGTTTACAGAAGAACTATGGCCAATTTGTGAGTGGCAAACAGGTAAACCAGTTTACAACTACTACAGCAGAACTACATGTCTGTCTAGTCGTGGTATGGAGTGGTCGAGGCAGTGTAGTGTTGTTGTTGTCATGCCAGGCAGAGTCCAGACAGCAATTCATGTAAAATTGGGGCTATGTGGCTTGCTGCATACAATTAGATAATATGCTTTGTCTATCTATGACAAAGAGCCTAGGTATGCTACATCAGGTTGCTTCACTCAGAGGTGCCTGCCTTAACCGTCTGCATGGCCCTGCTGCAAGCATGGGCCTAAAATCCGTTCCGCTCGCAAAATTTGCTGTTTTTTGGCGGCAGATTCGCATTCCGCGAATCTTGCGAAATTGCCGAAAATTCGCAAATTCTTGAGCATAACGGATTTTTGGCCCATGCTTGCGGCAGGGCCATGCAGACGGTCAAGGCAGGCACCATTGAGTGAAGCAACCTTATGTAGCATACCTAGGCTCTTTGACACAGACTGACAAAGCATATCTAGGGTTTAGGGTTCAGTGCGGTTTACTAGGGTTTTTGGGTTTAATTTGTTAGGGTTCCCGGAGTCTAGGGCTCAGGGTCCGATGTACGATTCAGAAAAGGGGGTGGTGATGAACAGAGTGTCTGAATTAAGCAGACCACTCTTACCCAGTCCAAAGATCAGGGCTTGATCCATCACCGTTATTTATCTCACTGCACCATCCTAGCTCAGAACCTGGCTATATGCAAATCAGTCTGTCCCTAGCCCAATGCATCATGGGAACAGGGCAGACTAAACTACTAAGCCAATTCTTCACCAGAAAGGAGACAAGCTACCGGGGACCGGTTTCTAGCATTTCAGCCGTCTTCGGCCCGGCTTGCTTGAATCCTGATGGTGCAGTGAGAAAGGGACTCATGTCTGAGTATACCCTGCCAAACCTATAGTGGCCAAAAACGATTCAGAAAAGGGGGTGGTGATAAACAGAGTGTCTGAATTAAGCAGACCACTCTTACCCAGTCCAAAGATCAGGGCTTGATCCATCACCGTTATTTATCTCACTGCACCATCCTAGCTCAGAACCTGGCTATATGCAAATCAGTCTGTCCCTGGCCCAATGCATCATGGGAACAGGGCAGACTAAACTACCAAGCCACTTCTTCACCAGAATGGAGACAAGCTACCGGGGACCAGTTTCTGGCATTTCAGCCATCTTCGGCCCGGCTTGCTTGAATCCTGATGGTGCAGTGATAAAGGGACTCATGTCTGAGTATACCCTGCCACACCTATAGTGGCCAAAAACGATTCAGAAAAGGGGGTGGTGATGAACAGAGTGTCTGAATTAAGCAGACCACTCTTACCCAGTCCAAAGATCAGGGCTTGATCCATCACCGTTATTTATCTCACTGCACCATCCTAGCTCAGAACCTGGCTATATGCAAATCAGTCTGTCCCTGGCCCAATGCATCATGGGAACAGGGCAGACTAAACTACCAAGCCAATTCTTCACCAGAAAGGAGACAAGCTACCGGGGACCGGTTTCTGGCATTTCAGCCGTCTTCGGCCCGGCTTGCTTGAATCCTGATGGTGCAGTGAGAAAGGGACTCATGTCTGAGTATACCCTGCCACACCTATAGTGGCCAAAAACGATTCAGAAAAGGGGGTGGTGATGAACAGAGTGTCTGAATTAAGCAGACCACTCTTACCCAGTCCAAACATCAGGGCTTCATCCATCTCCGTTATTTATCTCACTCCACCATCCTAGCTCAGAACCTGGCTATATGCACATCAGTCTGTCCCTGGCCCAATGCATCATGGGAACAGGGCAGACTAAACTACCAAGCCAATTCTTCACCAGAAAAGAGACAAGCTACCGGGGACCGGTTTCTGGCATTTCAGCCGTCTTCGGCCCGGCTTGCTTGAATCCTGATGGTGCAGTGAGAAAGGGACTCATGTCTGATTATACCTTGGCACACCTATAGTGGCCAAAAACGATTCAGAAAATGGGGTGGTGATGAACAGAGTGTCTGAATTAAGCAGACCACTCTTACCCAGTCCAAAGATCAGGGCTTGATCCATCACCGTTATTTATCTCACTGCACCATCCTAGCTCAGAACCTGGCTATATGCAAATCAGTCTGTCCCTGGCCCAATGCATCATGGGAACAGGGCAGACTAAACTACCAAGCCAATTCTTCACCAGGAAGGAGACAAGCTACCGGGGACCGGTTTCTGGCATTTCAGCCGTCTTCGGCCCGGCTTGCTTGAATCCTGATGGTGCAGTGAGAAAGGGACTCATGTCTGAGTATACCCTGCCACACCTATAGTGGCCAAAAACGATTCAGAAAAGGGGGTGGCGATGAACAGAGTGTCTGAATTAAGCAGACCACTCTTACCCAGTCCAAAGATCAGGGCTTGATCCATCACCGTTATTTATCTCACTGCACCATCCTAGCTCAGAACCTGGCTATATGCAAATCAGTCTGTCCCTGGCCCAATGCATCATGGGAACAGGGCAGACTAAAGTACCAAGCCAATTCTTCACCAGAAAGGAGACAAGCTACCGGGGACCGGTTTCTGGCATTTCAGCCGTCTTCGGCCCGGCTTGCTTGAATCCTGATGGTGCAGTGAGAAAGGGACTCATGTCTGAGTATACCCTGCCACACCTATAGTGGCCAAAAACGATTCAGAAAAGGGGGTGGTGATGAACAGAGTGTCTGAATTAAGCAGACCACTCTTACCCAGTCCAAAGATCAGGGCTTGATCCATCACCGTTATTTATCTCACTGCACCATCCTAGCTCAGAACCTGGCTATATGCAAATCAGTCTGTCCATGGCCCAATGCATCATGGGAAAAGGGCAGACTAAACTACCAAGCCAATTCTTCATCAGAAAGGAGACAAGCTACCGGGGACCGGTTTCTGGCATTTCAGCCGTCTTCGGCCCGGCTTGCTTGAATCCTGATGGTGCAGTGAGAAAGGGACTCATGTCTGAGTATACCCTGCCACACCTATAGTGGCCAAAAACGATTCAGAAAAGGGGGTGGTGATGAACAGAGTGTCTGAATTGAGCAGACCACTCTTACCCAGTCCAAAGATCAGGGCTTGATCCATCACCGTTATTTATCTCACTGCACCATCCTAGCTCAGAACCTGGCTATATGCAAATCAGTCTGTCCCTGGCCCAATGCATCATGGGAACAGGGCAGACTAGACTACCAAGCCAATTCTTCACCAGAAAGGAGACAAGCTACCGGGGACCGGTTTCTGGCATTTTAGCCGTTTTCGGCCCGGCTTGCTTGAATCCTGATGGTGCAGTGAGAAAGAGACTCATGTCTGAGTATACCCTGCCACACCTATAGTGGCCAAAAACGATTCAGAAAAGGGGGTGGTGATGAACAGAGTGTCTGAATTAAGCAGACCACTCTTACCCAGTCCAAAGATCAGGGCTTGATCCATCACCGTTATTTATCTCACTGCACCATCCTAGCTCAGAACCTGGCTATATGCAAATCAGTCTTTCCATGGCCCAATGCATCATGGGAAAAGGGCAGACTAAACTACCAAGCCAATTCTTCACCAGAAAGGAGACAAGCTACCGGGAACCGGTTTCTGGCATTTCAGCCGTCTTCGGCCCGGCTTGCTTGAATCCTGATGGTGCAGTGAGAAAGGGACTCATGTCTGAGTATACCCTGCCACACCTATAGTGGCCAAAAACGATTCAGAAAAGGGGGTGGTGATGAACAGAGTGTCTGAATTGAGCAGACCACTCTTACCCAGTCCAAAGATCAGGGCTTGATCCATCACCGTTATTTATCTCACTGCACCATCCTAGCTCAGAACCTGGCTATATGCAAATCAGTCTGTCACTGGCCCAATGCATCATGGGAACAGGGCAGACTAGACTACCAAGCCAATTCTTCACCAGAAAGGAGACAAGCTACCGGGGACCGGTTTCTGGCATTTTAGCCGTCTTCGGCCCGGCTTGCTTGAATCCTGATGGTGCAGTAAGAAAGGGACTCATGTCTGAGTATACCCTGCCACACCTATAGTGGCCAAAAACGATTCAGAAAAGGGGGTGGTGATGAACAGAGTGTCTGAATTAAGCAGACCACTCTTACCCAGGCCAAAGATCAGGGCTTGATCCATCACCATTATTTATCTCACTGCACCATCCTAGCTCAGAACCTGGCTATATGCAAATCAGTCTGTCCCTGGCCCAATGCATCATGGGAACAGGGCAGACTAAACTACCAAGCCAATTCTTCACCAGAAAGGAGACAAGCTACCGGGGACCGGTTTCTGGCATTTCAGCCGTCTTCGGCCCGGCTTGCTTGAATCCTGATGGTGCAGTGAGAAAGGGACTCATGTCTGAGTATACCCTGCCACACCTATAGTGGCCAAAAACGATTCAGAAAAGGGGGTGGTGATGAACAGAGTGTCTGAATTAAGCAGACCACTCTTACCCAGTCCAAAGATCAGGGCTTGATCCATCACCGTTATTTATCTCACTGCACCATCCTAGCTCCGAACCTGGCTATTTGCAAATCAGTCTGTCCCTGGCCCAATGCATCATGGGAACAGGGCAGACAAAACTACCAAGCCAATTCTTCACCAGAAAGGAGACAAGCTACCAGGGACCGGTTTCTGGCATTTCAGCCGTCTTCGGCCCGGCTTGCTTGAATCCTGATGGTGCAGTGAGAAAGGGACTCATGTCTGAGTATACCCTGCCACACCTATAGTGGCCAAAAACGATTCAGAAAAGGGAGTGGTGATGAACAGAGTGTCTGAATTAAGCAGACCACTCTTACCCAGTCCAAAGATCAGGGCTTGATCCATCACCGTTATTTATCTCACTGCACCATCCTAGCTCAGAACCTGGCTATATGCAAATCAGTCTGTCCCTGGCCCAATGCATCATGGGAACAGGGCAGACTAAACTACCAAGCCAATTCTTCACCAGAAAGGAGACAAGCTACCGGGGACCAGTTTCTGGCATTTCAGCCGTCTTCGGCCCGGCTTGCTTGAATCCTGATGTCGCAGTGAGAAAGGGACTCATGTCTGAGTATACCCTGCCACACCTATAGTGGCCAAAAACGATTCAGAAAAGGGGGTGGTGATGAACAGAGTGTCTGAATTAAGCAGACCACTCTTACCCAGTCAAAAGATCAGGGCTTGATCCATCACCGTTATTTATCTCACTGCACCATCCTAGCTCAGAACCTGGCTATATGCAAATCAGTCTGTCCCTGGCCCAATGCATCATGGGAATAGGGCAGACTAAACTACCAAGCCAATTCTTCACCAGGAAGGAGACAAGCTACCGGGGACCGGTTTCTGGCATTTCAGCCGTCTTCGGCCCGGCTTGCTTGAATCCTGATGGTGCAGTGAGAAAGGGACTCATGTCTGAGTATACCCTGCCACACCTATAGTGGCCAAAAACGATTCAGAAAAGGGGGTGGCGATGAACAGAGTGTCTGAATTAAGCAGACCACTCTTACCCAGTCCAAAGATCAGGGCTTGATCCATCACCGTTATTTATCTCACTGCACCATCCTAGCTCAGAACCTGGCTATATGCAAATCAGTCTGTCCCTGGCCCAATGCATCATGGGAACAGGGCAGACTAAACTACTAAGCCAATTCTTCACCAGAAAGGAGACAAGCTACCGGGGACCGGTTTCTAGCATTTCAGCCGTCTTCGGCCCGGCTTGCTTGAATCCTGATGGTGCAGTGAGAAAGGGACTCATGTCTGAGTATACCCTGCCAAACCTATAGTGGCCAAAAACGATTCAGAAAAGGGGGTGGTGATAAACAGAGTGTCTGAATTAAGCAGACCACTCTTACCCAGTCCAAAGATCAGGGCTTGATCCATCACCGTTATTTATCTCACTGCACCATCCTAGCTCAGAACCTGGCTATATGCAAATCAGTCTGTCCCTGGCCCAATGCATCATGGGAACAGGGCAGACTAAACTACCAAGCCACTTCTTCACCAGAATGGAGACAAGCTACCGGGGACCAGTTTCTGGCATTTCAGCCATCTTCGGCCCGGCTTGCTTGAATCCTGATGGTGCAGTGATAAAGGGACTCATGTCTGAGTATACCCTGCCACACCTATAGTGGCCAAAAACGATTCAGAAAAGGGGGTGGTGATGAACAGAGTGTCTGAATTAAGCAGACCACTCTTACCCAGTCCAAAGATCAGGGCTTGATCCATCACCGTTATTTATCTCACTGCACCATCCTAGCTCAGAACCTGGCTATATGCAAATCAGTCTGTCCCTGGCCCAATGCATCATGGGAACAGGGCAGACTAAACTACCAAGCCAATTCTTCACCAGAAAGGAGACAAGCTACCGGGGACCGGTTTCTGGCATTTCAGCCGGTTTCGGCCCGGCTTGCTTGAATCCTGATGGTGCAGTGAGAAAGGGACTCATGTCTGAGTATACCCTGCCACACCTATAGTGGCCAAAAACGATTCAGAAAAGGGGGTGGTGATGAACAGAGTGTCTGAATTAAGCAGACCACTCTTACCCAGTCCAAACATCAGGGCTTCATCCATCTCCGTTATTTATCTCACTCCACCATCCTAGCTCAGAACCTGGCTATATGCACATGAGTCTGTCCCTGGCCCAATGCATCATGGGAACAGGGCAGACTAAACTACCACGCCAATTCTTCACCAGAAAAGAGACAAGCTACCGGGGACCGGTTTCTGGCATTTCAGCCGTCTTCGGCCCGGCTTGCTTGAATCCTGATGGTGCAGTGAGAAAGGGACTCATGTCTGATTATACCTTGGCACACCTATAGTGGCCAAAAACGATTCAGAAAATGGGGTGGTGATGAACAGAGTGTCTGAATTAAGCAGACCACTCTTACCCAGTCCAAAGATCAGGGCTTGATCCATCACCGTTATTTATCTCACTGCACCATCCTAGCTCAGAACCTGGCTATATGCAAATCAGTCTGTCCCTGGCCCAATGCATCATGGGAACAGGGCAGACTAAACTACCAAGCCAATTCTTCACCAGGAAGGAGACAAGCTACCGGGGACCGGTTTCTGGCATTTCAGCCGTCTTCGGCCCGGCTTGCTTGAATCCTGATGGTGCAGTGAGAAAGGGACTCATGTCTGAGTATACCCTGCCACACCTATAGTGGCCAAAAACGATTCAGAAAAGGGGGTGGCGATGAACAGAGTGTCTGAATTAAGCAGACCACTCTTACCCAGTCCAAAGATCAGGGCTTGATCCATCACCGTTATTTATCTCACTGCACCATCCTAGCTCAGAACCTGGCTATATGCAAATCAGTCTGTCCCTGGACCAATACATCATGGGAACAGGGCAGACTAAAGTACCAAGCCAATTCTTCACCAGAAAGGAGACAAGCTACCGGGGACCGGTTTCTGGCATTTCAGCCGTCTTCGGCCCGGCTTGCTTGAATCCTGATGGTGCAGTGAGAAAGGGACTCATGTCTGAGTATACCCTGCCACACCTATAGTGGCCAAAAACGATTCAGAAAAGGGGGTGGTGATGAACAGAGTGTCTGAATTAAGCAGACCACTCTTACCCAGTCCAAAGATCAGGGCTTGATCCATCACCGTTATTTATCTCACTGCACCATCCTAGCTCAGAACCTGGCTATATGCAAATCAGTCTGTCCATGGCCCAATGCATCATGGGAAAAGGGCAGACTAAACTACCAAGCCAATTCTTCATCAGAAAGGAGACAAGCTACCGGGGACCGGTTTCTGGCATTTCAGCCGTCTTCGGCCCGGCTTGCTTGAATCCTGATGGTGCAGTGAGAAAGGGACTCATGTCTGAGTATACCCTGCCACACCTATAGTGGCCAAAAACGATTCAGAAAAGGGGGTGGTGATGAACAGAGTGTCTGAATTGAGCAGACCACTCTTACCCAGTCCAAAGATCAGGGCTTGATCCATCACCGTTATTTATCTCACTGCACCATCCTAGCTCAGAACCTGGCTATATGCAAATCAGTCTGTCCCTGGCCCAATGCATCATGGGAACAGGGCAGACTAGACTACCAAGCCAATTCTTCACCAGAAAGGAGACAAGCTACCGGGGACCGGTTTCTGGCATTTTAGCCGTCTTCGGCCCGGCTTGCTTGAATCCTGATGGTGCAGTGAGAAAGGGACTCATGTCTGAGTATACCCTGCCACACCTATAGTGGCCAAAAACGATTCAGAAAAGGGGGTGGTGATGAACAGAGTGTCTGAATTAAGCAGACCACTCTTACCCAGTCCAAAGATCAGGGCTTGATCCATCACCGTTATTTATCTCACTGCACCATCCTAGCTCAGAACCTGGCTATATGCAAATCAGTCTTTCCATGGCCCAATGCATCATGGGAAAAGGGCAGACTAAACTACCAAGCCAATTCTTCACCAGAAAGGAGACAAGCTACCGGGAACCGGTTTCTGGCATTTCAGCCGTCTTCGGCCCGGCTTGCTTGAATCCTGATGGTGCAGTGAGAAAGGGACTCATGTCTGAGTATACCCTGCCACACCTATAGTGGCCAAAAACGATTCAGAAAAGGGGGTGGTGATGAACAGAGTGTCTGAATTGAGCAGAATACTCTTACCCAGTCCAAAGATCAGGGCTTGATCCATCACCGTTATTTATCTCACTGCACCATCCTAGCTCAGAACCTGGCTATATGCAAATCAGTCTGTCACTGGCCCAATGCATCATGGGAACAGGGCAGACTAGACTACCAAGCCAATTCTTCACCAGAAAGGAGACAAGCTACCGGGGACCGGTTTCTGGCATTTTAGCCGTCTTCGGCCCGGCTTGCTTGAATCCTGATGGTGCAGTAAGAAAGGGACTCATGTCTGAGTATACCCTGCCACACCTATAGTGGCCAAAAACGATTCAGAAAAGGGGGTGGTGATGAACAGAGTGTCTGAATTAAGCAGACCACTCTTACCCAGGCCAAAGATCAGGGCTTGATCCATCACCATTATTTATCTCACTGCACCATCCTAGCTCAGAACCTGGCTATATGCAAATCAGTCTGTCCCTGGCCCAATGCATCATGGGAACAGGGCAGACTAAACTACCAAGCCAATTCTTCACCAGAAAGGAGACAAGCTACCGGGGACCGGTTTCTGGCATTTCAGCCGTCTTCGGCCCGGCTTGCTTGAATCCTGATGGTGCAGTGAGAAAGGGACTCATGTCTGAGTATACCCTGCCACACCTATAGTGGCCAAAAACGATTCAGAAAAGGGGGTGGTGATGAACAGAGTGTCTGAATTAAGCAGACCACTCTTACCCAGTCCAAAGATCAGGGCTTGATCCATCACCGTTATTTATCTCACTGCACCATCCTAGCTCCGAACCTGGCTATTTGCAAATCAGTCTGTCCCTGGCCCAATGCATCATGGGAACAGGGCAGACAAAACTACCAAGCCAATTCTTCACCAGAAAGGAGACAAGCTACCAGGGACCGGTTTCTGGCATTTCAGCCGTCTTCGGCCCGGCTTGCTTGAATCCTGATGGTGCAGTGAGAAAGGGACTCATGTCTGAGTATACCCTGCCACACCTATAGTGGCCAAAAACGATTCAGAAAAGGGAGTGGTGATGAACAGAGTGTCTGAATTAAGCAGACCACTCTTACCCAGTCCAAAGATCAGGGCTTGATCCATCACCGTTATTTATCTCACTGCACCATCCTAGCTCAGAACCTGGCTATATGCAAATCAGTCTGTCCCTGGCCCAATGCATCATGGGAACAGGGCAGACTAAACTACCAAGCCAATTCTTCACCAGAAAGGAGACAAGCTACCGGGGACCAGTTTCTGGCATTTCAGCCGTCTTCGGCCCGGCTTGCTTGAATCCTGATGTCGCAGTGAGAAAGGGACTCATGTCTGAGTATACCCTGCCACACCTATAGTGGCCAAAAACGATTCAGAAAAGGGGGTGGTGATGAACAGAGTGTCTGAATTAAGCAGACCACTCTTACCCAGTCAAAAGATCAGGGCTTGATCCATCACCGTTATTTATCTCACTGCACCATCCTAGCTCAGAACCTGGCTATATGCAAATCAGTCTGTCCCTGGCCCAATGCATCATGGGAACAGGGCAGACTAAACTACCAAGCCAATTCTTCACCAGAAAGGAGACAAGCTACCGGGGACCGGTTTCCGGCATTTCAGCCATCTTCGGCCCGGCTTGCTTGAATCCTGATGGTGCAGTGAGAAAGGGACTCATGTCTGAGTATACCCTGCCACACCTATAGTGGCCAAAAACGATTCAGAAAATGGGGTGGTGATGAACAGAGTGTCTGAATTAAGCAGACCACTCTCACCCAGTCCAAAGATCAGGGCTTGATCCATCACCGTTATTTATCTCACTGCACCATCCTAGCTCAGAACCTGGCTATATGCAAATCAGTCTGTCCCTGGCCCAATGCATCATGGGAACAGGGCAGACTAAACTACCAAGCCAATTCTTCACCAGAAAGGAGACAAGCTACCGGGGACCGGTTTCTTTCATTTCAGCCGTCTTCGGCCCGGCTTGCTTGAATCCTGATGGTGCAGTGAGAAAGGGACTCATGTCTGAGTATACCCTGCCACACCTATAGTGGCCAAAAACGATTCAGAAAAGGGGGTGGTGATGAACAGAGTGTCTGAATTAAGCAGACCACTCTTACCCAGTCCAAAGATCAGGGCTTGATCCATCACCGTTATTTATCTCACTGCACCATCCTAGCTCAGAACCTGGCTATATGCAAATCAGTCTGTCCCTGGCCCAATGCATCATGGGAACAGGGCAGACTAAACTACCAAGCCAATTCTTCACCAGAAAGGAGACAAGCTACCCGGGACCGGTTTCTGGCATTTCAGCCGTCTTCGGCCCGGCTTGCTTGAATCCTGATGGTGCAGTGAGAAAGGGACTCATGTCTGAGTATACCCTGCCGCACCTATAGTGGCCAAAAACGATTCAGAAAAGGGGGTGGTGATGAACAGAGTGTCTGAATTGAGCAGACCACTCTTACCCAGTCCAAAGATCAGGGCTTGATCCATCACCGTTATTTATCTCACTGCACCATCCTAGCTCAGAACCTGGCTATATGCAAATCAGTCTGTCCCTGGCCCAATGCATCATGGGAAAAGGGCAGACTAGACTACCAAGCCAATTCTTCACCAGAAAGGAGACAAGCTACCGGGGACCGGTTTCTGGCATTTCAGCCGTCTTCGGCCCGGCTTGCTTGAATCCTGATGGTGCAGTGAGAAAGGGACTCATGTCTGAGTATACCCTGCCACACCTATAGTGGCCAAAAACGATTCAGAAAAGTGGGTGGTGATGAACAGAGTGTCTGAATTAAGCAGACCACTCTTTCCCAGTCCAAATATCAGGGCTTGATCCATCACTGTTATTTATCTCACTGCACCATCCTAGCTCAGAACCTGGCTATTTGCAAATCAGTCTGTCCCTGGCCCAATGCATCATGGGAACAGGGCAGACTAAACTACCAAGCCAATTCTTCACCAGAAAGGAGACAAGCTACTGGGGACCGGTTTCTGGCATTTCAGCCGTCTTCGGCCCGGCTTGCTTGAATCCTGATGGTGCAGTGAGAAAGGGACTCATGTCTGAGTATACCCTGCCACACCTATAGTGGCCAAAAACGATTAAGAAAAGGGGGTGGTGATGAACAGAGTGTCTGAATTAAGCAGACCACTCTTACCCAGTCCAAAGATCAGGGCTTGCTCCATCACCGTTATTTATCTCACTGCACCATCCTAGCTCAGAACCTGGCTATATGCAAATCAGTCTGTCCCTGGCCCAATGCATCGTGGGAACAGGGCAGACTAAACTACCAAGCCAATTCTTCACCAGAAAGGAGACAAGCTACCGCGGACCGGTTTCTGGCATTTCAGCCGTCTTCGGCCCGGCTTGCTTGAATCCTGATGGTGCAGTGAGAAAGGGACTCATGTCTGAGTATACCCTGCCACACCTATAGTGGCCAAAAACGATTCAGAAAAGGGGGTGGTGATGAACAGAGTGTCTGAATTAAGAAGACCACTCTTACCCAGTCCAAAGATCAGGGCTTGATCCATCACTGTTATTTATCTCACTGCACCATCCTAGCTCAGAACCTGGCTATATGCAAATCAGTCTGTCCCTGGCCCAATGCATCATGGGAACAGGGCAGACTAAACTACCAAGCCAATTCTTCACCAGAAAGGAGACAAGCTACCGGGGACCGGTTTCTGGCATTTCAGCCGTCTTCGGCCCGGCTTGCTTGAATCCTGATGGTGCAGTGAGAAAGGGACTCATGTCTGAGTATACCCTGCCACACCTATAGTGGCCAAAAACGATTCAGAAAAGGGGGTGGTGATGAACAGAGTGTCTGAATTAAGCAGACCACTCTTACCCAGTCCAAAGATCAGGGCTTGATCCATCACCGTTATTTATCTCACTGCACCATCCTAGCTCAGAACCGGCCCGGCTTGCTTGAATCCTGATGGTGCAGTGAGAAAGGGACTCATGTCTGAGTATACCCTGCCACACCTATAGTGGCCAAAAAACGATTCAGAAAAGGGGGTGGTGATGAACAGAGTGTCTGAACATAGCAAATCAGTCTGTCCCATGGCCAATGCATCATGGAACAGGGCAGACTAGCCGTCTTCGGCCCGGCTTGCTTGAATCCTGATGGTGCAGTGAGAAAGGGACTCATGTCTGAGTATAACCCAGTCCAAAGATCAGGGCTTGATCATCACCGTTATTTATCTCACTGTCTTTCAGCCGTCTTCGGCCCGGCTTGCTGCACCATCCTAGCTCAGAACCTGGCTATATGCACATCAGTCTGTCCCTGGCCCAATGCATCATGGGAACAGGGCAGACTAAACTACCAAGCCAATTCTTCACCAGAAAGGAGACAAGCTACCGGGGACCGGTTTCTGGCATTTCAGCCATCTTCGGCCCGGCTTGCTTGAATCCTGATGGTGCAGTGAGAAAGGGACTCATGTCTGAGTATACCCTGCCACACCTATAGTGGCCAAAAACGATTCAGAAAATGGGGTGGTGATGAACAGAGTGTCTGAATTAAGCAGACCTCTCTCACCCAGTCCAAAGATCAGGGCTTGATCCATCACCGTGATTTATCTCACTGCACCATCCTAGCTCAGAACCTGGCTATATGCAAATCAGTCTGTCCCTGGCCCAATGCATCATGGGAACAGGGCAGACTAAACTACCAAGCCAATTCTTCACCAGAAAGGAGACAAGCTACCGGGGACCGGTTTCTGGCATTTCAGCCGTCTTCGGCCCGGCTTGCTTGAATCCTGATGGTGCAGTGAGAAAGGGACTCATGTCTGAGTATACCCTGCCACACCTATAGTGGCCAAAAACGATTCAGAAAAGGGGGTGGTGATGAACAGAGTGTCTGAATTAAGCAGACCACTCTTACCCAGTCCAAAGATCAGGGCTTGATCCATCACCGTTATTTATCTCACTGCACCATCCTAGCTCAGAACCTGGCTATATGCAAATCAGTCTGTCCCTGGCCCAATGCATCATGGGAACAGGGCAGACTAAACTACCAAGCCAATTCTTCACCAGAAAGGAGACAAGCTACCGGGGACCGGTTTCTGGCATTTCAGCCGTCTTCGGCCCGGCTTGCTTGAATCCTGATGGTGCAGTGAGAAAGGGACTCATGTCTGAGTATACCCTGCCACACCTATAGTGGTCAAAAACGATTCAGAAAAGGGGGTGGTGATGAACAGAGTGTCTGAATTAAGCAGACCACTCTTACCCAGTCCAAAGATCAGGGCTTGATCCATCACCGTTATTTATCTCACTGCACCATCCTAGCTCAGAACCTGGCTATATGCAAATCAGTCTGTCCCTGGCCCAATGCATCATGGGAACAGGGCAGACTAAACTACCAAGCCAATTCTTCACCATAAAGGAGACAAGCTACCCGGGACCGGTTTCTGGCATTTCAGCCGTCTTCGGCCCGGCTTGCTTGAATCTTGATGGTGCAGTGAGAAAGGGACTCATGTCTGAGTATACCCTGCCACACCTATAGTGGCCAAAAACGATTCAGAAAAGGGGGTGGTGATGAACAGAGTGTCTGAATTGAGCAGACCACTCTTACCCAGTCCAAAGATCAGGGATTGATCCATCACCGTTATTTATCTAATTGCACCATCCTAGCTCAGAACCTGGCTATATGCAAATCAGTCTGTCCCTGGCCCAATGCATCATGGGAACAGGGCAGACTAGACTACCAAGCCAATTCTTCACCAGAAAGGAGACAAGCTACCGGGGACCGGTTTCTGGCATTTCAGCCGTCTTCGGCCCGGCTTGCTTGAATCCTGATGGTGCAGTGAGAAAGGGACTCATGTCTGAGTATACCCTGCCACACCTATAGTGGCCAAAAACGATTCAGAAAAGGGGGTGGTGATGAACAGAGTGTCTGAATTAAGCAGACCACTCTTTCCCAGTCCAAAGATCAGGGCTTGATCCATCACCGTTATTTATCTCACTGCACCATCCTAGCTCAGAACCTGGCTATATGCAAATCAGTCTGTCCCTGGCCCAATGCATCATGGGAACAGGGCAGACTAAACTACCAAGCCAATTCTTCACCAGAAAGGAGACAAGCTACCGGGGACCGGTTTCTGGCATTTCAGCCGTCTTCGGCCCGGCTTGCTTGAATCCTGATGGTGCAGTGAGAAAGGGACTCATGTCTGAGTATACCCTGCCACACCTATAGTGGCCAAAAACGATTCAGAAAAGGGGGTGGTGATGAACAGAGTGTCTGAATTAAGCAGACCACTCTTACCCAGTCCAAAGATCAGGGCTTGATCCATCACCGTTATTTATCTCATTGCACCATCCTAGCTCAGAACCTGGCTATATGCAAATCAGTCTGTCCCTGGCCCAATGCATCGTGGGAACAGGGCAGACTAAACTACCAAGCCAATTCTTCACCAGAAAGGAGACAAGCTACCGCGGACCGGTTTCTGGCATTTCAGCCGTCTTCGGCCCGGCTTGCTTGAATCCTGATGGTGCAGTGAGAAAGGGAGTCATGTCTGAGTATACCCTGCCACACCTATAGTGGCCAAAAACGATTCAGAAAAGGGGGTGGTGATGAACAGAGTGTCTGAATTAAGCAGACCACTCTTACCCAGTCCAAAGATCAGGGCTTGATCCATCACCGTTATTTATCTCACTGCACCATCCTAGCTCAGAACCTGGCTATATGCAAATCAGTCTGTCCCTGGCCCAATGCATCGTGGGAACAGGGCAGACTAAACTACCAAGCCAATTCTTCACCAGAAAGGAGACAAGCTACCGCGGACCGGTTTCTGGCATTTCAGCCGTCTTCGGCCCGGCTTGCTTGAATCCTGATGGTGCAGTGAGAAAGGGACTCATGTCTGAGTATACCCTGCCACACCTATAGTGGCCAAAAACGATTCAGAAAAGGGGGTGGTGATGAACAGAGTGTCTGAATTAAGAAGACCACTCTTACCCAGTCCAAAGATCAGGGCTTGATCCATCACTGTTATTTATCTCACTGCACCATCCTAGCTCAGAACCTGGCTATATGCAAATCAGTCTGTCCCTGGCCCAATGCATCATGGGAACAGGGCAGACTAAACTACCAAGCCAATTCTTCACCAGAAAGGAGACAAGCTACCGGGGACCGGTTTCTGGCATTTCAGCCGTCTTCGGCCCGGCTTGCTTGAATCCTGATGGTGCAGTGAGAAAGGGACTCATGTCTGAGTATACCCTGCCACACCTATAGTGGCCAAAAACGATTCAGAAAAGGGGGTGGTGATGAACAGAGTGTCTGAATTAAGCAGACCACTCTTACCCAGTCCAAAGATCAGGGCTTGATCCATCACCGTTATTTATCTCACTGCACCATCCTAGCTCAGAACCTGGCTATATGCAAATCAGTCTGTCCCTGGCCCAATGCATCATGGGAACAGGGCAGACTAAACTACCAAGCCAATTCTTCACCAGAAAGGAGACAAGCTACCGGGGACCGGTTTCTGGCATTTCAGCCGTCTTCGGCCCGGCTTGCTTTAATCCTGATGGTGCAGTGAGAAAGGGACTCATGTCTGAGTATACCCTGCCACACCTATAGTGGCCAAAAACGATTCAGAAAAGGGGGTGGTGATGAACAGAGTGTCTGAATTAAGCAGACCACTCTTACCCAGTCCAAAGATCAGGGCTTGATCCATCTCCGTTATTTATCTCACTGCACCATCCTAGCTCAGAACCTGGCTATATGCACATCAGTCTGTCCCTGGCCCAATGCATCATGGGAACAGGGCAGACTAAACTACCAAGCCAATTCTTCACCAGAAAGGAGACAAGCTACCGGGGACCGGTTTCTGGCATTTCAGCCATCTTCGGCCCGGCTTGCTTGAATCCTGATGGTGCAGTGAGAAAGGGACTCATGTCTGAGTATACCCTGCCACACCTATAGTGGCCAAAAACGATTCAGAAAATGGGGTGGTGATGAACAGAGTGTCTGAATTAAGCAGACCTCTCTCACCCAGTCCAAAGATCAGGGCTTGATCCATCACCGTTATTTATCTCACTGCACCATCCTAGCTCAGAACCTGGCTATATGCAAATCAGTCTGTCCCTGGCCCAATGCATCATGGGAACAGGGCAGACTAAACTACCAAGCCAATTCTTCACCAGAAAGGAGACAAGCTACCGGGGACCGGTTTCTGGCATTTCAGCCGTCTTCGGCCCGGCTTGCTTGAATCCTGATGGTGCAGTGAGAAAGGGACTCATGTCTGAGTATACCCTGCCACACCTATAGTGGCCAAAAACGATTCAGAAAAGGGGGTGGTGATGAACAGAGTGTCTGAATTAAGCAGACCACTCTTACCCAGTCCAAAGATCAGGGCTTGATCCATCACCGTTATTTATCTCACTGCACCATCCTAGCTCAGAACCTGGCTATATGCAAATCAGTCTGTCCCTGGCCCAATGCATCATGGGAACAGGGCAGACTAAACTACCAAGCCAATTCTTCACCAGAAAGGAGACAAGCTACCGGGGACCGGTTTCTGGCATTTCAGCCGTCTTCGGCCCGGCTTGCTTGAATCCTGATGGTGCAGTGAGAAAGGGACTCATGTCTGAGTATACCCTGCCACACCTATAGTGGCCAAAAACGATTCAGAAAAGGGGGTGGTGATGAACAGAGTGTCTGAATTAAGCAGACCACTCTTACCCAGTCCAAAGATCAGGGCTTGATCCATCACCGTTATTTATCTCACTGCACCATCCTAGCTCAGAACCTGGCTATATGCAAATCAGTCTGTCCCTGGCCCAATGCATCATGGGAACAGGGCAGACTAAACTACCAAGCCAATTCTTCACCATAAAGGAGACAAGCTACCCGGGACCGGTTTCTGGCATTTCAGCCGTCTTCGGCGCGGCTTGCTTGAATCCTGATGGTGCAGTGAGAAAGGGACTCATGTCTGAGTATACCCTGCCACACCTATAGTGGCCAAAAACGATTCAGAAAAGGGGGTGGTGATGAACAGAGTGTCTGAATTGAGCAGACCACTCTTACCCAGTCCAAAGATCAGGGCTTGATCCATCACCGTTATTTATCTAATTGCACCATCCTAGCTCAGAACCTGGCTATATGCAAATCAGTCTGTCCCTGGCCCAATGCATCATGGGAACAGGGCAGACTAGACTACCAAGCCAATTCTTCACCAGAAAGGAGACAAGCTACCGGGGACCGGTTTCTGGCATTTCAGCCGTCTTCGGCCCGGCTTGCTTGAATCCTGATGGTGCAGTGAGAAAGGGACTCATGTCTGAGTATACCCTGCCACACCTATAGTGGCCAAAAACGATTCAGAAAAGGGGGTGGTGATGAACAGAGTGTCTGAATTAAGCAGACCACTCTTTCCCAGTCCAAAGATCAGGGCTTGATCCATCACCGTTATTTATCTCACTGCACCATCCTAGCTCAGAACCTGGCTATATGCAAATCAGTCTGTCCCTGGCCCAATGCATCATGGGAACAGGGCAGACTAAACTACCAAGCCAATTCTTCACCAGAAAGGAGACAAGCTACCGGGGACCGGTTTCTGGCATTTCAGCCGTCTTCGGCCCGGCTTGCTTGAATCCTGATGGTGCAGTGAGAAAGGGACTCATGTCTGAGTATACCCTGCCACACCTATAGTGGCCAAAAACGATTCAGAAAAGGGGGTGGTGATGAACAGAGTGTCTGAATTAAGCAGACCACTCTTACCCAGTCCAAAGATCAGGGCTTGATCCATCACTGTTATTTATCTCACTGCACCATCCTAGCTCAGAACCTGGCTATATGCAAATCAGTCTGTCCCTGGCCCAATGCATCATGGGAACAGGGCAGACTAAACTACCAAGCCAATTCTTCACCAGAAAGGAGACAAGCTACCGGGGACCGGTTTCTGGCATTTCAGCCGTCTTCGGCCCGGCTTGCTTTAATCCTGATGGTGCAGTGAGAAAGGGACTCATGTCTGAGTATACCCTGCCACACCTATAGTGGCCAAAAACGATTCAGAAAAGGGGGTGGTGATGAACAGAGTGTCTGAATTAAGCAGACCACTCTTACCCAGTCCAAAGATCAGGGCTTGATCCATCTCCGTTATTTATCTCACTGCACCATCCTAGCTCAGAACCTGGCTATATGCACATCAGTCTGTCCCTGGCCCAATGCATCATGGGAACAGGGCAGACTAAACTACCAAGCCAATTCTTCACCAGAAAGGAGACAAGCTACCGGGGACCGGTTTCTGGCATTTCAGCCATCTTCGGCCCGGCTTGCTTGAATCCTGATGGTGCAGTGAGAAAGGGACTCATGTCTGAGTATACCCTGCCACACCTATAGTGGCCAAAAACGATTCAGAAAATGGGGTGGTGATGAACAGAGTGTCTGAATTAAGCAGACCTCTCTCACCCAGTCCAAAGATCAGGGCTTGATCCATCACCGTTATTTATCTCACTGCACCATCCTAGCTCAGAACCTGGCTATATGCAAATCAGTCTGTCCCTGGCCCAATGCATCATGGGAACAGGGCAGACTAAACTACCAAGCCAATTCTTCACCAGAAAGGAGACAAGCTACCGGGGACCGGTTTCTGGCATTTCAGCCGTCTTCGGCCCGGCTTGCTTGAATCCTGATGGTGCAGTGAGAAAGGGACTCATGTCTGAGTATACCCTGCCACACCTATAGTGGCCAAAAACGATTCAGAAAAGGGGGTGGTGATGAACAGAGTGTCTGAATTAAGCAGACCACTCTTACCCAGTCCAAAGATCAGGGCTTGATCCATCACCGTTATTTATCTCACTGCACCATCCTAGCTCAGAACCTGGCTATATGCAAATCAGTCTGTCTCTGGCCCAATGCATCATGGGAACAGGGCAGACTAAACTACCAAGCCAATTCTTCACCAGAAAGGAGACAAGCTACCGGGGACCGGTTTCTGGCATTTCAGCCGTCTTCGGCCCGGCTTGCTTGAATCCTGATGGTGCAGTGAGAAAGGGACTCATGTCTGAGTATACCCTGCCACACCTATAGTGGCCAAAAACGATTCAGAAAAGGGGGTGGTGATGAACAGAGTGTCTGAATTAAGCAGACCACTCTTACCCAGTCCAAAGATCAGGGCTTGATCCATCACCGTTATTTATCTCACTGCACCATCCTAGCTCAGAACCTGGCTATATGCAAATCAGTCTGTCCCTGGCCCAATGCATCATGGGAACAGGGCAGACTAAACTACCAAGCCAATTCTTCACCATAAAGGAGACAAGCTACCCGGGACCGGTTTCTGGCATTTCAGCCGTCTTCGGCCCGGCTTGCTTGAATCCTGATGGTGCAGTGAGAAAGGGACTCATGTCTGAGTATACCCTGCCACACCTATAGTGGCCAAAAACGATTCAGAAAAGGGGGTGGTGATGAACAGAGTGTCTGAATTGAGCAGACCACTCTTACCCAGTCCAAAGATCAGGGCTTGATCCATCACCGTTATTTATCTAATTGCACCATCCTAGCTCAGAACCTGGCTATATGCAAATCAGTCTGTCCCTGGCCCAATGCATCATGGGAACAGGGCAGACTAGACTACCAAGCCAATTCTTCACCAGAAAGGAGACAAGCTACCGGGGACCGGTTTCTGGCATTTCAGCCGTCTTCGGCCCGGCTTGCTTGAATCCTGATGGTGCAGTGAGAAAGGGACTCATGTCTGAGTATACCCTGCCACACCTATAGTGGCCAAAAACGATTCAGAAAAGGGGGTGGTGATGAACAGAGTGTCTGAATTAAGCAGACCACTCTTTCCCAGTCCAAAGATCAGGGCTTGATCCATCACCGTTATTTATCTCACTGCACCATCCTAGCTCAGAACCTGGCTATATGCAAATCAGTCTGTCCCTGGCCCAATGCATCATGGGAACAGGGCAGACTAAACTACCAAGCCAATTCTTCACCAGAAAGGAGACAAGCTACCGGGGACCGGTTTCTGGCATTTCAGCCGTCTTCGGCCCGGCTTGCTTGAATCCTGATGGTGCAGTGAGAAAGGGACTCATGTCTGAGTATACCCTGCCACACCTATAGTGGCCAAAAACGATTCAGAAAAGGGGGTGGTGATGAACAGAGTGTCTGAATTAAGCAGACCACTCTTACCCAGTCCAAAGATCAGGGCTTGATCCATCACCGTTATTTATCTCACTGCACCATCCTAGCTCAGAACCTGGCTATATGCAAATCAGTCTGTCCCTGGCCCAATGCATCGTGCGAACAGGGCAGACTAAACTACCAAGCCAATTCTTCACCAGAAAGGAGACAAGCTACCGCGGACCGGTTTCTGGCATTTCAGCCGTCTTCGGCCCGGCTTGCTTGAATCCTGATGGTGCAGTGAGAAAGGGACTCATGTCTGAGTATACCCTGCCACACCTATAGTGGCCAAAAACGATTCAGAAAAGGGGGTGGTGATGAACAGAGTGTCTGAATTAAGCAGACCACTCTTACCCAGTCCAAAGATCAGGGCTTGATCCATCTCCGTTATTTATCTCACTGCACCATCCTAGCTCAGAACATGGCTATATGCACATCAGTCTGTCCCTGGCCCAATGCATCATGGGAACAGGGCAGACTAAACTACCAAGCCAATTCTTCACCAGAAAGGAGACAAGCTACCGGGGACCGGTTTCCGGCATTTCAGCCATCTTCGGCCCGGCTTGCTTGAATCCTGATGGTGCAGTGAGAAAGGGACTCATGTCTGAGTATACCCTGCCACACCTATAGTGGCCAAAAACGATTCAGAAAATGGGGTGGTGATGAACAGAGTGTCTGAATTAAGCAGACCACTCTCACCCAGTCCAAAGATCAGGGCTTGATCCATCACCGTTATTTATCTCACTGCACCATCCTAGCTCAGAACCTGGCTATATGCAAATCAGTCTGTCCCTGGCCCAATGCATCATGGGAACAGGGCAGACTAAACTACCAAGCCAATTCTTCACCAGAAAGGAGACAAGCTACCGGGGACCGGTTTCTGGCATTTCAGCCGTCTTCGGCCCGGCTTGCTTGAATCCTGATGGTGCAGTGAGAAAGGGACTCATGTCTGAGTATACCCTGCCACACCTATAGTGGCCAAAAACGATTCAGAAAAGGGGGTGGTGATGAACAGAGTGTCTGAATTAAGCAGACCACTCTTACCCAGTCCAAAGATCAGGGCTTGATCCATCACCGTTATTTATCTCACTGCACCATCCTAGCTCAGAACCTGGCTATATGCAAATCAGTCTGTCCCTGGCCCAATGCATCATGGGAACAGGGCAGACTAAACTACCAAGCCAATTCTTCACCAGAAAGGAGACAAGCTACCGGGGACCGGTTTCTGGCATTTCAGCCGTCTTCGGCCCGGCTTGCTTGAATCCTGATGGTGCAGTGAGAAAGGGACTCATGTCTGAGTATACCCTGCCACACCTATAGTGGCCAAAAACGATTCAGAAAAGGGGGTGGTGATGAACAGAGTGTCTGAATTGAGCAGACCACTCTTACCCAGTCCAAAGATCAGGGCTTGATCCATCACCGTTATTTATCTCACTGCACCATCCTAGCTCAGAACCTGGCTATATGCAAATCAGTCTGTCCCTGGCCCAATGCATCATGGGAAAAGGGCAGACTAGACTACCAAGCCAATTCTTCACCAGAAAGGAGACAAGCTATCGGGGACCGGTTTCTGGCATTTCAGCCGTCTTCGGCCCGGCTTGCTTGAATCCTGATGGTGCAGTGAGAAAGCGACTCATGTCTGAGTATACCCTGCCACACCTATAGTGGCCAAAAACGATTCAGAAAAGTGGGTGGTGATGAACAGAGTGTCTGAATTAAGCAGACCACTCTTTCCCAGTCCAAATATCAGGGCTTGATCCATCACTGTTATTTATCTCACTGCACCATCCTAGCTCAGAACCTGGCTATTTGCAAATCAGTCTGTCCCTGGCCCAATGCATCATGGGAACAGGGCAGACTAAACTACCAAGCCAATTCTTCACCAGAAAGGAGACAAGCTACTGGGGACCGGTTTCTGGCATTTCAGCCGTCTTCGGCCCGGCTTGCTTGAATCCTGATGGTGCAGTGAGAAAGGGACTCATGTCTGAGTATACCCTGCCACACCTATAGTGGCCAAAAACGATTAAGAAAAGGGGGTGGTGATGAACAGAGTGTCTGAATTAAGCAGACCACTCTTACCCAGTCCAAAGATCAGGGCTTGATCCATCACCGTTATTTATCTCACTGCACCATCCTAGCTCAGAACCTGGCTATATGCAAATCAGTCTGTCCCTGGCCCAATGCATCGTGGGAACAGGGCAGACTAAACTACCAAGCCAATATTTCACCAGAAAGGAGACAAGCTACCGCGGACCGGTTTCTGGCATTTCAGCCGTCTTCGGCCCGGCTTGCTTGAATCCTGATGGTGCAGTGAGAAAGGGACTCATGTCTGAGTATACCCTGCCACACCTATAGTGGCCAAAAACGATTCAGAAAAGGGGGTGGTGATGAACAGAGTGTCTGAATTAAGAAGACCACTCTTACCCAGTCCAAAGATCAGGGCTTGATCCATCACTGTTATTTATCTCACTGCACCATCCTAGCTCAGAACCTGGCTATATGCAAATCAGTCTGTCCCTGGCCCAATGCATCATGGGAACAGGGCAGACTAAACTACCAAGCCAATTCTTCACCAGAAAGGAGACAAGCTACCGGGGACCGGTTTCTGGCATTTCAGCCGTCTTCGGCCCGGCTTGCTTGAATCCTGATGGTGCAGTGAGAAAGGGACTCATGTCTGAGTATACCCTGCCACACCTATAGTGGCCAAAAACGATTCAGAAAAGGGGGTGGTGATGAACAGAGTGTCTGAATTAAGCAGACCACTCTTACCCAGTCCAAAGATCAGGGCTTGATCCATCACCGTTATTTATCTCACTGCACCATCCTAGCTCAGAACCTGGCTATATGCAAATCAGTCTGTCCCTGGCCCAATGCATCATGGGAACAGGGCAGACTAAACTACCAAGCCAATTCTTCACCAGAAAGGAGACAAGCTACCGGGGACCGGTTTCTGGCATTTCAGCCGTCTTCGGCCCGGCTTGCTTGAATCCTGATGGTGCAGTGAGAAAGGGACTCATGTCTGAGTATACCCTGCCACACCTATAGTGGCCAAAAACGATTCAGAAAAGGGGGTGGTGATGAACAGAGTGTCTGAATTGAGCAGACCACTCTTACCCAGTCCAAAGATCAGGGCTTGATCCATCACCGTTATTTATCTCACTGCACCATCCTAGCTCAGAACCTGGCTATATGCAAATCAGTCTGTCCCTGGCCCAATGCATCATGGGAAAAGGGCAGACTAGACTACCAAGCCAATTCTTCACCAGAAAGGAGACAAGCTATCGGGGACCGGTTTCTGGCATTTCAGCCGTCTTCGGCCCGGCTTGCTTGAATCCTGATGGTGCAGTGAGAAAGCGACTCATGTCTGAGTATACCCTGCCACACCTATAGTGGCCAAAAACGATTCAGAAAAGTGGGTGGTGATGAACAGAGTGTCTGAATTAAGCAGACCACTCTTTCCCAGTCCAAATATCAGGGCTTGATCCATCACTGTTATTTATCTCACTGCACCATCCTAGCTCAGAACCTGGCTATTTGCAAATCAGTCTGTCCCTGGCCCAATGCATCATGGGAACAGGGCAGACTAAACTACCAAGCCAATTCTTCACCAGAAAGGAGACAAGCTACTGGGGACCGGTTTCTGGCATTTCAGCCGTCTTCGGCCCGGCTTGCTTGAATCCTGATGGTGCAGTGAGAAAGGGACTCATGTCTGAGTATACCCTGCCACACCTATAGTGGCCAAAAACGATTAAGAAAAGGGGATGGTGATGAACAGAGTGTCTGAATTAAGCAGACCACTCTTACCCAGTCCAAAGATCAGGGCTTGATCCATCACCGTTATTTATCTCACTGCACCATCCTAGCTCAGAACCTGGCTATATGCAAATCAGTCTGTCCCTGGCCCAATGCATCGTGGGAACAGGGCAGACTAAACTACCAAGCCAATATTTCACCAGAAAGGAGACAAGCTACCGCGGACCGGTTTCTGGCATTTCAGCCGTCTTCGGCCCGGCTTGCTTGAATCCTGATGGTGCAGTGAGAAAGGGACTCATGTCTGAGTATACCCTGCCACACCTATAGTGGCCAAAAACGATTCAGAAAAGGGGGTGGTGATGAACAGAGTGTCTGAATTAAGAAGACCACTCTTACCCAGTCCAAAGATCAGGGCTTGATCCATCACTGTTATTTATCTCACTGCACCATCCTAGCTCAGAACCTGGCTATATGCAAATCAGTCTGTCCCTGGCCCAATGCATCATGGGAACAGGGCAGACTAAACTACCAAGCCAATTCTTCACCAGAAAGGAGACAAGCTACCGGGGACCGGTTTCTGGCATTTCAGCCGTCTTCGGCCCGGCTTGCTTGAATCCTGATGGTGCAGTGAGAAAGGGACTCATGTCTGAGTATACCCTGCCACACCTATAGTGGCCAAAAACGATTCAGAAAAGGGGGTGGTGATGAACAGAGTGTCTGAATTAAGCAGACCACTCTTACCCAGTCCAAAGATCAGGGCTTGATCCATCACCGTTATTTATCTCACTGCACCATCCTAGCTCAGAACCTGGCTATATGCAAATCAGTCTGTCCCTGGCCCAATGCATCATGGGAACAGGGCAGACTAAACTACCAAGCCAATTCTTCACCAGAAAGGAGACAAGCTACCGGGGACCGGTTTCTGGCATTTCAGCCGTCTTCGGCCCGGCTTGCTTGAATCCTGATGGTGCAGTGAGAAAGGGACTCATGTGTGAGTATACCCTGCCACACCTATAGTGGCCAAAAACGATTCAGAAAAGGGGGTGGTGATGAACAGAGTGTCTGAATTAAGCAGACCACTCTTACCCAGTCCAAAGATCAGGGCTTGATCCATCTCCGTTATTTATCTCACTGCACCATCCTAGCTCAGAACCTGGCTATATGCACATCAGTCTGTCCCTGGCCCAATGCATCATGGGAACAGGGCAGACTAAACTACCAAGCCAATTCTTCACCAGAAAGGAGACAAGCTACCGGGGACCGGTTTCTGGCATTTCAGCCATCTTCGGCCCGGCTTGCTTGAATCCTGATGGTGCAGTGAGAAAGGGACTCATGTCTGAGTATACCCTGCCACACCTATAGTGGCCAAAAACGATTCAGAAAATGGGGTGGTGATGAACAGAGTGTCTGAATTAAGCAGACCTCTCTCACCCAGTCCAAAGATCAGGGCTTGATCCATCACCGTTATTTATCTCACTGCACCATCCTAGCTCAGAACCTGGCTATATGCAAATCAGTCTGTCCCTGGCCCAATGCATCATGGGAACAGGGCAGACTAAACTACCAAGCCAATTCTTCACCAGAAAGGAGACAAGCTACCGGGGACCGGTTTCTGGCATTTCAGCCGTCTTCGGCCCGGCTTGCTTGAATCCTGATGGTGCAGTGAGAAAGGGACTCATGTCTGAGTATACCCTGCCACACCTATAGTGGCCAAAAACGATTCAGAAAAGGGGGTGGTGATGAACAGAGTGTCTGAATTAAGCAGACCACTCTTACCCAGTCCAAAGATCAGGGCTTGATCCATCACCGTTATTTATCTCACTGCACCATCCTAGCTCAGAACCTGGCTATATGCAAATCAGTCTGTCCCTGGCCCAATGCATCATGGGAACAGGGCAGACTAAACTACCAAGCCAATTCTTCACCAGAAAGGAGACAAGCTACCGGGGACCGGTTTCTGGCATTTCAGCCGTCTTCGGCCCGGCTTGCTTGAATCCTGATGGTGCAGTGAGAAAGGGACTCATGTCTGAGTATACCCTGCCACACCTATAGTGGCCAAAAACGATTCAGAAAAGGGGGTGGTGATGAACAGAGTGTCTGAATTAAGCAGACCACTCTTACCCAGTCCAAAGATCAGGGCTTGATCCATCACCGTTATTTATCTCACTGCACCATCCTAGCTCAGAACCTGGCTATATGCAAATCAGTCTGTCCCTGGCCCAATGCATCATGGGAACAGGGCAGACTAAACTACCAAGCCAATTCTTCACCATAAAGGAGACAAGCTACCCGGGACCGGTTTCTGGCATTTCAGCCGTCTTCGGCCCGGCTTGCTTGAATCCTGATGGTGCAGTGAGAAAGGGACTCATGTCTGAGTATACCCTGCCACACCTATAGTGGCCAAAAACGATTCAGAAAAGGGGGTGGTGATGAACAGAGTGTCTGAATTGAGCAGACCACTCTTACCCAGTCCAAAGAGCAGGGCTTGATCCATCACCGTTATTTATCTAATTGCACCATCCTAGCTCAGAACCTGGCTATATGCAAATCAGTCTGTCCCTGGCCCAATGCATCATGGGAACAGGGCAGACTAGACTACCAAGCCAATTCTTCACCAGAAAGGAGACAAGCTACCGGGGACCGGTTTCTGGCATTTCAGCCGTCTTCGGCCCGGCTTGCTTGAATCCTGATGGTGCAGTGAGAAAGGGACTCATGTCTGAGTATACCCTGCCACACCTATAGTGGCCAAAAACGATTCAGAAAAGGGGGTGGTGATGAACAGAGTGTCTGAATTAAGCAGACCACTCTTTCCCAGTCCAAAGATCAGGGCTTGATCCATCACCGTTATTTATCTCACTGCACCATCCTAGCTCAGAACCTGGCTATATGCAAATCAGTCTGTCCCTGGCCCAATGCATCATGGGAACAGGGCAGACTAAACTACCAAGCCAATTCTTCACCAGAAAGGAGACAAGCTACCGGGGACCGGTTTCTGGCATTTCAGCCGTCTTCGGCCCGGCTTGCTTGAATCCTGATGGTGCAGTGAGAAAGGGACTCATGTCTGAGTATACCCTGCCACACCTATAGTGGCCAAAAACGATTCAGAAAAGGGGGTGGTGATGAACAGAGTGTCTGAATTAAGCAGACCACTCTTACCCAGTCCAAAGATCAGGGCTTGATCCATCACCGTTATTTATCTCACTGCACCATCCTAGCTCAGAACCTGGCTATATGCAAATCAGTCTGTCCCTGGCCCAATGCATCGTGGGAACAGGGCAGACTAAACTACCAAGCCAATTCTTCACCAGAAAGGAGACAAGCTACCGCGGACCGGTTTCTGGCATTTCAGCCGTCTTCGGCCCGGCTTGCTTGAATCCTGATGGTGCAGTGAGAAAGGGACTCATGTCTGAGTATACCCTGCCACACCTATAGTGGCCAAAAACGATTCAGAAAAGGGGGTGGTGATGAACAGAGTGTCTGAATTAAGAAGACCACTCTTACCCAGTCCAAAGATCAGGGCTTGATCCATCACCGTTATTTATCTCACTGCACCATCCTAGCTCAGAACCTGGCTATATGCAAATCAGTCTGTCCCTGGCCCAATGCATCATGGGAACAGGGCAGACTAAACTACCAAGCCAATTCTTCACCAGAAAGGAGACAAGCTACCGGGGACCGGTTTCTGGCATTTCAGCCGTCTTCGGCCCGGCTTGCTTGAATCCTGATGGTGCAGTGAGAAAGGGACTCATGTCTGAGTATACCCTGCCACACCTATAGTGGCCAAAAACGATTCAGAAAAGGGGGTGGTGATGAACAGAGTGTCTGAATTAAGCAGACCACTCTTACCCAGTCCAAAGATCAGGGCTTGATCCATCACCGTTATTTATCTCACTGCACCATCCTATCTCAGAACCTGGCTATATGCAAATCATTCTGTCCCTGGCCCAATGCATCCTGGGAACAGGGCAGACTAAACTACCAAGCCAATTCTTCACCAGAAAGGAGACAAGCTACCGGGGACCGGTTTCTGGCATTTCAGCCGTCTTCGGCCCGGCTTGCTTGAATCCTGATGGTGCAGTGAGAAAGGGACTCATGTCTGAGTATACCCTGCCACACCTATAGTGGCCAAAAACGATTCAGAAAAGAAGGGGGTGGTGATGAACAGAGTGTCTGAATTAAGCAGACCACTCTTACCCAGTCCAAAGATCAGGGCTTGATCCATCACCGTTATTTATCTCACTGCACCATCCTAGCTCAGAACCTGGCTATATGCAAATCAGTCTGTCCCTGGCCCAATGCATCATGGGAACAGGGCAGACTAAACTACCAAGCCAATTCCTCACCAGAAAGGAGACAAGCTACCGGGGACCGGTTTCTGGCATTTCAGCCGTCTTCGGCCCGGCTTGCTTGAATCCTGATGGTGCAGTGAGAAAGGGACTCATATCTGAGTATACCCTGCCACACCTATAGTGGCCAAAAACGATTCAGAAAAGGGGGTGGTGATGAACAGAGTGTCTGAATTAAGCAGACCACTCTTACCCAGTCCAAAGATCAGGGTTTGATCCATCACCGTTATTTATCTCACTGCACTGAGCTGGGATGGTGCAGTGAGCAAAAAACGGTGATGGATCAAGCCCTGATCTTTGAACTGGGTAAGAGTGGTCTGCTTAATTCAGACACTCTGTTCATCACCACCCCCTTTTCTGAATCATTTTTGTCCACCATAAGCGTGGAAGGGTATACTCAGATGTGAGTCCCTAGCTCATTGCACCATCAGGATTCAAGCAAGCCGGGCCGAAGACGGCTGAAATGCTAGAAACCGGTCCCCGGTAGCTTGTTTCCTTCCCAGTATAAGAATTGGCTTGGTAGTGTGGTCTGCCCTGTTCCCGTGATGCACTGGGCCAGGGTCAGACTAATTTGCATATAGCCAAGTTCTGAGCTGGGATGGTGCAGTGAGCAAAAAAACGGTGATGGATCAAGCCCTGATCTTTGGACTGGGTAATAGTGGTCTGCTTAATTCAGACACTCCGTTCATCACCACCCCCTTTTCTGAATCATTTTTGTCCACCATAAGCGTGGAAGGGTATACTCAGATGTGAGTCCCTAGCTCATTGCACCATCAGGATTTAAGCAAGCCGGGCCGAAGACGGCTGAAAAATTAGAAACCGGTCCCCGGTAGCTTGTTTCCTTCCCAGTATAAGAATTGGCTTGGTAGTTTGGTCTGCCCTGTTCCCATGATGCACTGGGCCAGGGTCAGACTAATTTGCATATAGCCAAGTTCTGAGCTGGGATGGTGCAGTAAGCAAAAAAACGGTGATGGATCAAGCCCTGATCTTTGGACTGGGTAAGAGTGGTCTGCTTAATTCAGACACTCTGTTCATCACCACCTCCTTTTCTGAATCATTTTTGTCCACCATAAGCGTGGAAGGTATACTCAGATGTGAGTCCCTAGTTCCTTGCACCATCAGGATTCAAGGAAGCCGGGCCGAAGACGGCTGAAATGCCAGAAACCGGTCCCCGGTAGCTTGTTTCCTTCCCAGTATAGGAATTGGCTTGGTAGTTTGGTCTGCCCTGTTCCCATGATGCACTGGGCCAGGGTCAGACTAATTTGCATATAGCCAAGTTCTGAGCTGGGATGGTGTATTGAGCAAAAAAACGGTGATGGATCAAGCCCTGATCTTTGGACTGGGTAAGAGTGGTCTGCTTAATTCAGACACTCTGTTCATCACCACCCCCTTTTTCGGAATCATTTTTGTCCACCATAAGCGTGGAAGGGTTTTTTTTTTTTCTTTTTTTTTAAATTTGTTTTTATTGCAGAATTAGAAACCATTGCATACAATTGCTCAACCAGTACACTCATGGTGTCCCCCCACATCAATCGTAAGAGCGTAGATCATACACAGCCATTCAGCCCGCATCCCGGAGGCCGGGCGGCACAGCGTCCCAGTTAGTAGCAAGACATCATGGTGAGCGTCCCTGAGGGACAATGGTCGAAATCTCTTTACGTATCTGCATTTTACCCCCCCAACCCCTAACCTATCCCCAACATAAGCCATCCTAGTCTAGCATTCCAGTGCTACGGAGCCGCTGCAATCCCTTTCCCCGTTCCCTACGAGGGCCTCATCATGTCCGTCCCATGCGCCCCTACCACCTCCCGCAATCCACCCACGCTCCACAGACCCAGAAGCAGTCCCAATCCAGAATCGCTGTTGTATCCAATCTGCCTCCCGGCTCCTAGCCCGCCCCTCAACAGCCCCTAAACAACCCCTAGTCCCACCTCCCCAGCAACCGCTAATGGTGTGTGCCATGTTCCTGACTCTTGCATGGGTCTCGCTACAGATCCGCTGTTACCTCCGCGCTCGTAAGCCTCGCAGTGTCCTCGGGTCCTATCCATTCAGTCCTCATCCTCCACCAATGAATCACGCAGAGCCTGCACTATCAATTCCCATGCACGCGCTGATTCTAAGTTCTTTTCATTATCAAGCTTGACAGCCTGCCTCATTCGGAGCACACTCTCGCACTCGGACCACCTCAGCAAGTCATTCGTCCACCTCCTCACAGATGGCCCCTCCCTGGACTTCCAGTGCCAGGTAATCTCTCTCTGCGCCAGTATCAGCCCTAGGTCAATAAACTTACTTGTCACCTTAGTGTGTTTGGTGTGTGGGAACCAGAGCAACAAGCACGCCGCCATATCAAACTCCACCTCCCTGTCGGTCACTGCATTGAGAAGTTCTCCTACCTCCGCCCAGTAAGCCTCCAATTTCGGACAGCCCCAGAACAGGTGATCCATATCCGCCTCCGACGCCAAGCACCTCGGACACCGCGCTTCCTGCACCTGGAAGTACCGTTTGATCTTCTCCGGTGTCAAATAGGCCCTATGCAACACAAAGAAATGCACCTGCTGGAAGCGCGCGTTCCTCGTGCCCTTCCACGTACGCTTAAGAATATGGCTCCACACCGTGTCCGGAATGGGCCTTCCTATGCTCGCCTCCCATTTCGCTTTCAGCCCCAGGAGCGGTTCCAGCCCCTCATGCAGCATCCTATTATGGAGGCAGGTCACCGCCTTAAAGGTGCCAGCGGCCATCACCACGTACTGGCATGCCATAGTCGTGTCCGGCTCAATGAGCCCCCCTCTCCAGTGCTTCTGAACGGCCGCCACCACGGCCGCATGCAAGAGGAAGCTCCCCTCCGGTAGCCCAAACTGTTCCTGCAGTACCCCGAAGGGCACCAAGGTCCCATCAACATACAGGTCCCCTACCACTTGCAGTCCCGACTCTTCCCATTCCGACAGTGGGGACTAATCGCCCCCATGCGGCAATGCTGTCAACATGCCTATCGGTATCTCCGGTGCATACGGTCGGGTCGCCTTCACCCTCCTCAGACTCCTCAGCCAGCATAACCTGAGCGTCCGCTCCTCCAGAGTGAGGCCTCGCAACTCCAGTTTCTGCTGCATAATGATATAGGCCAGGACGTGGCATTGTATTCCCAACTCCCGGTCGCACTCCGACCCTCTGAACACCCTAGCCACATGCTGTGTAAGAATCTGAAGCTGCGCCGCCAAGTAATACAGCTCAAAGTCAGGGACGGCCATCCCCCCCTCAATCTTGGGGCGAAGCAACGTGTTCAGTGCCACTCTACGGCGGCCATGTCCCCAAAGGAAGTCAATGACCATCGTCCGCAAGTCCCTAAAGATCCTCTGAGGAATCCAAATGGGCAGCGTTTGTAAATAATAATACAGGAGTCGCGGAAGCGCTACCATTTTCAACAGAGCAATCCTACCTAACACCGTCAGGGGAAGGGATGCCCAAAAGGACATACAACCTCTCAGCGCCCGCACGCACCGTCCAATATTGCACTCTACTAGGTCCGCGGCCTCGTGGTAGATACGGACTCCCAAATAAGTAAAGCAAGATGGCTCCCAGACCACCCCCATGTCACGTGCGGGGCAGGGCGCGTCTGCTCGAAGCGGGAAGACACAGGTCTTCGCCCAGTTAACCCTGAGGCCCGACAGCCGGCCAAACTCAGACAGCATTTCCACTGCCCCTTCCAGAGCCCGTTCCGTGTCCTCCATATACAGCAGCAGGTCATCCGCGTACAGTGAGATGTGGTGCAGCTGCCCACCGCTTACAATCCCTGCATATCCGTCTCCCGACCTGGCATGCACCGCCAAGGGTTCCATCGCCAGTGCGAACAAAAGAGGGGAAAGGGAGCACCCCTGTCGCATTCCCCTACCAACTGGATAAGCCGCGGATACCAAATTGCCCAGGCGTACTCGCGCCGTTGCCGAGGAATACAGCACCTTCGTCCACCTGCGGAACCCTTCACCAATACCAAACCTCACTAGCACTTCATCCAGATAGACCCATTCCAAACTATCAAAAGCCTTCTCAATGTCTACAGACAACACCGCCTGGGCACCGTCCGTATCCACTGTACCATCCAGTATCCCAAACAGGCGACGAATATTTAACGCCATGCTCCTCGTGGGGATAAACCCCGCCTGGTCCCTATGCACCAGGCCAGTCATGTGTGGGGCCAACCTGGTGGCCAAGATCCGGCTCAGTATCTTGTAGTCCACCGTCGGCATGGACAATGGCCTGTAGGACCTCACATCAGTCGCTTCCCTGCCGGGTTTTAGCAACGGTACTATCAGTGCTTCCCTCATTGATCCGGGCAGACCCCCCAACCTGTAAGCCTCCGTATACACCTCCAGCAGTCTGGGCGCCAAACTATCAACGTACTTCTGGTAGAACTCTATCGGTAGGCCATCCACACCGGGCGTTTTATTCCTCGCCATGTGCTTAATGGCCGTCCTGATCTCGGCCAGTGTGATAGGCCCACCTAAGTCTTTTGCATCGTCATCGTCAAGGACCGGAAGCTGCCTTGACTCCAGATACGCCGCGATTACGTGGGCCTCTACTCCAAACTGACTCTCGTACAGCTCTGCATAATAGGTCCGAAAGCACTCCAGCACCGCCGATTGGGAATACACCGTTCCCTCCAGTGCATTTTTGATGCTTAGGACCAGGCAGCCTCTAAGTTCAGGATTAGCAAGCCTGGCCAGGAGCGTACCCACCTTATCCCTTTCGGCATGCACTCTAATGGCGTATTGTCTGTAGTCATACCTCCGTAACCGTTCCGTTTCAGTGGCCACCACCTCCTTTGCCTCCAGCAACCGGGCCTGCAATTCCGGTCGGTCCGGCCTACGCCGCTCCAGTTCCCTCAGTTTCTCCTCCGCACTGGCAAGCGCATTCAGCACCGACAATCGAGCATTCGAAAACCTACCCAAACATACACCTCTCACCACCACTTTCATCGCATCCCATTCAGTGGACCTGCATGTAGCTGTACCCTCATTCTCGCTAAAATACTGATCAATGCCCTGTTGGACTGCATCACTGAACACCGAGTCCTCCAGCGTGTCGGGCCGGAGCCGCCATGTTGGAATCGCGGTACGCTCCCGCTGCCATTGGACATGCACCAGCAGAGGATTGTGATCCGAGATGGTTCATGCCAGATACTCCGTATGAGAGACCAATGGGGCCAGGGACCCGCCACACAGTACCGAATCAATTCTAACATGTAGATCATGGAGTGCCAAGAAAAAGGAGCAGTCCCTAACATCCCTGTGTTGTTCCCGCCATACATTCAACAGCCCCCAACTATCTTGCCAATCCTTCCTATGCATGACCAGCTTACGTACCGGGGAGTCAACAAGGGGAGGGTGAGATCTGTCCAAGGCCACATCCGTGATCGAATTAAAGTCCCCCCCCAGTATCACAGGACCCGCTAGGAAGGAGGCCAAGAACCCAGATAAACCATCGAAAAAGCGGGCCTGATCAACATTTGGAGCATACACACAGCTGAGAACCACATCCCGACCATATAACCTCCCCTCCACCGCCACGTATCTACCCTCAGGATCCACCAATTGATTCAGCACCTGAAACGGTATCCCTGCTCTCACCCATATCAGTACCCCTCTAGCAAACGCTGAGTAAGTGGTGCCAAAAACCTGACCCCTCCATCTCTTCTGTAGTGCGGTGCATTCCTGTTTCGTTAAATGAGTTTCCTGCAACATGGCAACCTGAACCCCCCTCCTCACCAAATACGCATGCACTTTGTGACGTTTGACCATAGTTCGCAGCCCTCGGACATTCCACGTCAGGCATTTCAAGTTAGGTAACGTCCCCATACCAGCATAGAGAGATCCAGTTCAAATGCAGCCAGTCAATACCCACACCATAGCAGTTGCCCCCCGAAACAAACTATTGAAAAGAAAACTCCCCGAACCCCACTCCCCAGGACAGAGCCCACAAACCCGGTGTCAGCCCCAATCCAAACCTTAAACCAAACACACATCCGACTAACCTGTGGTCGCCACCACAGAAGGCCTTAAGGGCCCTGGGGGGGTGAGTTATCGCCGACCCCGGCAAGCGGAGCCCGCGCCCCTCGCTCTCCATCCCGCCATGCCAACGTGGCACCATGCCCGGCGACCCACCCAGCTCCAACAGGATACCACCCTACCAAAAACCGTGTCCAAGTCCCAATGAAGAATCAGCCATGAAAAATCTCATCAGACGTCTGGGGGGTGACCACCGGCCCCTTCGAGCTCTCCGCCTCCGAAAGTTCCTCTCCGGTCCTGCCGCCGTCGTCGCCAGAGTCCGTCGCTGCCAGTTCACTCTCCGGCTGCGATCTCGTAATGGCCGCCGTCGCCGCAAGCGCCTCTCTCTTGTCTGCAGCCATTTGGGCCTCCCTTTTCTCCCGCTGACGCCTATTGCGGGAGCGGATCCTTTGGGACTGCCGGACCTGAGGTGGTTTAGGCCGATCTCGCCGACTTTTGTGATTCCTGTCCGTGCCAGCTCGGTACGATTCCAACCACAGCCATGCTTCATCCGGGGTCTGAAAAAAGTGCGTGGCCCCATCCAGGATTATCCGCAGCTTGGCCGGGAAGAGCAAGGAGTACTGGATGCCCTCCTCCCTCAGTTCCTTTTTCACTGCCAGAAATGATGCCCTATTCTTCTGGACCGCCTGTGTGTAGTCCGGGAAGATCGTGACCCTGCTGTTTTCCACTTCATATGGGCCCGAAGCCCGAGCTCTCTGGATGAGGAGGTCCCGGTCCTTATAATGAAGGAGCCTCACCACCATCGGTCGGGAGGGGGGCGGCCAAGCGCTGGCAGGCGAGCTGGCACCCTGTGAGCTCGCTCCAATGTAAAGAAGGAAGTAAGTCCCTCCGGTGCCACCACAGTCTGGAACCATTCCTCCATGTAGGCCACAGCATCCTTCGTTCCGGCAGGCCTACGACTCGCACGTTGTTCCTTCTGTTGCGGCTTTCGGCATCCTCCGCCCGTCGTTCCAACATGTCCAGCCGGGTCAGGATGTCCGTTATCTTGTGTTCCGCGGTCACCACCGCCGGTTTCAGGTCCAATAATAGCTGTTCATGGTCCTTTACCTTGTCCGCCAACTTGGCATGATCCGCTCGCAGGAGCCCCAGCCCCGTAGCGACCTGCGCAATGTCCTAGTGCAATGCCTCCTTGGTCGAGGTGATAGCGTCCAGTATGGCATCCAAGCGCCGATGTAGCCTCTGTTCCTGGTCCATCATTGGTGGGGGGGCCTCGCCAACCTGGGATAGTGCGGCCGCGTCCTCCTGGCCCTGCTCCATGGTGGTCGCTCCCCCTGCAGCCGCCATCTTAGGTTGCTCCGTCGACTCTACACGGGCGGAGGGCCTCGCCAGGTCCCAACAACCACTGTCCAGTGGGACTTGCGTCTCAGCAATGATCGCGACAGAGTGCCACCACAATGCCCGCAACTCCAAGGATCAGAAGGACCAGCACCGTCCACCTCACTGCCACCAGATCCGGGGGGAGGGGGAGGGGGGAGAAGGAGTAGAGACGAGCGGTCGCCCCCAATACCCCGATCAGCTGCTGGGCACCAAACTCCCCGCCTTCAGGACCGCATCCACAGCTCCCAAAACTCCGATCTTGTAGAAGCGGGCCACCCCGTCAGTCGACGCCAATTCCGCTCAGTTTCGGTTTCCGAGGCCATCGATCCGCGCCGCCGCCATTTCCTTCACACTCCAGGCAACACCTCGGCCGTCGTCTTACGAGGTCCCCACGGGGCTAGCGAACCCCAAAAGTGCTTTCCGCCGCTCCCCAGTGGCTCCCCAACACTTCGTAGGCCAGTCACACCGACCAGGGGTCGCTCCGGGTGCTGATTTCAGGAGAATTAGCGGGACCCTGCGCGGAGCTGCAAGCTCACGCCGCCATCCCGATCGGCGTCCAAGCCACGCCCCCAAATAAGCATGGAAAGGTATACTCAGATGTGAGTCCCTAGCTCATTGCACCATCAGGATTCAAGCAAGCCGGGCCGAAGACGGCTGAAATGCCAGAAACCGGTCCCCGGTAGCTTGCTTCCTTCCCAGTATAAGAATTGGCTTGGTAGTTTGGTCTGCCCTGTTCCCATGATGCACTGGGCCAGGGTCAGACTAATTTGCATATAGCCAAGTTCTGAGCTGGGATGGTGCAGTGAGCAAAAAAACGGTGATGGATCAAGCCCTGATCTTTGGACTGGGTAAGAATGGTCTGCTTAATTCAGACACTCTCTTCATCACCACCCCCTTTTCTGAATCATTTTTGTCCACCATAAGCGTGGAAGGGTATACTCAGATGTGAGTCCCTAGCTCATTGCACCATCAGGATTCAAGCAAGCCGGGCCGAAGACGGCTGAAATGCCAGAAACCAGTCCCCGGTAGCTTGTTTCCTTCCCAGTATAGGAATTGGCTTGGTAGTTTGGTCTGCCCTGTTCCCATGATGCACTGGGCCAGGGTCAGACTAATTTCCATATAGCCAAGTTCTGAGCTAGGATGGTGCAGTGAGCAAAAAAACGGTGATGGATCAAGCCCTGATCTTTCGACTGGGTAAGAGTGGTCTGCTTAATTCAGACACTCTGTTCATCACCACCCCCTTTTCTGAATCATTTTTGTCCACCATAAGCATGGAAGGGTATACTCAGATGTGAGTCCCTAGCTCATTGCACCATCAGGATTCAAGCAAGCCGGGCCAAAGACGGCTGAAATGCCAGAAACCGGTCCCCGGTAGCTTGTTTCCTTCCCAGTATAAGAATTGGCTTGGTAGTTTGGTCTGCCCTGTTCCCATGATGCACTGGGCCAGGGTCAGACTAATTTGCATATAGCCAAGTTCTGAGCTGGGATGGTGCAGTGAGCAAAAAAACGGTGATGGATAAAGCCCTGATCTTTGGACTGGGTAAGAGTGGTCTGCTTAATTCAGACACTCTGTTCATCACCACCCCCTTTTTCTGAATCATTTTTGTCCACCATAAGCGTGGAAGGGTATACTCAGATGTGAGTCCCTAGCTCATTGCACCATCAGGATTCAAGCAAGCCGGGCCGAAGACGGCTGAAATGCCAGAAACCGGTCCCCGGTAGCTTGTTTCCTTCCCAGTATAAGAATTGGCTTGGTAGTTTGGTCTGCCCTGTTCCCATGATGCACTGGGCCAGGGCCAGACTAATTTGCATATAGCCAAGTTCTGAGCTGGGATGGTGCAGTGAGCAAAAAAACGGTGATGGATCAAGCCCTGATCTTTGGACTGGGTAAGAGTGGTCTGCTTAATTCAGACACTCTGTTCATCACCACCCCCTTTTCTGAATCATTTTTGTCCACCATAAGCGTGGAAGGGTATACTCAGATGTGAGTCTCTAGCTCATTGCACCATCAGGATTCAAGCAAGCCGGGCCGAAGACGGCTGAAATGCCAGAAACCGGTCCCCGGTAGCTTGTTTCCTTCCCAGTATAAGAATTGGCTTGGTAGTTTGGTCTGCCCTGTTCCCATGATGCACTGGGCCAGGGTCGGACTAATTTGCATATAGCCAAGTTCTGAGCTGGGATGGTGCAGTGAGCAAAAAAACGGTGATGGATCAAGCCCTGATCTTTGGACTGGGTAAGAGTGGTCTGCTTAATTCAGACACTCTGTTCATCACCACCCCCTTTTCTGAATCATTTTTGTCCACCATAAGCGTGGAAGGGTATACTCAGATGTGAGTCCCTAGCTCATTGCACCATCAAGATTGAAGCAAGCCGGGCCGAAGACGGCTGAAATGTCAGAAACCGGTCCCCGGTAGCTTGTTTCCTTCCCAGTATAAGAATTGGCTTGGTAGTTTGGTCTGCCCTGTTCCCATGATGCACTGGGCCAGGGTCAGACTAATTTGCATATAGCCAAGTTCTGAGCTGGGATGGTGCAGTGAGCAAAAAAACGGTGATGGATCAAGCCCTGATCTTTGGACTTGGTAAGAGTGGTCTGCTTAATTCAGACACTCTGTTCATCACCACCCCCTTTTCTGAATCATTTTTGTCCACCATACGCGTGGAAGGGTATACTCAGATGTGAGTCCCTAGCTCATTGCACCATCAGGATTCAAGCAATCCGGGCCGAAGACGGCTGAAATGCCAGAAACCAGTCCCCGGTAGCTTGTTTCCTTCCCAGTATAAGAATTGGCTTGGTAGTTTGGTCTGCCCTGTTCCCATGATGCACTGGGCCAGGGTCAGACTAATTTGCATATAGCCAAGTTCTCAGCTGGGATGGTGCAGTGAGCAAAAAAACGGTGATGGATCAAGCCCTGATCTTTGGACTGGGTAAGAGTGGTCTGCTTAATTCAGACACTCTGTTCATCACCACCCCCTTTTCTGAATCATTTTTGTCCACCATAAGCGTGGAAGGGTATACTCAGATGTGAGTCCCTAGCTCATTGCACCATCAGGATTCAAGCAAGCCGGGCCGAAGATGGCTGAAATGCCAGAAACCGGTCCCCGGTAGCTTGTTTCCTTCCCAGTATAAGAATTGGCTTGGTAGTTTGGTCTGCCCTGTTCCCATGATGCACTGGGCCAGGGTCAGACTAATTTGCATATAGCCAAGTTCTGAGCTGGGATGGTGCAGTGAGCAAAAAAACGGTGATGGATCAAGCCCTGATCTTTGGACTGGGTAAGAGTGGTCTGCTTAATTCAGACACTCTGTTCATCACCACCCCCTTTTCTGAATCATTTTTGTCCACCATAAGCGTGGAAGGGTATACTCAGATGTGAGTCCCTAGCTCATTGCACCATCAGGATTCAAGCAAGCCGGGCCGAAGACGGCTGAAATGCCAGAAACCGGTCCCCGGTAGCTTGTTTCCTTCCCAGTATAAGAATTGGCTTGGTAGTTTGGTCTGCCCTGTTCCCATGATGCACTGGGCCAGGGTCAGACTAATTTGCATATAGCCAAGTTCTGAGCTGGGATGGTGCAGTGAGCAAAAAAACGGTGATGGATCAAGCCCTGATCTTTGGACTGGGTAAGAGTGGTCTACTTAATTCAGACACTCTGTTCATCACCACCCCCTTTTCTGAATCATTTTTGTCCACCATAAGCGTGGAAGGGTATACTCAGATGTGAGTCCCTAGCTCATTGCACCATCAGGATTCAAGCAAGCCGGGCCGAAGACGGCTGAAATGCCAGAAACCGGTCCCCGGTAGCTTGTTTCCTTCCCAGTATAAGAATTGGCTTGGTAGTTTGGTCTGCCCTGTTCCCATGATGCACTGGGCCAGGGTCAGACTAATTTGCATATAGCCAAGTTCTGAGCTGGGATGGTGCAGTGAGCAAAAAAATGGTGATGGATCAAGCCCTAATCTTTGGACTGGGTAAGAGTGGTCTGCTTAATTCAGACACTCTGTTCATCACCACCCCCTTTTCTGAATCATTTTTGTCCACCATAAGCGTGGAAGGGTATACTCAGATGTGAGTCCCTAGCTCATTGCACCATCAGGATTCAAGCAAGCCGGGCCGAAGACGGCTGAAATGCCAGAAACCGGTCCCCGGTAGCTTGTTTCCTTCCCAGTATAAGAATTGGCTTGGTAGTTTGGTCTGCCCTGTTCCCATGATGCACTGGGCCAGGGTCAGACTAATTTGCACATAGCCAAGTTCTGAGCTGGGATGGTGCAGTGAGCAAAAAAACGGTGATGGATCAAGCCCTGATCTTTGGACTGGGTAAGAACGGTCTGCTTAATTCAGACACTCTGTTCATCACCACCCCCTTTTCTGAATCATTTTTGTCCACCATAAGCGTGGAAGGGTATACTCAGATGTGAGTCCCTAGCTCAATGCACCATCAGGATTCAAGCAAGCCGGGCCGAAGACGGCTGAAATGCCAGAAACCGGTCCCCGGTAGCTTGTTTCCTTCCCAGTATAAGAATTGGCTTGGTAGTTTGGTCTGCCCTGTTCCCATGATGCACTGGGCCAGGGTCAGACTAATTTGCATATAGCCAAGTTCTGAGCTGGGATGGTGCAGTTAGCAAAAAAACGGTGATGGATCAAGCCCTGATCTTTGGACTGGGTAAGAGTGGTCTGCTTAATTCAGACACTCTGTTCATCACCACCCCCTTTTCTGAATCATTTTTGTCCACCATAAGCGTGGAAGGGTATACTCAGATGTGAGTCCCTAGCTCATTGCACCATCAGGATTCAAGCAAGCCGGGCCGAAGACGGCTGAAATGCCAGAAACTGGTCCCCGGTAGCTTGTTTCCTTCCCAGTATAAGAATTGGCTTGGTAGTTTGGTCTGCCCTGTTCCCATGATGCACTGGGCCAGGGTCAGACTAATTTGCATATAGCCAAGTTCTGAGCTGGGATGGTGCAGTGAGCAAAAAAACGGTGATGGATCAAGCCCTGATCTTTGGACTGGGTAAGAGTGGTCTGCTTAATTCAGACACTCTGTTCATCACCACCCCCTTTTCTGAATCATTTTTGTCCACCATAAGCGTGGAAGGGTATACTCAGATGTGAGTCCCTAGCTCATTGCACCATCAGGATTCAAGCAAGCGGGGCCGAAGACGGCTGAAATGCCAGAAACCGGTCCCCGGTAGCTTGTTTCCTTCCCAGTATAAGAATTGGCTTGGTAGTTTGGTCTGCCCTGTTCCCATGATGCACTGGGCCAGGGTCAGACTAATTTGCATATAGCCAAGTTCTGAGCTGGGATGGTGCAGTGAGCAAAAAAACGGTGATGGATCAAGCCCTGATCTTTGGACTGGGTAAGAGTGGTCTGCTTAATTCAGACACTCTGTTCATCACCACCCCCATTTCTGAATTATTTTTGTCCACCATAAGCGTGGAAGGGTATACTCAGATGTGAGACCCTAGCTCATTGCACCATCAGGATTCAAGCAAGCCAGGCCGAAGACGGCTGAAATGCCAGAAACCGGTCCCCGGTAGCTTGTTTCCTTCCCAGTATAAGAATTGGCTTGGTAGTTTGGTCTGCCCTGTTCCCATGATGCACTGGGCCAGGGTCAGACTAATTTGCATATAGCCAAGTTCTGAGCTGGGATGGTGCAGTGAGCAAAAAAACGGTGATGGATCAAGCCCTGATCTTTGGACTGGGTAAGAATGGTCTGCTTAATTCAGACACTCTGTTCATCACCACCCCCTTTTCTGAATCATTTTTGTCCACCATAAGCGTGGAAGGGTATACTCAGATGTGAGTCCCTAGCTCATTGCACCATCAGGATTCAAGCAAGCCGGGCCGAAGACGGCTGAAATGCCAGAAACCGGTCCCCGGTAGCTTGTTTCCTTCCCAGTATAAGAATTGGCTTGGTAGTTTGGTCTGCCCTGTTCCCATGATGCACTGGGCCAGGGTCAGACTAATTTGCATATAGCCACGTTCTGAGCTGGGATGGTGCAGTTAGCAAAAAAACGGTGATGGATCAAGCCCTGATCTTTGGACTGGGTAAGAGTGGTCTGCTTAATACAGACACTCTGTTCATCACCACCCCCTTTTCTGAATCATTTTTGTCCACCATAAGCGTGGAAGGGTATACTCAGATGTGAGTCCCTAGCTCATTGCACCATCAGGATTCAAGCAAGCCGGGCCGAAGACGGCTGAAATGCCAGAAACCGGTCACCGGTAGCTTGTTTCCTTCCCAGTATAAGAATTGGCTTGGTAGTTTGGTCTGCCCTGTTCCCATGATGCACTGGGCCAGGGTCAGACTAATTTGCATATAGCCAAGTTCTGAGCTGGGATGGTGCAGTGAGCAAAAAAACGGTGATGGTTCAAGCCCTGATCTTTGGACTGGGTAAGAGTGGTCTGCTTAATTCAGACACTCTGTTCATCACCACCCCCTTTTCTGAATCATTTTTGTCCACCATAAGCGTGGAAGGGTATACTCAGATGTGAGTCCCTAGCTCATTGCACCATCAGGATTCAAGCAAGCGGGGCCGAAGACGGCTGAAATGCCAGAAGCCGGTCCCCGGTAGCTTGTTTCCTTCCCAGTAAAGAATTGGCTTGGTAGTTTGGTCTGCCCTGTTCCCATGATGCACTGGGCCAGGGTCAGACTAATTTGCATATAGCCAAGTTCTGAGCTGGGATGGTGCAGTGAGCAAAAAAACGGTGATGGATCAAGCCCTGATCTTTGGACTGGGTAAGAGTGGTCTGCTTAATTCAGACAATCTGTTCATCACCACCCCCTTTTCTGAATTATTTTTGTCCACCATAAGCGTGGAAGGGTATACTCAGATGTGAGTCCCTAGCTCATTGCACCATCAGGATTCAAGCAAGCCGGGCCGAAGACGGCTGAAATGCCAGAAACCGGTCCCCGGTAGCTTGTTTCCTTCCCAGTATAAGAATTGGCTTGGTAGTTTGGTCTGCCCTGTTCCCATGATGCACTGGGCCAGGGTCAGACTAATTTGCATATAGCCAAGTTCTGAGCTGGGATGGTGCAGTGAGCAAAAAAACGGTGATGGATCAAGTCCTGATCTTTGGACTGGGTAAGAATGGTCTGCTTAATTCAGACACTCTGTTCATCACCACCCCCTTTTCTGAATCATTTTTGTCCACCATAAGCGTGGAAGGGTATACTCAGATGTGAGTCCCTAGCTCATTGCACCATCAGGATTCAAGCAAGCCGGGCCGAAGACGGCTGAAATGCCAGAAACCGGTCCCCGGTAGCTTGTTTCCTTCCCAGTATAAGAATTGGCTTGGTAGTTTGGTCTGCCCTGTTCCCATGATGCACTGGGCCAGGGTCAGACTAATTTGCATATAACCAAGTTCTGAGCTGGGATGGTGCAGTGAGCAAAAAAAACAAAACGGTGATGGATCAAGCCCTGATCTTTGGACTGGGTAAGAGTGGTCTGCTTAATTCAGACACTCTGTTCATCACCACCCCCTTTTTTATGAATCAGGGTCCGATGTAGGGTCGTTCATAATGATGTTGGCAAGGTTTTAGTGTGATTTGGCATTTTTTGGTCCAGAATTGGCCACATTTTGGCCTTTTTTGGTGTTTTGCGGGCGCGTGTGTTTGGGTGAAAACTAGTCGTACACCTTCCAGTAGATCGATTTTGTTCTGCCTTGCTGAGAGTCTTGGGAATCACTGTAACAAGTGTCCCGGTAAGTTTCAAGAGGATCAAAGTAGTGGAACTGCTGAAAACAGCAATTTTTTGTCAACGCGCGATTTGACATGTTTTGGGGATAGCAGTATTGCATGTTTTTGGGGGGCTGTTTGGGGGTGTTCTAGATTTTTGGGGGTGGGTTGAGGGGTCTGGGAGCACTGCTGGGAAGGTCTAGTTTTGATTGCAAGTGGTTTGAAGAAAAGCCATGGTGGAAAAGGGGGAGGTTGGGCCTAGTTGCAGAGAGCTTTTTGGCACGATTGAAACTTAGGCCTAGCAGTATTGCATGTTTATGGGGGGCTGCTTGGGGGATTCTAGATCTTTGGGGGTGGGTTGAGGGGTCTGGGAGCACTGCTGGGAAGGTCTAATTTTGATCTAAAATAGCAGTTTGCACCTAGCTTGAGGGGAAAGATCCGCAAAATTCACCCATACCTACTAAATACTATCCTTGAAAAGGAGACTCAGAATACGCACTTTCTAAATGATGCTTGTATGTAATACAGTCGACTCTGAAACTGAAAGTGTTATTTTTGCACTACACAGCGTACCGTATATTTTTCCTCCGTGGTGTTTAATTATCACTTCCTGTTTTTCCATCAACAATTACAGGCCGGCTTATACCCTGTGCAATGGGAAAAACGATGAACTTACCAGTAGCGATCCGCAATTCTGCATCCACCAGGCAGGCAGTGGGCAAGGTGTCTTCTGGTCACCAACATTGATCGACGGAGCGTCAGATGGAATGGAGGAGTACCGAGAATAAGAGGAATGGCTGGGTGCATGCAACTTCCCAAATTCAACAGGACAACTACAACATACAGTTACAGTATCCATCTTCATTTCCACTTATCTTTTAAGTAATGTTATTGCTGTGAACTTCTATGAGTGTGACTCTGTGCATTTGTTTGCTCTCTGCTTCAATTCATCCCTCCAGCCATTGTATACGTTTTTCTTTGCTATTTTTTAAACTAATTTAATGTACTAAGTGGTTTTTCTCTCTGAGGGCAGATAGGCAAGTGAAATAGCGTAATTACTGCAGCCCTGTACTGTCACATTGTTTTTTCATAGTTAGTACGTTGTAGAAAGTACTACTTACTTTTCAGTAACCTATCCATTTAGAAAACAACTTCATGCATGCAGTAGTGCATGCACTTCCTTTATGTCACTTAAAAGATTTATGGATAGCTTCGTATCCAAAGATTTGTTTATCTTTATTTGTTGTTTGTCCATGCTGTGTTTTTCTTTCCTCTCTCCACAAAACTTTCCCCACAAACCCCATTCCCATCCAATTTTCAAACCCTAACCCTCTTCCCCCGGGCTGTGTGGTTTTTATTGAGGTGTGACTAAATGACAACAATAATTCCACACACTTGCTGGGGAGGATAAGGTGCAAGCAACCTCCTCAATTTTTAAGGCAGCTAGATAAATCCTAGGATATTGTATTTCTGGTTAAAAAAACAATGAGTATTTTAAAAATAAATTCTGAACTTGATGCCCACCATCGATTGAATCCATCGTCAACATCATCCTCCTACATGTCAAGAAGACTTGTTAAGCTGCTGTGTCACTGTTCTTGTTGTAAGGGAAACGAAAGGAGCCAGGCCCTTGGGGACAGATGAGGAGACTGGACCTTATTATACCAAAAATTGCCTCTTCACCTACATTTATGTCCACACTTAAGGAAAGTTGAACACGCTACCAATCGTATTCAACAAGGTATTTTTATTTTTACCAAACTGATTTTAGAATTAATCCAAATTCAAACAAACAAATTTTAACACACATAAAGACACATTGATACATAGATTATTTACACCATGAATATCAAGTTCTTAAACTATACACATATGATCCTAATTTTGCTTGAAAAGACAATCAAATACAAAATAAGTGATGATTCTACAACAAACAGAGCATTTCAAACATGTGTTACATACAACAATACATTTTCTACAGAGCATTTCAAACATGTGTTACATACAACAATACATTTTCTACAGTAAGCAGTGATTAAAGCATAAAGGATAATGAAAAGTGGGGGAAGATAGAAAAGAAGCAAAGTTAATTTGTAAGATTTTACAACAGCAAAATTGCTGGTATAACGAAATGGATCACAACAACTCCTTTCTAACTGGCCGACGCGTTTCGATTCCAGTGAGCAATTTCCTGGAATCTCATCAGGGCATAAAAAAGTTCTCTCTGTGAGAAAGAAAGGGAATTCAATTAGGGTTCTGAAAACTGTGGATTCACTCTCCCAAACCAGTGACGCTAAGCAAAAGGAATGAACCTACCAGATTGTGGGAATTGCGAAGATGCACATGGTTTCTGTGTGTGCAACGTCAAACTTCTTAGGCATAAACTCAAAAGCTGGGCGGGGAACAACCTACGGATTAAGCAATTCTTGTCAGACCTGTGTCTGTTGTCTGTACAAAAACGCATTATTTTTGAATGGAATCAAGTGAAGCGACATACCGTCAGGAGGCGGAAAGATGGATCCTGCCGGCTGCCGCTGTATCACCGTTATGCTCTCGGTTGAGTGAAGGGCAGAACACTGAAATGTTTACGCTGGGGAGACGGGAGCAACAGGTAAGTACCATGGACTGAAGTCTGGCCAAACTAATTATAAAAAAGGGGGATAAAACCACATACCTTTCTTTGTAAGCTGCAAGGCTTAGGGCTTCATATTATTCTCTCATGGATTTTTTCATCGTGACTTTGAAATTATTGAGACGTCCGCTGTGAAGATAGCGGGAATAAATAACTAAATCAAAATTGTCGAGTGGATGTTACAAATCGAGGAAAGAATAGAAGGGAGCGTTGCATACCTGTGTCCTCGCCAGTCTCTGTCCGCGGCGTTCTGTACTGAGTCCAAAATGGACGACAGGTATGTTTACCTGTATGTAGCTATCAGGCAGGGTTCTTTGCATTATGGGAAACGTAGTTCTTGAAGCACAAATGAAAACGTAATGTGGCGCATATGTTTAGATAGCATATGTCACATTGGTGTGGGTGGTGCCCCGTAAATATGAATTTACGAACATTGAAAAGAGAGGAATGAAACAAGCAGAGCAGCCGAGGTAGCTGCGCATGGCCGAAGCTCTGTGATTTTATACTCTGGAAATTTCAGATAAAGTGTTAAGGCCCTTTTGCGCACTCTTGAATTTTAGGATAAGATATGCTTCTTTTTGAAGGAGCATTCTGTCGATGTCCACATTCCGATTAGGGGATCGAAGTGTATATAACACCGTCCATTTCAGATCGTTTACATCGTGTTTCTCCGTCAGAAAGTGATCAACCATTGGGGCATTGACAATTTTGTTTTTTATCCTTGACCTGTGCTGGCAGATGCGGGTATTAACTTGTTGTGTCGTTTTACCTATATAAATTTTTGCGCAGGGACATCGAAATAAATAAACCACATTCTTGGTTTTGCAATTGGAAAATTCTCTGTGTTTCCATCTTGTCCCCTCGTGTTCGAACTCATCACCTTCAATGGTATTGGGGCACACAACACAGGTGCCACATTTGTGGTGCCCTGTGATCGGTTTAAGGTTCCATTGGGTTAGTAAGTCGCATTTCTTTTTAGGTAAAGATACATCAGCCCTCGTGATTTGCTGCCCTATGCTTTGGTTTTTCTTGTACGCGAATAGGGGCCGTGGGAACGGGCATTCGAGGTTGGCAAGTAAATGCCAATTGCTCAGCACAGCTTTTCTCAATTTGTGGGTGTCTGGTCCAAAGGTGGAAACACAGACCAATCTTTCAAGAGCAGGTTTGGGCCGAGTTTGTAGAAGGGTTTCTCGAGGGGTGTAGCGCGCTCTTTTAAGAGAGTGCTTTAGTAACTTTTACAGGCCAGCTTATACCCTGTGCAATGGGAAAAATGATGAACTTACCATTAGCGATCCGCAATTCTGCATCCACCAGACAGGCAGTGGACAAGGTGTCTTCTGGTCACCAACATTGATCGACGGAGCGTCAGATGGAATGGAGGAGTACCGAGAATAAGAGGAATGGCTGGGTGCATGCAACTTCCCAAATTCAACAGGACAACTACAACATACAGTTACAGTATCCATCCTCATTTCCACTTATCTTTTAAGTAATGTTATTGCTGTGAACTTCTATGAGTGTGACTCTGTGCATTTGTTTGCTCTCTGCTTCAATTCATCCCTCCAGACATTGTATACGTTTTTCTTTGCTATTTTATAAACTAATTTAATGTACTAAGTGGTTTTTCTCTCTGAGGGCAGATAGGCAAGTGAAATAGCGTAATTACTGCAGCCCTGTACTGTCACATTGTTTTTTCATAGTTAGTACGTTGTAGAAAGTACTACTTACTTTTCAGTAACCTATCCATTTAGCAAACAACTTCATGCATGCAGTAGTGCATGCACTTCCTTTATGTCACTTAAAAGATTTATGGATAGCTTCGTATCCAAAGATTTGTTTATCTTTATTTGTTGTCTGTCCATGCTGTGTTTTTCTTTCCTCTCTCCACAAAACTTTCCCCACAAACCCCATTCCCATCCAATTTTCAACACCTAACCCTCTTCCCCCGGGCTGTGTGGTTTTTATTGAGGTGTGACTAAATGACAACAATAATTCCACACACTTGCTGGGGGGGATAAGGTGCAAGCAACCTCCTCAATTTTTAAGGCAGCTAGATAAATCCTAGGATATTGTATTTCTGGTTAAAAAAACAATGAGTATTTTAAAAATAAATTCTGAACTTGATGCCCACCATCGATTGAATCCATCATCAACATCATCCTCCTACATGTCAAGAAGACTTGTTAAGCTGCTGTGTCACTGTTCTTGTTGTAGCCATAATCATCCATGCAATTTGTTTTTTCCCATACTTATCTTCAGCATTGCTTAGGCTACAAATTTACTGTTCCGTCTAATACTCCTCTCAGCCTACTCAATGTCTAATTTTTTTACTTTGTTTGTCATATGCTGCTACTGCTAGTGTGGTACCACTCGTACTAACACCACAACAACTGAATTTCGGTCCTGGATGGATTTCATGGGCAACCGTAATCGCCATAAACACGAATCACAGGTAAGATAAGCATTTTGGGGAGGTAGAATAATGGGCTAGGACTCGGAGGAGAGACTGACAGTAGTACTAGTAAAGTACTAGTAGGCCAATTGAATTCACTAACTCTGTTAGTGGCACTTTTGAAAATATTTTGACGTTTTACATATTTCATGCTGGTAAGTTTGAGGAAATCAAATGTGCAGTAACCCACGCCCACCACCCCACAAAATAATATGAACGCGTACACTATGTTGAAGTATGTAAAATAAATAATTATATATCACCCTAACAAAAATGAACTAGTCCCAAAGACCCAAACCATCCCCCTCCCTAACCCAAACAATTGTCCATTTCAAATGTGCTGAGAAAAGTCCCAAAGATTCCCCAACTCCCGATTCCTACCCCCCCCAACAGTCTTTAAAAAAAGGGCAAGGGACACAGTCACTTCCGGCGGTGTGTGGACAGGCGGTCCCGTCGCTCTTTGCGGATCTGTTGCTCCTTCTTCTCCACCTTGCGCTCCAGGTAGTCCACTCTGAGGTGTAGGCGGCGCAGACTTGCCATCCAGGCTCTGGGGGGGCAGCTGCTGGTGTTGTTGCAGCTGAGTGGCGGCGGCGGGTGGCTGTCCGACCACAGCGCCGTGCTGGAGGCTGCTGGTTGGTGGACCCGGGGACACTGGAGGAGGAAGCAGCTGTTGCCGCCTCCTCCTCCTGTTCCCGAGCCCACAGCTGACGATATTCCACACAAATGGCCTCCAGCTTCTGGGCCCTGGCCCAGACAGCCATCTCCTTTCGGGTGAGCTTTTTTGGAGCATCTATATGAAGAAAGAAAGAAAGAAAAATACTGTAATCAATACTCTTTAAAAATAACACAAAATAATTCAACAAAAAAGTTGTCTCACAGTAACACTCGCAATTTGCAAGCACAGAATAACATTTTGGCATGTATCTTTCCGCCGTCTTTGTAGGCCTGTAACATTAGTGGGAGTTTCAGGAATTCTACTAGCAGGCAGCACTATGGACTCAATACATAGTCAGAGAGTCAGAGAGTACACCAGTTTTCTTCTTTTTTTCTCTAGTTTTGTGAAAGAAATTTCTTATACGTGAACTTGTGGTAGCCGGCATAAAGCCAGCTCAGTCAGCTTGCACCCAAGAAAAACAGACACAATCCATGAAGACGCAGACTCGCATTACTTTAAGCAGTACATGCAGGTGGGGATAGGGAAGCTCTTACTTTTCTATAGGGGTGGCACTGGCCATACTCGGTTACATCAAGGGCTACTGCTCAATGTAATTTATATTTCGCACTGCCCCCCCCCCTGGGCCTTCAGTGCTACAAAAGGAAAATGAAGATTATTCATTTCTGATCATGTATCCAGCCGATCACATGATCTCTTTCCTTATATGATGGATGACTTTAGGTGCTTTGTTGTGATAGATTGAGTGAACAACAGCGATAGTCCACCCATGATTGACACAGCAAAAAGAAAATTGTGAACATAGGGAATGAGTGTGGTAACCATAATTGCCGGAGCAAGGGACTTGACTTGATATAATTGTCAACTATACAATACATACACAATATATGCTGTGCTTGCAAAGTAAACTATTGTACTGTTACTTTAGGCAAGGGAGAGTTTCTGAACAATCACAACTTCTAGTATTTGGATTTCCTCTGCTTTGCTACTCTGGCACAGACATGCTGTTCAAACAAAGTAACACTCTTCATGCACTGAGCGTCTGCTCTACACATACACCTCTGCTATCTATGAGGAAGAAGATACCATCCAGGCTTCCAAAGTAAACGTCTATCATTCTTCTTAATGTCTCAACTGTACCAACTTTACTGTTTCTCAACAACCAAATAACACCCTTTTCATTTTATTTGGTAAACCACTGTCTTGACTTGCATTTGAGTTTCACCCAAATGATATATTGCAATGCACACCACACATGAATTTTCTGATTCACCCACACAGGCAGACATCTTTTCTTTCTCCCCCAACCATTCTTGTTTCAAGCAGCCATGCATCTGAATCCTTCCTATCAGCCACCTCTGCCTGCATTCAAAAACACATATCATTCTTTACAGACATCAATGTTATGACTCGCTCGTCCTTCCATTACCCTAAGTTCTTTCCCTTTTCATTCATCACATCCCTCAAGTTCATCTGATATGACTTGGCTTCACGATAAAAGTTTCCCATCTGAGTTTAAGTCAAATAGAGGGGGCCATTGCTTACTCGAGAACTACCGCCGTTAATGCTATTGCTAAGTCAAGGGTGACTGTCTTCTCCGTGATTGGCAAAAATGTAGTTCTAAATTAGTAACTGTTCTTAACAGTACAGTGTACTTGTAGTAGTGTACTGTCTACTTCACAGTACATCATATACTCCTTTGCGAGCCTACTCTAAAATGTCAATAAGTAAGGAGTATATTAACTTACCACCATACGCCACTGCTGAGCCATCCCCCTCAGCTCCTCCTGGTGGCAATTGTGACGCTGCCGCATCCGCCCCTGGAGTGGACCTCTCCGCGCTGCTGGCCCCGGCACTGGTGGTGGGAAGTGCCGCATCCGATGTTGTGAAGCCTAAAAAAAATATGTCATATTTTTAGATGCCATACACCACCCCCTATTTCATCTCGTAATGGAAGAGAAAATGTTAATACATAATATATAAAAAAAATTATTATTGGGACCGAAGAAAAGTCACAGTTTTGGGGAGGGTGTTAACTTATATGCTTAGCCTTAACATGCAACACATTTTGGCACAACTGATGAATGCTTGCTGTTTAACGTGCAACATTTTTCTAATTACAGACAGAACCAACTACTCCTCATCCCCACCAGGAGGACTTTAAGTTCCAACAAGGTGAGGGCTCCTGAGTCCCGCACAGTTACTTCTGACTGAGGTATGTGGAAAGTCAAACTACACCTATCATCAACAATGTCCTGTTTCTCTTGTCCATACTTCTGTATGTGCAGAATAGTCCCTGAAACACTAGCGGTATGGTATGTGCTACTATAAAAATCAAAAAGCCAACTACTAGCTTATTCTTGGTTGACATTGACATTTTGTTGTTGGAAATTGTCAAAGCACCAACATTAAGAAGACTGGAATACACATCAAGGGCAACCCAGAGGACTGCACTCGGTTCCTCTAGAGCTATTGCTGGATCAGAGTTTTGTTTAACACCTTTTGCCGACTGGGCAAGCTTAGCTACCTACACAGACCAACTCATAATAATAGTAAATAGTAGTAGCACAGAGAGTGATGGTAGAGTGGCAGGATAAGAATGTAGAAACAGTCTACAAGAAGATTAAAGACTATTTTGTAAAAAATAGAATTAGGAAACAGTTTGGAATGAATAGGAGCTGAAAAAGTTAGGGAAGTATAATTATAATAACAACAAAACAACTTACTGGGGCCAGCAGAAGAGTCTGCAAAGGACCGTTCCTGCCATCTTTCTTCCGCCGGACTCTGGGGTGTAGTCTTCTTGCCCCTGGGAGGTACTGAATGTGAACATGAAATAAACACAAACATGGATGATTGTTTTTTTGAAATATTTGATTTCTTGACCACAATCTAAAATTATCTCGGGGAAACAAATTACGAACAATTGCACTACATGTATTGACCTATCTGATCTGGTCAACTAGGAGGATACTAGTACAGTATAGCTGGATTCGCAGACCATCTACTTGGAAAGTTATGTAAATCACTAACTAAACCAACAACAAAAAGGTTCTACTACGACTGCCAGCACTCACCAGCACGTGACGTGACAGACACAGTCCGTCATCATGATTGCTGACCACTAAAAAATTTCCTACTACTAATAACAAGTCATAATATACTCAACCTATCAATCCACCACTATCTATTCTTCTTAGTGGCAGCAGGAGTACAAAGGAAGGACTAGACTTGAGTCTCTAGTCTCTCTAGCATTATGCAGATCTGTAAAGTACTACACTCATACATAGTCAGGCCAAATGAGCACAAAGTTGCAAATAAGTAAGCATAGTAGCAACGCCACTGAGGAGGCGAGCACCTGCAATCACAGAAGCTATTTAAACATTATTTTACCTGCAATGTAATCGAATCAGCAGCATTCTTGCTTTTCAGGAAAAACATATATTAGCAATAAAACACAGAGCAGACGAAAACAAAGTAGTAATTAAATAGCTACTCAACAAGGCCAGGGATCTCCACGCCTAGCAGGTGGACCAGGTCCTGCTCCTGGGCAAGGACGTCTGCAAACTGGTGCTTCACTTGGTGATAGGTGCGCCGGACCCCCGACTCCCTACGCAGGGCCCGGCACACCTTATCTCACAGCTGGCGACGCTCCCAGAGGCCATACCCTTGACCGGGCCTGCCCCCTGCTGCCACGGTCTTTGGGAGGTGGTGCTGAATATACAATATAAGTGCGCCCACCTCCACCGCGCTGAAAACCTCCCTGGCCACTACATCCTCCCCCCTCAATCGCCCGCAAGGGAGCCGTGGTCCTGGACAGCTGAAAAAAAAAATAGGGAAAAAGTAAAGAAAGGAAAAGAGTTTAAAAAAGTAGCTTTAGAGTAACCAAAATTAGCAAAAACACAAAATATAGATGTAGAAAAAGAGAGGGATAGATAATGAGTAAAAAAGATCCCCAAAAAGGATTGCAAAAATTATGGTAGGATTGAAATAGCATGCCTAGAACCATAGCAATGACTGAAAAACAAGATGGCAGCGCCCATTGAGGACCGCGTGGGTAAGTTTGCGCAATATTTCCCCCGTGAGCACGCAAAAACGCACGAGAACACGTAATCGCGCCTCGCGCAAAACGTGAGCATGCAACTAGCGCCCGGAAGAGGAGATACGCAACGCAAACAAGATGGCCGCGCCCATGCACGACCGCATGGGTAACTTCGCGGTCGATGCGCTGCAAGAGTCCCGCGAACACGCAAAATACGAAATTCGCGGATTATGCGGATCGCGAATTTGCTTTCGCGTGAATTTGCGTACCGCGAATTTGCGCATTTCGCCCATACGTAGTCGTCATGGAGAACTGAAATGTATGCTACGGAACTTAGGAACTCCAACATGGTTCCTTACCCTAAGCTGGGCTGAGTACGTTTGGGATGATTTACTAAAATTTCTTCGAGAGGCAAATTCCAATATAAAAAATATTGAATACAAGACACCTGGAGAATTGTGCTCTTTGGATCCTGTTAATGTATGCAGGTATTTTAATCAAAGATTTGAGGCTATGATGTCTTTTACCTGCAATAAAACAATCCTCCTCTTGGAGAAGTTGTGGATTTCTTTTGGAGAAAGGAGGATCTAGCAAGAGGTGCTACTCAAATAATATGCTGTTATGGATTAAGGACGCTCCCAAATTTGGAACAGATGTGGAGGATACTGTATTGAGTTTTATTGAACAATATGCAATATGTGCTGTACCCAAAAGCACAGAAGAAAACAACTTACAAGTGTTACGATTCCAAGCCACCGATGTGGAAAATACAGTTGACGAAAGTACAAATCTAAGGACAAGTTCTACACCAAAAATCGTTTTGCATTTCCACGTTCGGTAATATCCAAAGGCAGAGTGAACAGTTTTATGTCATCTTTGCGACATACTATCACAAGAAAGTCTCCAAAAAATACCTACAACTTAAGAAGAAACGAAGAGTCAAAATACCTAAATGACTACAACCTAGTTATTTTGTCCATGTGGAATGCTAACATGGATATTCAATATCTTGCAGAGAATTCTATTGCTGTTGCTCGATATGTAATATCTTATATTACAAAATCAGAAAAGACGGAATTGAAAGAAATGTGGGAAGAGATTTCTCACGAGAAGACTCTAAGTAAGAAATTATACAGTTTCAGTTTGAAGATGTTATCGCATCAAGAAATTGGAGCATATGAATGCTCAGATCGGTTATCATCTGCAAGTCTATTCTCCAAATCTAGAAGAATCCTTTATGTGAGTCTAGGTCTTGCAGCAATGCGAAATTGAGTACTGAAATCTGTACAAGAAATTGAATATTTAGCAGAAAGAGATCCAGAAAGTACAGATATTTTGAAAATGAATATGTTGGACACATATTACCCAAACAGAAGTCATCATCTTGAGAACATGTGTCTCTATGACGTGCTGCAAAACTACACCTTTAAACGGAATACTACAGAGAACATCAATGATGGCAAATATGGAGTCATTGGTTCCAAAGGATGTTTGGTGAAACAAACAAAAGGAAATTTGATTAATCACAGGAAGCTGAGTTGAGACACTGCTGATAAAAGGGAATTTTACTATTTAGCTCTTTTACAACTATTCAAACCATGGTGTTCAGAACTGGAATTACTTGGAGATTTCCAGAGCTGTGAAGATTCCTTTAATGCTTGTAAAGATAGCATACAATGCAGTGCTTTTGCAAATTATGTGAAAATGTTGAGCAATGAAATTGATCAAGAAGCTACATTTGCAGCTAAGATTGCTAGAGACAGTTCTCAAGACAGTGAAAGTTATCCTACGCTGAGTCAAGATCCACTAGGATAACCAATTGTTGAAAATGAAGCAGCAATCGCCATGATTGAGGTGGAAACAGCAATGCATCAAGCTCAAGAAGATGTAACAGACCTATTAAAGTTGGAAGAACAACTAAATGTTGAGCAATAACAAATATATGAGCAAGTGAGCAAGTGAGACAAGAGATTGGCCATGGATTACTTTTATGAAAAGAAAGAGTGCTCATGTACGCATTTCAACCTATCCGAATGTACGTAAGTGGTCAAGCTGAAACTGGTAAAAGTTTTTTAATTAAAGTAATTACAAGTTATCCACAGAAAACAACTGAGTCACATTTGTCTTGTGTTGTCACTGCTCCAACTGGGTTGGCAGCACACAACATTAAAGGAATTACATTACATTGTTTACTAATGCTACCAGTAGAGCATGAAAACAAATGGGAATACCACAAGCTATCTGGAGAAGCTTGTTGTGAAGTTTGGCAATTTTTTACTTATCCTGAAGATCAAAAGAAAGTGAATGCGCCAAAAGTAACCTGCACGATATGCAATACGGAACTCTCAAGGGGAAATCCAAATAGAAAATATTCGTTTTCTATACACACCATGCTGCGGCATGTAAAACAAAGGCACCCTGAGCATTATGCAAAAGCATCGACAAGAGCCCTGGCCACGCTATTACCATCAGAGGTGGCCAGCACATCTTCTGGTGGAGGACCTCTATCTCTATCGAGTGCTGAGATGGACTTGAGACCATATCTTGCGAACGTACACATGAAATGCAACCAGTGTGCAGAAATTCTTTTGTATGGAGAGCAGAGCCTTGTTCTTATTAAACTCAAAATTGAAAGTCATAAATGCCCCAAGAAAAAATAAATTTCTTCACTTCATTTTCATAGTATTACATACTGAAAAATGTAGTACAAACTTTTAGAAATCTAAAGCATCATAACACTTGTTTCCCAAAAAAAAAAAAAAAAAAAGTTCTTTTCAGAACTAACTATTTCTACGAAAACATGCTCCAAGAGCATCTTATGACATGTTTTTTCGGCGCTTCATTGTAGTGCGCGACCGGGTGCGCGCACCCTCCTATCGCGTACAGGACCTGAGACTTGCATGTGAAGTCATGTGACTTCAAAACAACACTTCTAGCTGATATTTTCTCGCCGCTTTCATCTTGTGCGCGACCGGGTGCGCGCACCCACCTATCACGTACAGGCGTCGAGACACGCATGTGCAGTCATGTGACTTTAAAAGAACACTTCCAATTGGTTTTTACTAGTTTCTATTCTGCAATTTACACGGAACACTCCACCCACTTCCCTAGAAAACCAGTTTATCGAAAAACTTTTAAAGCCTCCCCTTATGAAACATTCGACATCGTTCACATAGCAGTGTAGTAAATAGCACTAGATACACTCCGTCCCTTAATTATAAAAGACTTATCAGTATGTGAAAAAAACTTTTCTTTTCAGGTGATAATGTGAAATTCTGAGCCTGTTACCGAATTTATTTTCACATATGTTACTATTCTCCTTCGGCCACTAACACCATAGAAAATACCACCAATAGCGGTGATATTTTGTACACCGACAACGGGCGATTTCTATCGCTTAGAGCCCTTGCTATTATAAAGTTTTATTTCCTAAGTCTCTGATCTCCAACTGGGGAACGTGACTCCCCTGTGTGTCGTAATGAGGTGCTAAGAGCAGCACGTACACTATACTGCGACTAAGCATCCATAAATTCCGCGGACATTTCTACCCTGCTATCTGCAATTATAAACATCAAAAGGAGCTACGCTGCCCCCCTTAGAGAGGCCTCACTCCCACTGCTACAAAGGCTTGGCAGTCGCCAAGATACACAAAAACAGCGTCTCGGGTCCATTAAACTTCTGTGACGATCTCAATGAAAATAAGCACTAAACAATATTCAAGTATGTAGTATTCCTTCTACTTGGTTAGAGACTAGGGGGCATATTATCAAGGGGGTTGATAACCGCTTTTTTGGCTTTAAAAGCCAAGAAAGCGGAGATAAAATTATCTCCCTATTATCAAGCTGTCCCTAACACCAATTAGTGACAACTAATAGGAGATAGCAACCATCTTGGGCCCCGCTTTACATGTCGGTGATATTTATCACTAATGACATGCAAAGTGTGTATGCCAAAATGTTAGGCACTGCAAACAGTCCCTAACATCGCTATCTCCTATTATCAACTTTTGTAGATATTCGCGCTAAGCGCAAATATCTCCGAAAGCTAACACCTGCCCTGAGCAGTTCTTAGCCATGTTATCCAATGGGAGGTGGATAACATGGCTAAGAGCATTTGCTCGATAATTCATGAATATCGCTGACTTTTCATCGATATTCATGCATTGCGGCCGTTTTTTATCGCAAATACGATAAACCTTGCTAATAGCAAGGTTTATCTGCAATAAAAATCGCCAATGTGCGGCGATAATGTTTGTGTCTAAACAAGTTAGAGACAAAAATTATCGCTAGTTCTTGGTAATATGCCCATAAAAATTTACCGTAGCGCTGCAGCGATTTCTTCCGTAAATAAACCTTGGTATTAATAAGGTTTAACGCAAATGCGGTAAAAAATGTTGAAAAGCATAAGTATCACAAAAAAATCAGGATTATTCATAGATAGCGACCTAATGCTATTAGCCATGTTATCCACCCCCCATTGGATAACATAGCTAAGAACTACTCAAGGCAAGTCTTAGCTTTTAGAAATATTCCCGCTTAGCGAAAATATCTCCAAAAGCTAGTAATAAGAGATAACGATGTTAAAGACTATTTTCAGTCAGTAACATCTTGGCACGCCCACTTTGTATCTCATTAGATATAAATGCAACTGACATGCAAAGTGCGGCCCAAAATGTTCACTATCTTCTACTAAGTGTTCCTAACTGGTGTTAGCAGCTGCTAGGTAATAGAGAGATAATTTTATCTCTGCTTTCTTGACGTTTAAAGTAAAAAAAACACAGATAAACACCTTTCATAATATACATCTATATTCAAATTGAAGTAGGCGTAGGTCTTCACGCAGCAATCACATGTACAGTTTTGAAAGAATATGGCCCAGAAAGTCACTGAGTAAAATCTCATAAATGACAGTCAACCAATTTCAATACGTATTAGTTCAGAAGAACAGTTCTTTATGATACAGGGCTCTAGAATGACAAACATATCTCGTCTTTATCAAAACCCTTCAGGTTTTTTTAACAGCTGTTAAATGGTTCCATACTCATCACAAACGTGCTCCATCATGAACATTGTCTGATCTGTCCTCAGGACGAACAACATTTGTGATGAACTTGCCGCTATGCATGCACAACACTAACATTGTGCTTCCTTAACACGTTCTATTCACTAAGCAGAGCCATCCATGACGGAACCACTCTATCATAAACACATCTGAACCATGGCTCATAAAAGGAGTACCTCAATCATGACCATGCAAGTCCCACTAAGCCCCCCAGCCCCCTAATCTTGAGTCAAAATTGGAACTACAACACAGGATTTAAAGTCCTCCAAAGAACACCATGTAACATTTAATACCATATACACCATCGTTTTCATATATCACTTTTCCTAAACCCACTCAGTGAAATATCGCTCATTTTATTTAATCACTTTTAAACCATACCTTCTAACAATGCACCCAATCCTATGTGGAAGTGTTCAATATAAAAGATGACATTGTTTTAAGAAGGATAGAGAAATAAATAACACAATGTTGTAAACATTTCTTTATTATATATACTTACCTAATAAAAAGAAAAAAAAATTAAATGTCTTATAAAAACGTAGCACCTGTGGAAAGAAATTAAAAATAAAATTATAAAGTATATTATTTATAGAAAAAACAATACGAGACAATAAGACAGGTGCAAACAAAACTGTCAGATATTATTAATTAAACTTACCTTATAAATATAATATCTGTGGAGGAGAGTAAAAAAAAAATCTGTTATAATACATATTTCTGAATGCAATGTAGCAAAATAAGTAAACAACATATTAAATGATTTATTTTTGCTGTCCTCAGAAAACATTGATTTTCACTATCAAGAGTGATTTCAACATTAATCATCATATAACAGCGGGGGAAAAAACACAATCAAAATGATTGTGTTTAAAAAACCCATACAAAATCTGCATACATATTATAAATACTTGAAAAAAACATGTCTTAAATGTTTTCCTCAAATTCGCAATTTCTTGAGTAAGCACACTACATCTTCCACAGTTACAACCTAATTAAAGTATACCACTTATTTTTCAAGATATCTCAACAAAATCCTGTGCAGCAATCTCCTATAAAAAATGTATTTGAAAGACACAGTTTCTTCTCTCATACCTTTCCGCGTGGCCAAATTGTATAAGCTAACTCATTATCTTTTAAATACCTCTCCCAAACACTTACGTCCATATAAGTTTCTAAATAATTCTCAAAAGTACTCATTTTCTTCTCTCATATTTTTCCACGTGGCCAAATACTATGAGTTAAGTAGTTTTTTTCTGAAATTTTGTAATCTTAGTCTCATCCATTATTTTCTGTACTTTTACAATCAAAATTTGTACCATATTTTATACCATCAAACATTAAGTAAATATGTACCTGATGTTATCAATATGCAAAACACAAATTTCATGTATAGATTTGTACACCCTTATTTACATGATATTTGTAAACTAGTAAGTTTCAGATCTTTATAGTATACATATTCCTACACCAAACCACTCTACTGAAATTTGGGTTCCAAAAATAACAAATAAGAGTTACTTAAGGCAAAAGGCAAACGTTTTTTAAAAGTCAATTGGCTATCATTGCAAAGTGTCCAGCCAGTAGCACACTTCAAATAAGCCGTATAATGTCCTGATGATGTAGAATGCCCTTCATGATAAATAATGGCTACAGTTACAAATGTTCTTCTAGAAATAGAAACTTGAGAAGCCACAACATTTTTAATTAAAGTGGATAATTTACTCCCATCAGCTCTGCATAGTTGAAACATTAAAATTACATATTGTCCGTATCTATGGATAAATAAAGTTGATAACATTTCAGACTTGCATTGAGAACAGACCATATTTTGATGCGCATCTTTAACTAGTTCATTAAAAGGCACTTCTTTGCAGTCTGGTAATGTCAAATATAAAAATCTTTCGCTGGGTATCTCAGTACTACTTAAAAATGAGCAATTATCACACTTATGTTCCCATTTATAAGAAAGCCCAAAAAGACTATCAATATCTACACCTTCATCTTCCAAAGCTGTAAACATATACATAATAAATTCCTGACAATCTTGCTGTATATTCTGAGAAAACTGATTTACTTCTGCACATATATCTAAAACATTCCTTAATTCCGAAACACTTCCTATTTCATTATCACCACTACTACACGTTTCAAATATAGAATTTAAAGAATGACAAAAGGTATGCTCCTGATTTTCTATAATCTGTTCCTTAACATTTTTCAAAAAGAAAACAACATTAACTACTACATTTGCATAGCAGTTGACACCACACCTATTTTCCAACTTAAATCCAACAATCTCTTCAATACTAACAGTTTTCCTAGAGCTACCAACAACAGCTACATCTTTTTTTCGTCGTTTCTGGACTACTTCAGCACATTTGTCCTCATTTTTTCTTTTCTGACCAAGTATACGCCTTTCAATTAAAGGATATTGAGGTAAACTTGGAGCATATTCTCTTCTTAACCTATTGTACTCCTTCACACAATTTAAATCTGAACTAATCTTTGTCTCATCATAATCAATTAGATAAAGTCCACATAAAGTTCTAACAGCGACAGAGCAACATACGCCATACCCTCTTTGAATACAGTACTTCCAATATTTACCAAAGCACAATCTACACTTAAACCTTGAGATTTATGTATAGTCACTGCATATGCCAAACAAATTGGAAATTGCTTACGACGGACATATAAGTCTTTCACAAGCAAAAAACGAGTTTAACATCGACTAATTTGTTGAACTTCATCAATCCCATCAAATTTTATCCTCAAAAATTCAATCTCATCTCTATTGGTATAATTCACAAAACCAACAACATTACCCATTGCTCCATTTACCAATCCTCTTTCTACATGTAAATTTCTTCTTAAAATTATCCGACAATTTAAACATACATACAGATTTTTCTCTAAACCAGCAGTTTTAGATATAGTTTTTTGAAGAGAATCCAATTTCAATTTCAACTTTTCAGACAAAACAATAGTACTACCTTCATGCTCTATTCTATCTTTAGCTTCCAGTTTCTTAATTTCTTGCTTTTCTAAATTCAACATTTTCTCATTAAAAACTGAACATTCTTTCAGAGTTGGCATCAAGCATATCACTGACTTATCTACAACCTCTTTACTATATATTCTCTCAGGAACATTATCTTCATTAGGAAACAGCTTGGAAAGTAATCGCGTTCGTAGAGTCTGTTTCGCATGTTCAGTTAATTTTCCAATCCTAATATCTTGAAGAATACTTCCATATTTTGTATCCTTTGCCTGTCGCATATTTTGAATCAGTTCAGTATATTTGAAATGTGACCATATATTTACATTTCCAATACTGCCCAGGCACTTTCTGGTCTCCTCATGTGTAACAGTTTCAAATACAGGTTGTCCTTTGACAGGAGTCAGCTGGAGTAGATCTCCAAAAACTATGACATGTTTACCTCCAAATAACACATCATACTCTGTCTTAAGTGTCTGTTGCATTCTTAAATGCACAAAAGCAAGCATTAAATTAGAGACCATGCTTACTTCATCAATAATAAGAAGTTTCATTTTTTTAAGGACTCTAGAAACTTCAAAAGAAGCTTCTCCAGAAAGCTTCTGATATTGTAATTTATTTTCATGTTCAACTGGCAGCATCAGCAAACGATGTAAAGTTACACCTTTTATATTATGTGCTGCCAATCCAGTTGGAGCAGTAACAACACACGACAGTGTTGATTGAGTTGTTTGCTGTAAATATGTAGTAATTCCTTTAATTAGGAAACTTTTACCAGTCCCAGCTTCTCCACTTACATATAATCGAATAGGCTCAAATGACATACATGAGCAATCTTTTCTCTCATGACGAAAGCCATGCTCAATGTGCTCTGTCACTTCATCATATATCTGTCTTTGCTCAACATTAAACTGCTTCTTTAATTCTTCTAAGTCGATTACTTGCTCTTGACCTTGCTGCATTGCCCTTTCCACCTCATCCATGGCGGTGGCTGCTTCATTTTGAATAATTGGTTGTCCCAGTGGATCTTGACTTAATGATGCCGAACTTTGACTATCTTGTGAACTATCTCTAGCAATCTCTGCTGCAATTGTTGCTTCTTGCTCTATTTCGTCATTCAACATTTGGAGATAATTGCTGAAAACAGGACATTCAATAGTACCTTTAGATGCGTTGAATGAATCTTCATAACTATCAAAGTCTCCAAGTAGTTCCTCTTCTCTACGCCGTGGTTTAAAGAGTTGCAAAAGAGCAAAATAGTAAAACTCTCTTTTATCAGGTGTTTCGCAACTCAGTTTCCGATGATTTATCAAGTGTCTTTTTCTTTGTTTTACCAGACATCCTTCATGTCCAATTACAGCATGTACACCTTTATCAATATTCTCCGTAACATTTCTCTTAAAAATATAATTTTGAAGTATTTCATACAGACAAATGTTTTCAAGCAGAGTACTTCTATTTGGATAGTATGTATCCAACATATTTGTTTTCAAAATGTCTGTACTGTTTGGTTCTTTCTGGGCTAAGTACTCAATTTCTTGCACAGGTTTTAGAACACGGTTTCGTGTTTCTGCTAGGCCCAAACTCACCCAGAGAATAGTCCTTGACTTCGAATAAAGACTTGCTGATGATAATCTATCACAACATTCATATGCTCCAATTTCTCGATGAGACAGCATCTTCAAACTGTACGTATATAATTTCTTGCTCAGGCTCTTTTCATGAGAAATGTCTTCCCACATCTCCTTCAGTTCCGTCTTTTCAGATTTCGTGATGTAAGACGTTACATATCAAGCCACAGCAATAGAGTTGTCTGCAACATATTGTATGTCCATGTTAGCATTCCACATGGACAAAATGACTGGATTATAGTCGTTAATATATTTCGATTCTTCACCTCTTCTTAAATTGTACGTATTTTTAGGTGACCTCCTTCTGATATTATGTCGCAAACATGACATCAAATTGTTGACTCTTCCTTTTGAAAGTACCGGTCGTGCAAATCCAAAGCAACATTTGGTATAAAATTTGCTCTTTGATTTGAATTTTCGCCGACAATATTTTCCACAGCGATGACTTTGGAAACGTAACACTTTTCCTCTTAAGTCCTTATCAGTGGTACTATTAGGTATGTCACAAGTGGCATACTGTTCAATAAAAGACAGTACAGTCTCATCCGAGTCTATTCCAAATTTAGGAGCATCCTTGATCCATAGTAGCATATGAATATGAGGAGCACCTCTTGGTTGATATTCTTTTCTCCAAAAGAAATCCAGTACTTCACCAAGAGGCGGATTTTTCTTGTTAGTAATGAAAGACATCATAGCTTCAAATCTATGATTAAAATACCTGCAAACATTAACTGGATCTAATGAACACAGTTCTCCAGGTGTCTTGTAGTTTATATTTTCTATATTTGCATTCGCCTCCCGAAGAAATTCAATTAAATCTTCCCAAGCATACTCTGCACAGCTTAGAGTTAAAAACCATGTTGGTGCTCCTAAGTTTCTAAGCATACACTTTAAATCTCCATGACGACGGTACCAATACTCATTAGTACCCCGCTGACAAGCCATTAAATTAATTAAATGAGAATCCAAAACACTATCTTTCTGATGCACTCTATCCATAAATTCCTTTGCTGAAATATTTTGCAGATGTACACCACTTTTTAAGATATGATTTACTGCATAAGACAGACCAGATAAGTCACTCTCAAACAAAAGATGAAACAGATATGGAATACATTGCCGAAACCTTGGATCTTCTGCATATAATCTAGTTGTCCGGTACTCAGATGCAGGAATCTGCATAGGCCGATCATCATATCGTGTACCTTCACCTGTAGGAAATAACTGTGGGAAACAACGACCTTCCAAACTTTCTTCCCAGACACTAATCGGATTTCCTTTCGCCTTTCTCATCTGAAATAATTCAATAGCATTCCCTATTGCTTCTTTGGAATGCAGTGGATGAACACTGTATCATAAATTTCTTCAGATCTAGATACATCAACTTTTTCAATTTGTCCACTACACAAATCACTATCCTCTTCTTCACTTACATCTTCTTGTTCTACGTATATATCTTTGTAATACTTATTATTTTGCACTAAATACAACGTTGCCTTTTTCACTTTCCTAACATCCACTAAATCTTGCCAGATTTTCTTACTCTTTGTGGGTACACCATTCACTAGAATAACTAGAGGTTCCTCTTCTACATTTTCAACACCAATTGTTTCCATATTTTTTTTAAGATCAAGAGGCAAATACACAACTCTACCCTTTAATCCTCTTAGTAAATCTGAAGGATTTAATTTACCAGTCTTAGGCTCCATTCGAACAATAGCCTGAAAAGGATGTACACATTGAATCAGAATCGTCTCATAAGTATTTAAATTCATCAATTCAGATGGAATATTTACCAACTCTAAATTATTGTGAACAGCTCTAGCAGGCATTTTATTTTCATCTAATTTATTATAACAATATTTACAAACACGTTGCTCAAAACCCAAATCAAAATAGTTTTCCACCAACAAATAAATTGCAAAATCTTTCCATTGAACATAACTTTCATCTTCACTTTTTAAATATAAATCAACTAACCTCGTTTGACTTTTGTAATGAATTAGTCGACAACAGACACAAGAAAAATTTGGTTTCTCACCTGCAATTACCTTAAACTTTATTATTTCTTGTTCAAAGTTTTCAATATTTACATGCCCAACATTTTCTAACACATTTCCTTCTGTAATTATATCACCTTCTGCATTATCTTCCTCGGGACCAAAATAACTTACCTCAATTTCTGCACAAATCTTCTTAACATCTAATTCACATCCATACAAAAGAGCACTATTTAACTGTTTAAGTTTAAGTGCTGGACTTTTTGCATAGTACAACTTTCTCACTAATTTTCTCATTTTAGTGTGATGCACTGCTAACATCCGGAAGTGATGAAATACACTCTGACATATTTTTTTAGAGAGACAAGCCAGAGAATGGCCTTGCAGACCTATTTTCTCACGCACTCTGCATTCATCTAATTCTTGCAACATTTTAATTTTTTTCTTTAGACTTTCTTTAGTGTACTTACGTAAGAAATTGCGATTAAGTATTAAAATAAATAACTTTCGTTTTGTCTCAAATGCGCGCTCAACAAAAGCCTCTATGTATAGTTTTTTTTAAGAAAAACAGATCTTTTTTTAGAAACTTTTTCCTTTTGTAATAAATTCGCAACAACTCTGTTGTAAAACATACGCTTCCTGATTTGGCTAAATTGATTGGTCCGGGTTTTACTGTACTGACTTTCATATTTCCTAATTGCAGTAATAGTAGTTTGTTTAACTCCAGATGTCTTTTTAGATGATGAAATCGTTTTCTTCTTCTGAACTTCAATAGTTACATTTTTCCTCCCCAAAATACTTTTCACAAACTTTTTAGTTTGCTTACCAGGAGTACTCTTCTTTGTAACCGTCCTCTCAGTCTTTGAAAATAATTCTGTAGTTTTCTTCTTTAAACTGTACGTCCGCTTGTAGAGTTTCTTTTTTTCAATTCTGGTCGGCATCTTCATTTAAAATTTTGATGAGATTGTGAACATGTAAGACACAAAAATAACAAATATTATAGTTCAGTACTACCATATACCATACAAATTAAAACCACACATTCATTTTTTAATAAAATACACATAATAACAGAAAATCTCTGAACAAAGTAGTAAATCCTGTAGTGAATTTTCCTTGTAAATTTATCACACTATATATTTCTTTAAACTTCATAGACAATTTTAAACAAAAATTTAAAAGCATACAAACAGTACACTTTTTTCAAAAACTATCGGTCATCATAAGTGTTTTAATCTTTTTTTCTACGATCTCTTTTACACTTCATGAGAACATATCCTATCACTCTCATGAAGTACTTCATCGACGAATATATCAAGAAAACTGTCATCACGAATGCTTTGCTATCATTTTTTTTTATTCATTCAAAACTTCATAATTTAAAAGAACTTCCAACATTAATTCATCAGGGACTTCTTCAAGTCCATTGTCCTCATCTTCTTCTATCAGCTCTAAATAGGCTGAATCTAAGGAAATGTCCATAAAATAATAATTTTCATCAGCTTCCTCTTGAACAACCACGTCTAAAATTTCCTCCATCAGTTCATTAATGATGTCAAAATGAATTTCATTCTCTTCTGACCAATTCTCCATACTTATTTTGATTAAATTCTTCTTTATCCTTTTAAAAAAATATAGACACTAAATTATATCTTTTTCCATAAGTGTATAACTAAAAACTACCTTTACTAATTTTTAAACTACAGATAATTTTATAATCTCTAACTTATTAACTCTATAATTTGTAAGATACCACATTCCTCTTGTTTTGAAAAAGAAATTGGCAATATAACTCTAAACATTGACACTTTGTTTTTTGAAAATTAAATAATTAGTGTTGATAAAAGACATTTCACTGTAAAATTTATTTTTAGATTTTCTACATATTTGAAATATTTATTACCTCTACAATAATTTTTAGAGACCCATTTCTTTTATTTCATCACTACAAAGTGCAATATAAATATATGCACTCTAAAGAAAAGAATCACACTATACAAACCATTTAATTCACTTTACAGATTACTACTTCCCACAGAGACAGTTCCATTTATATTACAACAGTATACTCACCATGTCAATGTCTTACCATATGCAAAATATCATACTTACCATGAACAACCACCTCATAAAAAAACTCTACATTAATATTTAAAAAACTGCCTATACATAGTATATTCACAGATATACAGGAAAATAAGCATTACATTTTGATCCATATCATAATACCTCTCTCTAATTAAAAATGGAACACTACCAAACATAATACAACAAGATTTTAAAAATAATGAGCACTTCACAAGTATTACTAAAACAAACCTAAAAGAATTATACTCCAATGATTTCTAAATCTCAACTCCTTGTAAAAGATCACATATCCCAAGCTCATTAAAACATAATTTGAACTGTCAATGGAGAACATCTCAAAAAACATATGTACTATAAGCAGATAGAACCACATGTAAAATTTTTTAGATAAAATCATATTCAAAACATTTACAAATTACTCTTTATTATTTTCATCACCACCCACAGAAATTGCCAAACCATAAAAAGAAACTCACCTGAAAAAAAGAATATATATTCTCAATATATAACTTCGACAGGTTAATCCTTACAGGCACCAAACACTCTAAGAATAGAAAGAATAAAATTTTATTAACTTATAACAAACTTATTTCCTACACAATATACAATCATTATAGCATTGAACAAGCATAAGTAATAAGATTCCCAAAATACTCTCCATTAAAAATAAATACAAAATTTCTCATTTATAAAAGCATTCTGCCACAGATATGTCACTTTTCCTTATGTTAAAATTCATGCACCTACAACAGTAGGCTTTTAAAAGTAAAAGGCCAACTCACAAAACAAAAAAAGCCTTATTAATGAAACATTGCGTTGCCACTGCGTCACTTTTAGCATGGGAAAAGTGACGCACTAGTGGCGCAAGGCCGTCATAAATAAAGCCCCATGTCCATACAGAAAAACTACAGGGCCAGTATTAGACACATGCAAGCAATACACTTGCACAAAACCACAAAACACCAGGAGCCACCATGTTAATATATATCCTTAATATAATAAACCTCTGAGAATGGATACATATTTCCGTGGCAAACTCCTTAGCAATATTTAAGTGACTTAGGGCCCAATGTAGGTAGCCCTTTACCGATCCGAATCGGCCGAAAATACTGATTTTCGGCCGTTTCCGATCGGTAAAGGGCTAACGAGATGTAGGGGCACATTTTCGGTAATTTTACTGATTCGTTATCATTACCGAATCGGTAAATTTACCTATTCGGTAATATTTACCGATTCAGTAATGATAACGAATCGGTAAAATTACCGAAAATGGAATGTAGGTAGGCAATGTACCATCAGCACATGGCTTACAGAATCGGTATTTTACCATGGAATACAAATCCATGGTAAAATACCGATTCCTGTGTACATGCACATCTGTGCATGTACACATGTGCCATGTGACAGACAGACGTGCCCTTAGGGCATGTCTGTGTACCACATTGCACACATGCCCGTTTTGGGGGTGCTAGAGGGTGTCAAAGTGACACCCCCTACACCCTTGTGAATTCTTTAATTACCGATTCGGTATTTACCGAATCGGTAATTAAAGAATTGTTAAGGATTCGGTAACGAATCCAGATGTTGGGACCTACATCCCATTTACCGATTTTGAAATACCGAATCGGTAGTATTCGGTATTTCAAAATCGGTAAATGGGATTTACCTACATCGGGCCCCAGACTCCTAGAAAATTTATCAAGTCATTATGCTCCTCTCCACTGCATAGCCGGCAACCTAATTCTGTGGAGTTCCTATACGACCGGCAATACTGCAGCATCCAACAGATTACATACATGCACCTCTCGCCATTTTGTCGCTTTTGACGCCTTTTTTTTCCCCCTCACATACATTCACCTCTCGCCATTTTGTCGCTTTTGGCGCCTTTTTTTTCCCCTCACATACATGCACCTCTCGCCATTTTGTCGCTTTTGGCGCCTTTTTTTCACCTCACACAGTAACATAACACAAACTTGATAGTGCTTCGCATGTAGACAGCTGATTCATAAAGTAATGATGTATAACAACTTGCATTTTCATATATCCTTCCTAAACTAAAAGACCAGACACCTTCTTCCACTTATTAAAATATAATATACTTCTTTATAAGAGTGTACAATGTTTTTTTCCAACTATATTCATTTTTCTTCAACTATAGCGTTTGTATTCCATGTACTACTGTCAATACCAATTACTGTATTTTTTGCAATTTCTGTACTCATGTTACATAATGATTTGCCTTTAAAACAGTACATTTCCAAATAAACATTTCAAATATTCACGGTTTCTCTTTTAATCCATAATCTCAACTGAAATGATTTCATATTGAAAAACTATTCATGGGTTCCACATAACCTTTACTGTAGTCACTGAGGACCTTATTTATGAAGACCTTCCGCCGCCGTTGCCTCATTTTTTAAAATAAGAAAAAGTGACGCACCGGTTGCGCAAGGCCTTCGTAAATAAAGTCCTCAATGTTTTCTTTTCTCGACCTCACTTACTGATACTAGAACCTGCAAGCCAATTACGGCCCGTGAACTCTTTCTTAGGAGGTCGCGCACCGTAAAGACAGTTATACCACTGTTAACATTTTTTTTTACTGTTACTAAGCACCGACACAGTTCCGCTTCACTCAGAGTTAATCACTGCTCCCACGCTTCTACAGGCCAGACGCTATGTCGTATTTCTCTCCTTATATTTACAACAAGGGGTGGTGAGGGACGGAGTCTCTGAATTAAACAGAATACTCTCACCCAGTCAAGAGATCAGGGCTAGATCCAACACCGTTTTTTAGCTCACTGCACCATCCCAGTTTCAGAACCTGGCTGTATGCAAATTAGTCTGTTCCTGTCCCAGTGCATGATGGGAACAGGGCAAACCAAACTACAAAAGCCAATTCTTACACTGGGAAGGAAACAAGCTACCGGGGACCGGTTTCTGGCATTTCAGCCGTCTTCCGCCCGGCTTGCTTGAATCCTGATGGTGCAATGAGCAAGGGACTCACATCTGAGTATACCCTTCCACGCTTAGGGTGGACAAAAATATTTACAACAAGGGGTGGTTCTCTCCTTATCACCCTTTCATCTCCACAATAACAAACAGTTGTCCGCCAGCCACCAGAGAACAGACTCAGATGCAGAGGCACCAAAGAGTGAAATACGACATACCCTCTGCTCTGAGAAAGCAACCAAGCGGTACTTGAGAACGAAAACATTCAGTAGCGCTTTAAAAATACCAATGCAATTATATAATTATTTTTTTGAAAACGTTCCAATCACTTTAATAGGACTATCTGTGTGTGCCTCCACAGCAAACTTCCTCAGGCCGGATTGAAGGCAAACACACAGACAATAAGATAACACAGGGCAACGGAGATGCAAAACAGAAGGGACATGAAGATGGAGTCAAACAGCAGAACTGAGAGAGATATTTTTATGCTCCGTTTCCAACCTCAATGTACAAACACATTTACTACACAAATCTCCATACAACCTCATGGTCAAAACTTTTCATTTTATTTCACTCGACCACCTCCCTCACCCCACCAGTGCAAATGACGACCAGAAACCGCACTATAATTTTGACGTCTAACAGAAACTTTGTGAATACCTTAATCATTACCACTTTAACCCCCTTCCCCGACCCTCTTGCCCCATCCCCACCAGTGCAGGCCACGGCCACCAACCAGCCTGAAATGTTGTCGACTGACAAAAAGTTTACGAATTCATTAACCATTACCATTTTTTCACAACAGTATCACTAGTAATTTACCATTTCTCTCTCTTTCTGCATTGTCTGTGTCTCTGCTAATATTATTTCTTCATATCCTCAACAACTTCTCTCATTATATATAAACGCTTCAAAATTACAAAAATAATTACTCTATATTAAAAATATTTTTTACTGCGTATTCAACATTTAAATGGAAGAAATTACTTTTACAAATACAACACATTACGACAGCCATAAATTAGTTTTCACATGGAAAATCAATGATTGTTTCTGATTAAACTATATTATACGATACATAACAAAACAAACAGTTACGCACTTACCTTTACCAATGCTTTGAACGATGTACAACAGTGAAAGTCACAAAACAGATATTCGTTAGCGGAACTCTGAATATTGCTTCTATCACTGCAACCAAAATTCAATGGCACAGATATCCAGTCAATACACACTCATATAACTCTCTTCAACCAATCACATTTCCTGACGCAAAATTGAAAAATCAAATTTACATTTCAATTGGTTGTCCTTCACAATATTTTCAGACTCACGTGAGAGACACCCATCACCAACTGCCATCTCCGGCTGTTTCCATGGTAACACCTCATTCTGCACCTTGCTGAAGGCACAGGTCAAAAGTTCATGTCTCAACGTTCTACAACAAACTAAGAAGACTGTTTTCCCTCCAGAAACACCTGCCAATCCACAACTCAGTTACATGTCTTTTTTTCACACCCAATAATACTTTTCGTTTAACATAAACATTAACATGCAACGTACTCTTCAATCTCCACTTATTATAATCAACCAATCATTTTTATTTTATTAACCACACCCAGCCTCTTCCTTTTTTTTTATGTAGAATTTCAACTTGTAACTACCATTCCACTTCCAAAACCGATCGGACGACGACTACAAATCCATTAAAAATGAAGGTCTGGCTAATAGGACACAGTTATATTCACTGGAGTGAAAAATATGCACTAAGGAGACGAATTTGCAACCTAGGCTTACCAAATGTACACATAACATGAATTGCCAAAAGAGGATTGAAATGTCACCAATTCATTCCATTGGTGAAAACTTTTATGCATCTCCCAGAACCAGACCTTATAATTGTGCACTTTGGTGGGAACGATCTAGGCACAATCACTGGGGTAGGTCTGGAAATGCTTCTAAAAGACACCTTTCGACAATTGATAACACTTTTTCCTCGAACTGCCTTGGTATATTCCAATATATGCCAAAGATAGAAATGGAATTGGTCCAATCAACATTGTGCACAAATTCAGAAAGCAAGGAGACATGTAAATAAATCTGTTTCTGCCTTCCTCAGAGATTATAGCATGGGTTCTATTTACCACAACAACTTGCGATACCACATGCAAGACGTCTATAGGAGAGACGGTGTTCATTTCACGAATGAGGGAAACACAATCTTCCTCTGCAACATCACGCTCTGCATCGGTACTTACTTATAAATGCAGAAAACACTCAATTAACACAAGGGCTCTTTTAAAAGCCACTTTATATCTAAGCACTCAAACTTCTAATTTATCTCCATTTTCACACTCTTGTGAATAGGTGTGCGCGACCGAGTACGCGCACCCCGTATTTTTTTTCGGAAAAAAAAATATATTTTTTCGCGTTTAAGGGCCTTACTACACACCCCGAGAAAACCTACGCAGCAAGACAATCTCTACCTTCTCCCCTCTCCATGTTTCAACGCTATGAAATGAACAATATATTTACTCGCAGTGACAAAATGGCGGACAAAACTTCCTGATTTCCTTCGAATCGAACGTTAACAGACGTCACGCAGCCAAAAAAAATTCCGCTCACGCGCAGCCGCTTGGGTGCGCGCACGTGTGCGCGCCTATAGATATATAATTGACTTTAACTTTAATTTTCTCAACAACTACTGAACGGATTTACACCATTCCAAAAAAAGCGTAATCTGCGAACAGGACTCTACAGTTTTGCCAAATTTCTTATAAATCCATTCAGCCGTTCGACCTGTAGCCGAGTCTAAAGGTCCTATGGAAAATAACATGGAGAAAACACGTTTTGGGACCCCCCTTTTATCTCAGCCCCCACTTGACCAATCCCCCCCAAACTTTCAGGAAATGAGCGCAGCGAACCGAGCCATCTTCTTTGAGAATTTCACAAAGATTCATCCACCAGGGCCAAAGGTATTCCAAATAGAATGTTGAGGATTTCCTATGGAAAACAATCCTAACTATAACTACCTACTGGCGACCGCCAGTAGGTTTACATATATATATATATATATATATATATATATATATATATATATATATATATATATATATATATATATATATATATATATATATATATATATATATATATATATATATATATATATATATATATATATATATATATATATATGTATATATATATGTATATATATATATTAACAAACAAGAAAGAAAAGAGAGAGAATGGCAGAATCCAAAAATCCAAAACCTTTTATCATCTAGTGTTAAACACTGCTCCCCATTTAAGAAAATTATTTGATGAATAGTTCGGGAAAGTTTTGAGATGTGCCTAAGTAGAGACAAGATTCCAAAAATGCAGAATGGGGAAAAAGAAATAGATTTCAGAGCGTAAATGCTTCAAGTGGGATAACATGGACAAGCACCAAAGGAACAAACAAAGACACGGCTAGAATAAATGACACTAATCATTTGCAAAGAGCCAGCAGTAAGCATCGTATGTTAAGAAGTTCCTATATAGGAAGTATCTATTTGAGCATGAATATAGAATAAGCTATCCCCAGGTGAAAAACATGCCATTAAAAGAGAACAGATTCAAAGAACAAAGGTGTTTCCAACAAGCATGTGAAAGCAATTAATAATAATACCCACCATATGCAAAGCACTCCTGCCCTATCACGTGAAGGTATCCATAGTAAAAAACGACCAGCGAAGGAAAAATAGAAAACTCTGTAACCAGTCTCTCTAAACAAAGGGAAAAAAATGACATATCTCAATAATCACAAAGAATATTCCAACTAGATATACAACATGAGAGCACATCTAAACCACTATCCAATACTCACTTGGTTTGGATGTAACAATAATTTTGTGTTGATAATGAAAGCTGTACTTCAGTTCTGTCCAAATAACAACTAAATTTGTATGGTCAAGCACATATGGGGTGGGCCAAACCAGAAGTAATCAAGCGTTCCACACCTATAAGCAGAGAATTAGAGTGTCATTCATGGAGCTTGAGATTTGTTAGTGTATTGAGTATATTGGAGCGTCCATCAGCCTTCATGGTGCATGCTCGTATTGAAGTGTACTAGTCACATCGAGAGCAGAAGAATATTACTCTAAGATGTGTCTATAGAAATGGACAGCATATCAATTTATTTCTTTACACAGTAAAGCAGCATCTATCTACACTTTTGACCTAAGGACGCTGGCACCACAAGAGATCGGCACCGGAGGAGAGAAAAATGGGGAGAGCCAAAGACTCCTCCCTCCCCCACCTTAAGTCACTTACAGTTATGGCCGAAAGGGAAGGGAAATCCCTTCCTTGCTAGATAATAGTGAATTATCTGGGTGATCCTCTCCCCCCACCCCATATTGTATACGGTCGGCGCAACCCTCCCGTAAAGTGACCTACCATGGTAAGTGTTAGGAGCCACAACTAAGTCTCGCTTCCTTTCACAGTGTCGTCGGGAGAGACTGGCACCAAATAGCATCACCATGTTTAAAAGCCCACGTCAATTACAAACGTGGGACAGCTGTGGGGGGGTGTCACAATACTGCAGGCACACACGAGTGCAGTAGCGATCTAGCCGGGCCGCCATCTTAGAATGGAAACTGTAACACACACTTAGGTAGGTGTTCCTCTGTGAGGGAAGCTAAAGAACATCGAGTATGGGATGTGAGTGACAGAAGTTCACAGCCATGCAGGATGGGCACATAAGCCTTATTGAGGCAAACAATTGCAACTGGCAAATAAATAAATGAGTATATTTGTTTTAAAGAATATGTCAGAACACGTCCACCGGGATGTAAAGAATCTGTAAGCACACATCTTATTAAGGGATGGCGGAGAATCCCAGGACCCAGCGAGTCACTCCAGTCTGAGCATACTACGCCGGCCACCATGTTGAAAAATGAAGTATTACCCCATATGTATTTTCAAAAAAATTACAGCGAGCTGAAGGTCGAACAATGCCAACACAGTGGGCAACATCTTGAAATACTATAACATATGTAAGGGCAATCAAGAAGAAACCTCAATAACCTATGTAGGCGAATAAACCCCTCAATAGGTGCACAAGAGAGGAAAGAAAAATAGGAATAGATTTACTTATAAGATTGACAAGAGAGAACAGATAAAGCAGAAAAGAACGAAAGTGGAAACACCCATAATCATAAAACATGATATGATAATCCTATAAATGAACATGATATACTTTTGATAAACACAGGTTTTAACAGAAACCATCTGATAGATATTATAGGTTTTATCACCATCTATGCACTTTTTTCAACAATGTCAACAGAAGGGTTGCATATACTGCACTATATGAGATGTTGCATATATTAGGGGCACATATTAGCTATACACCAACCTTTGCAAAACATTGAGATATCATGCATAGCAGTGAATAGGATCTCTGTTCATGTCATCCAGCATATTTGCAGGGCGGGAATAAACAAAGATTGGAGCAGTGATCAAAGTCTTACAAAAATGAGTGTAGTTCTTCATCACTATTATGACCATGTTCCACACTGCATAGTTTACAGATCCAATCTGCCTCATTCCGTCTGAGCAACAACTTCCTATCCCCCCCTCTGGAATTACCTGATATATGATCAATACCCATAAACCAAACATCGCTGCTGTTTGTGTGATTTTCTTGCATGTGACAGGTGAGGGAGTTTTTAATATCTCCATTACGAATCGCATGTACATTCTCGTGGATTCTCATTTTCAACGGCCTAATGGTACTGCCCACGTAGATCTTGTTACACGGGCAGCCCACAATATAGGTGGCGTATTTTGTCTTGCAGTTAATCAGATGATTAATATCACATACTTTGCCGGTGTTGAAACTGATGGTCTCAGTTTTATCCTTTCCCAATCTGCATACATTATATTCTTTGCAAGTGAAAAAACCCTTGGTAGCATGAGACAACCAGGTTTCAGTCCTAGGTGTGGTGATGTAACTAGGACATAACCAATTTCTCAGGTTTATACCCCTTCTGTACGTCACTTTCAGTCTTGGGGCTAAAAACTCTCTCAAGCTTGGTATATCTGTGAGAAGGTGCCAATGTTTCCTCAACACCTTGTACACCCTATCGCTCGGATTGTTATACTGTGTATTAAAGGAAACCGGAGCACGTTTATTTTTCCTGGGGGCTTTGACTGTAAGAGTCATTTCTTCCTCATGCTATAATGGTCCTTAAGCAAAAATCACAGGGGATTGATTCTGTTAAGGTGATCAGAGGCTGGAATCAAGGTAAATACTATTAAGTGTACATTGCCTCTGACACCATAGATCTCACAAATTATTTATTTTCAAAGTCCTATTTATTGACAATGACTGCTTAAATACTTTTAGCACATTATTTTACGAAGAGTTCAAAGAGGTACACACTGGGTGTAAACAAATCGTTTGTGATTATCTCCTTATATCATAAAGCACATTCAACATATATTACAACAAATAACTTGCTGACATCAAAGTAAATCAACGTGAGACAATTAAACAGTACACAGTGATAAAATTAATAAGTTCATATATCAACATTATCTTGATATATCAGGGTCCTACTAGGAATCTAGGAAAGATTTTATGAGTATCCTAGGGGTATGGTATCAGTTTTTCCCTCAAAGGAGTAATTAATTGTCCTGTATCTAGCCAGGGAAAGTCACTTGTTTCAAGAAGAGTTTTATGCCTTAGTGTGAGATACGTCTCTCACTGTATGTCCTATTATTTATGGATCATAGGGCATGCATTTCTCCTGGCTCTGGAGTTGAGCCTACGCGTTTCGACCTTTTTAATCTTGACAGGAGAAGTTGTTTGAACAGGTCTTCATCAGGGCTCGCTGTAGGTGCTGTGGGACATCATGTTACACCTGGGGAAGGGTTGTAAGGGGCATGTTTTAGTACTTGGATCTGAGATATAGGACCAAGAGCAGTGCTTTTTTGGAATTTTCAGGTGCTGGTTAGTACATATTAAGATCACGTACCCGATTTCAGTGGAGGCGATTCTGCATGTCGTGTTTACATGTTAGTCGCAGAAGGCAATGTGGTGATGATTCCCATGGAGGCTTTGTGGAACTGTGGACCCGCAGTCTGAATGTACTGCGGAAAAGGTGAGGAAATGAATTCAATGTCATGGTGTGTCAATGGCGTCCTATAGACATATATCATGTTGCATTGGGGAGCCTAATGCATTGTTCGTGGGGGATAGCGGAAATGCCTGTTTTTTATGTCTTAAAATGCATGGAAAGGTTACGCTTTGTTATTCAGTATGATTCTCAAAGGTACTTAATGAGTCTAGGGCCCGCCATGGGCATCGCGTACCTGGGGGTGATCGGTGTGATCGGTGTCCGCTTTTCCTTTTTCTTTAGATTCGGCACGGCGTCCTCTCGCGGAGCAGTCTATCCGCGGGGTGCAGTCCCGAGGGAGAGTGCCTTTCTTTGGTTTCAGCGTCTCCTCGCAAAGCGTGTCGCTCCTCTATCGGCTCTCGCTGTGTTAGGTTTAAACAGCGCGCGTCCGGTGTCGAATCTTTCACCGGGGGTTTAGAAGAAAGAGGCGTTCTCATTGGTGGGTTCGCCAGCTTGTGTGCATCGGCGCTCCTGATTGGTCAATGTCTTCGCATCATGTGGGCATGTGATCTCGTTGCTATGAGATCGGGACGCTTTTTGCGATCGACATAGATGAAGGCTGAGGTTATTGCACTTGGTTTTGTGTTATGGTTAACACGTGAAGCTGGATATTTCCGCTAATTCATTTAATCCGTGATTTACAGTGTCAAGATACATGATGGTTTTTGCTTCTTGCTTTGACAAGTTATTGGCCACATTTTTACCTTTAACATGTTTTAGCACTGTCCATTTGAAGTCGTCTGGTCCATGATTATTTTCAATACAGTGGGGGACCATGGGTGCATTTTCTTTCTTACATCGAATCCTGGAACGGTGTTGGGATATTCTTGTTTTTGTGGGTTGGCTCGTTTTGCCAACGTACGCAAATCCACAAGGGCATATGACACAATAGATAACGTTACAAGTGTTACAGTTTGTGAACACGTCGTGTTTGATTTGTTTCTGGCCGTATGTGAATATTGATCCTTCTATAGTGCTGTCGCAGGAAATGCAGTTTCCACATTTGTGGTGTCCTCTGACAGGTGGAAGGTTCAGAAGTGACTGAATGGAACTTTCTTGCCTTGGCAGTGATGTATCTGCTCGGACCAGTATTTACCTTGATTCCAGCCTCTGATCATCTTAACAGAATCAATCCCCTGTGATTTTTGCTATATATAGTGTAGACACCCGTCTACGAGGGACTATTTGGAAATCCATTTTCCCCATCGAGCGTCACGCTCCACTCAGCAGAATCATAATCTCATTTTCTGCCAAAATCCGCCCATGGTACCCTGGTGTGACACTCGAACAAACTTAACATTTCATGAACTTATCCCTTACACCTGTGCTACTTAATAATTTCACGTACCCGAGAACACAAAAGAGAAGATTAGTCATATCACTATCCTTCCGGTATCTAAATGTCAGAACTGTGGCCAATAACTTGTCAAAGCAAGAAGCAAAAACCATCATGTATCTTGACACTGTAAATCACGGATGAAATGAATTAGCGGAAATATCCAGCTTCACGTGTTAACCATAACACAAAACCAAGTGCAATAACCTCAGCCTTCATCTATGTCGATCGCAAAAAGCGTCCCGATCTCATAGCAACGAGATCACATGCCCATGACGCGAAGACATTGACCAATCAGGAGCGCCGATGCACACAAGCCGGCGAACCCACCAATGAGAACGCATCTTTCTTCTAAACCCCCGGTGAAAGATTCCACACCGGACGCGCGCTGTTTAAACCTAACACAGCGAGAGCCGATAGAGGAGCGACACGCTTTGCGAGGAGACGCTGAAACCAAAGAAAGGCACTCTCCCTCGGGACTGCACCCCGCGGATAGACTGCTCCGCGAGAGGACGCCGTGCCGAATCTAAAGAAAAAGGAAAAGCGGACACCGATCACACCGATCACCCCCAGGTACGCGATGCCCATGGCGGGCCCTAGACTCATTAAGTACCTTTGAGAATCATACTGAATAACAAAGCGTAACCTTTCCACGCATTTTAAGACATAAAAAACAGGCATTTCCGCTATCCCCCACGAACAATGCATTAGGCTCCCCAATGCAACATGATATATGTCTATAGGACGCCATTGACACACCATGACATTGAATTCATTTCCTCACCTTTTCCGCAGTACATTCAGACTGCGGGTCCACAGTTCCACAACGCCTCCGTGGGAATCATCACCACATTGCCTTCTGCGACTAACATGTAAACACGACATGCAGAATCGCCTCCACTGAAATCGGGTACGTGATCTTAATATGTACTAACCAGCACCTGAAAATACCAAAAAAGCACTGCTCTTGGTCCTATATCTCAGATCCAAGTACTAAAACATGCCCCTTACAACCCTTCCCCAGGTGTAACATGATGTCCCACAGCACCTACAGCGAGCCCTGATGAAGACCTGTTCAAACAACTTCTCCTGTCAAGATTAAAAAGGTCGAAACGCGTAGGCTCAACTCCAGAGCCAGGAGAAATGCATGCCCTATGATCCATAAATAATAGGACATACAGTGAGAGACGTATCTCACACTAAGGCATAAAACTCTTCTTGAAACAAGTGACTTTCCCTGGCTAGATACAGGACAATTAATTACTCCTTTGAGGGAAAAACTGATACCATACCCCTAGGATACTCATAAAATCTTTCCTAGATTCCTAGTAGGACCCTGATATATCAAGATAATGTTGATATATGAACTTATTAATTTTATCACTGTGTACTGTTTAATTGTCTCACGTTGATTTACTTTGATGTCAGCAAGTTATTTGTTGTAATATATGTTGAATGTGCTTTATGATATAAGGAGATAATCATAAACGATTTGTTTACACCCAGTGTGTACCTCTTTGAACTCTTCGTAAAATAATGTACTAAAAGTATTTAAGCAGTCATTGTCAATAAATAGGACTTTGAAAATAAATAATTTGTGAGATCTATGGTGTCAGAGGCAATGTACACTTAAGAGTATTTACCTTGATTCCAGCCTCTGATCACCTTAACAGAATCAATCCCCTGTGATTTTTGCTAAATATAGTGTAGACACCCGTCTATGAGGGACTATTTGGAAATCCATTTTCCCCATCGAGCGTCACGCTCCACTCAGCAGAATCATAATCTCATTTTCTGCCAAAATCCGCCCATGGTACCCTGGTGTGACACTCGAACAAACTTAACATTTCATGAACTTATCCCTTACACCTGTGCTACTTAATAATTTCACGTACCCGAGAACACAAAAGAGAAGATTAGTCATATCACTATCCTTCCGGTATCTAAATGTCAGAACCAAAAACTTTGAGCATTAGAGAGGAAGATATCGAAACACTATTGAAGAGACCATCAACATTGAACCCTGGAAACACAGCAATTCAAGCTGGCCAATCCACAGAATTGGAGAAAATTGCCCGCCTGAAGAAAAAGCAAATCAGAACATCCCTCCATGGGGAGGTATTACTAGAACACTTACGAGCAGGAACAACTCCGGTTGGATTACAAGTAAAAAATAGGCCGGTAATCTTTACTGATGACCCCGAGTACTTGGAAGGATTTAGTCATATTGGCACCAAATGCTCAAGAGATTGGATGTTCCATTCAATCAAAACTGCTGAACGACTAGGACTTAAAGAACAGGAGCTAATTAAGGAACTGGAAGAAGCTTTTAAGAATAACAAAGCAATTGAGAACGCCCAGGCACTCCTAAGTAAATTAGAAAAAGAAAATCAAATCTTCCAGAAAACAACAGAAGACTTCAAAAAACAAAAAATATTGAAAGACATCAAAAACTACTCTGAGAAAAAAACATATCCGTATCTGGAAAAGGACTACTACAAACAACAACAAAATACTAGTGCCCTACGTACATACGGAGGCAGAAGCAGAAGGCAATTTGTAACATTCTCAGAAGACTCCTCTGCATCAACCAACTCAAGTGACGCCGACGCCTCCACCAGCAATAGAGACGACCAAGCCCGCCAATTTTACCAACAGGCACCTTTTTCTGACAGAGGCAGAGGCAGATCTCGTGGCCGTCCGAGAGGCAACAGGTGGTTCAACCGTCCAAACAAACAATATCAAGGAGAAATCACAACGAGGAGACGAGTTTACCGATGGTAAACTCGAATAAAAGTGCAGTCTTCAACCTGTCCAATCACATTCTGTCCGAGAGTGAAATGAGTGTGTTACAGAAAGGACTAACATTCATTCCGACAGTACGCCCAGATATCTGCCAGACAAAATTGGAAATAATCCAACTCTTCAGAAAAATGAGACTAAAAATATTCTTCGAAGACCAGCAAGACCTAACGATTAGGAATTACTCTGGACTAAAAAAAACCTCCACCTTTTTCCCACATTCCAGTCAGATGCCTGTGGAACTGTTAACGTTCGAAAAGAACGTGTTGCGTGATCTCGACAGGCTGGAAAAGAGGAAGAAAAGATACATCAAATGGAATCTCAAAATGGATGAAAAAATTGCATTACAGGGACTCCAGGACAACAAAAGTCTCATCATCAAGCCGGCGGACAAAGGTGGGGGGATTGTTATCCTCCCACGTGAAATGTACGAAGCTGAAGTCCAACGGCAAGTTGCAGATGAGAAGTATTATAAAAAAACAAATGACAACTGGAACGATAAACTGACACATCGTCTGGAAACTCTAGTAAATCAAGGTCGGAAGGAAGGCTGGCTATCCAAAAAGGATGGAGAATATCTGATAAACAAGAACCCACGAACACCTTTGATGTATATTCTACCCAAAATCCATAAGGACCCCAGGAATCCTCCTGGCCGTCCAATTATTTCGGGAGTCAACTCAATCCTGGAACGACCAGCCAAATATGTCGACACCTTTCTTAAACCCCTTGTTGGCCAGACCACAAGCTTCATTAAAGACACGATGGAAGCAATAAATTTTCTAGATGGCCAACCATTTGAAGAGTCAATGGAAATTATGGTCACCATGGACATTGTGAGTTTATACTCCAATATCCCCCAAGAAGATGGCTTGGAAGCCCTAGAATTCTTCCTCGAAAAGAAAGAAAGACCACACAATGTCCCCACAGATTTCTTACTGAAACTAGCGGAAATCTGCTTGAAATTCAATTTTTTCAAATTCAACAACGTCCAATACCTCCAAACTATGGGGACGGCCATGGGATGTCCATTTGCGCCAGAAATGGCCATCATGTACATGGCCTTATACGAAGCCACTTGGATTTACAACAACAATCCATTTGATGGGCATATAAAAGTTTGGCGTCGCTATATAGACGACGTCTTCATGCTATGGAGAGGCGAAGAACATCAACTAAAAGAATTCGTTGTCTGGCTAAATGACCGCAATCCCAATATCCAATTCACCTTGGCATACAATAAAACACAAATCAATTTTTTGGACCTGATGGTTAAACACGAAGATGGCATCATGTATACCACCTTATATTCCAAAGAGACTGACCGGAACACCTTCCTACACTTCTCCAGCTTCCACCAACGCAATCTCCGTGAAAATCTACCACTAAGTCAATTCATGAGATTGCGTAGGAATTGTACAAAGAAAACCGACTACTTCCACCATGCCCAGGAGCTGATGCATAAGTTGAGCGAGAGAGGATATCCCAAGAAGTTATTGAAGAGAACCATGAAGAGAACTTGGTACATCCCTAGAGACACCCTCTTAATCCCCAAAGAAAAGAACAAGGAAGACACCCCAATTGTATGCGTGACAACCTTTTCTGGAGCAACCACAGAAATCAAGAAAATAGTCTCCAAAAATTGGAACACAGTACGGAGCCTGAAACCTTTTGATGTCCCACCTATCTTCGCACTGAAAAAGAATGAGAGTGTGAGAAATAAACTGGTCCGAGCAGATACATCACTGCCAAGGCAAGAAAGTTCCATTCAGTCACTTCTGAACCTTCCACCTGTCAGAGGACACCACAAATGTGGAAACTGCATTTCCTGCGACAGCACTATAGAAGGATCAATATTCACATACGGCCAGAAACAAATCAAACACGACGTGTTCACAAACTGTAACACTTGTAACGTTATCTATTGTGTCATATGCCCTTGTGGATTTGCGTACGTTGGCAAAACGAGCCAACCCATAAAAACAAGAATATCCCAACACCGTTCCAGGATTCGATGTAAGAAAGAAAATGCACCCATGGTCCCCCACTGTATTGAAAATAATCATGGACCAGATGACTTCAAATGGACAGTGGTAAAACATGTTAAAGGTAAAAATGTGGCCAATAACTTGTCAAAGCAAGAAGCAAAAACCATCATGTATCTTTACACTGTAAATCACGGATTAAATGAATTAGCGGAAATATCCAGCTTCACGTGTTAACCATAACACAAAACCAAGTGCAATAACCTCAGCCTTCATCTATGTCGATCGCAAAAAGCGTCCCGATCTCATAGCAACGAGATCACATGCCCATGACGCGAAGACATTGACCAATCAGGAGCGCCGATGCACACAAGCCGGCGAACCCACCAATGAGAACGCCTCTTTCTTCTAAACCCCCGGTGAAAGATTCCACACCGGACGCGCGCTGTTTAAACCTAACACAGCGAGAGCCGATAGAGGAGCGACACGCTTTGCGAGGAGACGCTGAAACCAAAGAAAGGCACTCTCCCTCGGGACTGCACCCCGCGGATAGACTGCTCCGCGAGAGGACGCCGTGCTGAATCTAAAGAAAAAGGAAAAGCGGACACCGATCACACTGATCACCCCCAGGTACGCGATGCCCATGGCGGGCCCTAGACTCATTAAGTACCTTTGAGAATCATACTGAATAACAAAGCGTAACCTTTCCACGCATTTTAAGACATAAAAAACAGGCATTTCCGCTATCCCCCACGAACAATGCATTAGGCTCCCCAATGCAACATGATATATGTCTATAGGACGCCATTGACACACCATGACATTGAATTCATTTCCTCACCTTTTCCGCAGTACATTCAGACTGCGGGTCCACAGTTCCACAACGCCTCCGTGGGAATCATCACCACATTGCCTTCTGCGACTAACATGTAAACACGACATGCAGAATCGCCTCCACTGAAATCGGGTACGTGATCTTAATATGTACTAACCAGCACCTGAAAATACCAAAAAAAGCACTGCTCTTGGTCCTATATCTCAGATCCAAGTACTAAAACATGCCCCTTACAACCCTTCCCCAGGTGTAACATGATGTCCCACAGCACCTACAGCGAGCCCTGATGAATACCTGTTCAAACAACTTCTCCTGTCAAGATTAAAAAGGTCGAAACGCGTAGGCTCAACTCCAGAGCCAGGAGAAATGCATGCCCTATGATCCATAAATAATAGGACATACAGTGAGAGACGTATCTCACACTAAGGCATAAAACTCTTCTTGAAACAAGTGACTTTCCCTGGCTAGATACAGGACAATTAATTACTCCTTTGAGGGAAAAACTGATACCATACCCCTAGGATACTCAGAAAATCTTTCCTAGATTCCTAGTAGGACCCTGATATATCAAGACAATGTTGATATATGAACTTATTAATTTTATCACTGTGTACTGTTTAATTGTCTCACGTTGATTTACTTTGATGTCAGCAAGTTATTTGTTGTAATATATGTTGAATGTGCTTTATGATATAAGGAGATAATCACAAACGATTTGTTTACACCCAGTGTGTACCTCTTTGAACTCTTCGTAAAATAATGTGCTAAAAGTATTTAAGCAGTCATTGTCAATAAATAGGACTTTGAAAATAAATAATTTGTGAGATCTATGGTGTCAGAGGCAATGTACACTTAATAATAATGGTCCTTAAAGCCTCTCCACCTTCGTTATAGACCCTTTCCTGCACCATGGGTCCATAATTCTGGTTTAGACGCTTTAACAACTGTTTCTGTTATTGCAAGCAGGCAATAAGCGTACTTAAGTGAGATACTCTTAGTATCAATGGTCTCAAGATTGTCAGTAAGTGGTATCTAAATACAGTCCATGTGCAGAGCCTTGCATTCCTATTCATCTTCAACATGTATTAGAACATTGGAATGTTGAGAGCTCCATTGAAGTCAATGGAGGCGTAGCATCCTTTGAAAGCTGATATGGACCAGCTGCTCTCAACAATGTAGTGTCCTAATCCACAGTCTCTGTCTTTCCCATGTCTCTCCAAAATATCTGGATTTAGCATGACAAACGGAAAGGCAGAGCGTGAGAATCAGTGCACACAGTAAGCCTGCTCTTCTCCCTCTTTCCATTGCTTACAGTGTCACTGTGTTGCATAAGTTACTACGTGAGTGTGTCTTTAGAAGGAGTGCTTTCTCACCCACGGGTGACATTAGTGCACTTGGTTCAATGCACCAGAAATGATTGTGAAAGACAGGTTATTGTAGCCCCGCAGAACACTGTTCAATGTGTAACTGAGATAGAGACATTGCTTTTGAGTTTCTAACAATCCCATAAAGGAGTCGGGGCATTATAGAATAGTACAATTTATTTTGTTATTCACAGCATCACACACATTGTACTAAGAAGAATGAACACTTTTACATAAAAAATATTTATTACTGCAGCAACAATCTGTTTCTCAGTATATCCAAAACAACTACACAGGATAGTATAAAAACAGCAAGAAGGCATTGTCAGAGGAGCCCGGACGACGAACCTGCCGACACTCACCTTCTACCCCAAATCAGTATACCAGCAGTCAAAGTCCAAAAATGCCTAGGGGAGTGTCAGACTAACCCTCGGTCCAGGAAATCTTCCCCACAGGCAAACAGAGGCGATCCAGGAACCGAGGGCCAATCAGGTGCAAAGTCGGTACCAGAAAAAGCAGAACAGGAAGGAGAAGGAGGTCACGCTGGAGAGACCAGAAGACAGAACTGGGAGGAGCCACGCTACGCCAAGAAAGAAGACCCAGAGAAGACGTGGAGGGGATCCGAGGCCAACCACAATGTTCGGGACGGGAAAGATGAGTGGACCGAAGAGTCGTGGATCCCCCCCAGTAAGTACGAGAACGCCGGCGCAACTCAGGAGAGTTGCGGCTTGGCCGATGAGTGACATAGTTCACATACCAGGAAGTGCGGGAGCCGGGTGGGTGTAAAAGGAAGCACGGAGGACCAAGGGAACACGATTCTTTGCTTTGTTTGTTTTTCCCTGCACTCGGGTAGGACTTCGTGTTAAGAGCCAAAGAGACTTGGGCCAAATAGACAACACCTCAACTCTCACCAGCACTGCATATTTCCTTCTTTCCAAGGGGCCTCCCTAGCGCCATTGAGTACCTGTAAAGGAACAGGTCATACCTTTTTTTGGGGGGCAAGCAAGTCAAATAGGGGCTCCGTGAGGAACCACTGAACAGGCACTTTTTATTTTATTTTAATTCTTTTCACTTGGTGTGGTGATGGCTACTTGAGAGATATACTCTCATACTGACTCTGTGCAGCCCACTGACTGCCCCTCTCTGTTCTTTCTTTGAGCTTCCTGGGGGAATAACAGGCTATACCTCGAAGACGGCATAAACCAGGGAGAAGGAAGTAAATCCACCAGCAGCACCGAAAGAGCCAGAGTCAAACCCCGAAAACATTGTTTTGTGACTATTTCCACAATAAACCACGACAATTGATGAACCGATTAAGCCTCCTAGATTCTATTTCTGCCCATCCCTCCCACAGGCATGTTATAAAAAATGAGAATAAAATGAAATTTCTAGCATGTTTTTAAATGTCTTCTAAAACCTAACAACTTAATGCCTATTTCTATGTGCTACCAGTGGCGGCCCGGACTGCCCTGCTCTATACGTATTGTATTGGGGGACAGCATAAACAAAATGATAGTAACTTTGTCTTACTATCATTTTATTTATTGTCTGCCAGCAAAGTTCTGTGGGTGACGCTCCTCGGCCATCACGGAGGATCCGCCCTGTGTGCTACACTAAGAGAGCATGGAAGGTAGAACAAATTGAGGTCTAGACCTTGTTGACCGCAAAGGTGTTTTTTATTAGCAGAGATATGAAGTGCTCCCTGTGAAGGACAAACACATGCAGTTGTCTTCCCAGGGTCTCAGCTTTATCGGCTTCAGCCTGATATGCAGCATCGGCAAAGTGTGCTGGCAGTAGGTGCTCAATTGCTCACGGAGCCATAGAACGTTGGTATCAGCCCAGGTATTGTCTGCTTATGTGTTATACTTTTGTATTTGCAAACTTGCTTACCAGCATGTACAGCAGCCAGACCTGGATACTGTGTGGGCCTGAATGATGTATCTGCCACGAGTTCATCAAAGGTGAACTGAGTGTCTAGAACTTGGAAGCCATTGGGTCCAGCTGAGGATGAAATATGAGTCATCAGCCCAGATAATGGCTGTAGAATTTCATAATTACATGGACTTTATTATACTGCATAATGAGCTTGAAGCAGTTTGTAACAATTAATTAAGATTTTCCACCATGGCTGTTTCAGAAATTAAAAGTTGCTTGTGTCGGAGAAATTGGGATGTGCCTGGCCCTGGAAGCATTAGCAATGCCAGGGGAGTCTGCCTTTCTTTGCACAGGGGCGGCTCTAGGCTCATGGCGGCCCTGGGCAGGGAGCATAGGTAGGGGGCCCCGGAAGAGGGGGGTCCGAGTGGGGCCCCAGAAGAGGGAGGGGGTCGTCAGGGTGTTTGGAAGTGGAACAGAGCCGGAGGCCGCCAAATCCCTGCCAGGGGCCGCCACACAAATATGTATCCATCCTCAGAGGATTATTATATTAAGGATATATATTGGCGTGGGGGCCCCTGGGGTTTGGCGGCCCTGTGCCGGTGCACAGCTTGCACATGCCTAAGGTCGCCCCTGCTTTGCAGCTCAGTCAGCTGTTAGCTAGCAAAGGTTAACTAACTTGCTGGTCAGGTTATTATTTTAAGGTGCTAAATTATTGAAAATCTGTGTGCTCCGTGTATCATTCTCAGCATTTTTGGTTACAAATTACAATTGCGAGAGATGTATGTTTCGTGTTTTTTGTGGCAGCTTTCAACTAAGAGCTCACCACAGCACTGCACACATGGGTTTCTCCAGAGCACATTCTTGCAAACACTAAGGGCGAGCGACTTTCCAAGCAGGGCATGGAGTAGCAAAATCTCTGCAAACTCCTCCCACGGAGCGGAGTTCACCACCCACCCTTATATAAAAGGAAATCAATTTGGCGTGCACTATTTTAATCATATGTCTGTATTTAGTCCTAGTTAACCTTGACATGGTGGAAAGTAGACATCTGACGCAGACGAATGTTGCATCAAATGTTGCATGTATGTCATCCATCAGGTGGCTTGATGCTTTCACAGTTCTTAGACATATTTGGCGGGGAACATCTGCTTTATATGGCAGACATGACATTGATTCTGCATAAATCAGGAAGAATGGAGACTTCCATTGTTTAAGAGCGAGAAGATGGCAAACTCAATGAGCCAATATGAAGTCTGGCCTCCATGGGATTGAGCTGGACTTTAGGGGCTTTACTTCAACTGGAAAGTCTGAAGAAGGGGATTTCTGCTCAGTTTTTGGGTCTCCTTGGCTCAGCTGAATGCGGAAAAGCAGTTTAGTCAAGCCCAGGGAGAAACAGAGGCCGACTTCAACCTCTTGTCAAGCCCAGGGAGAAACAGAGGCCGACTTCAACCTCTTTTCAATGCTATTGCTGTGTGTGTTCAACAGTTAACAGCATTGCCCCTGTCCGTGGCCGTTAACTGTTGAACATTCACAGCAACATCTATGAAACATAGACTTGGGAGCTGAGGCCTTTGTTTTTAATTAGGACATTCTTTCCACACAGGGTGGAGTGTTCTAATAGACTTATAGCCCTCTGTAGCTGCTATACCTGCAAGTGAAGCCTGCTCCAATGTTTATCTCTTGCCTTCGGCTTGGACTTTAACTCTGGAACGGACCTTTACGGACCAGTATAACCCACTACAGCATGATTAAAGGCACTATTAATATCAGATTCATTAGTCCTGCATAGTTTTGCAAAGTTTTGATTAGGTTAAGTTGAACAAAAAACGAAATTTGTACGGAGACTCTGTAAAAACAGATCTGGCTAATGGGTACCCAGCAGCTCAAAACTATCAGTGAGGAGTTGTGCTATTCCAATCTGGCAGGTCACTGCTTTGAAGATACAGTACAAATCTGGATGTGTATGCTCCAAAACTCGACCTGCAAAATAGCTTCACTGCTTTCAAGATGGGACACCCAGCTCTCTTTTATCTTATAATGTTCCCAACTTTCTGTTGGGTGGGTGATTTATTCAACGAAAGTTGGGCACTCTAGATGAAATTAAACTGATGCTTGCTTTATAATGATAACGTTGTATTTAAAGATTTGAGGGCCTTATTTTTAGTTTGTCAGAGGGGACCCTTCATAACTAAATTGGGGGATATCCTGTCCACCATATCACCAGCGCATTATAGCCTATGGCAGTTGTATTATGGCAGGTGGCATATCTGCCATGTATTAAAGCAACATCCCGTGCACCAATCTCTAAATAAGGCCCTGAGCCTTCAACAGCTAAAGACGGGCAAGTTTGTATGTATGTATGTATGTATAGGCATTTATATAGCGCACTACTTACCCGGAGGGTCCCAAGGCACTTCGACTGCTGGGAAACCCTTCCTGGCTTCCCTGAGAGATGGTCCCTTAATGGGTATCTCCAGGGTGAGACCAGGCATCCCCGGCGGTCTGGTGGGGCCGTTAGTGAAGATGAGGCAAGCTAATGCCCAGGGTTGCCGAGTGTGATCGCTGATCAGAGTGGGCACCGAGGTGAAAGAATTATCGAGTCCGCTGACCCTGGTCCAGAAACCTGCTGCGCCGGGAATCGAACTCTGGTCCCGGGCCGCCCTCTGCTCTCGGGTCTGCCGCCTCTAACCAGTGAGCCACACTACTTAACTACTTCAGTTTGAATCTAATGATGCTGTGCTTCATAAAGTCAGAAAGGCAGACTGTTTTGACTGTTTGGAAGATTTGAACTGCTTTCACGTTTTATTACCTTCAATTTCCATCAGTCTACCACCTGTAAATACAGCTGTATTATATTTTAATTACATTTATGTGGCGTTTAACATCCCTGATGAGGCACTGAAGTGCATTAGCAGACAATATCCCTCTAGTTTTTCAACAACTCTGTGGGCGTGCTGTTTTAGCACGAATGTCTGATTGGGGAGGTTGGCAGTGTTTTGTTGTGTGCGAGGACCAGATTTCTGCTCCTATCTTCATTTGTCTTTGGGCGTAAGCATGAGGCTGAAGTGAAGTGGATTGAGAGGTCGGACGCCTACGTTTTAAAGCTGGTGAGATGAAGGGGATGAGTGGGAGTGAATGTGACCTGGGTGGGAAGTGCTTTCCTGTTGTATGTATGTGGGTAGGAGGAAGGTCAGCCAACGTCGCTGTCAAAATTGTGTGTGGGAACTAAAGAGGAAGGTATTTTTACAAGCCTCTTGTGCAGCGGATGCGTCAATTTTAACGTGGGAAAAAGTGACGTAACACCGATGCAAGGGATTTGGAAATAATCCACGAAGTCTTGAATTGCAGTAAGTAGTGCATGTAGTGGCGTAGCAAGAATTCCAACGGTGCTAATTTAAGCAAGAACATTTGGCCCATGTCGACTAGGAAAAGCTATCTGTTTTTGCAGTGCAGTGGGCCCTGACGCTCTGGGCCCTCGTACCACTGCATCTACTGAACTATGCACCAAAAGGCATCATCAGTTCTCCATTATTTTACGAGCAAGGCTCTATCTTCCTCTGCGTGGCTTAGCACTTGCGAGAAAAGCGTTATGCTAATTTGCAAAGTAAATTCTGACTGGTGCTAGGCATGCTTTCAAACGTCAAAATTATGCTCCTTTCTAAAATATATGCGATTTCACGCTTTGATGTTCTCGCAAAAACTCCAATATCTGCTTGTGTAGCTTGCTTTGATCTAATTGGTAAGATTATGTTCCATATTTACTCTAAATTGATCCGAGTCTTATGATGGTGGGTAAATGAATGCTGGAGAATCGTATAGAAATCCTTTAATGTTGAGATAAATTGTCATTTTAAATCTGCTCTTGATTATGTATGTGTGTAGAAGCGTTTTACTGTAATTTTATGCAAATTGAATATGGTCATGTTTCCTACGGTAACGGTGTTCACAGGCTGTACAGACTGTGATAGAAAACATCATAGCTCCGTTGTTTTGGACTACACAATATATTTAAAAAAACATGTATTTGTCTATTAAGAAGTTTTATAAAGGGGTGCGTATTCTATAATTAATCAAATAAGTCACATGTGGTGCCGTCGCTGAAGTAATTAATATCAATTGCCTCTTTGCCCTGACGTCTACTGTACAATTTTAACTTCATCCTTCTTCACTGGACTTGCTAATTCCTCAAAATAAGTATATACGTATACTATACAAAAAAGAGGTATAGTGTGCACAGAGTCCAGTGATTTCCCCAAGGTATGGCAGAGGCTGAAGTAGATAATACCTTACTCTCAAGTTATTGGTAGTTTGGCTGAGCAGTTAGGCTTATCAGAGGGTAGTTTGAATGCATTTGTTGGACCCCCTCATACAAGACAGCAACACACACTCAACAACTAACTCCAGAACAATGTTTTGCAAAAATATTGCTTTAATCACTTTTATTTTAGGAACCAAGTTGAACTCAGTTACAGGTAGGTAGACTTTTCCGGCAGATAATACATTCACAAAGACAGTGGAATACTTTCTGGTCTTGGAAATGCTTTGGTATTGTCAATCCAAAACAATAACACTTATTACTTGAAAAAGATAGACAGTAGTATGCAATAGATAAAATGCAATGCAGTCCTATGGAAGAGAAACTGGGTTATGCATCAGCAGGTAAGTACACAACTTACTTTTTCAGAAGTCGGGAGTTTTAGACTGGCCCTAGGCAAGGGGCAGTTAAGGGCAGGCACTGCACCACCAGCTGCACTGGGGCAGCTATTTGCAGAATTCGGCAAACCCAAGGCTACTCAATGGACTGGAGCCACCCAGAGAGGTGTGGAGCTCAGTATTTATGCCACGGCGGTCAATACTGATAATGATGTTTGCTCTTGCTGTCAGCGGAGAACAATAGGGATGAATGGGAGTCAGTAGGTTGCCAACGCCAGTACCGTTGCGGTCGTTGTTGGTGAGGCAGTGTAGGTCGAACGGAGGAATGAACAACGCAGCTTTCGTGGTCGTGGGGATTGAGATGTGCAGGGGTTGGTGTAGTTCCTCCGATGTTGGGTCATCCCGGAGAGGCCATTGTCCACCTGTGGTACTTTCTTCTGGCAGGGCAGCGTTGAGATGACACAAGTGTTGTTTCTCTACTGCTGCGGTCTTAATGTTCTTTTGGTAGTGGTGAGTCACGTCAACACAAGTGTCAGACCTCAACAACTGCATTTCTTTGACCAGTGAACACTAGTGAGTAGATCCTCTTGTCCAAAGGGAAGTTCTTGGAGATTGGGTAACGACCCGAAGGTCTCCAGGGCTTCTTGGAGGCCTGGCAGGGTTTTTTGAAGGATAGCTGGTCCATTTGTTGAACCAGATACACGTAGAGAGTTCTTGCTGGATTCTGTCTGCAGTGGTTCAGTTTCTGGTCCTGCAGCTATCTTATTCCGTCTTCTTCTTTGGTCCATTGAGTCTGAAGAACAAGGTTCAGGGGAGCCCTTAAAGGCAAAATTTAAGGTTGTTACTGAGGTCATCAACAGTACCCAATGGCTAATGTTCCCTAGGGTGACCACACCCTTTGGTGCCGCCTCCCTTTGGGGAGAAGGGCACAACTCTGTTCCTATTAGGCCTGATACTCCAATTCAAGATGGAGAATTTCTAAGAGAGGGGTTCACTTCCCGTATGGATGACCCTCGGGGTGTGTCATGCTTAGGTGGACACTCCTACTCTGCTTACTAATTTTCCTGACTGTCCTGCTGCCAGAAATTGGGCCTGGACAGAGGGGGTGGACATTTCCACTAGTTGGAGCTGCTCAAATCAGCACATCACAAGGTGAAAGCCTTTGAGGCTCCCCGCCAAGTGCTGTGTTCCTGCCAGACGGAGGTGTGAAGTACCTCAACCCAGAGCAGGCTTTGTTTCTGACCTCTAAGAGTACAAAGGCTCTCACTGCATGAGGTCAGAAACCTGTCTGGTGGTGGCTGGCTGAAGGGTACCGGTCAACCAATACACTAGAAGTTGATTGTTTTTCAGGGGCCGTCTCTAAGATGCCGTCTGAGGGCATTTTATAATAAATCCAGCACTGATATCAGTGTGGGTTTATTATGGTGAGACATCTGGTACCAAACATCTCAGTTTTCAGTAAAGCCATAATGGCACTGCAGAGTTTGTAATGGCAAACTCCCAGCCCATGAACTCAAACCTGCTTCACTGCACTTACAATGACTGTGAATTGCACATACACAGTAGGGGCATATTGCTCATGCAGCTATGCCCTCTCCTGTGGTATGGTGCACCCTGCCTTAGGGCTCTAAGGCCTGCCAGAGGGGTGACTTACCCATGCCACAGGCAGCATGGGGGGCATAGCACACAGGGATGTTTGCCATGTCGACTCTTGAGTTTAGTCTGCATCAAAACACGCAGCAAGCCATGGCAGGGTGTGGGTGTTAAGGTGAGGGGTCTCTGAGGGTGGCATAATACAGGCTGCAGCCATCAGAGGCCCTCTCTGGTCATAAGGCCCTTTTTATCAGGGGTACCTTTTACAGGGACTACATGTGGCCCAGAGGCGTGCCAATTGTGGAAACAAAGGTACCGTTTTTGGAAAAGAACACAGGCCCTGGGAACCTGATTGGCAGGGACCCAGGGCACACTCAGTCAAGTTAGCATCAGTTATCTGGCAAAAAGTCAGGGGTAACCATACAAAAAGGAGCACTTTCCTACGATTAGGTTCTGTCCAATAAAATCAACCTTTTCTACAGAAATCAAAGTATCTACACAGTAGCCTATTCTACCAGTGCCACTACACAATGCAATGTATGTCATCATCTCAGCCGCACCAGTGTCTGTTGCTTCCTCCCGTTCACTTCCCTGGCAACTCATATAGGACATAATCATTTTCTAACCACCATCCTTTTGTACATACACTTTTCTCCTTTTCTACATCTGCACACCACGTGTACCCACACTGCTATCTACAAACACACACACACACCATCTCCTTACTTACCTTACCACCTATAATTTACATCTGTACTCTATACCATCACCTACCAACCTATGCTATCTACACCCGAAATATTACAACATAACCCAGCACAACCTACACAAGGCACCACTGTCATGCAATTGCATTGTGTCCTACAACCTACACCTACATTCCCTAAGACCTGCACTTCAGCATAATCATTTACACTCTCTGTTCTACTACCCACCATACCCTACACCACTACCTTGAGCTACACTACATAATGCATATAGATCAAAACATGTCATACAACTCCTATAGAATAATAATTTGTGGATTTATAGGGAGACCTTCAAGATGGGAGCAAAGGACTACGTGTCCCAGGAGCATTGAGGGTTTAGAGACAGCCCTTGCACCAATCACCGCCACTTGGCTCACTTACAGCACTTCAGTGCTATACAGCGTGTGGACAGTCCAGAGGCGTGGAAGGCCTCCAATGCAAGAGCAAGGGAGTATTGGTTCATTAGGATGCGCCAATCCCGTGGTTTTGGGACCGGCCGACAGATATGCGGCGGTCCCGCACCACGAATTAGGATGCGACCACCACCAAGGCGGTCACATTCTGCAATTTAACATTGTGGTGGGTGCTGCTGACAGCAGCACCTGCCGCAATGTTAAAAACGCATGCCTGGCATTTCACTGCACCACATGGCAGGCACCACACGGTGCCTGCCACTTGGTGCAGCAAAATGTTGGAGGGTACCATAGGTACCCCCAAAGTGCACCCCACCTATCCAAAACACTAGGAGGGCTCGCAACGGGCTTCCAAACACAATCCCCACCAGCCTTTCCAGGGCAGTGTTGCTGCCATGGAAAGACCTTTCCGACTCAAAATCCTAATATGGCGGACAGTGCCTGCAGGGCACCGCCACCATATTAGAGCCCCTGCTCTGCCTGGGAGCCAATTGTGACATTTGCCACTGGCGTAAAAGCGGTGGACTGACTTTCCTTCCACCACAATACCCACCACCATCATAATATGGTGGGGGGTAAAGCTCATAACAATGGCGTAACAATCGCCATCTCCGGCCCGGCAGTGGCGATTGTTACACCATTGTAATGAGCCCCTATGTGTTCCAGGAGCATCAAGAGCTTAGATATGGCCCTTGCACCAATCCCCACCACTTGCCTCACCTGCAGCCCTTCAGTTCTATATAGCATGCGGACAGTCCCTGCGGCACAGGAGACCTTCAAGGCGGGAGCAAGGGACTATGTGTTTCAGGAGCATTGAGGGCTGTGAAGCAGCCCTTGCACCAATCTCCATCACTTCCCTCACTTGCAGCCCCTCAGCACTATATAGCGCATGGACAGTCCCCTCAGCATAGCAGACCTTCAAGGCGGTAGCAAGAGACTATATGTTTCAGGAGCATTGAGGGCTGTGAGGCGACCCTTGCACCAATCACCACCATGGACAGTCCCCACCACACGGCCTGCACCCAAGCTTTCTCCAGGCCAAGGGAAGGCCTGTCTGCGCCCCTCCGGGCCATCCCTCTTGGAACAAGGATTCTATCTCTTAACTGCCAGTTCCAGTCAGCAAAGAGCTATGGGTAAGTAAAAGGCCAGTGCTATCTCTGTGAGTACCATTGACAGATGGGGGTTGGCTCATTTAAGAACTTTCTGATTACTGCCTTGTTGGTCATTTATACTGAGATCAAGTATGCGGAGGAGAGGCTTAGGCTGCTAAGAAATCTCTGTCAATACACCCTTGTAACAGAGTGCTAAATTGCCGAAAATCGCCTGGGAGGAACAGCCCGTCATAACGGGAGAGGGCAAACCAATGAACCTAGCAAAATTACCCCATATCCATTAAGAGGTTGTGTTTTTGTGGAGGTTTAGATATTACCACAGTGTCATGGGCTCATCAGCACCACACCAATAAAAGCTCCAAGTTGGGTTACGTAGCTCCCCCTCCTAACAAAAGTAAACAACCTGGTTCATGTACGATTCATGCAGTGAAAAAAAGTGGGAAGAAACTCACTGTAACCAAACAATTGATAAGCAAGGGATGGGCCCAAGAGTGCAAGGAGCCTATGGGACATCTATCAGCACAAGTCGAGCTGAAGAATTCAATGAGAGCATGAAGAGGTTTGACGCCTAGAAGGAGTTCTTGCCAGGTTATTGACTCCCTTGACTGTGGCATTGCAGAGTATTGATAGAGCTATAAAGGAGCTCCTCACATGTGAAATCCAAGCAACCTGATACTGGTGGTAAATATCTTAGTCCTGCTGAATCCACAACTCTTAGTACTACTAAAACAATGGTAGCTGGTGTGGAGAGGGAACACCAGCAGGCTAACTCGCAGGCTCGGTCAACACAATACAGTCCGGTACTGGGGCCCCAAAGGAAAGCCCGCCACCCCATCACTACTGAATTCTGCTCCACCCGAAAATGCCCCAAATAGAAAGCTACAAATGCAACTGTAGGGGTGAAGTTCCATCTCTGAATCCAGCCCAAGAGGAATCATATTACCAGTTGAAGAATAAGGCAATTCACTGGTTGGGCACCACCCTTGGATGTACTACACATGATGTCCTTGCAAAAGGAATTATATGAGTTTAGTGGGTACAATGGCTGGCTAATATCTGCAAGATAGATTTAGGAGACTATCTTGTAATTAACTTTCATAACACAAGCCTAATGAATTGGCATGGTGACCTCAAAAGTCTTCATCAAAGAATCAAGCCAGTCCCTCTGGGTTAGTTCTACAAGCCAAAACCTACGCATAACCCATCAAGTAACAGGAGATTAACTATACCCACACATAATAACTACACTGCCATTGAAGTGGGTTTCTGACTGTTCTGTGAGTCTGATATTGAGCCAGCAGGTGATTCACTTATAGGACCTAGAGTCCGTGTAGGAACACCTAGAGGTATTCCTGTCCTGGTCAATCCGCATTATTCACTAAGTTCATTGTCTGCAATAACTGGTGAAATCTAACTCAATCTGCCACCTGAAGTTGGGGACTAGGCCAATGGGACCAATATTCAGTCGGTTCCATGATGAAATATCGATTACAAAAACACTGACCTACAAAAATATTGTCGCAAAAACATCGTCAACAAAAATATTGTCACCATATACTTAAACAAGGATTTACACAAATATCGATATTTTATTATCGACTACATTAATATCGTTCACAATTATATCAAGTACATAAATATTGACTACAAAATTATCGACAATTCTTGAAATAACATTACCAACTACACAAATATCGATAACACAAATATCGACTTACTTACTACCTAATTAAAAATACAAAAAATATCGACTTTTTATATGTAACCTTAAATACACAATACCCTCAACAAATTTAATATTTTATAATTATTACATTTTAAATAATGCTTTAAAAACATATATAAATATACTATATATTTAAAATATTTATATACATTTTTTCAAAACACTAATTAATATAAACTTACTTAATAATTCAAATGTACTCAATTTATAATACTTTTATCAACACTTCACATATTGAAAATGTTTTAACATTATAAACAATAAATATAAAACACATACAAAACATCTTTAAATATATACTAGAACGAAATTACAAATAAAACAGGCTCATTTAAAAATAGCAGATATCAAATTCAAACTAACGTTCTCATCCAATGAATTTAAAATACATGTAATTAAACCAATCAAAATGAAGAAATACTTAACTAACTACTATAAAAAGAATTACATACTTAACTAAAAGTACCATTTTTGTCCCAAACTTGGAGAAAAACGGTTTATTTGCTAAAGAGAAAAGAATACACACCTACAACAACTACTACAACACAGTCTACTACAACTCAAGTAAGTGAACTCCCATTTTATGTACTATAAAAGCCTCAAGAAAGTTAGCTAAACTCCCTATACGAAATAAATGCTCTCTCTTTTTTTAAAAATTGAACTAAAAAATCCTATCAACAACAGCCACAATAAATAAATAAACTAAAATATGAACAGCCTTATCAATGCCTACATAGAAAAGTTCAAAATCAATAACAATATAGCAAAGAAAAGTTCGAAATGACTTGATATTGTATGAGCTATAAATATATAAAATTATAATATAAAACTAATAGTAACACTTATTTTTTCAGATTCAACAAACTTCATCTACCAAGCTACATCTACACAAACAACAGCTTCTACAAAATTAAGTAAGTATACTCACTGTGTCAATTAATAATCAGAAAAGAGAAACAAAAATGTATCTAACAATATTATTAATTACTACTGTTCTCTTCCACAACTACAGGAAATTCAACAGTGAAACTCTGAATATAAGAACAGAAAACATCTAAATAGCTGAAAAAACAACATTGTAAGTACATTTTTTAATTTACTATTTAAACCTAAACATTGAAAAACATTTTTAACATATTTACTAAAAACACATATATATGTTTTTACAGATCTACCTTAGAAATGGCAGAAGGAGCTACTTTTATAACATCTCAAAAAGGAAAAATAATGCTCAGCTACATGGGTTATACCTACACCCAAGAAAAAGTCAAAGAGAATAAAACCCATTGGAAATGTAGTAAATATTATTCAACTGCATGCTATGGTAGAGCAACTACTGTTGATAACAATGTTGTAAATGTACGTGAGCATACCCACCCACCCAATGTAACAGAAGTCGAAGTAAGGGAAGCATTAGAGACACTTAGAGAAGCAAGTACAGCCTCCCAAGAAACAAGCACCACTATTTGGAAAAATGTTTTGACCAAAGTCCCAGAACACGTAACAGGACAGTTACCCTCAATCCCCAACTTGAAAAGATTAATAGCTAAAACTAAAAGAGCTTCTGATCCAACTCCACCACCACCTCAAACTTTTGAAGAGATTAAAATATATCCAGAATATACTATTACCCATAAGGAAGATAAATTCTTAATGTATGATAACCAAAGTCATGATAAAAGAATTTTACTTTTTGCAACAAATAGCAACTTGCAAAAATTAAAATCGTGTGAAACATGGATGATGGACGGAACTTTTAAAGTGTGTCCAAAACCTTTTTATCAACTTTACACCATCCATGGTGAATACCAGGAAACTAATATCCTCTTAATTTATACACTGCTGCCAAATAAAACAAATGCAACCTACATAGAAATCTTAACAACAGATAATTACTACCCACAAAGAATCATAAAAGACTTTGAAATAGCTATGATTCAAGCTATACTTAAAATATATCCACACACTGCAATACAAGGGTGTTATTATCACTACAACCAAAGTATATGGAGACACTTACAAACATCTACTTTAAGCATAGAATACTCTACAAACAGCAACTTTGCTTACCAGATAAAAAAATTAATAGCACTGGCATATGTCCCAACAACAGAAGTGGCTAATTATTACAATGTATTATTTGACAGCCCTTTCTACCGCAGTAATGAAAAAAAAATAACTCCCTTCTTAGACTATTTTGAAGACACCTGGGTAGGAAGATTACATCGTTCTGGTCACTGCAGACAACCTAAGTTCCAAATTGCAATGTGGAATGTGTATGCCAGCACTATAGCACAAAAAGCCAAAACAATCAACGCGGTAGAAGGATGGCATAATGCCTTCCAAGCCACAATAGGAAGAACACAACCAACACTTCATAAACTAATCCAGTGCATCAAAAAAGAGCAAAGCTACCAAGAGCTAAGAATCGAACAATCTCTATCAAAAATAGGGCCAAAACTAAGCAAACAAACAATAAATATGTACGAATATCTACAACAAAAAACAAGAATGTACGCAAGTATCCAAGGTCTAGAATACATAGACCTAATTGCAAAATCTATCATTTAATAAAATACAAATAGCAAACCATCAAACAATAAATAACATAGACCATTTTTTGTTACATTAGTTAAATTATGTCATGTAATATAAAATTTAAATTATTATCACAAGACATAATGTAACTAATTAAAATACAAAATCACCAATAAACATAACCCACCCCAAAAATTAAATAAATAATGACTTACGGTTCTGCAGCTGTAGAATGTGTTCGAAATAGATGCTTTCAAAACGAATCTAACCAAAAGCAATCCACATCGTGAAATTAAACCCCAAAAAATGCAAAAAATACAACTGGATAAAAAGAGTCCAACGTAGAAATCCTCTGGATAACGGAGCCATAAAAACCCAAAAATAAATCACGATAAAAAACGCTCCAAAATCCTGAAAAATAAGGAAATGTATATAAACATTTCCCTCTATGTTTAAAAAGAAAAACAAGATCAAATCCATCTGGTCACCAAAACGAACACCTGTAAATGAAGTACAAACAAAATCCACTCGAAATAAATAATATACACACAAAGCCAAGAAATAACATATAAAACGTCCTAAAAAACATAAAGTAATACTTGAATACAAAACATTAACATTACATCCATATTAGATAGCAAACTAAGTACGCTATCACTAACGTTCTTAAATAATACGTACATTTCACATAAACAGTTAAATAAGACACATAGCAACACATATACACTAAAACTAACTAAATAATTTCTTAAAAGTAATGAAAATTAAACTTACATTAACAAACACGAAGCAGCTCCCAACCGCGAGGTTCCCGTCTTCAGAAATGACAAAACAACGATGTAGATAGACTAAAAAGTGAACAACACAAAACAAAATGGCAGCATAATAGAAACAAAAATAGGACTTAATCCCCATATTAATGAATGAAAAAATGTTAAATAAATTGCACATTATTTTTGTTAAATTGTTATAACTTTCTTAATGTTTACAATAAACATATGAATAATGTAAAATATACATTAATTTTTTAATATCAAAATATATATGAAAACAATTATAGTATAAAAAAATAAGTTTATTAAGTAAAACGTTTTTTTCTTTATAATATAAAAATGTGAACAATTTTATGTATATACTTTTGGAACCGCCAATTATATGTAAATTAATTAACAAATTAAATTTATTTTCAATTTGTAAAAATGTAATATGCTAATTAATAAAAAATTACAATGTATATGTTACAAATACTGCAATGTTAAATATGAATAAATACAAAATTTTTATTGTTTAAAAATGTTTAAATGTTTCCATCTACAAACAAATCTAATAATAAATACAGTTTTTTTACAAGACTTTATTACTATTGTACTTTATAAATGTATAAACTTGTGATATAAATTAAAAAATATTATAAAAATGTATAATTGATTTTTATACAAATGTTTTTAAATATAATCTTCAATATTTCAATACATGTTATAATATTGACAAATATAAAGAATTTTTTTTGTTTTAATATTTATTTTTAAAATACCATAATAATTTACTATTCTAACTCCAAATCCAACATAACTCAGGGAAAGTGCTGGACAGTAAACCATAATAATTTACTATTCTAACTCCAATCCAACATAACTCAGGGAAAGTGCTGGACAGTAAACCATAATAATTAACTATTCTAACTCCAAATCCAACATAACTCAGGGAAAGTGCTGGACAGTAAACCATAATAATTTACTATTCTAACTCCAATCCAACATAACTGAGAGAAAGTGCTGGACAGTAAACCATAATATTTTACTATTCTAACTCCAAATCCAACATAACTCAGGGAAAGTGCTGGACAGTAAACCATAATAATTTACTATTCTAACTCCAATCCAACATAACCAGGGAAAGTGCTGGACAGTAAACCATAATAATTAACTATTCTAACTCCAAATCCAACATAACTCAGGGAAAGTGCTGGACAGTAAACCATAATAATTTACTATTCTAACTCCAATCCAACATAACTGAGAGAAAGTGCTGGACAGTAAACCATAATATTTTACTATTCTAACTCCAAATCCAACATAACTCAGGGAAAGTGCTGGACAATAAACCATAATAATTTACTATTCTAACTCAAAAACCAACATAAATCAGGGAAAGTGCTGGACAGTAAAGCATAATAATTTACGATTCTAACTCCAATCCAACATAACTCAGGGAAAGTGCTGGACAGTAAACCATAATAATTTACTATTCTAACTCCAAATCCAGCATAACTCAGGGAAAGTGCTGGATAGTAAACCATAATAATGTATTTATCTAACTCCATTCCAACATAACTCAGGGAAAGTGCTGGACAGTAAACCATAATAATTTATTATTCTAATTCCAATCCAACATAACTCAGGGAAAGTGCTGGATAGTAAACCATAATAATTTACTATTCTAACTCCAATCCAACATAACTCAGGGAAAGTGCTGGACAGTAAACCACAATATTTTACTATTCTAACTCACCCTTCCCCCTCCTATAAACCCAACTAACAACTCCTACAACATTTTCATTTTTATTAAATATCAATTTTTTTTTAAAAAGTAGCATTTTTTTAAATTTCTAATTTAAAATTTCGAAATGAATTTTAATTTTATTGCAATAAAAATTTAAAATAAATAATTTACACACATTTTTAAAATTACCACCCACCCTTTTTCCTTATAAACTAAATTACCCACTAATAAAACATTCACACACTTAATTTAATAAAAATATTTAAATATCTTAAATAATTTCGATTTTGAACTTTAAAATTTCGAAATTTATTTTTATTTTATTACAATTTAACATTTAAATAAAAATTAACACACAATTTTTAAATTACTACCCACCCTTATCCCCTATATAACCAACAACCTGCTACTAAAACATTCACATACTTAATTTAAAAAAATTATTAAAAATATTTAAAATAATTTTTAATTTCAAAATCAAATTTCTAAATTCATTATCTTTTTCGTTAAATTTGTAAATTAAAATTTTAAATTTACACAACATATTTAAATCACTACCCACCCTTATCCCCTATAAAACCAAGAACCCGCTCCTAAAAAAATGTACAAAAGTTTTATAAAAATTATTAAATTTTTTCTAATAATAGTCACAGAAAACATTAAATACAAATAAATAAACATAATAAATACATATTCATAAATAAATATAACACAAAAAATTATTATATCGATATTATATACATCGATATTTATCTCATCTATATTCTCTACAACAATATTTTACAATGTCGTTATTTCTGCTATTCGAAAAAAACGATATTTACAACAGATATTTAATTCACCGATATTTAACATAGTCGATATTCTTACCTCGAAATTTCTGCTTGTCGATATTTCCACGTCGATATTCCTGCTGTATACCTATTCAGTCACTCCCTGACACACTGTTGAAAGGAAAGGACAAATCTGGTTCACTGGCCAAATAGGTCCCAATGCCCAAAGATATAATTGGTGCTGTCACCAAGTCTCCTGATATGAGTGTCCTTTTCAGGGATATTGCTCGTATTAGCAGCAAATTGTCTTACTGAAACTGGGTCTCGCTAATTATGAAACAGCAGATTTTATGTCTACAGGAGACTTGGCCACAAACCAATATTAATGTAAATGTTTTTTCTATCTGTGTTTACAACTGCAATTCCATCTTCCTCTGGCACCATAGTGGTGGCCTTCTAACCTGAATAAGCACCACTTAGCTTGAGACCCTTGCAGGTGAGTAGTGCGCTATACAAGTATCAATTTACATTTTAGCTGCCAAGGTGTTAAAGACTCTTTTGAATTGCCCTTTTTTCAAATAATTTGTCTTTCACTGGTTGGGGCACCATTTAGAATTCTTATAAATTTGTATCATATTAATTTTGTTAGCTGTAATGCCCATATAGTTGACTCTTTAGCGTGTATGCCAGCTGTGATTTTATCAAGCCGAAAAGAGGATTACGCAATATAATGGAGGGGGATTTCAATTTTAGACTTTGTTCAATCACTGCTGGTTCTTAGTTTGAACAAAGCGAAATAAAATGGGATGATGGATGGAGCATTTGAGCAAATCAAACACTCACCCCCAGTCAACTGATCTGGGTTCAAACCATCACCATTCTTCAGCTCACTCAGCCACCCCAGTTCAGACATGGCCATATGCAAATCAGTCTGACCCTGTGCCTCATGGGAACAGTCCAGCCCGAACTGCCAAGCCATGTCTTCCGTGGACCGGAAACAAGCATCCTGGGACCGGTTTTGGAATCATAATCCTCATCAGCCAGGCTATCTTGAATCCAGTGGCCAAGTGAGCAAGGGACTCACGTCTCAGCATACCCTGCCAACTTAGGGCGAACAAAGCGAAACAAAAGGGGATTATAGACAGAGCGTTTGAGCAAATCAAACACTCACCCCCATTCAACTGATCTGGGTTTAATCCATCACCATTCTTTAGCTCACTCAGCCACCCCAGTTAAGACATAGTCCCTCAAAAACTTATGTTCAGATCTACAAGTGTCTTTGACATTATCAAACCCCCATAGCTTGGCTCCATAGAGAGCTTTGTTGACTGCTTTGGCGTCATAAACCGTGAGGGCTGGTGCAACTGGCCTACTTTGTGAGGAGCAATGTTCTTTGCCAAGAGCTCCAGACACATGCTTATGACCCCTGAGCATCTTAGCTAGGTGGGGCCTCCATGACATTTTGTCAGAGAGTCGGACATCCAGGTAGTCGAAGGTACCGACTCTCTCCAGGGGTACCCTACCCAGCAGAAGTTTGCTTCCAAACGATTTATGGGGCTTAAATGTCATGAACTTGGTTTTTGAGGTGTTGATACCCAGTCCCAGGAGTCAGAGAAAAGTTGGAATCTATTAAGTAATCTTTGTAAACCTGCTGGGGTCTTAGACACCAGCATGGCATCGTCAGCAAACAGGAGGGTCAGTACCTTGTCGCCCACCATGGTTGGTGCGTCAGCTGGATCTTCTTGCAGAAAGCTGACCACTCTATTCATATATAAGGAGAACTGGGTGGGAGCCATGACACAACCCTGGTGGACTCCCCTGTTAAGCGGAATTTGCTCCGTCAGCTGGCCTTGTGTTCCCCATCTCACCTGGACATGATTGCCCTCATGGAGCCGCTGGACCATCAGGTTAAGCATAAAAGGTGGAATACCCATGTCTCTGAATGTATTCTAGAGCTTATTCCTGGGTACCAGGGCAAAGGCAGTCTTTAAATCGATATATGCGAGGTAAAGACTGCCCTTGATGATTACCACTATTGTCCAATATATAAGGAGCAACCTGAAAACCAGGTCGATAGTTCCAGTCCTGGCCCTGAAGCTGGCTTGATATTGAGAAAGAATAGCTTTGTCTTCTGCCTACAGTTGAATCCTCTGGAACAGAACTCTAATAAAGATCTTCTGCATTGCGTCTATCAAACTGATTGGTCTTTAGTTTGAAGGGTCTTCTCTGGCACCCTTTTAATAAATTGGGACCACCTCTGCCCTTCCAGTACCCCGGAACAGGGCTGCCACTGGCAATGGCATTATTGAGGAGAAGAATGTAATATACCCAGTTTGTAGTATCTGCGAGGAATAAGTCGCCAGGCAGACCATACGGTCCAGCTGCTTTGGCAGGAACTATTTTCCATAGCGCAGGCTCAATCTCACCCAGAACAAAGGGCTCACTGTCATTATCAGCATTAGAAGAGTCTTAAAAGTCACATGGTTCCCCTGATCGCATAGCCTCTGGTGCTGAATAAAGCTTTCTGAAATGGTCAGGCCATTCGTGGCTTGGGATGTGATTAGGGAGTGAACATACGTCTTTCTTGTTGCCCCAGGTAATTAGGGTCCAAAATAAATTGGTATCCTTGGCTTAACTTGCTTCCTTTTAGTTTCTGCCAGTGTGATTCATCCAGTGTAATCTTTGCTTGGTACACAGACACAGCTGCTCTGTAGTTCTTCCTAGCAACTTTGATCAGGGGGCAGTTCTTATCTGTGATTGCTGTGGCTAGAAGCTGTTGTTTGTGCCGGCAGTCTTTTGTGTACCACAAGTGAAGCCCTTTGAAGGACAACTTGGGCTTACTGCTCGTGCCGGGAGCTAGGAAAAATGCACTCAATTGTTCCACTGTGCGAAAATGGACTGTGAGAACGTCTGCCAGCCCACGTGGGTCAGAGACTGCTGCCTGAAGCTCTGAGGTGATCAGGGCCAAGAATTCCTGTATGCCAGGAAGTTTATATTCTTGCAGTGCGACCTTGTGCCATTTTAGAAATCTTTTGCAGTTAGAAGGAACAATATCTCTAATGATGGTTAAAATTCAGGTGTTCTCTAGGATGTCAAGGGGCAGCCCACGAAGACTTCATATTAGCACAAAGGGGGTTGTGGGCACTGTCGGTGGTGTTGCCCAAATACATATCTACCTAATCTCCCCAGAGCCTTATATCTAGTAGAATATAATCAGTGCGTGACGGGCGCTGGTTCTATTGTAGGTGTTTGCACCCTGACTGTCAGATGGAGTTCCCCCATTTGCTGCCCTCAATCCAAAGTCGGATGTGAGGGCATTAAGTTGGAGTGCTAATTGTGTCAGGGGGTATATCTAGTGGGGGGGCATTTGTTGTTGTCATCCTCAAACCCCAGAAAATCCTCTGTATCCAACGGCTCGAAAGTGCAATTGAAATCTCCTTCCACCACGACTCTAGAATGGGGCATGCAACTAGCTAAGCTTTCTTCCAAAGCTGGGATAATAGGTGACGGTCTGCCCCCTTTGGTCCCTCTTACATAGACATTAAACAAATCAAGCAAGCCACCCCCCCGGCCCCCCTAATACTGAGTCTCAAAATGTCTGGGCTAGAACTTGATTGTAAAGTAATTGGACAGCCCAGGGCAATGTTCACCCAGATGATCAAGCCACCTGGCGGGCACCCTCTCCCACCATTGTCGCTGGTGAATTAAAACAAGTATAGCCTGACTTGTGCAGGGGAGCCAAAATCCAGGGGGCATATTACCAAGCAATAGCGATAATTATCGCTATTGCTTGGTTAGAGACAAAAATTTACCGCTGAGCTGCGGCGATTTTTACCACAAATAAACCTTGGTATTACCAAGGTTTAACGCAAATGCGATAAAAATCGCCGCAAAGCATGAATATTGCTGAAAAGTCCGCGATATTCATGCATTACCGAGCTAATGTTATCCACCTCCGATTGGATAACATGGCTAAGAACTGCTCAGGGCAGGTGTTAGCTTTTGGAGATATTCGCGCTTAGCGCGAATATCTCCAAAAGTTGATAATAGGAGATAGCGATGTTAGCGACTGTTTTCAGTCACTAACATCTTGGCACGCCCCCTTTGCATGTCATTAGTTATAAATATCACTGACATGCAAAGCGGGGCCCAAGATGGTTGCTATCTCCTACTAGCTGTCGCTAACTGGTGTTAGCGACAGCTAGGTAATAGGGAGATAATTTTATCTCCGCTTTCTTGGCTTTTAAAGCCAAAAAAAGCGGAGATAAACCCCCTTGATAATATGCCCCCAGGTCTCTTGAAAATTTCATGTGTCGAAACTCTCAATTAGTTCAATCCAAAGGGGATTGATAGTTTGCTACTTAGCCCAGCCACATTCCATAATAATATCTTCAGATGGTGGTGTGAAGCTGAGCTAGTTACAATGTTTATGCTTGTAGTGTGTTGACTGGGCAGGGTCAAGACATTAGGTGATATCTGAGAGTATAAAAGTGTAGAACGTTCCACACCTCGGGCCCTTTCAGTGTCAATAGGGGAGCTGCTTTGACCTGTCTTACCCTGGGATCTATCTTACGTTATCTCAAAATCAACGCTTGGGACAGGGGAATTATGGGAATTTGGCTTAATATTTGAGAGGGTGATATATGGACCAGGGTGCAATGGCGCTCGGTCAGTAGTAAATCTATGGCATCCAATGAGGTTCCTCCAGCTGAAGGAATTGGTGGTTGCATGGCAGGTGGCCTAATCCGGTTAGCAGGTGGAAATCGCCTGAACTGTATCAAGGAGATTTCAGGGGGACAGGTATGTTATTCCAAGGCAAGGAGGTTTTTGGCCAAATCGGCCTTATTCATGGTGAGCTCAATGCAATCTACTGGTTGAGCAGGAAACGTGCATCTCCGAGCCCTTGTGATGTCATCCCATATCACTCAGCGGCAGCCCCTAACATGGAGAATCCAGAGAATGGCTTTGTTGGTCAGAGAGTCTTCATTCTCAAATGCGCTCCTTGAGCCAAGCTTGAAGACATTAACCATGAAGATTTTCGGGGCATGGTGCAAATGGGAAGTATCTAAATAGTTCAATTGATTTTGGGCCAATTGATTTTGGGCCTTTTGTCAGGGGCGCTGTGCCAGGGGTGGGATGGTGGTTCTGGTGCAGTTTGCAGAATCCTGTGCAGCTTTTAAACTATAAAGATATTCATGGGTGCTAGTTTTAGAGTATATTAGATGCTTGGCCATGGAGTGAGATGGAGTGTGCCTATAAGTTTGTGCAACAGAGGAGGGCAAGATGGAACCATGGCCTATAGCACCCCTATCATTGGTGGCTGTCACACTTGCCGTGTGGGATGTGTTCTGTCAAAAGGTTTATGCGCTGCTGACAAGGTGGGTCCTTTTGTAGTATCAGTTTAACCAGAGTGGTGAGATCTTCGATCAAGGATCTCATAGTTCCTATCTCGGACCTAAGCATGTTAATGAGCTGGGGTGTGTCCTGCAGTTCTGAGCTGAGCTGTGCATTGGGACCTGCAATAGGAATAGGGGGTAGCTGGAATGTGAATTCCCTGCAATCATCACGCAAATCTGCCAGTGGTAAGAACCTGTTTGCGTAGGAGATAACTGGTCCAGGCTGGCGGTCATTAGTGCAAGCAGGAGAGATGGAACAATGACATGCCCTCGTGGAGTCTAATGGTGTCTCGATGTTGGATGTGGAAGCACCCTTTTGGGGGCTTTTCGGAACATTGCTGGAATGGTGGTTGAGCAGGGTGGGCTCGTGGATTAAGGGGGGAATTGGCCAGGATGTGGAGCGTAGTTGGTTCAGCCTCTAATATACCTTCATGCTCACTAATGAGGGTGTCTATTCAATCCAGAGCGCAGTTACTTTCTGCGTGTTTGAGTGATTTCCTTGCCTTTTTCCCCTTTTCGGCCCGACCATTACCACCACCTCCTCCTCCTGTTCCCTCCATGGTCTTCCTTGTGCCCTTATTTTTTAACCTGTGTAAAGTGTTGGCTATTGGCTATTAAATGGCAGTAAATAACCAAATAACTAGGGCTCATGTCGCAGGCAAACGTCAAGAGCAAGCTCCAAACTGCAGTGGTGAAGGATTAGTTCATACACCTATACAAAGAATTCCAGTCAATAGGGTTTTTCAAATTGTTTCGACGTGGGGCCTGCTCATGTAAAAACAAAGCAGTTCGCACAGTACCTCGAGGAGCTGGTGTCAATCCACAGCTTGATACGAGGACCCGATGAAAGAGGGGTGGCTGTGCCCTGCCTCTTCATGGCAATTACAGGCCAGGACGGGACACGACCGTGACCCAGGCTTTGCCCAGGCACGACCCATGCATGTCCCGCACCACTGGAAGCTTTGTGCAGTTAAAAAAAAGTTGCTCCTCCCTCCAGGGAGCAGTGAAGACTGGGTCAGATAGTCCCTCCAGGCGATGTAGTGGCAGCTGGCAGCAGAGATGCAGCAAAGTTGGAACCTGTGCTGTGGGAAGATTAGTGCCCTTAAAAGTGAAGTGGCTTCTCCCTCCAGGGAGCAGTGAAGCCTGGGAAGATAGTCCCTCCAGCCAATGTAGTGGCGGGTGGCAGCAGAGATGCGACAAAGTTGAAACCCTGCGCCGCGGGAAGCTTTGTGCGCTTAAAAGCACGGTGGCTCCTCCGTCCAGGAAGCAGTGACGCCTAGGACAGGTATTCCCTACAGGCGATGTAGTGGCGGGTGGCAGCAGAGATGCGGCACAGTATTTCCCACGCCGCGGGAAGCTTTGTGCGCCTAAAAACGCAGTAGCTCCTCCCTCCAGGGAGCAGTGAAGCCTGGGACAGGTAGTCCCTCCAGGCAATGTAGTGGCGGGTGGCAGCAGAGATGCGACAAAGTTGGAACCCCGAGCCATGGGAATCTTTGTGCGCTTAAAAGTGCTGTTACGCCTCCATCCAGTAAGCAGTGAAGCCTGGGACAGGTAGTCCCTCCAGGCGATGTAGTGGCAGACGGCAGCAGAGAGGCTGCAACGTTGAACCTGTGCTTTATTCAAGCTGCCCGTTTGTGGTCTCATTCTGCATTCTTTTGATCATCCGGATATTCTTCTGCTACCGACACTACTAGACCAGTAGGCATAGTCGGAAACAATTAAACAAATGGTAGCCATATATAACCACTAGCATACTTTCGCATTTTTTCTGAATCGCACAGAGAACATATTGGCTGTTGGATTGCAGAAAATGCCACTTAAATTAAGCACTGTAGTGACATTCGCAAACAAAGGAAGTGCTGCTGTAGAGAAGTAAGATGGTTGCTATGTGGCAGTGAGGTTGAGACCCTAATCTCTTTCTGTTCTGGACGTGTGGGCAGCCGGGACACTTGCATCTGTCTGAAAGTGTAGTTAGTGCCCTGGTAGTGATGCACCACTGGAAACATCATACAGCAAATACATGACAGGTAGCACTACAGGAGAGGGACCCCCTCTGCTGTGGGGGATGTGGTTGCCTGTCGCTTGGGGGTACTCAGTGAGTAAAGTGGCCTGGGTATACTAGGGCCTCTCCCCACCCAGCACCTAGTGTGAGTTAGAATGGAAGGACCCATCAAACATTCCACTCACCTCCCGTGCGCAGTACACAAACACAGCTTTGCTGTCTGCTCATTTCCAGCACCGCTGTTGCTGGTAACATTCAGCTGCAGAGCTCTACTTTGTTTGGGGACAATTTGTGTTGAAAAAACACAAATGTAAGGAGGGTCAAACGGGGATATAATTTAATGACCTGTCAACTTATGCCCCAATAATTGATACAAAACACGAAGAAGGAGACCAGGTCGATTGATGGTGTGCTGTACTGGATGGAGTGTAGGAAGCACCGGGACACCTGTGTGAGTAGATGTGTAAGGTTACAGTGGGCTGAAAAAGTCCCATCAGACCACCCTCTTGGCGGCATATCATCATTTGGGGAGGGCAGCAATTCCATTCTCCGCCTATGCGTCAGTGCGGGAAAGGAGCTCATCGTAGTATGCCCCAGTAGTGCCCAAAATGAAGTGTAAAGAATTGCAGTGCTGTGAAAAACGACTTAAAAATGGCTACCTAAACTCAAGAAATGTTTTTTTGTCTAAATGAGTGTGGGTGTCATGATTAAAACCACACCTAGTAGCAGATAAGTGGAGCTACGTTCTGGCGCTGCGTAGAATGGTCAACTAGTTTCAGCTAGGTGGAGTAGTGCTCCAGCTTTCATCAGGACCTTGGAAATAGATACGCTACTGCAACGTGAACTCATGGGTGTACAAGTATAGAATAACATAAGTTTCATCAAAATACTTTATAAAAGAAGGAGTATCACCCGAGACTTGGAACCTCTCTGTCCTCTGTAGACAGGAAAGAATTGTTTTACCTGTCAAAAAAACACAAAAGATACTATATGTGTATTACCCCACAGGAATCCACATCGCCCCATATCCACCATCAAGACAAGACAACACCTGCACGAACATATTGCGTCCTGCATTTCAAATTAAGCATATTAGCTTTATCACAAAGAGGCATTTCCTCGCAGTGATACTTACCCAGCTTTGTGTGGGTGAAAAGCCTCACCTTGCCCGGCAACCGCTCGGGAAATTGAGGCCCCGCTCTAATGTGTAAAAGAAGGGGAGAACACAAATAACATTCAGTTTAAAAGTGTCCAACCCACTTACTATACACATAAACCCAAAAGACGTGTGGTAGCCTCCTTGCTGCCTCAAGATAGCCTCACCCTATCATTAAGCCCCCACTGATTGTTCGTTGATGAATCAAAAGCGAGCCCTCAACAGTAGGGTAATAGTAGTGCCAATGGTGACCATGTATCACATCTAAACTTGTGTAATGAAAGACACTCTAGAGTGGCTGTAAGGGAATGCTATCAAGACGGAGTATAGCCTCACCTCAAGTACAAGACCTCGGTGCTAAAGCTAGTGCAAAAACAGCCCTAAAAAGAAAGTCCCAAACATTTTTGTACGGATTGCAAATATTAAAGTGATAAAGCCTGTTAAATCCCAGTAGCCTGCACATATGAAATTAAGCTACCAACCCCTATCAACTAAGGTATTCAATCTACCCTCTGTGGACTCACTTGTCCGTCGGTGCCTCGGCTCGAAGTCGAGCGGAAGGGAAGGCATCGAAGGAAAAGCCTGTTCTGTTTTAAATGTTACGGCTGGTTATCTGGTCAACCAATAGCGGCCGACGATGTAGTCAAAAGCTAGGTGTGGCTCAGAAACAGATTAGAGCTCACCTGCAGTTCGTCAGGAAACGAGCTCCATACAGCGCGTCCGGCACTGATCTCACCGCGCATGCGCACAAGTGTCCAACTCCAGCAGGGAGCACTATACCAATGCGCTTGCGTGAATACGTGTCAGAACCATCGAGATTGCATCAAACAGAGAGAAGAACAACATGTGTTCCGAGATAATTGGGCTCTATAGGCCCTTTTCCTTTTTTTTGAAATCTACAGAAAGACTTATATATATTGTTATGTCCACAGAGGTTGAAAACGGGGGTGTCCAGATGGGCAATAGCAGGTTGGTGTGCTGTGTACCACATGTGTGGTGAAGCGGGCAGCCAGGAATTATACAGGTAATAAGTACTACATGTTGTATAAGGCATAAAACAGAAAAGGAAACATGCCTGGTTTGCCTGTGGAGAGCTGTTCATGCCAATAAAGACTGTTTAGATATAATAACTGGCAGGTTCAAGCTCTGAAGAATAATCCACATGCCTAAACTGGAAGATTCCAGCAAGGCAAAAGTCAAGACAGAGGCCAAGAGTGACGGCACATGGGCATGAGGAGTCACACACAATTAATTTAGGTGAGCTTGTGTAATGCAAATAGAGAACTCATCTGCATTTGAAAAAAGACCCGCAACACGAGGTTGCTCTAAATACTCAAAAAACACAAATGTAAGGAGGGTCAAACGGGGATATAATTTAATGACCTGTCAACTTATGCCCCAATAATTGATACAAAACACGAAGAAGGAGACCAGGTCGATTGATGGTGTGCTGTACTGGATGGAGTGTAGGAAGCACCGGGACACCTGTGTGAGTAGATGTGTAAGGTTACAGTGGGCTGAAAAAGTCCCATCAGACCACCCTCTTGGCGGCATATCATCATTTGGGGAGGGCAGCAATTCCATTCTCCGCCTATGCGTCAGTGTGGGAAAGGAGCTCATCGTAGTATGCCCCAGTAGTGCCCAAAATGAAGTGTAAAGAATTGCAGTGCTGTGAAAAAAGACTTAAAAATGGCTACCTAAACTCAAGAATTTTTTTTTGTCTAAATGAGTGTGGGTGTCATGATTAAAACCACGCCTAGTAGCAGATAAGTGGAGCTACGTTCTGGCGCTGCGTAGAATGGTCAACTAGTTTCAGCTAGGTGGAGTAGTGCTCCAGCTTTCATCAGGACCTTGGAAATAGATACGCTACTGCAACGTGAACTCATGGGTGTACAAGTATAGAATAACATAAGTTTCATCAAAATACTTTATAAAAGAAGGAGTATCACCCGAAACTTGGAACCTCTCTGTCCTCTGTAGACAGGAAAGAATTGTTTTACCTGTCAAAAAAACACAAAAGATACTATATGTGTATTACCCCACAGGAATCCACATCGCCCCATATCCACCATCAAGACAAGACAACACCTGCACGAACATATTGCGTCCTGCATTTCAAATTAAGCATATTAGCGTTATCACAAAGAGGCATTTCCTCGCAGTGATACTTACCCAGCTTTGTGTGGGTGAAAAGCCTCACCTTGCCCGGCAACCGCTCGTGAAATTTAGGCCCCGCTCTAATGTGTAAAAGAAGGGGAGAACACAAATAACATTCAGTTTAAAAGTGTTCAACCCACTTACTATACACATAAACCCAAAAGACGTGTGGTAGCCTCCTTGCTGCCTCAAGATAGCCTCACCCTATCATTAAGCCCCCACTGATTGTTCGTTGATGAATCAAAAGCGAGCCCTCAACAGTAGGGTAATAGTAGTGCCAATGGTGACCATGTATCACATCTAAACTTGTGTAATGAAAGACACTCTAGAGTGGCTGTAAGGGAATGCTATCAAGACGGAGTATAGCCTCACCTCAAGTACAAGACCTGGGTGCTAAAGCTAGTGCAAAAACAGCCCTAAAAAGAAAGTCCCAAACATTTTTGTACGGATTGCAAATATTAAAGTGATAAAGCCTGTTAAATCCCAGTAGCCTGCACATATGAAATTAAGCTACCAACCCCTATCAACTAAGGTATTCAATCTACCCTCTGTGGACTCACCTGTCCGTCGGTGCCTCTGCTCGAAGTCGAGCGGAAGGGAAGGCATCGAAGGAAAAGCCCGTTCTGTTTTAAATGTTACAGCTGGTTATCTGGTCAACCAATAGCGGCCGACGATGTAGTCAAAAGCTAGGTGTGGCTCAGAAACAGATTAGAGCTCACCTGCAGTTCGTCAGGAAACGAGCTCCATACAGCGCGTCCGGCACTGATCTCACCGCGCATGCGCACAAGTGTCCAACTCCAGCAGGGAGCACTATACCAATGCGCTTGCGTGAATACGTGTCAGAACCATCGAGATTGCATCAAACAGAGAGAAGAACAACATGTGTTCCGAGATAATTGGGCTCAATAGGCCCTTTTCCTTTTTTTTGAAATCTACAGAAAGACTTATATATATTGTTATGTCCACAGAGGTTGAAAACGGGGGTGTCCAGATGGGCAATAGCAGGTTGGTGTGCTGTGTACCACATGTGTGGTGAAGCGGGCAGCCAGGAATTATACAGGTAATAAGTACTACATGTTGTATAAGGCATAAAACAGAAAAGGAAACATGCCTGGTTTGCCTGTGGAGAGCTGTTCATGCCAATAAAGACTGTTTAGATATAATAACTGGCAGGTTCAAGCTCTGAAGAATAATCCACATGCCTAAACTGGAAGATTCCAGCAAGGCAAAAGTCAAGACAGAGGCCAAGAGTGACGGCACATGGGCATGAGGAGTCACACACAATTAATTTAGGTGAGCTTGTGTAATGCAAATAGAGAACTCATCTGCATTTGAAAAAAGACCCGCGACACGAGGTTGCTCTAAATACTCAAAAAACACAAATGTAAGGAGGGTCAAACGGGGATATAATTTAATGACCTGTCAACTTATGCCCCAATAATTGATACAAAACACGAAGAAGGAGACCAGGTCGATTGATGGTGTGCTGTACTGGATGGAGTGTAGGAAGCACCGGGACACCTGTGTGAGTAGATGTGTAAGGTTACAGTGGGCTGAAAAAGTCCCATCAGACCACCCTCTTGGCGGCATATCATCATTTGGGGAGGGCAGCAATTCCATTCTCCGCCTATGCGTCAGTGCGGGAAAGGAGCTCATCGTAGTATGCCCCAGTAGTGCCCAAAATGAAGTGTAAAGAATTGCAGTGCTGTGAAAAAAAGACTTAAAAATGGCTACCTAAACTCAAGAATTTTTTTTTGTCTAAATGAGTGTGGGTGTCATGATTAAAACCACGCCTAGTAGCAGATAAGTGGAGCTACGTTCTGGCGCTGCGTAGAATGGTCAACTAGTTTCAGCTAGGTGGAGTAGAGCTCCAGCTTTCATCAGGACCTTGGAAATAGATACGCTACTGCAACGTGAACTCATGGGTGTACAAGTATAGAATAACATAAGTTTCATCAAAATACTTTATAAAAGAAGGAGTATCACCCGAGACTTGGAACCTCTCTGTCCTCTGTAGACAGGAAAGAATTGTTTTACCTGTCAAAAAAACACAAAAGATACTATATGTGTATTACCCCACAGGAATCCACATCGCCCCATATCCACCATCAAGACAAGACAACACCTGCACGAACATATTGCGTCCTGCATTTCAAATTAAGCATATTAGCTTTATCACAAAGAGGCATTTCCTCGCAGTGATACTTACCCAGCTTTGTGTGGGTGAAAAGCCTCACCTTGCCCGGCAACCGCTCGGGAAATTGAGGCCCCGCTCTAATGTGTAAAAGAAGGGGAGAACACAAATAACATTCAGTTTAAAAGTGTCCAACCCACTTACTATACACATAAATCCAAAAGACGTGTGGTAGCCTCCTTGCTGCCTCAAGATAGCCTCACCCTATCATTAAGCCCCCACTGATTGTTCGTTGATGAATCAAAAGCGAGCCCTCAACAGTAGGGTAATAGTAGTGCCAATGGTGACCATGTATCACATCTAAACTTGTGTAATGAAAGACACTCTAGAGTGGCTGTAAGGGAATGCTATCAAGACGGAGTATAGCCTCACCTCAAGTACAAGACCTGGGTGCTAAAGCTAGTGCAAAAACAGCCCTAAAAAGAAAGTCCCAAACATTTTTGTACGGATTGCAAATATTAAAGTGATAAAGCCTGTTAAATCCCAGTAGCCTGCACATATGAAATTAAGCTACCAACCCCTATCAACTAAGGTATTCAATCTACCCTCTGTGGACTCACCTGTCCGTCGGTGCCTCTGCTCGAAGTCGAGCGGAAGGGAAGGCATCGAAGGAAAAGCCCGTTCTGTTTTAAATGTTACGGCTGGTTATCTGGTCAACCAATAGCGGCCGACGATGTAGTCAAAAGCTAGGTGTGGCTCAGAAACAGATTAGAGCTCACCTGCAGTTCGTCAGGAAACGAGCTCCATACAGCGCGTCCGGCACTGATCTCACCGCGCATGCGCACAAGTGTCCAACTCCAGCAGGGAGCACTATACCAATGCGCTTGCGTGAATACGTGTCAGAACCATCGAGATTGCATCAAACAGAGAGAAGAACAACATGTGTTCCGAGATAATTGGGCTCTATAGGCCCTTTTCCTTTTTTTTGAAATCTACAGAAAGACTTATATATATTGTTATGTCCACAGAGGTTGAAAACGGGGGTGTCCAGATGGGCAATAGCAGGTTGGTGTGCTGTGTACCACATGTGTGGTGAAGCGGGCAGCCAGGAATTATACAGGTAATAAGTACTACATGTTGTATAAGGCATAAAACAGAAAAGGAAACATGCAGGTTTGCCTGTGGAGAGCTGTTCATGCCAATAAAGACTGTTTAGATATAATAACTGGCAGGTTCAAGCTCTGAAGAATAATCCACATGCCTAAACTGGAAGATTCCAGCAAGGCAAAAGTCAAGACAGAGGCCAAGAGTGACAGCACATGGGCATGAGGAGTCACACACAATTAATTTAGGTGAGCTTGTGTAATGCAAATAGAGAACTCATCTGCATTTGAAAAAAGACCCGCGACACGAGGTTGCTCTAAATACTCAAAAAACACAAATGTAAGGAGGGTCAAACGGGGATATAATTTAATGACCTGTCAACTTATGCCCCAATAATTGATACAAAACACGAAGAAGGAGACCAGGTCGATTGATGGTGTGCTGTACTGGATGGAGTGTAGGAAGCACCGGGACACCTGTGTAAGTAGATGTGTAAGGTTACAGTGGGCTGAAAAAGTCCCATCAGACCACCCTCTTGGCGGCATATCATCATTTGGGGAGGGCAGCAATTCCATTCTCCGCCTATGCGTCAGTGCGGGAAAGGAGCTCATCGTAGTATGCCCCAGTAGTGCCCAAAATGAAGTGTAAAGAATTGCAGTGCTGTGAAAAAAGACTTAAAAATGGCTACCTAAACTCAAGAATTTTTTTTTGTCTAAATGAGTGTGGTTGTCATGATTAAAACCACGCCTAGTAGCAGATAAGTGGAGCTACGTTCTGGCGCTGCGTAGAATGGTCAACTAGTTTCAGCTAGGTGGAGTAGTGCTCCAGCTTTCATCAGGACCTTGGAAATAGATACGCTACTGCAACGTGAACTCATGGGTGTACAAGTATAGAATAACATAAGTTTCATCAAAATACTTTATAAAAGAAGGAGTATCACCCGAGACTTGGAACCTCTCTGTCCTCTGTAGACAGGAAAGAATTGTTTTACCTGTCAAAAAAACACAAAAGATACTATATGTGTATTACCCCACAGGAATCCACATCGCCCCATATCCACCATCAAGACAAGACAACACCTGCACGAACATATTGCGTCCTGCATTTCAAATTAAGCATATTAGCTTTATCACAAAGAGGCATTTCCTCGCAGTGATACTTACCCAGCTTTGTGTGGGTGAAAAGCCTCACCTTGCCCGGCAACCGCTCGGGAAATTGAGGCCCGCTCTAATGTGTAAAAGAAGGGGAGAACACAAATAACATTCAGTTTAAAAGTGTCCAACCCACTTACTATACACATAAACCCAAAAGACGTGTGGTAGCCTCCTTGCTGCCTCAAGATAGCCTCACCCTATCATTAAGCCCCCACTGATTGTTCGTTGATGAATCAAAAGCGAGCCCTCAACAGTAGGGTAATAGTAGTGCCAATGGTGACCATGTATCACATCTAAACTTGTGTAATGAAAGACACTCTAGAGTGGCTGTAAGGGAATGCTATCAAGACGGAGTATAGCCTCACCTCAAGTACAAGACCTGGGTGCTAAAGCTAGTGCAAAAACAGCCCTAAAAAGAAAGTCCCAAACATTTTTGTACGGATTGCAAATATTAAAGTGATAAAGCCTGTTAAATCCCAGTAGCCTGCACATATGAAATTAAGCTACCAACCCCTATCAACTAAGGTATTCAATCTACCCTCTGTGGACTCACCTGTCCGTCGGTGCCTCTGCTCGAAGTCGAGCGGAAGGGAAGGCATCGAAGGAAAAGCCCGTTCTGTTTTAAATGTTACGGCTGGTTATCTGGTCAACCAATAGCGGCCGACGATGTAGTCAAAAGCTAGGTGTGGCTCAGAAACAGATTAGAGCTCACCTGCAGTTCGTCAGGAAACGAGCTCCATACAGCGCGTCCGGCACTGATCTCACCGCGCATGCGCACAAGTGTCCAACTCCAGCAGGGAGCACTATACCAATGCGCTTGCGTGAATACGTGTCAGAACCATCGAGATTGCATCAAACAGAGAGAAGAACAACATGTGTTCCGAGATAATTGGGCTCTATAGGCCCTTTTCCTTTTTTTTGAAATCTACAGAAAGACTTATATATATTGTTATGTCCACAGAGGTTGAAAACGGGGGTGTCCAGATGGGCAATAGCAGGTTGGTGTGCTGTGTACCACATGTGTGGTGAAGCGGGCAGCCAGGAATTATACAGGTAATAAGTACTACATGTTGTATAAGGCATAAAACAGAAAAGGAAACATGCCTGGTTTGCCTGTGGAGAGCTGTTCATGCCAATAAAGACTGTTTAGAAATAATAACTGGCAGGTTCAAGCTCTGAAGAATAATCCACATGCCTAAACTGGAAGATTCCAGCAAGGCAAAAGTCAAGACAGAGGCCAAGAGTGACGGCACATGGGCATGAGGAGTCACACACAATTAATTTAGGTGAGCTTGTGTAATGCAAATAGAGAACTCATCTGCATTTGAAAAAAGACCCGCGACACGAGGTTGCTCTAAATACTCAAAAAACACAAATGTAAGGAGGGTCAAACGGGGATATAATTTAATGACCTGTCAACTTATGCCCCAATAATTGATACAAAACACGAAGAAGGAGACCAGGTCGATTGATGGTGTTCTGTACTGGATGGAGTGTAGGAAGCACCGGGACACCTGTGTGAGTAGATGTGTAAGGTTACAGTGGGCTGAAAAAGTCCCATCAGACCACCCTCTTGGCGGCATATCATCATTTGGGGAGGGCAGCAATTCCATTCTCCGCCTATGCGTCAGTGCGGGAAAGGAGCTCATCGTAGTATGCCCCAGTAGTGCCCAAAATGAAGTGTAAAGAATTGCAGTGCTGTGAAAAAAGACTTAAAAATGGCTACCTAAACTCAAGAAATTTTTTTTGTCTAAATGAGTGTGGGTGTCATGATTAAAACCACGCCTAGTAGCAGATAAGTGGAGCTACGTTCTGGCGCTGCGTAGAATGGTCAACTAGTTTCAGCTAGGTGGAGTAGTGCTCCAGCTTTCATCAGGACCTTGGAAATAGATACGCTACTGCAACGTGAACTCATGGGTGTACAAGTATAGAATAACATAAGTTTCATCAAAATACTTTATAAAAGAAGGAGTATCACCCGAGACTTGGAACCTCTCTGTCCTCTGTAGACAGGAAAGAATTGTTTTACCTGTCAAAAAAACACAAAAGATACTATATGTGTATTACCCCACAGGAATCCACATCGCCCCATATCCACCATCAAGACAAGACAACACCTGCACGAACATATTGCGTCCTGCATTTCAAATTAAGCATATTAGCTTTATCACAAAGAGGCATTTCCTCGCAGTGATACTTACCCAGCTTTGTGTGGGTGAAAAGCCTCACCTTGCCCGGCAACCGCTCGGGAAATTGAGGCCCCGCTCTAATGTGCAAAAGAAGGGGAGAACACAAATAACATTCAGTTTAAAAGTGTCCAACCCACTTACTATACACATAAACCCAAAAGACGTGTGGTAGCCTCCTTGCTGCCTCAAGATAGCCTCACCCTATCATTAAGCCCCCACTGATTGTTCGTTGATGAATCAAAAGCGAGCCCTCAACAGTAGGGTAATAGTAGTGCCAATGGTGACCATGTATCACATCTAAACTTGTGTATTGAAAGACACTCTAGAGTGGCTGTAAGGGAATGCTATCAAGACGGAGTATAGCCTCACCTCAAGTACAAGACCTGGGTGCTAAAGCTAGTGCAAAAACAGCCCTAAAAAGAAAGTCCCAAACATTTTTGTACGGATTGCAAATATTAAAGTGATAAAGCCTGTTAAATCCCAGTAGCCTGCACATATGAAATTAAGCTACCAACCCCTATCAACTAAGGTATTCAATCTACCCTCTGTGGACTCACCTGTCCGTCGGTGCCTCTGCTCGAAGTCGAGCGGAAGGGAAGGCATCGAAGGAAAAGCCCGTTCTGTTTTAAATGTTACGGCTGGTTATCTGGTCAACCAATAGCGGCCGACGATGTAGTCAAAAGCTAGGTGTGGCTCAGAAACAGATTAGAGCTCACCTGCAGTTCGTCAGGAAACGAGCTCCATACAGCGCGTCCGGCACTGATCTCACCGCGCATGCGCACAAGTGTCCAACTCCAGCAGGGAGCACTATACCAATGCGCTTGCGTGAATACGTGTCAGAACCATCGAGATTGCATCAAACAGAGAGAAGAACAACATGTGTTCCGAGATAATTGGGCTCTATAGGCCCTTTTCCTTTTTTTTGAAATCTACAGAAAGACTTATATATATTGTTATGTCCACAGAGGTGGAAAACGGGGGTGTCCAGATGGGCAATAGCAGGTTGGTGTGCTGTGTACCACATGTGTGGTGAAGCGGGCAGCCAGGAATTATACAGGTAATAAGTACTACATGTTGTATAAGGCATAAAACAGAAAAGGAAACATGCCTGGTTTGCCTGTGGAGAGCTGTTCATGCCAATAAAGACTGTTTAGATATAATAACTGGCAGGTTCAAGCTCTGAAGAATAATCCACATGCCTAAACTGGAAGATTCCATCAAGGCAAAAGTCAAGACAGAGGCCAAGAGTGACGGCACATGGGCATGAGGAGTCACACACAATTAATTTAGGTGAGCTTGTGTAATGCAAATAGAGAACTCATCTGCATTTGAAAAAAGACCCGCGACACGAGGTTGCTCTAAATACTCAAAAAACACAACCCTCTTGGCGGCATATCATCATTTGGGGAGGGCAGCAATTCCATTCTCCGCCTATGCGTCAGTGCGGGAAAGGAGCTCATCGTAGTATGCCCCAGTAGTGCCCAAAATGAAGTGTAAAGAATTGCAGTGCTGTGAAAAAAGACTTAAAAATGGCTACCTAAACTCAAGAATTTTTTTTTGTCTAAATGAGTGTGGGTGTCATGATTAAAACCACGCCTAGTAGCAGATAAGTGGAGCTACGTTCTGGCGCTGCGTAGAATGGTCAACTAGTTTCAGCTAGGTGGAGTAGTGCTCCAGCTTTCATCAGGACCTTGGAAATAGATACGCTACTGCAACGTGAACTCATGGGTGTACAAGTATAGAATAACATAAGTTTCATCAAAATACTTTATAAAAGAAGGAGTATCACCCGAGACTTGGAACCTCTCTGTCCTCTGTAGACAGGAAAGAATTGTTTTACCTGTCAAAAATATTAGACTTTCTTTTTAGGGCTGTTTTTGCACTAGCTTTAGCACCCAGGTCTTGTACTTGAGGTGAGGCTATACTCCGTCTTGATAGCATTCCCTTACAGCCACTCTAGAGTGTCTTTCATTACACAAGTTTAGATGTGATACATGGTCACCATTGGCACTACTATTACCCTACTGTTGAGGGCTCGCTTTTGATTCATCAACGAACAATCAGTGGGGGCTTAATGATAGGGTGAGGCTATCTTGAGGCAGCAAGGAGGCTACCACACGTCTTTTGGGTTTATGTGTATAGTAAGTGGGTTGGACACTTTTAAACTGAATGTTATTTGTGTTCTCCCCTTCTTTTACACATTAGAGCGGGGCCTCAATTTCCCGAGCGGTTGCCGGGCAAGGTGAGGCTTTTCACCCACACAAAGCTGGGTAAGTATCACTGCGAGGAAATGCCTCTTTGTGATAAAGCTAATATGCTTAATTTGAAATGCAGGACGCAATATGTTCGTGCAGGTGTTGTCTTGTCTTGATGGTGGATATGGGGCGATGTGGATTCCTGTGGGGTAATACACATATAGTATCTTTTGTGTTTTTTTGACAGGTAAAACAATTCTTTCCTGTCTACAGAGGACAGAGAGGTTCCAAGTCTCGGGTGATACTCCTTCTTTTATAAAGTATTTTGATGAAACTTATGTTATTCTATACTTGTACACCCATGAGTTCACGTTGCACTAGCGTATCTATTTCCAAGGTCCTGATGAAAGCTGGAGCACTACTCCACCTAGCTGAAACTAGTTGACCATTCTACGCAGCGCCAGAACGTAGCTCCACTTATCTGCTACTAGGCGTGGTTTTAATCATGACACCCACACTCATTTAGACAAAAAAAAATTCTTGAGTTTAGGTAGCCATTTTTAAGTCTTTTTTCACAGCACTGCAATTCTTTACACTTCATTTTGGGCACTACTGGGGCATACTATGATGAGCTCCTTTCCCGCACTGACGCATAGGCGGAGAATGGAATTGCTGCCCTCCCCAAATGATGATATGCCGCCAAGAGGGTGGTCTGATGGGACTTTTTCAGCCCACTGTAACCTTACACATCTACTCACACAGGTGTCCCGGTGCTTCCTACACTCCATCCAGTACAGCACACCATCAATCGACCTGGTCTCCTTCTTCGTGTTTTGTGACAATTTGTGTTGCCCATTCTCTAGAGCACCTGGGGAACTGACCGTCTTTGAATGAGTGAGCGCCTGATAGCCTCTTAGTTAGAGAGCAACAAGGAGGAAGAAAAGCACACAAGGAAAAATAGCAAGAAGAGCACGGTGGAGGGAGAGTTTATAGGTAGGAGAAAAACAGGAGTGAGAAAGCAGCATGGAGCAGTTGGGATTGCAGAGAAAAGCACAAGAAGGACAGAGATCATCATGGAGAGCAGGAGTGTTTTGCAGATGGTGACACACTGAAGACGGCTGGAATGCCAGAAACCGGTCCTCAGAAGCTTGTTTCCGGTCCAGGGAAGACATGGCTTGGCAGTTCGGGCTGGACTGTTCCCATGAGGCACAGGGTCCGACTGATTTGCATATGGCCATGTCTGAACTGGGGTGGCAGAGTGGGCTAAAGAACGGTGATGGATTAAACCCAGATCATTTGACTGGGTGTGAGTGTTTGATTGATTCAGATGCTCCGTCCATCACCACCCCCTTTTGTACTGCTTTTGGCCGCCATAAGTGTGGCAGGGTTTGCTCAGACGTGAGTCCCTTGCTCACTTTGCCACTGGATTCAAGCAAGCCGGGCTTAAGACGGCTGGAATACCAGAAACCGGTCTCGGAAGCTTATTTCCGGTCCAGGGAAGACATGGCTTGGCAGTTTGGGCTGGACTGTTCCCATGAGGCACAGGGTCAAAGAACGGTGATGGATTAAACCCAGATCTTTTGACTGGGTGTGAGTGTTTAATTGATTCAGATGCTCCGTCCATCACCACCCCCTTTATTACCGCACACAGAGATGCAAGCACCTAGGCAAGCCTCAAGCAGCAGTGTAGTCTTTTGAGTGTACAGGGCAAGCTGCAGGGAAGTCCTCTCGAGATCCAAAACAGTCCTCTTGAAGTCTAGTGCAGGTCTAGTGTTGTACTGAAGAGCTGGTCTGAGGGTCCAATATTTATACCTGTGCCAGCCCTTGAAGTGAGGAAAACCTATAGGCTACCCCCACATCTGGTTCTGGAAAGTTTCTTCTCCTGCCAAGGATCCAAGTTGTCAAGGGTGACAAAATACTTATGCCAAGTTACTCTGTTATTGTGCTGGGGGCAGCGCTTTGAGATGTAAGTGAAGCAGGGAACAGCTCCTCTTCAACCATCGTGGCCGGATGGCACATCCTGCCAACAGCTATCCCCACTGCCTAGGAGGAATACACAAAGGACTACTCCCAAGATGTTCACTGTCATGAGAGCCAGGAAACAGGCTGCAGGCACCAAATTGTTGGAACAAGAAAATGCCAACATTCTAAAATCGGCACCCTACCCTGTGGGCTGTTTAAGGCCACCCTTTGGGGTGGCTTATATGTATTATAAAGGAAGGTTTAGGCCTATCAAAAAGCTATTTTGCCAGGTTGAATTGGCAGTTAAAAACTGCACTACAGGCTGAAATAGCAGGTCCGAAAATAGTTTTAAAGAGCTTCTTTAGGGATGTCATAATACTGCTGCAGGCCCACTAGTAGCATTTAAATTACAGGCCAAGTACATGAAGTACCACGTTACTAGGGACATATAAGTAAATTAAATGTGCCAATTGGGTGTAAGCCAATTTTACCATGTTGGAAAGAGCACAAGTACTTTAGCACTGGTTAGCAGTAGTAAAGGGCATAAAGTCCTAATGCCAAACAAAAATGAAATTTAGAAAATAGGAGGGAAGACGGTAAAAAGTCAGAGGGAAGACCACATCAAGGATGTCAGGTCTAACATTATGTCTTGTGTGATGTTCAGAGTAGTTTGTCTCAGAAAGTGGAGTAATAAGCTGTCTTTTCACTTGGTAGACATGCAGAGTGGTATCATGGTTACACTGGCAAGCATCTTTACAGATTTGCAAGAAGTTGGTGATGGACATCTGATGTAGGCCAGGGTGACATTTCTCTGAACACCAAGATAATCTACTGTAATTTTGTTATTTTCATAATGCTTGTTTGTGAAATTACTGAGCTAAAATATAGCTCTAAATGCTGATTTAGCATTTCACATAATTTTACGTAACGTCTTCAAAATTTCATGTAATTACATAAAAGCAAATTTCACACATCACTAGTCAGGAGTCACATACTGTGCCACTAACTTCCAGTGAGGGTGATAATAGGAAATAAGTACTCTGGGACACTAGCATCAGGTAACAACCATTTTCGTTGAAATGTTTTGAGGCTTAAGGCTGTTTTTTGTGCATAATTTGCTTCATTCAATATTTGCATTGTTGATGGTTTGTGAGTTATACCTTAATTTGTTCTCTCGGCATTGTGGCTCGTTTTTAGTCTGTGCTTCGTTGTCCATTAATAACCTCTGTGTGTCTAGTTGCCGGCTCGGTTCATAATTTTTGATTTTATATAAAAAGAAGAAAGATTTGTTATGCCTTGTGTTAAGCTCAGAATGTTTTGTCCCGTGAAGTGTCTCGAGCCATCCATTTTAGTGCATGTCATATTTCGTGACTGAAATGCAGGCAATGATTTTATAATATATATTTCAGTTGGTGCTGAGTAGCTGTACTAGATGCTGTGCTGTTGCTCTGCTCCATAGGCCTTGCATTAACATACACTTTTACCCCTGCTGGGATTGTGTCTTAATAGCACTTTACTGGGTGTCTCATCTTTATACGTTGGTAAAAGCTGGGAAGTACAGCAAAATCCAGCAACTTTGCACTACTACATACACTTTGTAGTCACTCCACCACCCAGGTCCTCCACCATATTATTACACCTGCAGGGCCACCGACACCCTACACCTGAATCACCCACAGCCAATACCAGTGGCTACACTACCTGCAATATCTACTACACTAGAGAGTATGTTCAAAGAACGTGTGATAACTACCCACGAGTCACGTAACGCAACTTTCAACATCGCAGCCTATCGTGGGAAAATAATCTCGTGGCAACGTGGAATTCACAGCAAGGTGGTAGCATTCATTAGACAAAAAACAATGCAGCAAATGGCCACGTGAAAATAAACGCCATGCTGCAAAAATGCGATACGCGATCGCAAAAAAATTTGGGATGAGTTCAACCGCGGCACAAAAAGTAGCGAAAACCAGTCACAGGCAATGAACCATAAAAACCACAGAGAAAATACACCAGAAACAAGCCAAAGCACTTAGCAACATGGATCCACCCTGACCCAGCGCAGAGGTCAACTTGAACCCCACAACCCCCAGAGCCCACCAGCAAGGGACAACACGGTTGGGGAAGGCCAAGGAGAAGAGGGAGAGGAAGACGGGGTGCAGACCGCAGGAAAACAAGACCAGCATCATGGAGGTGACAGAACACTACCAGAAACAGACCCACTAGCAGACCACCTGGATTGCAGTCGGAGTGTCGAGGAGGCCAATCCATGAGGCCAATAGAAACCGGCATGACGTGACTACCTAAACCAGGCACCAACCCGCTGCCAACAGGAAGGCAGCAACGGCGACAGGAGGTGGCAGTCCAGTGCCACCCTGAGGTAATAGAAATTTTCAGGTAGCTAATGTGTCCCCCACTCGCACCCTATCCATGCACCCATGTTCAATGTATGTCGTGTAACTTCTGTTCTGTACATGCTAGACAGATGCAAATACATTTGCGTCCATCCTTAACATGTAAGCTATCCAACCATACCAAGAAATCTCGTTAAATATGTTCCTAGGCATACGGTGCCACTGTCTTTACATGGTGCACTTCTGAAATTCGCACACGTTTTCTCCATGTTTCCTGGCCCAGTCGAGCTAGGCCCTTAAACGAGGCCTCTCTGCCTCATCTCTCCTGTCTCCGAAAGCTGTACGCATCCCTGACCCCTGCCTTACTTCCTGCCAGCGCAGCGGTGCCCGGCTCGGCCTGGACTGCCTGCCAAATTCATGTTTTGCCTACAGTTATCTGCTCAGCCTCCTCGAAAACACATTCCAGTCTAGTGAAATAGGTAAACATATTCCCGGCTGCAGAGCAAAGGGCCCGGCCTTTTCTGTCCTCCTTGCAAGTGATTTACTGACTCCGTTACCATGGTAGGCCCATGGCTCCGTGCATTGTACCAAGACACGTATGCACGCACCAGCTTTCAGTATTGAATGGCCCCTGCCCAAGAGACCTTTTACTTCAGACACTACATCCTCCAAACATAAGATACCAGATATGCTATAGGTACAGTTTGCCCTGACACTCCAGACACCAGTCTCCTCCACTCGTGCTAAAGTCAAAGCCCCCAATTTCACGTCATGCTAGTTGCGCGCGCATACAGGTGAAGGGTTTCTGCTGATTCTGCAACTTTCTCTATGCATCCACCCACATGTGACGTATCTTGTGACGTTTCTCTGACATGTACAGTGCACGCCCATGTGTACGCCTCTTTTCACGCCTCCTCTTATGCACATGTGTTTTTATCTCTCTCTTTTCACCTGTTACGCCTACTGTATTGGATTCAATTGTAAAGTTTTACTATATATAATGTGTAATGTTAATAAAACGTTGACTGTCCCTTCCTGAACCTTAGAGGTGACGGAACATGATGCTCCATCCTTGAGGATAATTCCATTAAAGCCCGTAAGACTCAGATACCACGGACTCTGCCTCTCATTTTAAATGAGCTGTCTTGTAATGATAATTATGCGGAAAAATGTATAGGTAAATTTATTTACCACAACCCGCGGAGCTGGAGGAAACCCAGGCCACCATCATTAGTGTGGAGATGGAGTAAGGAGTAGGGAGGACCTGACACAACATCAACAGAGAGTGCAACAAATAGGGACTGGGGGTTGGGGGGAGATGGGCACAATGGCATACATGCACAACGAGGCATAGCACACTGAACACCCACAAACACCCAGGATCATGACCCAGATCCCCTTGGCACAATGCAGCACACACACGTAGCATGAACAGCACATCCACATTGATGACAATGTGGAACAACGTGCATAGCCGACACTGCTGAACAGAGGACACAACTGGCTCCGCACATACACAGAAACATGCCCACTACATCTGACCGAGCCGGACACTGTGAAATGGAAATGTTCGCATACTACCTCACATCCGTTAAGTAGATCAAATGTACACTCTCCCGCAGGAGAATCCAGCACCCCCAAACAGTCCCAATGTGCATTGCCATACAGTCTGCATGCAAACCAGCACAATGCACCAACATATATGTCAACACAAAGTCAAAACGCACCTCCCCTCCACATCGCAGACGGGCACACAACACCTTCAGCAGAGCACAGGATACAACACATCAGTGATGACGGAGAGGACCACCACACCATCGACACTAACACCCTACAACAGCCCATGGATATCTCACGCAACCCGCCACCAGGACCCGGCCAGCCAAGCTACTCAGGGGGGAACACTGAGCCTGCAACACACCTCAGAGTAGGGAGCACCCGCAAGTACAGCTGGCTCACAACACTTGACCCACCCACACATGGCACCCCAATGCCATGTATCAGCACACCAAAGGAGGTGGCCCAACAGGTGTGGGTGAGGGCTGAACCCATGGAATGCGAGCAAGGACATCACCCTTCAGGGCCCACCCACACCCCACTAAGGAGACACACACTGCCATAGAGACACACGCGGATGCATATTCACAGCACAGAACCACGCCCAGGGGCCCTCAAATAGCAGTCACACACACATGTTGGCTCTGCGTACGACATCCCAGGCCACTCCCCTAACAAACTGAGTGGGTTACGACTAAGCTACATGACATGTCTGCATCCGATGTACACAGCACAATGTAATGTTGTAGGGCCCAGGGCCCACATGCATACTACAAGACCACAGGGACACATGCAGATATCATGTAGAACTGGCTACAGGCACATGTGTTCGTCCCCTTTATTGGCAGGGCCACATGTACTGTGATGCCTGTGATGCCTGTGCTGGATGTGTGTGGGGTAAGTGTAAGCCATTCAGCACGGTAAATCTGGTGCTGGAAACCACTTGAACATTGGACACCAGTGCAATGGAAACAGAAAACACATGCAATACAAAGTCAACTGCTGAGCAACATGGAGGGAGTCAGAGAAAGTCCAGAGGACAGTCAGCATGCAAATAGAAGTGTCCGTGAGTTGCAGTGCACTGGGGTTTGGGCACTAGAGATGAGCGCGCTCATGTGAAGAAAAAGTCTCGGATTGTGTCCCTTCAGCATATTCCTGATGCAGATGCAGTGATGTGTGTTAGACCTGCATCATCTTTCCCATCAACGTCTCAGGGCCCCCACACTGTTTGAGGTGACATACCTGCACAACTGCTCCACAGCACATAACACAATCCGCAACGGACAATGGCTTACTTGCACTGAGTCACTGGCACCTGGAGTGCTGAGCAGGGTAGCAGGCCGATGATGGCATCCACGACAGGCCTGAGCAACTCCGTATGTCTGTCAGGACCACCATTTCACTCTGGCAGATGGCGGTTGGAGGTGGTCCTTGCGGTGGTGGCATGTGCTGCCTGCAGTGATGCGTCGTCCGGGCCGGTCTGGACTCGCTTTGGTGTGTGTGCCCTGGTGGGACACATGTTGGCCCGGAGGCTGCGTACAGCGCAAGGCCACAGAGGAATGGCGTTGATGACCCCAAGGCCTATGCCTCAGGGGCCAGCCGATGTCTCTAGAGAAGGTGTTCCGGACCTGACCAGTGCAGAGTTGCTGCGGCCGGCACAGGCACCCAGCCACGGGACGTTGCCTTGCAGTGCAGTCAGATGGGCCATGCGATCTGAGTGGGTCACCATCAATGTCCGAGGTGTATGGGGCAGAGGGTTTCGGGGGACATTGGAAGGTGTTCTCCATGGCAAGATGCCAAATGGTTTGATTTTATCCAGAAGCAGCAAATGGAGGAGTGGAATGCGACAGCCTTGTTGCCACCACCAACTCGGTATCAGCTACATGAGGATGTAAACTTCCCCCAAGTCAATAGACTGAGATGCCACCAAAGTTCGACCAGAGAGTGTCCATGAATGATGGGGAACAGACTTAGTGGCACCGGGGCTGAGTGTGGATGCAGTGTGGATGCAGTCTGCGATGATGTTGGTACACTGATATGTACTCCTCCATTGCAGAATCATGACTTTGTGACCTACTGGACTGCAGTGTAGGTCGGAGGCAGCGGTCAGCACGGGCCAGTCACCGAGTTTTGCCGGCATAGGTTGGTGGCCCCACTGGCCTGTGTAGTTCATGGTCAGTGGCACCACATGTTCGGTCACCTCCGTGACTGTGACCCGGCTTCCACCCGGACTGAGCCGCATCTTCCTCTTACTCCTCTCTGTGCGTCTACTGGTGTGGACTCAGCCATTCGTGAATTGCAACTAGGTTCTGGATGTGAGACCTACTGTTCCGCAGGGTAGTCCTGGTCCCACATCCACTTGTCGCCGGCTGATGTTGAACAGGGTTTGTGGCAATACGTGTCACCAGCTGGCCTTCCACAGGGTTTGTGGCAGCACGTGTCACTGGCTCGCGTTGAACAGGGTTTGTGGCAGCACGTGTTGGCGGCTGGCGTTGAACAGTGTTTGTGGCAGGACGTGCTGCTGGCTGGCGTTGAACAGGGTTAGTGGCACCACATGTCGCAAGATGCCTATATGGAACTATGCCTCACTGATCGGGGGTCTGGTGCTGTGGCCGCTGGGCCCGATTTGGGGCAACTGCCATTCAGGAGCCAGGACACAGTTACACATATGTGACCCACTGGGCCGCAGAGGAGGCCAGTAGAATTTGTTAATGAGGAAAGAGTAATATGGGCCCGAGTCGGGGGGCCAGCGATGGTCTGAGAGGCTGGCAGGGTTGCCAGACTCAGGCTTGGAGCTTACACAGGCACGTTGTGGGCCATCCATGACACACTCCGGTGTTGGATGCAGATCAGTGTGGCCTGGCTGCATAGGCTCGGGCCTGACAGGTTAGTGGCCAGCGGGCCGGGGTAAGGCAGGCGCACAGGATCTCAGGCAACTCCATTAACAAGGACAACATCGACCTCATGGCGGGGTGGGAGGCACCTCCCTGGCAGAGATATTGGGCTTTCTGGAAGGGCTACTTGCTTTTTATTCACACCCCACACTGGCCAGGCGTACACTGGGCCATCCCACTCTGCTCACGCTTACGGGGGCATAACAGGCAACACTTCTGCGAGGACCCCCTCTGGCTGGGGTGACATGATTGCGTCCAGTGTCCACTGCACTCCATACACCAGAGGTGTATGTCGACGTGGATATGGGTGTGTTCTACACATGGCGGTCTGTCCAGCACTACGCGGCCAGTCTTGGCATTGTGTACTTTCCCAATCATGGTCCTACTGCATCCTTCACACATGCCTGGCTGCCACCTCTCCCCACATTCGGCTATTGTGTGGCTGAGGTGCCATGCCCTTGATTGGTCATGTTCATGGCTTTCCCAGGTTGCCATTCTAAGTTGTTCCATTGTGTCTGGTGAGTGGGCATGTTGTTGTGCATGTTGGTTGTGAATTTATGACGAGTGCATTGTCAGAGTTGTGGATTGCATGGTTGTGGAGTTGAGGTGAGTCGGGTGTTCATTGGGAATTTGCCAAGGGGCTGTGCATTTCCCTTGGTGCCATCCTGGGAAGGCTGGTTGCTGATGGACTGTCAGAGGATGTAGGGATCATGCACACTGGCTGTGTATTTGGATGCAACATTGGTGAAGGTCCCACGGTGACTGATGTTGCCTGCACATTGATGTGTGATGTGTGCTTGCTGTTGCACTTATTGTGTTCTGTGTCACCAAAGGGCACAGGTGGGACATGAGTGCAGTGGATTGCCCCCAAAACGTGTGTGCATTCGGCTATGGCGTATGGCCGTTGCTTGGTCTCCAGCAGTTACTGCGCATTGTGTTGGACATTTGGGGCCTGGGGTGCCAGGGTGATGGTGATGTCCGGTACAGGTGTGGGGGACTTGGATGAGGCTGGCTGTGAGACTTTGCCGACTCTGGTGCGCTTTATCGCATGTTTTGTGTTCTTATCGCCATTCTTGCTGGTCGCTGTGAATATTGAGGTGTCGTGTTGTTGCAGCTTTTTGCATGGGAATGCCTACTCTGCATCTCATTAGTGATAGTTGGGGGGGTCTTCTCTGGTAATGTATTTGCTGTTGGCACCGGCTTGTGAATGGTGGGGCAAATTTATCATGACTTTGGCTGCAATATTGTGCGTAAATGGCTCCTTGTAAATATACCCCTAGATGCACTCTTTAAAACTTTTGAATTTAATTTTACTTTATTAGAGGAACGTAATTGCAGTATTACATGACCCTTTGTAGTGTTACAGGGGTGTACAAAGAGGTATGCAGTGTGTGAATAAAATTCCTAGACAGTTCAAATATTGAAAAACAAGTGACTTAAAATGACAGCAAAGAAAGGTAAGACCAAAATCATATAAAAACAATCACAGTTTTAATGAACATAGTTAAAAATTATATAGAATACTAGACAACAAAAACTATAAGATGACAGTACAATAATAAAAAAAATTAAAATTCATTCACAGTGTTAATCCTAACACATGGACACCCTCAAAAAGAAATTTTGTACAATTATCGTAGATGTCCTGGAGCAGTGGCAAATAAACTCGACGCGCATTTCGGTGTAGAAAAAACACCTTCTTCAGGAGCCAGACATTCAAATCTGAAACCTATGATTTAAAAACATTTTTGTTGTTACAATACATAATTAGAAAACAGTTACATAATAAGGAATTGTTACATAATAAGGAATGTATACATCTAGTTACATAATCTAAAAATACACACCCTTCTTGCTGTCAAATTAATGTTATCTACATCATGTTTCCAAAGCTTATAAAGTCAAGCATTATTAGGTAGACCGTGGGAGTACTCATGTGGGTGGATACAAAGGAAAAAGGACACTAGATAAACATGTCCTTGTAAGAAAAAATGCATTTTTAACATTGTTAACATTTCTAGATGGTCGTTCTCTAATAGAATTGTTAGCTAAAGATAGTCTTTCAGGAGAATAATAATCACAACAATGTTGAACGCTATATGTACAATCAATGATCATCAATTGAGGATATTATTTCAATGATATACATGTCATCCATAAATTATCAACATTGCAACTCACTGTGGATGATCAATCGATTTATGTCGATGTGCGCTGATTCAGCAAATTGGTAATAGTAACAACACAACCATTAAGAAGAAATTAGTCTGAAATGATATACATAACATAATGATTAATTATATGGTCTAAACACAGCCTTCAATAACACTAAAGAAGCTACTGCAGTCGTTTGAACATGAGGATGATTCATGAATGATAGACGGGGCGTGACAAGCACTCTGCAAAGCTTCCATTTGTAAGCTGTCAAACCCTGCTTTAAACTTAGCAAGACCGATCATCAACATGTATCTTAAGTCAAGCTCAAAATGTTTAAATATTACTTTTACTAAATCAACGAGCTCCATGTAGGTCTATTAATCACCATTTGCATTGATACATTCAACGTGGCATTGATGAAGTTATATTTAAGACTTAAAACAGGGAGAAAAGAAATGGTACTAAGTATCACTGAAAATCCCCTAATCCTATCTCAGATATAGTGGCAGGGAAACTGTATCTTTCTCTCTGTATAGTGACTTGCAACAAAATGTAGCAAAGAAATAGGGCCCATGCCAGATCTCTACCTGAGATAAAATGCGTTCACCACGTAGTCCTTCTTTTATTGTTGGTCGTGGAATGGAAACAAATTCATCTATGGGTTAGACAGAGATACAAAAACAGAATATTGGTGTCCAAGATCGACAAATCCTACTCACAGCTAGTGGGCCTTATTGACCCACAGATAACGCCAGAATCGAGAATGTATCTACCTTAGGAATCCTAGGGATCCTAGAAAGATAGTTTTGTCTTCAAGTAGATAGCGCGATGGCGATTAAATATTCATGGTCACAGTGGTGTTTGGCTGTCTTCATCTGAGCAGGTACGCTCTTCCTGTCGTTAAAATGCAAACCTATATGGGGCACATAAAAAACCGAGTGAATAGAGCTACTTCTCGTATGTTAACAAAAATGAGGGCTCAATACATATGCGACGTACCTTCAAGTTTGGCAGTATTATTTCATTAATAGGAAATCAGGCTACAGATCACAGTGGATATTCTGAATTGTAGCAATGAATAAAAGGTCGGCCGTGTGTGGACCGTCAAGCCTCTGAAAATAAACATACACAAGCACTTGATAAAGAGCTAGGGCAAACAAACGTGTACCATACCCTTACAGAAACAACTCTATGGGTCTCGGGGTTTAGAATAACGCATGGATAAGCATACGCCCCACAGACCAAAATAGTAGGGGATATGCAAAAGAGCCCGTTTACCTTAACACGTGTATCAGCAGGATAATGCGGAGCGACACAGCGTCTGTTTGATGGTACAAGGAGTAATCAATATTCTCGTAGTACTTCAGGGGTTTAAATATCCCGCCAAATGACACGGAGGACGCCAACCAGGGCGGTCGCATCAAAATAAAAGATGGACTAGTCTATTCATGGTAGTAGACATGGAAAGGGGGGCGGGGCGCCGGGTCCTGGGCTCACAAAGCTGGTGTGTGAAAAAATGTCCTTCATTATGAAGAGGGAACGATAGAAGCAAAATTCATTAAGGTGCCAACGTTAGCTCTAAAAGGGTAGAGCATCGCTTCAAGGGAATGAGACGACCGGATCAAATATCAAAATTGAAGCAAATCTTAGCATTCTACAACTGCATTAATAAAAATGGAAAAGTGGGGAAAGGAGCGGGGGCGCCGATGCTCGTAAAGCTGGTTTGCGAGAAAGTTGTCCACCATTTTGAATAGGGAACAAATGAGGCACATGTCATTGAGGTGCCAAAGATGGCTCGCTGGAAGTAGAGCGTCGCTTCAAGAAAAAGGAACAACCGAATCAAAATCAAGATTAAAAAACATCTTAGAGTTTTTAACTGCATCGAAAAAAGAGAAAAATATCTCTTAGAGATAGCAGGGTGGAGGGACAGAAGGGAAACCAACCTCAAAGGCCAAATATGCAAATACATATTTTAGTAAATAAGGTGAAAGGTACATGGAACCAAATTAATGATCTAAATATTAAACGAAAAGTACTAAGTCATGACTGAAAGCAACTATATCCAATAAACAAGAAAAGTTCATGTATGGCCACCACAGGAAAAAATAGCATTGGTGTAAAAAGAGGGCCAAGAAAAAAATGTACATATTAGTAACTCAGAAATATTCACAATAAAAGCAATGTCTCATCCATAAGGTACAGACGAGAAGGAGTTGCAAGGGCACTTATATGATTGCGTTTTCCCACAGGATGTCGCTATTCAGCCCGTGTTTAAAAGTACCCAAACTAAAAATCAAAAAATCTTTATCTTACATTTACTTTTAAGTTACATGGCTCCAGATGAAGCATTTTTATCAGGGGGCCTAGAAGTAGTGGTGCCAGAAATTCAACCCCTAATATACCCTCGCAGGTGTTCAGATATCGAATGAGTAATAAAAGAACCTTTAACTTCTATTTTTTTACCTTGAGAAATTTGCTGTCAGTTCAAATACAAAGGTGAAATGTCAAGTCGGATTCTGAAAGAACATGATGCATGGGATGATGCATCCCAAAGGCAAAAATACCTGTGGCAAAGGGGCGGATTCTGAGAATCTGCCTGTTTGGGACCGTTATTTGGTTTGATGCCTGGGGCCCAGAATGTGCATTAAAGGTAGAGTGGACTGTTTAAGTAATCTATAAATATAAGTTTCTATTTACTAATCCATATAAAAAAATTTTAATAACCTTAGTATATATGTGAAAATGTGGACTGTACACTATGCGAAACAACCTTTGCATAACTCCACGACTGACAATAGTATCATAGACCATATTTTAATGTAAAATCACTGTGTTGGCTCAATTTAATTTTTTATTGTTATAAATTCGATATCATTAACATTTTTCACTGAGCCTTCAACTATCGTCTGTACCCTTTGTTAAACAAAGACACAAAAATGTCATACCACAGGTAGAGGGCATCAAACTCGCACGACGCATACTATGAGCTGGTCAAAGATCAACCCAAAGGATCTCTTAAAACATTTAATATATAAAAATAAGGGTGCCCTTGACTTGTGTCTAAATGAAGAAACAACCCCAAATGAAATCATAGGGGCCTTTCTGGCTATTTTAAAGAGTGTAAAAGAGAATCTCCCTGCCACCAGAGGGAAGACAAAAATGGAGAAAAGTGGTGGTTTGCCTCTCTCTGCAGTAAAGCCCACAAGCGCCTGAAGAAGGCACGGCATATTACACCAAGATGTAATAGCGAGGTTCATCAAGCTAGAGTCCAACATAAGCAGGCAGTAAAGAAAAGGAAAATGCACTTAAGAGAGATGGCCTGGGAGACCCTACAGGAGGCTGGTGCAAGCAAAGATGAGAGAACATTCTGGAAGATAATCAACTCCTCCCCATGGAATATAGAGTTATCCCCTAAAATTGAGACCGTTATCCTGGAGGTGGAATGGATTAAGCACTTTGCCGGTATTTACTCTGTACCCATTACAGTAAACCAACAAGATCAGGGACAAACAGGCACTGAGAAAGCTCATATCTCCCAAACCCCCTCTATTCGTCAGTTCTCCTTGGAGGAAACTGGATTTATATAAGGATAACATAAGCCATTGGGGACCACTGTTGACACAAGTATTGAGGGCGTGCTGTATATCAGGTTTTATACCTTCGTGGGGAGAATGCATCATTGTACCTATTTATGAAAAGGTAGAGCGCTTGAATCCCTCATGTTACAGACCAATCTCCCTGATTGACTCCCTAGCAAAAATAGTGGGGCGTATTATCCTGGAGAGACTACAACAGTGGGCGGATACCCATGGTAAATTGCCTGACCTGCAATATGGCTTTCGACCCAGAGTTAGGAAAATAGAGCAAAGCCTCAACCTAAATATGCTCATTGGTAAATACAGCAGCATTAAAAAGGGGAAGATATACTTAGCCTTCATCAATCTCACACCGGTGTTTGATTGTGTCATACACACAAAATTATGGCTAACATTGAAAGACATGGGTGGAAAGCCTAATTATCAGCTTGTTAAGGGATCTACACATGGGGTGCAGAGCTAAGGTTAGATATGGTGTCGGGGGAGAATGTACTGGAGATTTCGGCATGGAGAGAGGCGCGAGACAGGCATGCGTGTTGGCCCCCTTCCAGTTCACCCTATACATAAACGGTATGGGGTAGGAACTCGTGGCTGTCTGTAAAGACCTTCCCCAAATAGGCTTGCGCCCTGTCCCGGCATTCCTCTATGCCGACAACGCAGTCCTCATGGTCCGCACCCCAATGATCCTACAGATGCTCCTGACTAACTTTGCTAAATTCATGAATAAACTGGGTCTCCGAGTGAATCAATCAAAAACCTTCAAAAGGAAGTGTGGTAAGAAAAGTGTGAAATGTAGAAGCATAACAATAGATGGAATAAAGATCAGCGCCACCAACGCTTTTTCTTATCAGGGAGTCCTATTCGACAAAGATGAGTCATGGACTAGAGTGATTGAGAACAGAAAAATCCTTTTTATGAAGGCCTGTTTGGCCCTCCGAGGCTTTGCAAGACGACTGGGCACTAGCCCTCCCAGATATCATGATGAAGATATACAAAGCAAAATGTACTAGCATAGCACTTTATAGGGAGGGCATGTAGAGACCTAAGAAATGCGCAGAGATGCAAGTATTGGAGAATGATTCTTTTAGGAAACTTTTAGCAGTCCCCAAAAGTACATCAGTATGTGTACTTCACTCTGACCTTCTCCTTACAAATTTAATTAAGCTAGAGGAAATTCTGTTGTGGCACAAGATCTGGACCTCAGAATTCACAGATCTTAATCGAACTATAATAGCCGACTGTCTTAAATCAATTGCATTCATGAGCATTCCATGGCTTGCATATGTACAGCGTTTTTTTGCTGAAATGGCTCACACCGATTATTTTGAGAAACTAGATACTTATTTACCATCAGCAGAAAAACTTTCAATTGGACATTCCTGTCGGGGGTCTTGGGCAAACTCAACAGTGGGGAGGGATTTTGTAGAGCGGTGAGTCTACTCTATCAGAAGCCCATAGCCTCTTTACTGGTCAATGGTGAACTGTCTGACCCATACAACATCACTCGGGAAACCCGGAAGGGCTGCCCCCTCTCCCCTCTCCTATTTGATCTATACATAGAACCCTTCACCCAACGGCTGAGGGAAGACTGTAGCATCAAGTTTTTTATCTATAGGGGATGGGAGAGGAAAGTACCCTTGTACGCGGGTGACATTCTCATCTTTTCTTCAGATCTGCGCACTGCTCTGTCCTCTGTAATTGCTCTGGCTTATGATTATGGTGAGATATCCGGATATATCCGGATACAAAATCAGTGCGTCTAAAACGGAGATGATGCAGTGGAATGATACTGAGCCAGTGGCGGGGCCCAGTTGAGTCATTCTATGCCCTATCTTGGTCTCACCATTGTCAAAGGCATAGATAAAATAGCAATGTTGAATTTTTCTATGGTGGCGAGAGATTGTAGAAAACTTATGAGGTCTTGGTCCTCGCTTCCCCTTGCTATTCTGAGTCAATCTTCAGCTATGAGGTTAACCTCATAGCTGCTATGGAACTTCCAGCTCCAGTGCTGGACGTTCCATTGCGCAGGTGCAGTTCGAACGTTCAACAGCCGACTGCAGCACTACGGAGGTAGTGGTGCCGTCGGCCGGTGAACGTGCACAGCACTTAAGGGGTTAAAATGTCTATTTTGCCCAAAATCTCCTTTTTGTTTAATACTGTCCCGTTGTATTTTGAGCCCTCTATTATAGCAAAACTTCAAAGCAACATTAGCTCTTTTATTTGGAATGATCGCATACCTCAGATAGCATGGAAAAAGATGAGGCGCTGGAGAGAAATGGGGGGGTCTTGCAGCTCCCGACCTACAACTATATGCGTGGGCTTTTCAATTCTCCCACGCTAGGATGCTGCTTAAGATGCCAACGAACCTGGGACTAGACAGCATGTTTACGGCACTACTTAGAGGAGAGGGAGTAGGCCAGCAGGGTTTTTTGTTTAAATTTGGGGACCCTAAGTTTTTTAAAAAGGTGAAGCTGAAGATATTGTTGGGTTTTCTAAAAACGGGGGTTAAGCTAAGAGGTGCCATAAGGGTGGGCTATTTTGCAGGTAGGTCTCCACTGTGGGATTCCCCGGGATGTCCAGGATGGCTCCTTGATAGTTTGGCAACACCGTTGAGAGAGGCTGGTCTGGAGGTCTGGGGGGACCTCTTCATAGAAGGTACTCTGCTCCCTTGGGACTCTTTACTGGCTAGAGTAGGGCCGGGTCTCTCTAGGTTCAAATATCTACAGATGGCAGGTTGGGCCCACTCACAGAGTTCTGTTAGGGGTAGATACCAACTGGGAGGTGATAGCAGTTTAGTTGCCCTGATGCTGGACAAACCTCCTGTAAGTAAGGAGATTTCAATCTGGTACAATTTATTATTGGAAGAGGCTGATGGTGGTTTCATACTACCGGAGACATTGTGGAGCTCCTTTTTTATTGATCAGGATCTTTATATTATCTGGCACTCCTCCTTCAAGATCTTGTGGGACAATATGAAACTTGCTTGGCTGCGTAGGAATCATCTTTTTACCCTACACAGGGCATACTATTCACCACAGCGGCTATCGAGATTTACTGCGGATTCTCTTGTAGCCTGTCCCAAGTGTGGGTTGTCAGCTGCCTCTGACATACACATGTTTTTCGAATGTCCATTGTTACTTCCCTATTGGGATTCAATCAGTAAACTGTTGTCTACTTCTCTGGGCTTTGAAATCTCAATTAATGCAATGATCGCAATCTTTGGAATATCACTAGAGGTTCGAGGCCCAGCCAAAATCCTTCTTTTTTATTGTATGTTATTGGCCAGAAGAGAAATCTGCAGGAAATGGAAGGACCCAGTACCCCCAACACTACTAGAATGGTGTATATCAGTCCTTCAAACTTCCAAAATCGACCTTGCAAGATCTGGCAATCCCGATAAACGTAACTTTTGGCTCCTTTTGAATTGGGGTTAGTTGGTTTTTTTTTCCCCACTGTCCTATGATTAAGCTGCTTGGTCTACTCCGCTTTTTCTTTCGTTATTCCCAATTTCATGGTTCCCTTCGCTTGTAATGGGTATCGAACTGCAACAACATCACCCTGTCATGGTCATATTGTGGTGCTTCATGGAGAGGTGCGATAATACTGAGTGTCAGCACCGACTTGTCGTCGACGGCACTACCAGCATATCTGTGACAGTATATTCCTCTCTCCTAGTGCTCCGATGCGATATACCAAGGGCGAAAATGACGACACAGAAAAAAAAATGCTTTGAAAAAGAGACAATGATTCATTTGGAAGACTTCAATTCGATAACCAAACTTTCAAAACCTTCTGTTTTACATAATCAATTGATATTAACCACTTGATATCTGTTTTAAATTAACAGCATTGGTTCTTTCTCACACGCCTCAGACTGGACATATTTCACAGACTATGCACCTTTCCTGCTATAAATGATTGGTCAACGGATTTAGTAAACTGTCTCTGTGATCACAAGATGCCCCAGAACACATTGCATGTGGTTCTCCTGTGTGAACTTTATTCCCAATACAGGAAGCAGTACATTTTCCAATAATAGGATAGTTACATTTTACACAATGTTGCTCTGCATCTTTGTATCTTCAATCGCTGCCATAACTAGAAATTTGCTGCAGAATGTCATCCTTCTTATGGGCTGTTTTTTATGTGAGAAAGAAGATGACTTTAGATACCTTCGAGGACATGGCACAGGAAATACAGGCTTAAGGAGAGGGTGGAGAAGTGTGGCTCAGGGGTTAGAGGCGGCAGACCCAGAAGCTGAGATTGGCCCTGGACCAGGGTTCAATTCCCTGCCTCGGTAGGTCTTGGGCTAAAAATTCCACGGACTCGATAATTCTCACTCCAGTGCCTTCTCGACTCACGGGTTCACACTCTGCGACTCTGGGCAATAGCTTGCTTAATCTCCACAACGGCCCCTCGCGGCAGGATGCCTGGCTTTCACCTTCTGGATACCCTGCCGGGGTTATCTCACAGGGGAATACCTGGACAGGTTCCCTAAGCAAGCGCCGGGAAACCCACTGCGGGTAGCTGTGCGCTATATAAGCTCAAATACATTTACATTTACAAGGTGGCATGAAAATATTTAGCATTGGGAAGTACTGAACCTGGAAGCTCATATGAAAAATATTGCACTAAAGCACTTTAACTATTTTAGGAACATATTAGCACAAATGTAATATACAGGTTTTGGAAGTCAGGTAATTTTTAGTAAAGTGTTGAAATGTTTATAATGTCTATCTAATGAAATTTATTGTACCCGATGGGAGATTGAGCTCATGATCAATTTGCTTTTTGTTGTTTTTACGATTGTTTCCTTTGTTAGAGGTAATGAAATGAAATTGAAATATGCTGCTTTTTTTATCTATGTAAATGCTTTCATGGTTGTTTGTTAATGCTCTGAATAAAGCTATATATGACTATGACTATGAATCCACTCAAAACAGTGTTTTTTGGTCAATGTGGCTCGGCTATAGAAAGTTGAATTTTTTCCATTGGAGCAAAGCTTGGTAATTGTTATTTTCGTTCAATTATTTTATTTTTCATAGCACCATACATATGTGCTTTGATCTTTACAAACCCCTCCCAGGTGGGTAATCACTCTTGAGCTTCCCAGCCAACACATGCACCCCCTTCTCCCTTATGCACAAGGACAGTGCAGTTAAGGTTTACGGACTAGACTTGAACAACAAGCAAAGGAGGTATGAATGGTGTGACAGGTTTGAAATAGACTAAGTGTTCTGTATGGCAATATGTAAATAAAAGCTACTGGCATTTTCTCTATCACTAAATTGCCCCACTTACATTCATCCCTGCTATACCTCGAGAAATTGGCGTTGCAGCTTTTTCTTGCCCTTCAACCTGTGTATTCTTCTGTTTGCTGTAGTGGGCAATCCCTTCCGGCTTCGCATTTTGCCTGCTTCCCGGGAAAGGAAACTCCTTGCTACCAACCCATTCCCTGGCCCCTACCGTATGTGTAGTGTACCCCTCCACATCTGGAGGATTCCAGTTATTTCATGGCCACGTCTGCATCTTTAGCCTGAAGTCCTCATCGTAACAGAGCCAGGCGTCCCCTTGGTATTTTAGTTGTGGCTCATGTGCTTTTCGCTCGTGCAGAAAGAGTTTTGAATTTGATTTTATTACAACCATTGCAATACAAAGTTCAATTAAGACAATAAAATCAGGATGGGATATTAATTCAACATTTACAAAATTCATGTATCATTAAAAGCTAAGGAACAGTTAAATTCCAGTCAGTTTAAAAGTACTTTGTTCCTCATGCAGATAGGTGTCAGTATAGGTTGTGCATTCTGTCCGGTCTTCATTGCTATGTTTTGGCATGACAATTGGAAGAAACAGTGCATTGTTAAAAGATCCTTACAGGCACTTTTGTGAAGGCTTCCCAGCTCGACCTTATTGGGGGCAGTCTCATTTCTCAGTTTGAATGCATTGACACAGTATTCCCAGATATTTAGGCATTCAGCCACCTGCATGAGTTGATGACCTGATGGGCTACCCCTTAGCCCGGAAGAAGTTTAGGTTTGCGATGGCGTTTTTTTCCCGGCTGTGCTACAGCGGGACTCCAAAAAGTATATTCTAAATCAATATGGCCATTTCCCCAAATCCTCAGAACACACATTCATTCAACAGTAGGGCCCATTACAGTGAACACTTAATCTATTAATTTAATTCGGCTTCACAGATTTGGCCAACGAACCAGGAGTCCAACTATAACATTGGCTAAGTGTCTAAACCTATTTAACTATATTTATTTACACCTGCAATTGTAAAGCAATTTACCATGGTTTCATTTTAAACACCATTTTATTCAGATACACCACCATAATGACAATGGATCTGCTAGAACGAAAACTAGGCGTAGGAAAATCAAAGACCAGCTTTTACTTCTCCATTTATCTTATTTTTATTCAAAGCAAACTTTTAGTATGTCCGACATTTAGGCATTTATTTATTTCTTTGTTCAAAAGGAATCCTTTCACATGTTTTTCAAAATGATCATTTATTTTAAAGCTCAGTAAGAAGTTTAGCAAAGAACAGATAGTTCCAAATTCTTTTTCTCCTAACATCCCTAGCAAACATCCTCATCTTATCCTAACCGACCTGCAAAGAAAAACAAAATAAAACAGAAGTTCTTACATCCAAGAATCGATCTTCAGTCCGGCAGCACTTCCAGAGGAAATCGAAAGAGCGACCCCTTCTAAGCAAAATCAGGGGTTTTTATACACTATTTCCTAACTTAATCTATCTAAAAAGTAACTAACATCACCAATTCGAGTTTTGATTGGACAAATTTGGGGTAGATGAGCACTTCCTCATCATTACAATATGTTTTTCATGATAAATCAGCAGAAAAATAAAGGGGCATTGTTTAGGACAGTTTGTGGCCTAGGCGCTTCCTTCACTTGAAACATAGGGAAAAGTTCTCAGGCTCTGAGCATTACATCGTCCATGCTTGGCACCCATCCTAGGCACCGGGGCAAGGCGTTCTGGAACCTCCCATTCAAGCAAGGTCAGCTCTCTCCCACTTGCAGGCTTGAGATGCACATGTGCAGACCAATACTCGCTCGCAGTGAATTCAGAGTGGCCATTTTCTGTATAGGCCTCACGAGCCACATTTTGGAACTATCATAGAAACAAACACAAATGCATGTTAATTGTGGTAATGAAACCCTCCTGTTTTCCTCCCACCATTCTAATATTTCCCTATTAGTTGTTACCTAGCAAATAAGCCACATATATGCATTTATACTTACATATCCGACAACTTTTTGGCACAAATCTTATACAATAGGCACATTTAAATTGCGTTTGTTTATAATTAAGCTGTGCATTAGTTCACATCACAATAACAACACATATTAATTTTATTGTATCATGCAAGCAAGATTAGTACTCCCATATGTTCGTGTATGCATCTTTATACTATGGTTGATTAATTTATCACATCACACTATTAGTAAAATATTAACGTTATGGAACATTGATTTCGAGAGGGGTGCACAAAATGTTGCTTACCACCTCGCTCCATCAGCCGCATCTAGGAATCTCACTCATCTACAGTTTAGTTGTGATGTTGCTGGATCAAAGCATTCCAAAACTGCTTGTCTTCTTGAGTGATTTCTCCTTTGGTTTAAGGGGACTTTTAGCAACTGTCTCCTTTCCTGTATCAACTCGTTGCAGAAGCATAATAAATGGATAGTGTCGCCCTGGCCATTTTTGCACAAACTGCAAGATGTTAAAGATGGATCCCTCTTCCATGGTGGAAGGTTCTGGGTACATGGAATCAAGCCAAGGCAAAGTTTAAAAAAAAATTAATTTCTGTGCTTTTGGGTAACCCAAATTGAAGTACTTTTGGGGGGGCTAAGACCTTGTAATTGTTCAGAGACATCCAGGCGTGCAATTTGGCTGAACAGGCTACTTTATCCTCCACTAACACCAATTTTTTCAAGGAGTTCCAAACTAATTTCTTAAAAGCTGGATGGTGGATCTGTGTGTTCCAAAGGGCCAAGAGTCCAGTGCATGCTAGAGCCTCCAGAAGGTAACATCTTGCAGGAGAATTCTCCCTCTGTTGGAGATCCTGCCATAAAAGCTGATTTAAAGTTTTGGGGCCGATAGTCGGATCTTATTCCAGCAGTTGATATATGCGCCATTTCAGGCCCATGATTGCTTTAGTAGGCCGAACTCCAGCCTTATTTGCACCGGGGAAGTGTAGTTTGGAAGGCTAAACATGGTTCTATATGCTTTTACCAAAGATGTGTCCAGCAATTTAGCATCTCTGCCTCTTAAGGCTTCACTACCGTAAGTTAATGTGGGTAGGATTTTAGCCTGTGCTACATTCAGTAGGAGACACAGTGTTGGGCCCAATAGTTTAGATGTTAAGCTTTTCATTGTCAGTGTTGGCACCAGCCCCTTCATTTTAATCTCTTCTATGTGTCAAGCAAATGATCCTTCTTTGTCTATGTGGACACTTATGTACTTGTAGGCTCCCGCTGAATCTATTTGTGTGCCGCCCAGATGCCAGCGTCCTGCTTCCTTCCTTAATTGACATAGTCCTAGTTTTCTTTAGGTCAATTGACAGATTGTTTTTTTCAGCGTGATCCTGCATTCTGTTGAGGAGATGTTGCAAGTTAATTACTGTGTGGCTGAGCAAAATTACGTCATCAGCGTAAAGGAGATTAGACAGAGTAGTGCACCCCCCCCCCCCCATCCTGGGCGCCTGAGAATTGCTGGTGTTGAGTAACTGTGGTTGATCTGCCATGAATTCATTAAAAATATAGGTGCCAGCACGCAGCCCTGTTTAAGGCGCTTTGTTGTTTTTACTTTTCTTGTCAGGTGCAGCCCTGTACCTAGTTTCATCTGTATCAAGGTATCTGAATGTAGGAGCATTAGCTTTTTTAAAAGGGTATTTGGGATACCCCAGCAGGCTAGCTTCGCCCACAGTCTAGACCTCTCTCCATTATCGAAGGTGGCACTAAAATCGATAAAACAAAAGTGCAGCAGAATTTTCTTCGAGATTGCTGCGTCTATAAGCAGAGATAATGTCAAGATGTTCGTTGTGCCTGTTTTCTTGCGGAAGCCATTCTGGTTTAATGGAATTATGTCATTGTTGTGTGCCCAAGATATAAGCTCTTCAGCAGCGTACCCCTCAAAATATTTGGCCTTGTTATCTATTAGTGCCACTAACCAATAATTACCTGATGAAGCCTTATCCCCACTTTTGTGGATGGAAACGATTGTGGAGCCTTTCAATGAATCAGGGATGACAGCCCATAGTCTCACTGCCCAAAATATGGGGTGAAGCATTCTTGCCCACTCTGTCGCCCTCTTTTTGAACATAGCGGGCGGGATTCCATTCGGGCCCAGCACCCCTTGCTTTCTTCCCTTTGTGATCTGCTGCTTGATTAGTAGATGCTTTGCTGTGTCTTTCATTTATTCTGGGAGTTGATTTAGGTCTGAGGATTTGTGTGAAACTCTTTCATTTGTTTGATTAACCGCGGAGCTGTCAATCGGAGCTGTCCCCTTTGGTCCAAGTGTGTGGAGCTCGCTGTTTGGTAGTTGAAGTGGGTATTTATATAATTGGCCCAGGTTTCCTCTAATATGTGTGATGAGGTTCCCCCATGTTGTGGGTTGATGTTTGTATGTACAGTTTTCCAGAAACTGGCGCTATCATTTCGTTTTATGTTATGGAGGAGTTTAGCCCAGATGTCGTCTTCGAGGTTTTTGTTTATGCCTCATTTCAACTCCTTTAGGTTAGTTCTTTGCTGTTGAAGAGAGGAGAGTAGCAAGAAGGTCTCAGGATCATGACTTAAGGACCTTATTGAGCCATTTATAGTTCTTTTGAGGCTTCTGATTTGCACGCCTTATGCGGTAGTTCGTCTTTGCGCTTGCCCGAGTAGCAGAGGGCACTTAATTTTTATTTGCAACACATATAGTTCGCTGAGATTCATTGTAAAACATTCCCAGATTTTTAGGTAATCCATATTGATCGGGTATGAGAGTATAAGATTCAATGCTGATTCTGACAAGGACTCAATGTTATCTGCCGTAAATTTAATTCTCTTATAGTCTAACGTATAGTTGAAGCCCCAGAGTATGGCCGGCTGGATGCCAGTAGGAGCTGTTGCGGCTAAAGATATTTCTTGTGGGCAATGATCGCTGTCCCCCTTGCCCGAATTCTAAAGCAATTTCGAATGAGAACAACGAGAGACTGGAAAAGATGTAATCCAAAATCGAGGAAGTTCTTGCAGTATAGTAACTAGCTACAGGAGGAATACCACCTGCAAATCTACCTTTGAGGTCCCAGAGGTTAGAGTGTTACAAATCTTCAAGAAGACCTTTATTTATCTTGTTAGTTTTCCCGTGGGTGAGGCCGCCTTGTGTTGGTATATTGCAATTTGAATATTGGAGTCTTGCATCATTTTCATCTGACGATCCAGTAAGTATTGATTCAGGTCCCCCGACAGAATAATGTTTGGTGATTCAGTACTGCCTATGTAGGTAATTATTTGGCGAAATAGCTTCGCCGAATCGGTTGCTAAACATTTTGGGTGGATAAATGTGTTTATGATCATTACTTCATTTTGTGCCCTCGCCAAGGAGAACGTGGATTTAATTGCTAAAGCAACCTCTGTTTCAGGACCAACTGCATCTGCTCTAGATATGGTAGTTGTCGACAAATAGGTTGCCAGCCCACCTGAGCAATGACCAGTTTTCCCACCTTTTGTAGCTGGTATGGCAAAGCAATGGAACCCATGTATATGTAATGGTTCTGTCAGCCATGTTTCCTGCAACAGAATTATATAAAACATATTGAAGTATTGCAGGAAGTCTGGGTCAGAAGCTTTTGAAGCTAAGCCGTTGATGTTCCATGAGCAGAGGCAAATCTCTTTTTCTTTTTGTGGACTGTTACCTATGTCCATTTTGATGTGATGTCATTGAGTTGCTGGAAAAAGGGTTAGAGTTCTTGAAATTGGCGCAACATACCGGAGGTTATCTCCAAGTACTGCTTCTTCTCGAAAGAACGCTTGGTAAGGACCCTGGGAGAGAGGCCTTGGTTGAGAGAAGAGCCCAGTGCCCCTCTGAGACCGGAGGTTGGGGCCTTAGGCGGAGATTGGAGCCGGGTCTTGGACTGAGGTTTAGAAGAGGCGTTGGACAGGCTGGATTTTGGTAAGAAGTAACCTTGATTCCCCAAGCTTTGAAGATGTTCTGCTTGTTTAATACTCTTTGAGCGACAGAAACTGTTTTCCTTGAAGCCCTTAATAGTTTCAAAATATTACCCCTATTCAGTATATCTTGGTTCCCTTTTGAAGTATACTCAGGTTTGGGCAATGTAAGGCTCGAGCTGATTGCAATCTTTTCGAGGCATGCACATTGTTTGTGGTTTCCCCAGCGTGCAATGCGGGGTCATGCTGGGTATTATTTTGTACGTCCTCCGTCGGTTGCGGTAACTCAACCTCTTATGGGGGGGCTGTAATAGGTTAAAATGTTTGTTGTTAGCGTTAATTCGCTGGGTGGCCTCAGATCCTGCATGGGGGGAGAGCCCTGAAGTAACTGATCTGGGTCCTTACATATTTGTTTTCTTTTTCTCGGTGGTACAGGTTTTTGAATATTGTAGATTGTGCAGTTGTTTATCTGATCTTTATTGACGTCATGATTAGTGATGGTTTGCCAGGTTGCGTTTATATTAGACACCCTATTTTCTTCTATTACAGGGTCGGTAAGTATTTGAGATTATTTTTGTTGATTAAGCCGAGTTGGATTGTTTAATGGCATTTGTAATGATGATAAGGGAGCTACACTTGGGTCGGTGTTAGCACTTCCTCTATGGAGAGCCATCATTGCATGTGATGAGTTCCTGCATCGGATATCGGCTAGAAGACTTTGGATGCTAGAAAGGCCAGGAGGTGCTACTGTATTTTGAGGGATACTGGTTTGAGCTGGAGCTGTATTTTGCTTGCCCCCCCTCTTTGGGGTCAGTCTCTAATTTGGAGCACTGTTTGCTGAATATTGAGTAGGTAGCTGCTTGATTAAGAAGAAGTAATTTTTGGTTCCGTCCTTTCTTTTTCTGCTGGCGGTGATGTTTGGCATTTGCCTTGGTAATGGCTGGGTCAGCTTGAAATGTCTTTTTGGGAGAATATCTTCAATAATCTGTAATTTTGTACAGTCTTTCATGCCCCAGACAGCTGCCCAATAAGTGGCCGCGGATACAGTCTTGGCTTAATACACTGTTTTTATTAAGTCTATTGCTTTTAAACCAGTTTTTTTTACAAACTTACTTAAAGCCCCAACTTTTTTTTCCATCGGAGTTCCTCTATTAGCAATCATCTTATGCCATTTTGATTGAGAGTCAAACATAACCTCTAAATAGTTAAAAGAATCAACAACCCCCATTTTTCCCCTTCAGTAGTAATTTGCGGATAGTTTCGATGCTTTGAACCTGCTACTAAAATAAATGACTTTGAGTAATTTGTTTTTATGCTTAAATTGCACATAAATTGTGTATAATCCTGGACTAGACGATGCAGTGCATTACTAGTACGAGCTAAAAGTACGACGTCGTCTGCGAATAATAAAATTGGCACTTGTACTAAATTAATATAAGGGACATCTGGTGTAGAGCCCAACAATGCAAGTTCTACACCATTGGTATAGAGTGCAAATAGGAAGGGGCGAGAACGCACCCCTACCTCACACCTCTTGCAATTTTAAAAGACCTTTTGCACTTACCATTCATCCCATAGCGGCCACAGGCTGAAGCATCTGTGTACAGGTCACAAATAATATTAATGATCTTCAGGTCAATGCCCATCTCCTCCATGACCTGCCACAGCCTAGGCTGTGCCACACAGTCGAAGGCTGCAGACAGATCCATGAAGGCTAAATGGAGATTAACTTTTTTTGCTGCCGTGTATTTCTCCATAATTAAACTCAGGTTCAGACACTGATCTACCGTGCCATTCCCTTTTCTAAAACCAAATTGGCATGGGATAATAATATTCTTCTCCAGTGCCCAGTCCTCTAATCAATTTCAAATCAATTTGCCCATTTACTTTGCAGTAAAGTCGATTAAGGAGATAGGGCTATAGTTTTTCAGAATTGACCTATCCCCTTTTTTGTATATGGGAACGATTACAGTTGTTTGTGCATTTGATTGCGCAATTTTGTTAAAAACATTTGTTAAAAGTGGAGCTCATAGATCTTGATTATCTAAGAATAAATCTATAGGAACTAGTTATGTAAAAGAGGCAATACCAAGTATTTATTTCCAAAAAGAACACAAATATTTTTTTTTTTTAAATGTAATTAAACTACCACATAACTATTGTCAAAAATACTATCTACATAAAGCCATAATATCACAAATTTATATTTTTAAAATCACAATCGCTACTTAGTGATCCATAATTCATTATAAAATTGCCCTCATATTCAGTTTTATTAGTACAGGGGGATCAGGATAGAGCACCATTTAATTTTACTATGCTTACTGCCTCAGGCGGATAACCCACGCCCATTTCAAAAACTTTGCTACAAATATAGCAATGGGTGGACTTGGGTCTGTAAATAAAATTCTCAATGCCTCTTCATGTCGGCGGATTCCAATTAGTTGAAAAATAGGTTTCTCCCACTTTTGTCGGGGTGCTGCATATAGTGGGCAGAAAAACAAGATATGACTTTCAGATTCTTGCTCTTCCCTGCACCTCGGACATTTGTCATCATTAGTTATTCCTACCCATCTTGCTGTAAATAACCTTGTCGGTAGGGTACCTACCCTGAATTGAAAATAAAGCTTGCGGTCAACTGGGTTCTCTATGGCATCCCAATATAATTCCAACAGTGGTCGATGTTTAAATTCCAGAAATCGACCCGTGAGGTGAGAAGAGAGACGCTTAGTGCATGTTGTTTGGTTGATCATCTCCCAATATCTGGCCTTCAATATTTTTTTAGAGGGAAACACTGCATTTGATGGATCATCCCACAATTCTCTCAATCTCAATCTCACTAGCAGGAATCTAATTTCCTTCGGCCAGTTTATTTTTTGGAAGGAATCCTTGTCAATAATATCTTTTAGGCGCTTATCATAATGCAGGAGTTCCTCAGTAGTCCCTACTCTGCGCCAATACAATAATGGACATAGAGTAGCTAAATCTTTAACCGCTTTCCTCCCAAGGTCCCACAGCAATGGTATTATTGGAGTGCTTTGCGGGACACTTGTAGCTTTGCGCATAAACTCATTTTCTGCCAGTGTCAAGTTTTTCAGATTTTAAAATCCCCATAGTTCGAACCCATAAAGGGCCGAACTTAGTACCTTCATCCCATAAATCTCCATGAGGGGACTTATGGGTTTAGTTGTTGACGCTTTAAACCTTTTCAGAAGAAGTCCTGACTGCTGCTGGTGCTTTAATACAGCCAAATCAAGTTGGCTGTTCCAGCGCATGTCCCTCTGCAGGGTCAACCCCAAATAAGTAAAGGTGTCTACCTGCTCTAGTTGGCTGTTGTTCATGTATATACTTCCTCTAAATGGTTTAAGAAGCTTAGAAGGTTTACGTTCATTAAGGGACATAAACTTTGTTTTTGCAGTATTTACTTCAAATCCATGCAGCAAACAAAAGTCTCCAATCCGCTGGAGAGCCTGCTGGAGGCCACTCTGTGTTTTGGAAACTATCAGCGTGTCATCCGCAAACATGAGGATTGGAACACGGTTACCAGCCATCGTGGGAGCATCAGTGGGGACCAGGAAGAGGTAGACCACCACCCCATTCACGAAGAGTGAGAACAGGGTTGGTGCCATAATGCACCCCTGATGCACTCTCCGCTCTACGGGGAAGGTTTCCGTAACCTCTCCCCTTATCCCCCACCGGATCCTCATGTAGGCGCATAACCAAAGTCAACAGCTCCTGGGCCATTCCCAACCCCTTCAGAACTTGCCATAGTTTGCGATGTGGTCTAGATCTATTTTTTTTTCTTTAATTTTTTATTTTCTATCATTTCTTCTGCTTGTTTCTTTTATAAAAACTTTTCTTCATCTGTTTCAATTCAGACAATATATTGTACCAGACATACAAAACCATACTTCACATCAGAAATTTCAATACATATTTTTTCCAATCAAACCATAGAAAAATAGTGATGAATAATATAAGACATGGTGACTTGATGATGGCAAGCAGTAGAATAGGAACTACGCACGTTTCAGCAATGCTGCCTTCATCAGGAAACCGACTATTTGCTTAAATATTAAACAGAAAAAAAACAGACAACAATGTATTCATTTACTCTACATAAAAGTGCACCTAGAGTATATACTGAACATATTATTTACATTATTGAATATACATTGATTATATACACAGCATCAAACTTTATACCAATTTTTAGTTATCTATACATGATATTTTGATAACTGTTCTAAGTCTATAGTTCAAATGTTTTTATACAATTATATCCTTATATACAAGATTTCAAAGGTACAACTAAACCTTCTTTATTTTACCTTTGTACATTGATCTTACTTACGATTATTTATTCACAGTCATACTTCAATATATGCATTCATTGTACATGTCAACATTATTTCCATTATGTTCAAAAGGGAGTACTTAATTACAGAAATAAGAAATAAAATGTGAAAAAGATGAAGAAGAGAGAAGAAATAAATAGAGAAAGAAAACAGCAATTTTATGTAAAAACAAACAGGATTAAAAAGAAAGGATAGAAAAATACATTCATACTAAAGCATGAAAAAAATCAATCCAATTAAAAAGTAAAGATATGAGAATAGTATTCTTCTCTGTTTAGCTCTAATGATCTTATTGTTCTCATAGTTTAATAATCTAACTCGATCATATTTTATGATAGTATACAAGGGCTCATGTAGTCAAAGGGCTTTATTATCAAAAAGTATTAATTCATAGGAAACAGTTAAATGTATGTGCTGGAGGCCTAATGCCTGTGGTAATCACAGTTGTTCCTACTACCATTGGGCAAGATTACATGGGAGGTCATTTTATAAACTTTCTTGACAGGTTCAGCGTTAAAGATGAAAGATTGAGCTTATTTAGATTGTATAACGTGTATATGGTTCAAAAAAGATTTCTATCATCAAAAAATTGAATAAACAACAGGGACCTGGAAATACATTCAGATATATTGATGAGCTTCCCACACATTATTATGTTCATTAATCGAAGAAAATACATGTATTTTCCTTCACATTTCAGGGCCTATTTGCACTACCTTGACATTATTTTCTCGTGGATGTCATATTATTCAATTTTGGTGAAATAAATTCGTAAGCAGGATGGGCGAGTATATTTCCTCTCTATATTACTCAAAAAGAGTGGTAATTAAAGACTATAGTATTGCTATATATGTTATGCTACTTTATTGAACATAGACATATCAAGCAAGGTTTTTATACTCACTTCGAGGAGCAAGATATAGATGGTACTAAAGATTGTCCTATTTTTCTTTTGAGCGCAATTATCGCATGTGCATGATGAACAAACCTGCTTCCAATCTATATATTAGTGAAAAAACAGCAATTATAGAATAAACGTCCTGTTATATAGATTGATGATTATAAAGCGCACTTATTATTAGATCATCCTTACTTAGTTATATGTTGTCCCACTCTCTTCCTAAGTATTCACCTCAGTTAACACACATGTTGACAGGGCGAGAACCTGGATTTTATCGATGTGGCCAAATGGAAGTATACCTTACTTCCAGAGAGGATAAAGCCATGTATTAATACTTAGTTTAATAATACATAAATAACTATACTGCACACTTGTTATATAGACTATAAAGCTGTCCTTACTCAGATATATGTAGTAACGCTCTCCGTCAAGAATAATCACCGTAGTTAAACCGTGTGACGAAAGGATAAAATCGTTTTTGGTGACACCAAAATGGAAATCAGGCTTGCTGCCAGGAAAATAAATAAGCCCATGTATAAGTGCATAGTTTTGGTAATGGACCTTGCATTTTTGTAGGCTTGACGCAAGAACTTTTCCAGTATTGTGTCTCGTGGTTTGGCCTTCAAGGCTACATGCAGACTCTTTTGGGTTTGTCATATTTGTTATCAAACCAACTATATTTTTTAGATTGGCCATTCCGGATCACATGGGTTAAATTGTTTTTAACATCAGTTAAAATTGAGTGCAAATCCGAGTCTAAACAGCTGATTATTTCTCCATAATGTTTAGAGACAGGGGTAGAAAACAAAAATGGTTTAAAAAAGTACATTCTCAGTTTCCAATCTTTATTTCGACCATTCGGTCATAAAAGATACACAATACAGATAAAAATCACATGTGACTCTGTCATGGACAGATAAAACATTGAATACATAAGGTAAAAAGATCCTGTACAGACTTAAACATCTTATAAAAGATTTCTAAGTACAACCCAACGTCTTTAAAATACGGTTACGCTATACCAGACATTAGTAAAGAATTTTGAAAGTGCGAAAACAGTTGGGCCGGAGACATCAGATTTTAAAATCCTGTACATTGGTGCATATTCCCTCCCACCCATATTCCTTATCAACGGGAGGAGCCAGTATTTTCTAGCTGCCTTGTATGCTGGGCAGAAGAAAACCACGTGCAAGTCGTTTTCCTCCTTATCAACACAGACAGGACACTGCTTTGTGGAGGAAGCCGATGACCAGGAGCTTGTAAAGGACCGAAAGGGCAATGTGCCGTATCTCCATTGGAGAAACAGCTTTCTAGCAAGTATAGGATAGATGGGATCCAATGCCTTCTCAAACCTATAAAGATCCTTACTTTGCAGAAACACAGATGATAAGGACCCGTCTGGCTGGGTAGCTTGGGCCCTTGCCCATTTGTGTTCGTGATACAAATTAGCCAGGGACCTCTTGGAGATGTTTGATGCTGCATTCGCCGGCTCAGTCCATAAATCGGGGAGCCCTAATTCCATACAGGTAACTTGAATGTTTTTGACCCAGGGAATACTGAGCGCCTTGGGGTGATTCAGTAATTCGACCAGTTCCGCCCTATAATCTGCGAGATCATTGCTGCTCCATAGCCTACGCCAGAAGGCTATGGGTCTCAAGCTTATCTCGTCAGCTAGTGGTCGTAACCCTAAATCAAGCCTCAAAGTACATTCAAACTGACCAGTTAAGTCATCAAAGACATTTAAAAAAGCAAGAATATTTATCATTACTAATCTATTTAGGGAATTACCATATTCAGAATGACAGAAATGGGGGACACAGTCTCTTTCCTCATCCTGTATTCCACAACCTAACGCATTAAACCTATCACAAGGGTGAGCATTACAACCCCCTAGCCAGATTATATTACATGGTTTGCTGGATTTATCCTGTAACTCAATAACATCTCTTTCCAGAATTACCAACACCGTTGCTTGGTTACTTCCAAAATTAATATTGTAGTAATTAATAAGAAGCCAGCAATAATTCAAACAGTGTTCAAATAAAATATTGTGATATATGGGAGACTCATTCAAAAATATAGACAGACCCAGATTCAGTCAATAACCCGATTCTGGAGGTCTATCGGGCGAAAACTCAGAATGGAAAATTATACAGAGCAGAGATATGGGGCGACGTTGACATGCACAAGTTGAAGTGTGTGAGAATATATACATTAGATGCCTTGTCTCTGTCCCGGTTAGTATCCCGCTGACCCCATTGTTTTTTGATCTTGGGATGAAGAGAATTGGGGATTTGGCCTTATTAAAACCCTTGGTGTACTGGCTGTGACTTGGAACACGCCAGAGCTAAGTGATTATTATGGATTGCTGATGGAATTCCTAAATATGAGTGGAGCTAAGCGGATTCCATAGCAACTCCACATTGCAACTTAGTGTAGATCCCTCGGATTGATCAGTCTATCAGATTGTCCAGAGCATATCAGTAAAAAAGTTAATGTAAAAGTTAAATACAGGGTATATGTGGTCGATCGGTATGCTACAAGTATGGCTACAAGTGGAGAAGTGTGGCTCAAATGGTTAGACCGGCAGACCCTGATACAGAGGTCTGGTCCGGGACCAGAGCCCAAAACCCGCCTCGCCGGGTCTTGGGCTCAATTTCCTCGGACCTGATAATTCTCGCCTCGGTGCCAATTCTAATCATGGGTCCCACTCTGCAACTCCGGGCAATAGCTTGCTTAATCTCCACAACGGCCCCAACAGCACTGGGATCCCTGGCTTCACCTTGGGGGTGCCCAGGAGTGGACATTCCCCAGGGAAAAACCAGGAAGGGTTCCTAAGCGGTATACGGACAGCGCCGGGACACCTCTGTTGGAGGTAGCTGTGTGCTTTACAAATGGCATTTACATTACATTTACAAATGGCATTTACAAGTCACCTAACCACTGAGTTCATAAGCTTTAAGATATATCCTGAGTTTGAGCCCTTTTTTGACCTGATCTAACATTCACTAGCTAAAAGTATTTATGTGAGATTTTGCCAGTGCTGCCTACATTTGCGGTCCTTTAAATCCTGGACCTTTGATTTAGACTCAGTTACTTGCCCAGCAGGTGGTCATGCCTCAGACTGAGAAAACATATTTTGTTTTTTTGCACTTCCTCGAAGAAAGTAGATTTGACCAATTTTCTGGAATCTGGCAATCAGACTTTATTGGGTCCCTTTTAGGTTTTTAAAGGCTGATACCTCAAATCCTATTGTCTTTGCTGTAAGTAGGTTTTTACTGAATGTCTTGTTAGGCGGCAGAACTTTGTGACCTGGTCTGTTTCTGAGGGTATACAATGTTTACAACAAAGTTTTTACCACGCACTACCACTACAACGCAGGCATTACCACGCATACCATTACAACGCATTGCGCTGGGGGGCGCTCTAGGATAGGGAATAAGTATAATTTTATATCCAACACCTTCCCTAGTGTCCACGGGGACTGGAGTTGGAATATAAAATTATACTTACACTATCCAGCACCTCTAAGCGCTATGCTATGCGTTGTAACGGTATGCGTTGTAAATACCGCGTTGTAATGGTATGCGTGGTAAAAGTATGCGTTGTAACGTCATACATCCGTTTCTGAGGATTTGTTCATTTGTATTACTGGAGTTGTAATTATGCCCAAGGCAACCTGGATGTTTGCTATAAGTGACATTTCTATTATGACTAATTAATCACATCAGGCACAAAGCACTTTAAATACACAAGAGGAGGTTATTGTTTGTAGTTTTAAAACTGTTGAACGGATGTTTTTATTCATGCTGCTTTTACTTGAAACATTGGCGAGATAATTTTTGTTAATAATTGTTATTTATTGATTATGTATTATTTGATTGTTTGGATTAAACCAAATGAAGTTGATAATGATGAAGTGCAAAGGTAGCGACAATATGACCAAACTACCATTAACTATCTCTGAAGCTTGCTTCCGGATGGCTCTAAGGCAAGGAATGTGCGTCCTTAGCCTGCTTTTGCAGGTGGGTGTGTTAAGGAAACAGAGCCACTCCTGAAGTGCCAGAGAACAGCAAAGGAAGGTCTTTTTATGGATCTTACCCTCCAAACAACTCCTTAGCACAGGAAAAGACAAAGAATCTCCTGTTATGTCACCAGCCTTAAAAAAAGTTGAGCAGGCCAACCAATGGAACTGTTGTTCTCAGAAATTAATTGGAGGACCTTGGCCAACAACAGCATACTCAAAGCATGCGTTTTCTTTACTTTACACTAGTATTATTTACACTATTTCTCCTTCCTAGTCAGCTATGCGTTTTTTCAAATCACCAATATGTCTTTGCTTTGCCTACTGCACTTTTTTCAGTTTGTCACATAGCACAGTGAGGTAGCTTGCACTACTGCCACCCTCATTGCATCTGTTCTGTGCATGTGAACCATTTCTACACCAGATTTGGTATATCTCTTCTGTGTAATGGTAACCTGCATTGCTGCCATCTGTATGGTTCTTTAGAGGGAAAAAAGAACTGGTGTTTCTTGAGATATATCTGCAAGTGTGCAAGGATAGTCGCATTTCATTCTACACATGCCGCATGCACTCTGTGTAAAGAAGTATGCATTGAGAGTTTCCAAATTGTAGCTGATCCTGTGTGTTAGAGAGGTTGTACTGCTGAGGTCTTCACTGTACCTGTTCTGTATGCAGCTATTGAACTTTTGCACTAGCACTGCCCATGCTGCACCTGTTTAGGTTGTGGAAGTGAACACTTTCCACTTTAAAAGTGCCAAAATAATTTCCTTAGCATGGATGGATGTATTGGTATTTCTAGAGTGTGAACCAAGCAAAAGTGCAACTCAGTTCAATCCCCATTCACGACCTCCGAGAAGATACACTCACTCGGGAAAGGTCATCGGTAGACTGTTGTGTCAGGATTAGTGTTCCTTGAAGAGGTGTTTCTTCATATTTTGTATGAATTGTAGGAGTTTTGACACTAATCTGATGTGAATAACAATGCTCTTCCACATCCTGAGAGCATAAAGAAAGGCAGCTTTCCTTTTAGTTGTGTCCTTTCTTTGTCTCTAGTCAGGTGATATCTAAACTACTGATATGGCATTGCCACCCAAACATGGCAAGTTTGATCACCTTGTAAGCCCTGGTCTTGTTTTTGAGGGTTATGTAAGTGCAGGTGGTTTTGAAGTTGTTATTGCCTGGAAGGAAGAACTGATGTAGGTCTTTTAATCTATGGTCGATGAGGTTGATTTTTGTAAAGCCCTTGATGAGCCATGCAGCTTTATGTAGAATACATTTCAGGGGGCCTCTATTTTTATTAGAAAAACCACTGAGCAGGGTGCAACCTCTTTCAGTATGGTAGAGGATTAAGAATTGTACAATTGTTCTACAGTCATTTTCCAAGAGAAACGGCTTCACTTTATTCAAGAGGGTGAGACGGAACTAAGTTATTTTGGTCTTCCTGGCAATGGGTTGCTTGAACGAGAATTCTGTGTCAATGGTGAACCCCAGAAATGTTGTGTGGTCTGACAGTTGGAGAGAGGAGCATAGCAGGTTTAATCTCGGGAAGTTTGGTTTTGTTAGCTAATAGGACTCATTCAGTGTTTGAGGGGTTTTAGCTTCAGGAAGTTAGTTAACATTCAAGATTGAATGAGATTGAGGCAGGATTTCAGTCTCTTGTTTCTGGGTGAGGATATTTTTAGGTAGAGTTTGGTATCATCTCCGGAACAATTGTTTTGGATGCTGCTGCCTGAAAAAATGTTTTTTTGAGGGTTTCCATGTAAAGGTTAAAGATGATGGTAAAGAGGATGGATCATTGGAGTATTCCTCTGAAGACAGGGAATGTCTGTTATCTTGTGAAACATATTTGCACAACCTCAAGAAAATAAAACCCTTCATTCCTGCAGACGACTTTAAATTAGTCGTCCAATCGCTGGTCGAAAATCAACTATGGTAACACCATCCTCTATGGGACCCCTAAAGCCCACCTAGCCCCAATCAAAACTGTTCTCAACCTGGCTGCTAGGCTCATTACCGACCTCAAAAGGTTTGATCACATATCCCCTGCCCTTAACCTCATCGCTGCGGCGGTAATTTTTGCGCTACGCGGCTTTTTTCAAAAAGCCGCGTTAGATGACGAGCTCAGCTCGTCATCCGCACACGCCCCCCGTGGCTGATGACGAGCTGAGCTTGTCATCAGCCTCAAAGGGGTTAAAGCCCTCAATTGGCTTCCTGTTGAAGGAAAAACTTCCTACAAGACAACTTGCGTTATGCACAAAGCCCTGCATCAACGCTCCCTGCAGTACCTCTCAGATAAACTTCCCCAAGCTGCCTGCTCTACATCATTGAGGAGCTCCAACACTCTCGCTCTTGTCCCTCCTCTAAACAAGAAAACCACACAATCACGCTTATTTTCCAGAAATGCGCCTAACATCTGGAACTCCCTCCTTAAAGAACTTTGTTGCAACCCCTCTTATGTCAGCTTCAAAAAAGACCTCAAGGTTCTCTTGCTCTACAAATACTGGGGTCCTTAATCCCTCCCCAGGCACTCATCCCACCCCAACCTCCTACTGTTCTCCTCCCCCTCTCTCATCTTCCTTCGCCCACTAACTTCTCCCACTAGCCTTTCCCATAGGACCTGCTTCGTCCCACTTGATATTGCCTTAACATCCCCCCTCCTCAGCCTCTCCCCATTCCCATACCCCCCCCCTCTTCTCCATCCTTTCCCTCCCACTCTCGTGTAAAACTGGAGTTGTTTTTACTGTCTGTATGGGTTTTGAGTACTACCTCTTTGTAATTCTGTTACATTACAATAAATTATCCATGTATAGCGATATGATATTGCCTTAACCTACCCCCCTCCCCAGCCTCTCCCCATTCCTATACCCTACCTCCCTCGTTTCCATCCTTTCCTCCCACACTAGCCTAATCTCTTAGGATTTGCTATAGCCCATTGCAACTTTTGTAATTAGATTGTGTAAAATGTGAGCTGCTTTCTACTGTTTGGATTGTTTTGTGAATACTATCTCATTGTAAATTGTGTTATATTGCAATTAATACCCATGTAAAGCGTTCTGATACCCTCAGGTCCAGCCAGCGCTACATAAAACCTTTTCAATAAATAAATAAAATAAATCGCTAGTTCAAGAAGTTGGATGTGTGACTAAAAATCCAATGCATATTTTGGTGAAGTTGTTACTCGGAGCTGGATGATCGACTGTGTCAAAGGCTGCGGAGAGTTCAAGTAGGACCGGGAGTCATGAGTCATTCCTATTGTTAAGCAAGAGTGCACTGTCTATGTGGCTTTCACAGTACTTCCGTGTGGTCTTGACATTATTAGTAGTCCCATAGGACATTGTTCTTGCTGATGTCCTCTTATAGCTGGGAGGCCATTGCTTTCCAAATTTTCCCAAAAAATGGAAGGTGGGTAATAGGTTGGGAGCTGTTGAGGTTGGCTGGATCTAATGGCTTTGCCAATGCTGGTTATATAATCTTGAAAGGTCAAAGTGTGGCCACTATATGCATATCAAAGTAACCAAACGCACTCTGCTTCAAACAAATCTAATGCACAAATATGACATTTAAGGGTATTACAGACATTTTCTGGAGAGAAATATGGAGTGGAAACAATTATGACCTGATTAACTAAATAGTTTGGCAGTCGCACATTCACAAACTTTGCGAACACAAAACCAGGTTGCAATGTGTTAAAGGCACACTGTGTGTCAGAAACTTCTATTCGACTTGCAGTGTGAACTATGTAACACATTGTGCTTAGGAAGGAGGAAGGGATGTGAAAGGGGTGTCAACTCTTAGAAATCATAATCACATGAATACATATGTTGCGGTTCAAAGTAACAAAGTAATATTATGGTTATTTTAGTGAAGTTTCATATTTCATTAATGTCTGCAGTCAGCTTTACTCTCGACTTTTCCAATTATAATTTTGTAATGACAACTTTCCCTTTGTTAAACTGGGGCATTTTCCAGGTTCATAAAGTAGAATCCATCTGCTCACCCTGTGTTTTCAATTTCTTGGTCCAGGTCAAAGTTCAAAGAAGGCGACGTCAGTCATTTATCAGCTTTTTTTTACCCAAGCTAGCACCGACGAGGCGCATTTTAGGTTAATGGTTTGCAATCATGTTGGATTAGTGAGTCATTCACAGGGCCTTCGCAACACAAACAGATATGCTTACAGGCTAAACTCTCTCCGCCGGCTCATCGAGTAGGCAATGAGTCGCTTCTCGCTTTGTTTGAATGGGGTCAGCTCCGTCTAGGAGCCTTTCTACACCAATACATTCCTTTAAAATTGGGCACTTATGAAAATCAGAACCCAGAGCGATGCTTGATTAAAATGACAATTTCCGGACACCTCTTACGCTAAGAAAGTTATTTGAAGGTGATTTTCTGCTACTGCAAACACCGTTTTGCTGGAAAGCTTTTGATGTGCATACTGCAGAAAAATTATTTTGTATTAGCATGATGCTGGTTTGGAGACTAATAGATATGCGTTGCTTGCCCAATGACAGTAGTGAGTGCTGTGGTACTTAGCTACCCCCTGCTATTTGTAGATTGGTTTGCAGTAGCGGCCGGCACAGGTAAGAGCGGTTGGCGGAGTGGGATGGAGGTAGGATAAGTCGACATTTGAAGGAAAAAGTAAATTTAAATAAAACATTTTAAAAACTCGTATCTTGCGTTCACCGCGTTGGAGAGTCAGCGATGTAGCGAGCGCAAGGTAAGTGGTTTTATTTATTCTTTAATTTAATTTTAATTCTCCCGTCGTATGTAGACGTACCCGACCCCACGTCACCCTGCCTTACCGCTCTTATCTGTACTGGCCACCACTGTTGGCTTGCCAAATATTCTATCTTTTCCAGAAAAAAAGTGTATGGATGTAGAAATTGTATCCACGAGGCACTCCATTGTGTACTTAGTACCTTTTTTTTAAATGTGTCACAAGTTTGTGGACATAAATGCTTCCAACTTTGCACGCATGATTCATTTTGATGATTTATAGTTGTTTAGTGGGTAAATACTGATGACTGTGATAAGCACTGGCAGATCATATCTGAAAGGGTCAGTCAGCATTTTTACAATGAGCAAGGAATACGAAGACTATGTTACCAGAACAATATTAAGGTTTTGGAATACACTTGCCTAATATTCACGATTGTGTTGTAGTATCATGGTAGAAGACGGAATGTGTGCGAAAGTGGATTATTAGTTGAAGTGGATAGTAGTACTTTTCAAGTAATAATGGCACTAATCTTTACTAGGTCCAGTTAGGTTTCAATAATTTAAACCTGGCAGCAACCTTTGATAACTGTAGCACAGAAAAGCTAGACTTAAGTTGTGTCTAGGATTTATCAATACCGAAAGAGTAAAAAAGTAGAAAACAACCAATACACTAAAAATACCACTCCAATTGATAACAATAGTGTAGAGTTACATCTTCAAGTGGACAACAAAAGAACAAAAATGTGATGTAGATAACCAGAGACATGATTTTCCAAAACGTTAGCTGTTTCTAGCAACACACCAATTGCAGGTATCTGGTTGAGGAGACTGAGTCAAAATTTGAAGTTAAGGCCACCGTGATGAAGCGTGGGTCAAATACAGGGGCCAGGTTTTGTCCGGTTAGCCTTTCCACTTAGGGAATGACACAAACGTGACAAGTATCTTGCCCTCTGTATTACAACTGCCATTAGATATAATGCACTTGAAATACAGCAGACATGATATTTGTCACCTTTGTGATAGAGTAACTCATCCACTGAACTCTAAATCAAACTCTCAGTCTTTTTCTTGGAGAAAATCCTCATAAATGAGGCTTTCAGCTAGTCTGTGTGCCAGCTGAATCCAAAGAGGGAATCGTCGACATTGGGCAGCTAAAGCTCAGTATCTCTGTGGGAGCTTTAGCTGCAGAGAGAAGTCTGATGCTCTCATTGTCGAAGGTGGGAAAGCGCCAAGTGGGCGAAGTCCAATGATCAGGCAGGTTAAGGTGCTGTTGTTCTAGGGGTGCTGCTCAGCATTGGTCCTGATGAGGTTCTCTACGATCAGACTTAGAAAACATTTTGGGAAATGTGGATCTTTCTAGCAGGACAAATCAGCAAGTTGAATCCAATGAGCATTTCGATGTAGGTGGCAGTGGCTTGGTGCGGTATGGTGATATTCTCTGGTTCTTTTAGCTATAATCCTTTAAAAGGTTTCTGAGTCTCAACTTTTATGGTTAAGAAGGAGGATTACAATTGACACTTATTCCAAGGCCCCAGGACCTTAGGGGCAACACTTTGGTGTCAGGACTCCAGAAAAAGCCAACAGCACGATCCAGGGCATGTACAATTGGAACTGGTCAGATGGGCTCCTCAGAGAGGGGTGCTTGCTGGAGCATTTGTGTCCATGCAGCTTAACAGAAAGCTTGCCAACTAGCCCTCAGAGTCCAGTCTTTGATCCTGGGCTCAAATGGGAGGAGTTCTAGCCTTTGGGGTTTCTCTCCAAAGGTTACAGTAGGTACAGTACTCCTTCTGAAGTCTAAAGTGTTCAGCAGGTGCAGTCATTTTATCTTCCTCTAGGTCCCGAAGTCTTCTGAAGAAGATATCCAGGGTATGACCTTTATACCTGGGAGTAGTTTGTGGGTGGGGGATATTCCCTGTACCAACAGAGAAAAAACGTCCCAGTGGCAACCCTATCAATTTAACATGATTTCCTGGGGGTTTGACACTAAACAATCCCATAGTGCCTTACTCCACCAGTATCTAAAATAGTATAATATGTATTCCCCTGGTCAGAGCTCTGGGCACACCCCTGAGGGATCTCTGGGGAAATGAGGAACTCCCTGCACAATCCAGTTTTGGAACAGCAGGTCCTCCTCACTCCCCACCCACTGGGATTGGTGCCACTCGGGCTACTTGGACAATGGCAGGCCAAGGTGTAAGTTACATCTGCCTGTGACAAGGAATGCCGCTTTGAAGCTTATCCAGTTGGTGGGCCCATCAGCAAGTCCATCCGGTAATGAGGAGGCCACACATGCTCCCAGCCAAAGCCATTTTGTTCTCTTTCCCAGGAGCAATTCACACCTCCCAACATGCTGATAGGTGACTGTAGGGATTAACTCTAAAAATGCTATTAAAGTCTTTAGGTAGGAAAATGCCAACTTTCTAACAGTGGCGTTTTCAAATTAGTGATGAAAATCGGACTTGACATAAGCTTGGATTTTAAATTCCTAATAATTTGCATCCTTGAACCATGGTTCTAGCTGTTCCCAAACTGAAGGTCAGCATTAGAAAGTTGTATAATGTAACCCAGTGCTTTTCTATGGGAGAGCCAGCCTTGCCACAGTGAAAAATTACTTTGGGTATTTTTTGATGCCAGGACATGTACATTTTGAGTATATGTGCCACTTTTTAAGTACGATGCCTCATGCATTCTGCCTTATAGGCATTCAGATCTACCTTAGGGGTGACTTAAGTATTACAAATTAAGGTTTAGGCCTGTGAAAAAGGTTTAATTTGCCAGGTTGAAATTGCAGTTTTAAACTGCTCGCTCAGGTTGCAAGGACTGGCTCGAAGACATGCTTTGCATTGTCAATTAAGGGGTGGCACAATATGTGCCAAAGTCTATTAGTGACATTTAACATAAAGGCCCTGGTTGCATAGAGTACAATATAATTGGGACTTATGGTACGTTAAATGTGACAGTCAGGAATTAGCCAATTCTGCATGTTTTGTAGGAGCCAGAGCCCATACCCTGGGCACTAGATGGCAGCTCTCCAGTGTTCAGAGTTCATACACCAGCATTAATATCCAGCAAAATGTGAGGATGGGTTATTGGTGACCATGAAGTAAGGGCATTTTATTACAGAAAGACACATATTTTTGCACAACCTAAAGTAGGAGGAAGCTCAATCAGATTTATTCACCCAGTCCCTTCTAAATGGAGCCCTTACTCATGCCCCATCCACCTTCACACTTATACTCATTGAAACACTAATGTAAACTAGTTCACTCATTCATTTATATAATCGCCTTGTTAGATATTGGGTTACTGGGTCACTGGAGGGCGAGCCAAGGTCAAGCAGAAACCCACATTCCTAGTCAAGGTAAGGCACAAGCAAACCCCAAATTAACCTGTGCTCAATCCCCTGGCAACTTGGCATTGAGCAGACAGGCTTAACATTGGGGAAATGTGTAAAGTATTTGTACACACTTCAAACCATTTAGGAAAATAAAGCTCAATTTAATAAATAAAACAAGACCAAAATGACAAAACTCCAATCAGTAGAACTCGTTATTAATTTGTAAAATATATGGAAAAATAGCACATAAAGCATCAACCACCACTATATGGTCGTGCTGAACTGGGTGTTGAAGACAGGAGGGCTGGAGCTTCACAGGTATGGTTTTCCATGGGCGATCGGTGCTTGCTGTTCAAAGAGACAGGCTGGGGGCAGCTCACGTTGAACTTCGGTGTGAGCAGAATGGTTCCAGTGCGAACAGGCCTCTTCACAGAGGGGAAGAGCCCAAAAGATTGATTTAAATAGCCTGAGACCAATTCCAAGGGTCCAGGACCTGAAAGGCACCACTTGAAGGTCAGGAACTCACTACACATGGGTCCAAGAGTTGGTTGGGAACCATTTTATGTGTGTGGGGTTCAGCTCAGAAGGCCAGCAGACTAGCCCGTTGAGTAACACCAAGAACCGGGATTCAATATGAAGTTGCAGGCCCAGGGCTTTTTTCCCCAGTCAAGAGGGCAGCAGGTCAGCATTTCCTTTAGAACAGTAATCCAGTAGAGTGGTCTTAAAGCAGCACAGCAGTCCTTCTTACTGGCAGATTATCCACAGGTACAGAGGTGCACTGCAGAGCTGGTGTCTGAGGTCCTTTTGCTTTATACCCTGGTGCCCCGCTTCTAGACAGAGGCTTTGAAGTGAATTTCCTGCCTGCCCTGCCATGGCTCCAAGTTGGCTGAAGTTCCAATGCAGGGTCATTAGGCTCTTTGTGTGAAGGCGGACCACAACCTATTCAGGTGTAAGTGGGACTGTGCTCAGCTTCATCTCCCCATCCAGCCAACAGATTACACCCAGGCACACCTAACCACTTCACTGTGTGACCGGGAGGAATTTGCAAAGTCTAAATCTCAGTTACACCCAGTCTTGTAAACCAGGCCAGGCTACAGGCACAAAAAGGAAGAATAATGGAATTTTAACCCAATTTAATCACTAGATAGGGCTCTTCATCCTAATTGCTTGGACACCTAAAAAGAACTGCTAATCTCTTCCAAATTGGAAATTACACTTATAAAATGTAATAAGACAACTACAATGTTATCGTATTGGAGAGATAGGCCGTGCAGTAGTGAAAAATTAATTCAAGAGAGTTTTTTTCACTATCAGGACACGTAAAACATAAAAGTGCATGTCCAAATTTTTAAATACACTGCACCCTGCCCTTGGGGCTGTCCAGGGTCTTCCTTAGGGGTGACATATGTATTAAAAAGGAATGCTTGGTCCTGGCAAAAGGTTTACTTCGACAGGTCGACATGGTAATTTAATACTGCTCATTCACAAGCTGCAATGGCAGGCCTGAAACATGTTTAAACGGCTGCTTAAGTGGATGGCAAAATCAGTGCTGCAGGCCCACTAGTTGTTTGATTTAAAGTGCCATTTTACTTGGGATTTACATATAAATTAAAAATGCCAATTGAGTATAAACCAATCTACTAAATTTTAGCGAGAGAGTAGCGATAAAGTGCCCACAGTCCTAATGCCAATACAAATAGGTTTAGCAAAAAGGGAAGAGGAGAGGCAAAATGCTTTGGGGAAGACCACCCTAAGGCTGACAGTTCTAACATACCCACTCACCATGCGCCCTTACACATGCAAACACATCACTTTCAGTTGGCCTAATAGAGAAGGCATGATTGCACTGTACATCCCAGTGGGAGGTCATGCCTCTTCTCAAAGTATGATGGAGTCTCTGCTGCTGATACTAGTAGAAAAGAAGTTGCGAAGCTGCCTAATTCTATACCATTGAGCTTAATGCATGCTTTTTGATGCTGTATGGGGACTGGAACCATACCTGTGGTTATAGAGCCCCAACTCCTCCCTGAAAGTTTAGAGGTCTACCTGGTTATCCTGTAAGAGTAGTGTATAACAATGGCACTTTATAAGGATGTGCGCAGATCTCTACTGCTCAAAGGTGGCATTACTTGACCACACTAGTATTGCTCTCATCCTTATTTTTCTTAACTGCAATTAAGCTACCTCAATCTTTGAACTAAATATGGTTTTGTTTTCAAAATCACCATTTGGATTACCATAATCTCTTTTACTTTTTTTACTCTTTTTATGGAGAAACAGAAACAAAATACCGGCACTGCATACCATGTAACAATCCCATAATCAGTTGCAGTTCTGTAAATCACAAGTCTCTGTCATTTTAAACAGTACCATCAGTATATCTTGATACCCTTGTTTAACACTTTTACGGCCGTCGTCACAGTACTTACATCGCTACCCATCTACCTTTTGACCTCCTTGCCCTCCTCCTTCCCCAATTAGCTCTGTCCTCTGAACTTCTGCCAGGCCCCCCAGAACTTTTCTATGGCAGTCACTCGCTGTATCTACCACATGTTCTGTCCTCTGGCACCAGTCCAGGCCAGCCCCCCAATCTGTCACTACCCGCACAGAGGTAGCCCCCAATGTCCGGGCTATATTTCTCTTACTACTCCGGCCGCCAGTCTTAGCCATATTTCTGTATATTTGGGCCAATCATGTTCCCCTTTCAACCCTTGGCTTCATGTGAGACCTTTATTTCCACTACCTTTGTCATTATTACAGCCACCCATGCCCAGTAACCTTGCACGTACCGGCAGTCCCACAGGACATAAAAAAAGGACCCTTCGCTCCCACACCCCCTTCTGCACAGCGGGAAAACTTAAATTGGACCAACCTAAACCAGACCCAGATAGCTAGTGCCTGAGGGTCCTGAAGGGCCTCTACCCCGTCATCGTCTTCAAGCTTCCCCAGGTCTCCCTCCAAAGCTGTTCTCAGGGGGCCTAACAAATCCAGGGAATTATCAGTGACACTCCCTTTGACACCAAGGCCTCAGTCAATACTTGGTCTTCAATTGGCAAAGAGTTGGGTAACTGCTCACCCTCTCGCAGGTGACATCACAGGGCATGTCCCAACTGCAAATATTCAAAGTTATGTATGCCTGATTTCTCCAAACATCCCTCAAGTGTTCTACCTGATATATTTCCATTTGCTGAATCCACCCAAACCCCAGACCTCCTGTAGGTGTGTGCTGTACCAAAGTGGCATTAAGCCAGTGCGTTTCCCCTGCTAACCCAGGAACCGGGTAGCCTCCTTCCACACATTAATGATTGCTTGTGTACTCCGCGGTCGGGGTCCCTCGTTCCGTCCCATAAAGAAATCCCTCATATCCTCCTGGAAGCATGCATGCACTGTCTATCCTGTACACTGGATCTTGTTGATCACCGATGGGCATATTAGCAAGAACCTCGTTAAATTTATCGCAGTTTTAGCGGCAGGAAACTGCCGCTAAAATGGCGATAATGGGCTTTCTAATATGCGTTATAGAATTCCAATGGAAGCCCAGGTTAGATGTCCTGCACATCTAACTTGGGCTTCTATTGGAATTCTATAACGCATATTACCAAGCCCTTTATCGCCGTTTTAGCGGCAGTTTCCTGCCGTTAAAACTGCAATAATTTTAACGAGGTTCTTGCTAATATGCCCCCAAATACCCAGTCATTACGAGCAGCAGCTTTGAAGCCCAATACAACAGACATTCTCTGCATATAACAAGATTTTTTCCTCCCAGCCGCCGAAAGCCCCTACACCCCATATCAAGGCGTCTTGCTGAATCCATTCCACCAGGGGCTTAAGAATCAGGCCAAAAATCATGGAGGACAGTGGGTAACCCTGCAGAATCCCCCTTCTAAGTTCAAAACTGGGGTATGTTGCTTCGTTCACCCTGACTATTGCCATGGGGGCCTGGTAGAGCAATCTTACCCATGCCCTGAACTTCAGACCAAAGTCAAGCCTCTCCAGCACTGCAAAAATGTAATCCCACTCCACAGAATCGAACACCATCTGTGTGTCTACCGCCATTGCCACAGACTGTGCTCCCTGGCAGGAATCAGTCAGGTGGAGCACTCTGTAGTGGTATCTCAAATTAAGCCATGTGCTTCTACTGGGGATAAAACCTGATTGATCTGTGTGAAAAATGGAGGGTAATATTCATCACAGTCTAATCATTAGAATTTTGGCTAGCACTCTGGCCTCCACATTGAACAAGGAGATCGGTCTGTATGATCCACACTCTGTTGGGGGTTTACCTTCTTTAGGTATGACAACTATCATCGCCATTCTTTGATCTGCCAATCGGCAACCTGTAGAGAGCGCTTCACAATACATTTCCAACATCGGTTTAGCCACTGTCCCTGTTGACACCTTGTACAGTTCGACTGGTATATCATTGAGTCCCTGTGCCTTGCCTGGCTGCAACCCTCTCAGCACTTGCAGCAGCTCCTCCTCAGTCATGTCTTCTTCCAGGGTTTCACATTCCTCGCCTCATCATTTCCCTGAGACGCAGATCCTCATAGTATGACACGAAGGCCTCTACAATGGCCACATTGGTCGTGTGAATCATCCCTAATTCATCCCTTATCTCGAGTACCTAGGACCTCTCCCTGTCATGGCTCTCTAGCCAGACTAGCAGTTTGGCTGCCTTATCTCCAGCGTCATAGAGGCAATGCTTTGATGCCATAGCATGTTTGCAAACAGGTCTTCAGTCAGTCAGGGCTCGCAAATGTTGCTGTCGTAGGGCTAATCTGTGTTCCCCCCTCCTTTTGTGTTAGCCTCTCCAACTCTAATTTATCTTTCTCAATTTCCACACTTTGTCTATTGGTTTCCTTTCTCTTACCCCCTAATATTGCCTGGACTCCCCCTCTTATTACTGCCTTAAAGGCTTATCAGTTGGTCCGTGCAGAAGATATAAACCCCCGTTTTTACTCAAAGTATCGGTTTGCGCACTCACTGACCTTATCATGAGTCCCTTTATCTTTTAGATACCAGGTTTCCAGCCTCTGGGTCATCTGCTGATTCACCCAGATGCCTATTAACCGAACCTCCACCAGGGAATGGTCTGAATTACCTCTTGCAAGGTGTGTTGCTGTTGAAAAAGTAAATATCTTATTCTACAATTCTAATAGGTGAACTAATCTGGAGAAGCTACTATGTGGTGCTGAGAAATATGTGCATTGGCAAAAGACAGTGTAGTGCTCCCTCCACAGATTCTCCAACCCCAAGACAGGAGGACCTCACCCGCTCCCCCATCCTGTGCCTGTTCTTTCCATACTCGCATCAAAGACTAAATTTATATTGCCCGCTATCAGTAATGTGCCACGGGGAGTTCCAACAACAAACCCTGGAAGACAGGTAGAGTCAAGCTCAGAAGTCGAGGCAGGGTAAAAACCAAGCAGATGGTAATGTCTGTTCCATCCCTGTACCCATTCAGGGCAACATACCACCCATGGTCGTCTCACCACACCTTCCGGGAGATGAACGGCAGAGATTTTTTCATCAGGATTTCCCCCTCCTCGCAAGTCGGATGTGTATCCTACATGGGCCCTCAGGACATAACCCATTCTGTCCAGGGCCTTTTAATAGTGACCCCGGAGGTGTGTCTTATCTAGCAATATGATGTCTGGACCATGATACCACAAATGTTGCCATACTAATTGCTCTTGATACTACTTCCCAGCACTGTAACATTCTACAACCATATTTTCAGGCATTGAAACATATCATTATTTTATGGCACGACGAGGAGGCCAATATTATGCAATCTCATTTTATTGTCAGCTCACAGCAGCAACAGTTAACAAGAATTTAGAACTTTGAGAACATTCTACTACAAAAAACAAGGGAACCCTCTAGGTAGGCAAGGACCTGGGGTATCAATTTTATCAAAAAACAGCGGCCCTTGACACAAATTCAGATTGAGAATTGTAATAATTATAGGCCACGATGTGCGCTATAACAGCAAAAGAGTCCAGCCGGACTGCAAATTTATTCAATATTCAGTATAAGGAGCAATAAAGTAGTGGGACACAGTCCTGTATCCACAACGCTTACATAAATTAGGAGACAATACAAACACAAAGAATATATCAGGCAAGTAACAACAAATGGAGCAAGAAAAGAAACTTTACAATGTGCTTGCTTCACATATGTGGCGAACAAAACAGATTATGCACCTAATAGTGACCTAGTGTTAAGCCCACATTCATGTCAACGGCGTTTCGATCCATTCAAGAATGGTGGATCATCATCAGGACTAAAATTGTTTGCCTGAATAAAAGCATTAGGACAAGTAGAGCTGCCACGATAAGTCCAAATGCGCTGGGGTAGAGTTGCTCACAGCCGGATAGTCATGGAAGGCTGACGTGCTTATGCCGAGTACCCAGGCGGGGATGAGGCAAGGGGCTCAGCACCGCAGTGGAAGGAGTCAGGGGATCGGCACCGCAATAGACGGGATCTTGAATTAATTCATAGGTGCACTGTCCTTCCGTGCTACATCCTCCCTCCCCCAGAAGACTGACAGAACAGGCCTCAGGTGCCTTATTCTTCCGTGCTACACCCCTCTCCTCCAGAAGACTCCCAGCACAGGCCTCAGGTGTCTTATCCTTCCGTTCTACACACCCCTCCCCCAGAAGACTCACAGCACAGGCCTCGGGTGCATTATGCTGCCATGCTTCATCACCCCAGAGACTCACGGCACAGGCCTCAGGTGCATTATCCTGCTGTGCTACATCTGCCCCCAGAAGACTCACAGCACAGGCCTCAGGTGCATTATCCTGCGCTGCTACATCTCCCCCAGAAGACACAGCTCAGGTCTCGAGTACATTATCCTGCAGTGTTACATCTCTCCCAGAAGACTCACAGGACAGGCCTCGGTGCATTATCCTGCTGTGCTACATCTCACCAGAAGACTCACAGCACAGGCCTCAGGCCTGTTTCAGGTTGGCAGCGGGGCTGAAGTTCCCCACGAGGGGGTGCAGGGAGGTGTAGGGGTGCAGAAAGATTGTCCAGAAGGGTTGCAGGAGTGTGGTGGAGGAGAGCATGTGAGGGGTGTGGGAGAGTGTGTGCGGACAGGTAGGGGTGTTGACAGGATGTGTATGAGCTGAAGTGGGGTGCAGGGAGGGGTCTAGGAGGCCAGCTGTGGGCGCTTAGAGAACTCAGAAGGGAGTTGGATCAGCAAGGTGCTAAGGGAGATGTGAAGATTGAAAACCTGAAGTGTGAGCATATATGGGGTGGCGGTGAGGGTCCTCTAGGGGACTTGGGGTGCTGAGTGTGACTCGGGTAATGTGCAAGAGTGCCGTGATGGGTTAGGAGAGTGTGTGGGAGGAAGTGAGGGATTAGGGGACAGGTTGGAATACAGTGACACATTTTTTTTTAAGGCAGCTGTGGATCTCGGTGTCTCTTGTTTACAAGTGTCATGCTAAAGTCTAGATGCCCCCGTCTCATCCATAGCCAAGCTATGCATACCTGGCAGACACCCTGCAAAACTATGAAACTAGTTTCCCACACTGCAGAATAGAAAACTGCACCATTTGGCATCAGACCCCCTATCGTGTGGAATTGAACTGACAAGATATATCCGTGAGACAACGTGCCTAGAAGGAACTGGTTTTGAAGGGTTTGAGCTTAATACATTTTCACTAAAGTAAGATAAGAGAAACCTATCAAATGCCCTACTCCAATATTGTTGTTGTGAGTGTTGTATAGCACTGCGTTCAGCACAGGGCTGCTTCTGGGTGCTTGAACTTCTTGGCTTTGATATTGATACAATGTTTGGCTCAGTGTCTGTGTACGAAACCTTTCAACTTAACACCTCCAACGTTTAGACAGCTAAAGAAAGGGCCGCCCGGTGTGGACTGGACAGCTCAGTGGATTAGTGTACCTGCGGCAGAGATCTGCGTGTAAAATTTTCAGTTTATGTTTGTGCTATGTTAGGAGTAGATTATTGTTTTGTTACTAGGGATCGTGATTGGGAATCGAATTGTACTTTCTTAAGAAAGAAGCATCGAGCCAAGTAGCTTACTGAAAAGAGACCAGTATAATTTGCATAAAAATTAAAGCAGGGTTGTGTGTCAGTATCATGACAGATCCTTGTACAGCTGAATCTTTCCAGAGGGTGTATACATCTCTGGTGCCCTGGGGTTGCAATACCCCTCCTTTCTTTCACTGGTATTGCATCAGCAAGAGGACCCCACGACACTCCAGTCCAGAAATTGAAATGAGGGACAGAGTAAAGACATTTCCCCGGAGGCCGCTCCTTGCCTGCAGTCCATTGATGTGGGCTGCCGGCATTTCTTTAAGAATGGGCCACGAGCAAAGGAGGGACGAGGGCATTAGTGGGGCCAGAGAGGGAGTCTGTCTGCTCGCTGTTACCTCAGCCTGCTCGGATGCTTCTGAATAATACGTGCATGAGCGTCTATATAGTACTTTATAGCTGGACAGGGCGCTCTCAGTTTTGGAGCCTAGACTGTTTTATAGCATAGACAACCGGTGGCTTCTTAAGACAGGGGGACAGAGTGATGGTAGTAAAAGGGAGGGTGGGGGCATTTTTCAATTCTCGCCTAGGGCAGCAAAACACCTAGAAACGGCCCTGGATACAGGACTGTGTCCCACTACTTTATTGCTCCTTATACTGAATATTGAATAAATTTGCAGTCCGGCTGGACTCTTTTGCTGTTATAGCGCACATCGTGGCCTATAATTATTACAATTCTCAATCTGAATTTGTGTCAAGGGCCGCTGTTTTTTGATAAATTTGAGAACATTCTAATCATCTATAAAGTCCAGCTACAGGCACCCATCTTCCTTCTCTTATTGCTGCTGCTCACCAGATAAGTAATACTTACTCTCGCCTTATAGTACCCTTATACGTGCCTTAATGTAAGTTATGTTTGTTTATATATGAGTTTAAGTTTTATAAGTGCTTTTATCCTTAACTACGTTAGTTTATATATGAATTTTACTGTAAGCTACTTTTGATCATATATGAGTTTAAGTCCTATTATTTTATCTGCACTGTTGTTTTACTAATGTATGTCTTCAAGGTGTTGATTTAATTGATTTTAGCTCTCAACATCTTTGACACCTTTTTCTTATTGTATTTCCTCACGCCTTTCGTTTGTTTGGATTTCCGGAACCGTTATTGCCGATCACCGGGTTTCAAATGCCACGCTGGGGCCTCGCTCGTATGAGCCTGGCCCCGCGCGTTCTGCTTCCTGCCTCGTTATCCCTCTTGCGACCGGCTCCGAGATACCGACGCGTACGCAAGCCCATCTCTTTTTAAAAGAAAACAAAGAGGTCACTATTACCGCATTAGTTGTACTCCTTGAGACCTCTTAAGTCTCTCTCCCGGTGCTGGGCGGGCGCTTTTCAAATGCGCCCCCACTGGCATCTTTCACCAAACAAGGAAATAAAGCCTAGTTTTGAGCGTACCAACCGGCATCTTTCACTGCAATTACCTAACGAGGATATAAAGCCTTGTTTTGAAATATTAGAGGAAAGACCCTTCCTCACACCTTATTCACCTCATAACACCGTTCATTTAAATTTAGATCGAAAGTTTCAAAGCAAAGCATCATTTTTAATTCAACTGCCCCCCCGTCGACCAAAGTAACCTCAAATACATTTTTATATAGCTAGTTTTTCATATATTTATTTAATTTTAGCTATATTTAGTCATAAAAAAAACAATTCTGAACAACAGATAGACTCTTTAGTTGAGGGCAAATTGGAGGAATTAGTCAATAGGGCTTTAGGAAAATTGATGGGGTCGTTGGATGACACCCTCAATAAAAAAATTGGAAACCCTTTCAAATAACCAGCCAATTGACCAACCCAGATGCTCCTCCTGGTCTGATAATCCCAGAAAAAAAGGCCATTGGGTGACCACACTCATAAATAATCCAAGAAAGCTTAAGGGGTCATTCAGGGTCTACCCGATGACGCAGGTGATGGCTCAGTGCTTTCAACACTGTAGATGGGCATGACGGCCCGGTTGTCCCTATACACAGTGAGTCTGATGAAGACCAGACTTATGAGCCAGAATTAAATTTGTCCTGCTCTTCAGAGTTAGACTCTGATTATGAAGACACGCCCACGACTAAAAAAGGGACATCAGATGAGGCATCATGGACCTCTGGGTCTAGGATGGGGATTCTTGTCCCACGTGGGGACAATATGTTTGACACCCACCTGGTAAAACATCCCTTGTCGCTCGAATTGATTCCCTCCCTGCATTTGGCTAAATACATCACCTTCTGGTTGAGAAGAAAGATCCCTAACAATGTAAGATCTTGTTTACGGTCCGAAAGTCCTCGGCCATCACTTCCCTATAATATAACCAAACACCCGAACTCGACCCAAAGGTTTTGTCATTTATCAACAAGGGAGGAAAATACCATAGGAGAGGCCTGGATAGGGGGTTGAAGTCCTGCCAGGACAGACTCCTTGACATTACCAGTCCCCTCACAAAATCTTCGAGATGGCCAAGACAACTTACCTGAATGATACTCAGGTTGACCCAAAAGAATTACGATAGTGGGCTCAGAGAGCTTTTTGCCTCCTAGGCAATGCAAATATGGCTCTTTCAAATGAAAGACAGAAGAGAATCCTCTTAAAACTAGACCCCAAATTAATTGCACTGGCCACTAAAGAAGGAGGACCTTCTTCCCAAGGCCAACTCTTTGGCAGCATCTTCCAAACGGAGATGGCAATATATTTGGGGATCTTCAGCTCCATACAGAAGTCCATAAAAGAAATAAGAAAGGAGTTCAGCGACAGAGTTTTTGCAAGGGTCGGGCGAACAAGGGATTGGTTCCCCGGCCGAGGCATATCTTCCTCAAGACCCTACATGCCAGAGGCAATAGGTCCTTTCAATCATCCTATGCCTCATATCCCAACTCCTATCCTCAAAGGCAGAGAGGCCACTTCTGACATTCCAGAGGCAACAGGAGACAAGTAAACTTTTCATCAGGTAGGTCATTTGAAAGACCTTTCAGATTCCCCTATAAAGGTGGGAGAGAGACTAGCCCAATTTTGTGGAAATTGGAACCTTGTGACTCAGGATCCTTGGATGTTACAAACAGTCAGGGGATACCGATTAGATATCCCCTTTCAAGACAATATCCCAAGGGAAATCAGTTTTTCACTGGAACACTCAAAATTAGTAACAAAAGAGGTACAAGACCTATTGGCCAAAGGTGCCATCAGAGAGGCAAGTGATCCAGCCGTTGGTTTTATCAGCAACATATTTCTAGTGGAGAAAAAGAACAAAGAAATGAGACCAGTCATAAATCTCAGACTTACACAAATTGGTGGTATATCGTCATTTCAAAATGGAGGGAATATACCTATTAAGAGACATCCTAAGGAAAGGATACTGGTTAACAAGACTAGACCTCAAAGACGCCTACCTTAGTATACCCATTTGGCTTCCCCATAAAAAATACCTTTGCTTCACATGGCTAAACAAAGTCTGGGAACTCTCCAGTCTCCCGTTCGGACTATCCTCAGCACCTTGGTACTTCACAAAGGTACTCCATCCGGTAGCAGCCTGGCTCAGAGCTAAAGGAGTAAGGGTAATTATTTACTTAGATGACATCCTAATAATTGGTCAATCCAAGGCCATTGTATCCCTGCACACTCACTGGGCAATAGAGATCTTAGAGAACCTAGGCTTTGTACTAAACCCAAAAAAGTCATGTCTAACTCCAGCACATGCTACTCAGTTCCTGGGCTTCATCCTAGACACACTACACAGAGAACTACGCTTACCAAAAGAAAAGCAAAAAAAATTACGCAAAGAAATAAAAAAGGTTTTATCAGCAAAGGTTATTACTGTAAAGTGTTTAGCAAGAATCTTTGGTCTACTATCCTCAAACATCCAAGCCATATTCCTTGGCCCATTATCCAATTTAGATCTCCAAAGACTAAAATGAGATACCTTCCATTAAACCAATCCTACACTCAAACCTTATCCCGAGGTCAGGACTCAAGGGAGAAATTTGAATGGTGGCTCAAGAACGCACAAGCGTAGAATGGGAAGGCAATCTTCGGGGAGGAACCTGAAATGGTGATAGATTCAGATGCAAGCATAGACGGTTTGGAAGCGAGATATGGAAATTATTCTACAGTGGGACATTGGCCCAACCAATAGAGGAACATGCACATCAACTGCTTGGAACTCTTAGCAGGCTCATTTGCAGTCCGCAGTTTCACTCAGGAAAAGATGAAATGTTGTGTAATGCTTTGCATAGACAACATTTCAGCAGTCCAATATGTGAACAAGATGGGAGGACCACATTCCAAAGATTTAGCGGACCTAGCAAAGGACTTTTGGGTTTATTGTTTGAGCAAAGGAATTTCAGTTGTTGCTCAACACATTTCTGCTTTGAGCAACAGAGTGGCAGTCTGTTTTTCCAGGACCTTCAGAGACTCCAGCAACTGGAGACTGAACAGGGAAATATTCCTAAACATCCAACACATATGGGGTCCTTTCAGCATAGACCTCTTTGCGGACAGTTTGAATACTCAACTGACACAGCTTTTGAGATGGAAGCCAGACCCTCAAGCAGCTGGGGTGGATGCCTTCCTTCAAGACTGGAGAGGACTAAGGCTGCATGCCTTCCTTCCATTTGTTATGCTTCCCAGGTTCATCCTACAAACACCCAGATTCAAGGAAACAGTAGTAGTGGTAACTTCCCTCTGGAGATCCCAGGCGTGGTTCCTTATAATTCTGGAAATGTCAATAGACTTCCCCTTACTATACCCCATTTTGAAACCCTAGTCCTAGGCCCTGGAGGAGAAATCCATCCTCTGATAGAAGAAGGCTCCCTCACACTGATGGCATGAAAGATATCCGGAGACAATGGGAAGTCCCTGCCTGGCCTTTCTTCAAATGCTTTCAAACTCATATCTGAGTCATGGGCACCTGGCACGAGAAAAGCATATAGACTGGCATGGAATAAATGGATTTGTTGGTGTCTTCAATGGGGTATCAATCCCATTTCAACTGATGTAGTCCATGTAATAAATTACCTAACAGAATTATTTGAGTCAGGTTTGTCTTATAGGACCATAAACATTTATAGATCAGCCATTTCTGCCGGTCATTGCCTGACAGATGGACTGCCTGTCGGTCAAAATGCTTTGACAAGGAAGATTATGAGTAGCATTAGGGTCCTCAAACCACCCATGCCTAAGTACACTTCTCTTTGGGATGTTAAACTGATCCTTCGATTTATAGAGAACGGGGTGATAATCAATATTTGTCGCTTAAAAAACTCTCTAACAAGCTCACAAACCTCATATGTCTGCTTTCATTTAGACATACATCTGACATTAGAGCTTTAGATATCATCAGTAAAGCATATCAACCTGAGGGAGTATGTTTCTATATTAAAAGAAGAACCAAGACCCTTTCTTCTACTATCTTCTATCCTTATTTTTCTGGACACCCAAGACTGTGTGTGGTGCAGTGCTTGAAAGAATATGACAGAAAAACCCTTAATCGCAAAAATGGCATTGCACAACTATTTTTTTCTCAAAAAAGGCATCACAAAGCCAGTTCCCCCTCTACCTTGGCTAGATGGGTGAAAGATTCCATGATAGAAGGGGATGTGAACACCTCTATTTTTGGAGCATATTCACTTAGTGGCACCTCAGCCTCCAAAGCTTTCATCTTGGGAGTGGTTTACAGGACATTCTAAGAGCAGCCGACCTGTCTAATGAGAGCATGTTTAAAAGCTGTTACTTTAAACAAATGGCTGATGTAATTGATAATGTATTCAATATACTTTGAACTTGCATAATATTGGACAGAATGCAGAACAATGTCATACATTCACCCCAGTATAGAGATATTGTCCTAAATCCATCGATTTTTTGCTCACCATGCCATTCCAGTTTGAATCTTGCCATATGCAAATCAGTCTTGACCCTGCACCATTTGGCAACAGTCCAGCCCGAACTGCCAAGCCAGGTCTTCCCTGGACTGGAAACAAGCATCCGAGGACCAGTTTTGGGTTTTCACCCCTCATCAGCCAGGATAGCTTGACTCTTGTGGCACTACCAGGACCGGCACACCTCCCCACACTGTGTTGACGGTACAGTGTCACATCCAACGCAGAATCTCCTGTTCAACACTGCTTCCTCTTGCTGCCTCTGCGCCTGTTTTCACTCCCTGGGTGATGAGTCAATCACTTCGCTCTGGGTCCCCGAGACCGCACTGCCACCATCTTTCTCGGGCCTCCCTCGATGCAAGTGCTCTCCTCAGCGGGGTCATCTGCTTCACTACTAGGCTTTTAAACAGTCGCCAGGGGGTATAATGGCCACTTTCTCGCTGGGGCAGAGCTGAATTGCCAGGATATCAATTCGTATGACAGGGGATTAGACCTGAACGTGTGGAGCTCTCTCAGGAGGCAGCCATTCCCTTGGGCTGCAAGCCACGCCTTCCTGGTTTGCCATACTCTCGGGATATATATACACTTGCTCATGTATTTCAAGAAGAATTGGAATGGCATTGACAGCAAAGCATATCAGGGAAAAATGCCTTTGTCAAATCAAAAAACAGTTTATTAGAGATAATTTGAAAGTGTTATATATATTTAGATTCACACACAAAAAAGGTTCTAGGGATATTATAGTAAGGAAACAGAATAAAAAATGACTAAGAAATTCTTTGGAAAAAAAAACAAAGGTTACAGGGAATTATAGTTGGGTTCAGATTTTACACACACAAAACCATCGAAATTCAGCAGTTATAGTTATATTTATACCAGGAAACTATAATTCGTTCCCTAAGGTAAATATAATTCATGCCTGCGCCATGCACAATTTTCTGATCCATAATTTTATTGGAAATGTTACAGTGATAAAATCAATTATGCCATAGAAGATGTTATAACTATTGTGGGATGTTTAGCAGTGCATGGCAGGCTGATTTGGACCTCGGTGACCCCATCTTCCAGGGCTCGGCCATATTGTAAATGGGGATGGGGCACACAGCCCCACTCCCCTGGCTGATATCTGGTACCTTATCTCCTGGGGTCCAGCCATATTATAAAGGTAGAGGAGGGCACACAGCCCTCCTCTCCAGGCCAATATTGGACCTGAGGACCCCATCCCCTGGGGCCTGTACAATTATTAATGGGAGGACACATGGCCCCCCTCCCTTGGTCGATTTTGAACCCAGGGGCCCCATGTCCTGGGGCCTGGCCTCTGCATCTTTCCTAATGGGCCATGGGGGAGCCTGAATGCCTGTTAGCCACAGCCAGCTCTACCCTCTTGTGGGAGCCAACATTGCTCCTTCCCACAGAGAGCAACTAAAAATGCGGTTACCAGCGGACAGGAGCAATTTTTTCATCTGTTTCCCTGCCCGCTTAAGTGCAGGCAGGAAAACAGATGAAAAGTCGCTCCCAGGGGGCAGGAGCATTTTTGATGCTTCCACCTGCTGGGAGTGGATTTAGTGTTTGCAAATTGCTTCCACCAAGTGAGAGCAAATACTGGTTTCCCTGTCCACCCCAATTATACCCTGGCCACGAGAAGAGGGTCCCTGGGGCCATAATCAGCCTGGGAAGGGGACCCCACAACCTCCCTTTACTTTTTTAAGCCTGCCATTCCCTGGGGAATGGGGTCCCTGACCTGAAATTGGCCCCTGGAGGAGGGTTGTGTGTCCACCTCCCCATTTTCCATATCGGCCAGGGAAGGTGAGCTGCATGCATACGCTCCCCATAACATTGATATAAATTCCCCTCTGGGCTACTAGCCCACTCAGAGAGCCAAAAACAGCAAATGCAGGTAAACCACGCTAACTTTTTTTTCAAATTTTTCTGTGCGAAAATTAAAATTATAAAATGGGACCCCACCACTAGGCCTAGGGGGGTCAAGGGGGTCACTGCCCCCTTGTCTTTTTTAAATGCATTTTCTGAGACTCAGCTAAGCCCAAGTCCCAAGATGGCTGCCAACACTTCTTGGTTGAAGTGCTCGCAGTCAATCAGATCTCATTTCGGATCCATGAAAGATTCCAGTATCTAGATCTGCATGAATATTTTTATTAATAAGCTCAAAAGAACTGAACGGATTTACCCCAAATTACAAAAAGGACCTTTTCTGGACCAAGATCTAGCTTTCTGACAAATTTGGTGTAATTCCGCACAGCGATTTGGGCTGTAATCGTGTCTAGAATTCCATTGGGAAATTGCTTGTGGAAAACACGTTTGGGTCCCCCTCCTTTTTACTCGCAGCGACTTGACAAATCCGCCGACACTTTCAAGGCAGCAGGCGAAATTATTGGTGTGCAAATTTTTAACATTTTGTATAGATTCATCAGGTGGCATCAAAGTCATCAGCAAATGAAAAAAGTATATTTTCCTATGAAAATAGGTCCTAACTATCACTAACTTCCTACTGGTAGCTATCGAGAACAGATGTTGGCACTCCAAATTATCTTCTTTACAGTGCTTTTATTCCTCTAAAAATATACAAAGAAGACTACGCAATCAGGCTCCTGCAAGCCTCTTTCACCTTGGTCACCAATTTTGTATCATTTATATTAATAAAGACTCATATGATTTCCTGGTTTGTTAAGAATATTGTTAAGAATAAAGATTAAACAGAATAGCAAAAGTGTTTTTGACATAATTTAATGTATATTTATCTGCATATAATTAACAAAAAAATACAATAATTGGCAGTCACTAACGTATTACTGATTTTTTAAACCTACACAAAACATATCTCATAGACATTCATGGTAGACTCTTACAGGGATATGTGTACTGTTATCATGACAACATCTAATTTTGATTAAATTGCCAAAGAGGCCTTTGAGCAAATTACAGAGTCATCTAAACATTTATGATATTGCAACATATTATGGGAATTTAGAAGCTTATACTATGCATATTTTCACTTGATTTCTCTGTCTACTCACTTGTTGGAAGTAACTACTAGCAGTATTATTTATGCCTCCTCTTAAATGCATAAAGATACGGTCTAGGTTGTCTAAGAGCACATACTCCTGTAGTGGATGAAGGAGACCACTAATCAGTGTAGTGGCACTATGTACTCTCCTAATTAAGATATTGCACAAAGTCCCGGGCATTAACTAGTATATTAGTACTGTCCAATATACTAAAGTGATCAGTGCTTCATAGTAGTCCATTACCACAATGTAAAAGTTCAGATGACATTTGACAACTTCCTTTGCCAAAAATAGCGTATTGGTAAAATGCAGTGGCTGACAAACAATATATTTAGTGTGAGTACTATATCTTGTATTATATGTCAAAACACTTCTGTAAGTCTGTTTACACTGTCTATTTGATGTACCAGGAAGTTACTTTCTTAATGAAAGAAAACACTATGGGCCCGATGTAGGTAAATCCCATTTACCGGTTTTAAAATACCGAATTTTACCGATTCGGTATTTCAAAATCGGTAAATGGGATGTAGGTCCCAACATCTGGATTCGTTACCGAATCCTTAACAATTCATTAATTACCGATTCGGTAAATACCGAATCGGTAATGCCCATTCATTCCTATGGGCTTTAAAGCCCATAGGAATGATTAGGCATTACCGATTCGGTATTTACCGAATCGGTAATTAATGAATTCACAAGGGTGCAGGGGGTGTCACTTTGACACCCTCTAGCACCCCCAAAATGGGCATGTGTGCAATGTGGCACACAGACATGCCCTAAGGGCACATCTGTCTGTCACATGGCACATGTGTACATGCACAGATGTGCATGTACACAGGAATCGGTATTTTACCATGGATTTGTATTCCATGGTAAAATACCGATTCTGTAAGCCATGTGCCAATGGAAAATTGGCTACACACATAGCATTTTCGGTAATTTTACCGAATCGGTAAATATTACCGAATCGGTAAATATTACTGATTCGGTAATTATTACGGCCGAAAATCGGTATTTTCGGACGATTCCGATCGGTAAAGGGCTACCTACATCTGGCCCTATATGTAGGGACAGAAAACTTGCAACAAACTTTTGAATATGAAGCCACCCCTTCTGGAGAGCATTTCTCTGTCAGACTAAATCTTCATGTGAAAGAACTAAACTGAAGAAAAAGGCAACCAATTAAAAAAAAGGAAGTATTTAAAAAAAATATAAGTAACCAAACACTAAACAAAATAGATAAAGTGATAAAAAATTAGAACCACCAACATTATTTAGTTATATCTCATGGAGTCTAAGACTGAAATAGACAAAAGCTAGCAACCAAAAAAGAAGTAATGAGAAGCAAAATAAATTGCTATGATCTGTTGTCAGCCACAACGTTCTTTTCCTGGTGACTCCCTTCAATGGAGGAAATTCATGGGCCCAAAGTTGTAGACTTGCTGAAGGCTGGTTTGTAGCCCAAACAGGTGGGTGCGTGACTGATATCTGAATCACTATGATGCGAATACATGCTGACTAGCATAATTCTTGAGTTCTCTCTCATGCACACAACTAGTTATCAGCTAATCTGTTCATCTAACTAGCCCAACCACCAATAGAACGAGGCCTAACCCGCGATCGACTAAAGGATTCTAAAGTTCATATCTAGTCCCCATTTTGTGACCTTGGGATTATTAGCAAAGTGTGTACAATTGCCTGTAAAAACACACGCATTGTGTGTGCAACATGACATCCATACAGGATTGGAAGGAATTGTATTATTCTACTGCGAATTTGACATAATAACCAACCTGCACTGATCTTCGTTGACAGGCACACTAGATTTGGAATAAATGCCAGAACATAGACTACAAGTTACAGTGATGGTCACACAGTTTTGAGAAAAATAAAAACATTCAAATTAAAATTGCAGTAGACTCTTAGGGTCTGATTTCTGATTATGATTCCATTAGGAAAGGCTCCGTAAGGGGTTCGGTATTGCAGAATCTGATTCGGAACCCTTGTTCCTGAACAAATCGTACAGATTTCTCAATGACCGATTGCGATGCCCAGAAACTGTTCAGGAAGTCTGAATCAGTTCCAAAAGGCCTTGGGACAGCCCAAGGCTTTCGGAGCTGATTCGAACAGGTCTATGGAAACAGTGCCCGGAAGACGATTATGATGACCGATTCGGACAGCCGTTTCGATTCGGTTTGCGCAAGACAAAAGCGCTTCCGGAATCTGTCTCTGGGGACCCGTTGTGTGCCCCCCTTCACCCACAGATGTATGCATATAGCCTGTGTGGGTACCCAAGGGATCCCTCTTCCCAACCATGCACAATATGGCAGACACAATGGGGTGTCTGCCACAGGGTACAAGGTTGTCCACAACCACCCTTTTTTTGAACATGAGCTTGTGTTCTTGTTCAGAACACAGGCTCCCATTGAAGTCAATGCGGGTCTGACCGAACAATGTTGGGAAGCATCATCAGTCGTCCGGACTCACAGGACCCAATTCGTTTGGAAACTAGTCCTGAACCAGTTTCTTCAGGACAGTTTCCTAACAACATCGTAATCTGGCCCTCAATTGTAACCTACTTCAACAGTTGGTGACAGGCACACCTGCATAGTGCAACAGTAAACTGTGTAAGTACTTTCTAATTTAAGAAATATTACATCAGTGTGTGCCAGCAACTCACCTACATAGGTCACCTCATGGAAAGAATATTAGCATCTGCTCCATTTTTGCATGCACCGGGATCTCCTCCATTGAACTGGCAACAGTGGAAGGAAATATTTGAAGCCTATTTAGAGGCAAGTTAAGGAAACACATTCACATCTAAAAAGAAAAAGGCACTACTAGTTTTTAATCTGGGTACAGATGGCAGGAATATTCAGAAAACGTTACTGCTCGTGATAGTTAGTCATCTTCAGTTAGAGATGAAGAAGGTGGTTCATCAATTGTGATTGATGAATATGCATCCATTGTCAACACATAAAAGATTTATCCACGGAAAAGCATAGTTCTAGGTTCCTTCGCCGCGAGCAGATTCCTGTGGAGTCAATTGACGGTTTAGTTGCTGCACTCAGAACACTTGCTACTACATGCAACTATAGAGTATTCAGGGATGAAATTATTGGTAATCAAATGATCAACAGAACTAGCTACAAGAAAGTACACGAAAAGCTTTTATCAGCTGCGGACCCAGATTTAGAGAAAGCTCTGAAGTCAGATAGGTGGTTTAACATTTTCAAATTTGCATGAAAGAATTAAAAGATGGTGTTAAATCCACTGATCCACTTGTGAATGATAAACAACCCATGAAAGGAGCTGGTGCTTTTATTCTCCAAATTTCTGAAATCTTACCATCCATGTCAAATACTGAGAAGAATGATACTTCATGTTTCTATTGGTGTAGCAAGTTCATCTAGGAAATGTCAAATTGTGTTCTGCTATAAACCAAACTTGTTTCAAGTGTGGCAAGAAAGGCACTTTGCACATGTGTGCAGAGCAATTTCTGGACAAAAAGACGCTCCATTGCAGATGGTGAAAAGTATTGAGAAAACCTTTATTGACTCTGATGAGGATAACAATGTTGTACTAATGTTATCTTCAACAAGACAGGAAGGGAGTGGAGTCCTGGAAATATCATCCATGGATGGGTCGCATAAAATGAAACCTCCATCTTGTGTATTTTCTGTAAACAATAGAGATGTGAAATTCCTGGCGAACTCCTGTTCTCCCTTCACGTTAATGAATATGAGAGATTTTGGTGAAATCCAGGATATTGCACTGCATCAATCTTGTATAAAAATGTTTACATATGGAGCAAAAGAGTAGAGGGTGTGAGTAAAAGTGATGCTGATTTGCAATTTGAAGGAAATATTCTTTGCATCCAGTATACATTGTCAAGGATAGTGCAAATTTGTTGGGTTTGGATGAGCAAGGGGAACTGGGAATTATTTTGGACCCCAATCATCCTGACATAGTATTGTCCAAACAAAAGTCAGGTCAGTCTTGTGAAAGCTGAGGGTTGGATCAAGGATTACCCTGAGGTTTTTAGTGAGAATTTGGGAACGTTTAAGTGTTTCCTGCATCGCATAGTTTTAAAACACATCTCAAGGGAGGTGGCCCACAAAGTAGGCAAAGTGGCATTAGGCTTGTGTGAGAAATTGAAACTTGAATTAATACGACTGAGCTCTTAAAGCATAATTGAACCCATTGAAGGGTTAGAATGGTTGACTCCCATAGCACTAGGTTGAAAAACTAATAAGTCTATGAGACTTTGTGTGGCTCTAAGAGATTTAACCTCTAACATTTGGGTAGTTTGCCATGCTTTGCCCAACATTAATGTGCTAAACTCTTCACTTCTATTGATGTATCCTTAGCATATTATATAAAATTGAGTTGATTAGAGATTCTAGACATCTAACATTGTTTGTTGCACCTGATGGGGCATATCAGTGTATCCAAATGCAATTTGACCTTGCGTATCCATCAGCCATATTCCAACTACTGATTACCGGTTTATTTGAAAACATCAAATGGGTCATGTTCTTCCAGGATGACATCTTTATATTTGGTGAAACTGAGGGGGTACACAGCAACAGAGTGAGGGGTGTGTTAGAGATCATTAAAGCTAGTGGATTGACCTTAAAGTAAAACAAATACAAGATTTTCATAGAAGCTGTAGATTACTTTGGCCAGCATGTATCAGAAAAAGGGGTTAAACCAAAAAAGAAGATTTTAAATGCCATTCAAAGAGCTCCCAAACCCAGAGACAACGACCAGCCTAGTTCATTCCTCTGGCTGGTGGAATACTATTCCAAATTTGTCAATACATTTTGTTCATAAAACAGCATGTTTACATAGGCTCCTGAAAACAAATTGCAAAATATGTATGGGATGATAAATTTGATGGGAGTTTTGAGGTATCCAAGAAGGAAATAAAATAAGCTTGCCCTCTTAAAGCTTTTGATATCTATGATTTGTGTATCATCTTCACCGATGTTAATAATGTAGGGCGTGCTACAGTATTTATGCAAAAAGGGAAATGAAAGGGAGAAAACCATTGCTTTTGCATCAAGAACCTTAAAGGGAGCAGCATTCACATATTCTACAATAGAGAAAGAGGTTTGGCCATATAGTGGGGAGTGCAACATTTCAAAAACTTCATGTGGGTTAAGGAATTCGTTTTAAGGACGGACCACAAACGCATGGTGAATTTTTTCAACACAAATGGCAGAGGAAGAGCTACCCATGCATTGCCAAATGGCAATACAGATTGCACGAATACCATTACAGAATGGAATATGAGCCGGGGCAAAGAATTATGTAGCTGACTTGCTCTCTAGATTTCCATTGTTAGGGAGTGAGGAAATACAGGAAGTGAAGGATGATCTTGAGATGGTATGTGTTATGAGTTCAGTTAATGAATGGGGGCTTTGTCTGAGTAGGAGTGGTTGAAAGCTGTGTTGAACGACAAGTAGTTACAATAAGTGATGAATTTTACAGTAAATGGTTACCCTATTATCAAAATACCCCAAAGGCTTTGATTGCTTACAAGAGAGTGGATGAAGAATTATCCAATTTTTTGGGAACATTGTGTGCAGGAGTGGACAATTTGGTTGCTCCGGGATGCATGCTCAAAAGAGTGTTCGACTTGGCCCATTAAGGGCATCTTGGGATTTTCTAAAAACAACAAACCGGTCCCAGGATGCTTGTTTCCGGTCCATGGAGGACCTGGCCAGGCATTTCGGTCTAGACTGATTTGTATATGGCCGGGTCCAAACTGGGTGGCATAGTGGGCAAAAAAACAATGTAAGTAAGTAATGTTTTATTTGTGCATGATTAATTAAAATCTTTACAAAATTATAAAAAACACCAATAAAATATTTGTTAAAAGAAACCATTTGTACTTGAATTTGTCAAATTGAATTACATTTGTTGGAATCGGTTCATGATTATCCACAGAACATTAAAATGTTTGTCAGACGTTGTTAAGTCTCTTTCTTGTTAAGTCGAAGAACTTCACGACCTGGCAGGTCAATTTGGTGTCGCTGGTGGAAAAGCACAGTTTGACTGCCTGCCTGCTGGTCCGAACGGCATGTAGGTTAAAGGATGGACGTAGGAAGTTGTACCTCAGGTCCTTTAAGCTAGGACAGGTGCAAATCACATGGACAATGTCCTCCTTGCTGGTTTTGCATAGGTGACACTGTTGGGAAGGGTTATTTCTCTCGCATGGAGGAAGGTGCGGTAGTATGTGAATTACACCGAGGCGTAGTTTTAGGAATTTTTCTTTAACTTTTATTTTCATGCCAATGTTGAGGTATACTTGTGGCTGCATTTTTCCGTAATCACCCAGCGTTAACCATCCATGCGCTTTATTTGCTAGGTCCTACTTGTCTTCAATCGCTGAAATAAAACGTGCTGATTTATTGGATACTTTTTTGAAAGACAAGAGATCTATTGATGTTTCCTAAATATCGATCAAGCCTAGAACTTCGAGTGATTCATGTAAATAGACTCTCGGCAGGGAGTTGCGATGCCGAAGTAACTCTTCCCATAGGTTAGAACATAAAGAGCCAGCCTCTGCGTTGCGAATCTTGTGCCAGCTGGCTACATAAGCACTCTGCCTTTCAAATGTTAGTTTCAGGATGCCAAATTCTAGTCGGATCTGAGCAGGAGAGACATATTTGGGAAGATTAAAAATAGCCCTATATGAGTTAGCTATGAGTGTGTCTAGAAATGCCGCATCCGTTCCAGGATGTGATTCGCTCCCATAGGTAAGTGTCGGTTGTAGTTTGGCACGCAAAATTTAAAGGAGAGGTTTGAGAGTAAGGTCGGGTAGTTTGGCCTTTAGTGATTTTAATGCCAAAAAGTTCATTGTGGCCTTCCCTCGTAAGGAGTTGAACTGTGCCCTAGATGTATTATTTGAGTCCAAGATTACTCCCAGGTACTTATATGTGGTTACCCGGTCGAGCTTTTCTCCATTCAAGTGCCAGCGAGGGTTCCTTTTTTTTCATATAATTCACAGCCATAACCTTTGACTTATTGAAGTTATTTTGAAGGGCATTCTTTGCTGAGAAAGCGTGAGTTGCATTCAGGAGGTATTGAAGGCCCATTGGGGTCCAACTTATCAGCAACTGGTCATCCGCGTATAACAGATTAGAAAGTGTGACTTTCCCTAACTTAGGTGCGTGATTGGGGCAGTTGTCGAGTTCCCCGGTAGATCGGCTAGAAGAGGTTGAATAAAATGGGCGTGAGTAGGCACCCCTGTTTTAATCCTTTTGTTGTCCTTATGGGCTTCAAGAGGTGTGTTCCCGCCCCGAGTTTGATTTTAATCCAGATGTTTGAGTGGAGCAGTATTAGCACGTCTAGGAGGTGTTTGGGTATTCCCCAGTTATCCAGTTTCTGCCAGAGTTTGTTACGGTCCAAGTGGTGAAATGCAGCAGTATAATCGATAAATGAGAGGAATAAAGATGACTTAATTTCTTTTGCTGCTTCCATTAGCAGCGATAGTGCCATGAGATTGGTTGTGGTCTCTTGCCCTTTGCAGAAACCCGTTTGGTTAATTGGGATGATGGAGTTCTCAGTTGCCCATGATGTTAATTCCTCCAGGATAATACCTGCAAAATATTTTGCCTCCACGTCTAGTAGGGCAATAAGCTGATAGTTGTTTGGATGCCTTTGTTACCGTGTTTATAAATTGAGCTAATGACTGACCCGTGCCAGGACTCAGGAAGGGTCTGGATAAGCCTTGTACGATTGAATACTGGTGCAAAATATGCGCTCCAAAATTCTATGTCTGATTTGTACAGCATAGGTGGTATGCCATTCGGCCCTGGAGCTCCAGTTGGTCTCCCCCTTGTTATTTGCTGTCTGATGTCAGATGGGAAAATTGCCTTTATCCCTGACTCAAGAACCTTCACGGGGCTTCCTTCCATTTTTGATTTATCAAGTTTGGATGTGTCCGTGGCCCCGTGCTCCCACATTTCGAAGATATTTGTGCCGGTGTAGTAGTTGTATTTTTCTTCTGTTTTGTACCTTTTGACTTTTGAGCGGAGATCCTTTCTAACAACCTCTTCTGTGGCCCCGTTGTTATTGTAATGCGTCAATAGGTGTTTTGTCCATACCTCCTCTGTTATGTGCGAGTTTTGACCTGGGTGGTCAGGATTCTGTATTATTTTGACCATTTGCCAAAATCTGGAGCTGTTTTTCTGCTTCCCTTCATAAACAAGTTTTACCCCTAGATCTTCGTTACTTCGCTTCTGATTTTCCCATTTTGTCCGTTTTAGCTGTTTTTTTGCTTCCCGTAGAACAGCTTGTAAGCTATAGTTTGTTGGGTCCTTTCGCAGCCGTCTCAATGTTTGATTTGCAAATGAACAATGGATTTAATCCATATCTTTTGAATGGGGGAGAATGTTTGCATTGTCAGCATTCCGTCCATCAATTGTTTGCTGTAACACTTCTCACCCTAAGTGGGATGGGTATACCCAGACATGGGCCCCTTGCTCACTGTGCCACTGGATTCAAGCTAGCCTAGCGGAAGAAGGGTGATATACCCTGCAACCGGTCCCAGGATGCTTGTTCCTGGTCCAGGAAGGACCTCTCCAGGCAGATCGGTCTGGACTGTTCCCATGAGGCACAGAGTGGAGACTGATTTGCATATGACTGGGTTAAAACTTGGTTTGCAAAGTGGGCAAAAGAACGATGGATTTAACCCAGATCTTTTGACTGGGGTAGAATGTTTGCATTGTCAGCATTCGATCCATCATTAGTTTGCTGTAACACTTTTCGCCCTAAGTGGGATGGGTATACCCAGACATGGGTACCTTGCACACTGTGCCACTGGATTCAAGCTAGCCTGGCTGAAGAAGGGTGACATACCCTGAAACTAGTCCCAGGATGCTTGCTTCCGGTCCAGGGAGGACCTGGCCAGGCAGTGTGGTCTGGACTGTTCCTATGGGGCATAGGGTCAAGACTCATTTGCATATGGCTGGGTCCAAACTGGGGTGGCATAGTAGGCAAAAGAACAATGGATTTAACACAGATCTTTTGACTGGACTGTCAGCATTCCGTCCATCAATTGTTTGCTGTAACACTTTTCGCCCTAAGTGGGATGGGTATACCCAGACGTGGGTCTCTTACTCACTGCGCCACTGTATTCAAGCTAGCCTGGCTGAAGAAGGGTGACATACCCTGAAACTGGTCCCAGGATGCTTGTTTCCGGTCCAGGGAGGACCTGGCCAGGCAGTTCGGTCTAGACTGTTCCTATGAGGCACAGGGTCAAGACTGATTTGCATATGGCTGGGTCCAAACTGGGGTGGCATAGTGGGCAAAAGAACAAGGGATTTAACCCATATCTTTTTACTGGGGGAGAATGTTTGCATTATCAGCATTTTGTCCACTATTTGTTTGTTATAACATTTTGGGATTTGTGCCATGAAGCGGAGAGGAAGGGATGAGTTGTGGTGGCTCAGAGTAGACAAAGATATTGAACATTATGTCTGCGACAGTTGCATGTGAGTCCTCAGTGATGAATCATGGGTGACTAGTCCCTCTCCTGTCAACCCAATCATGGTCAAAATTATACCTTGGAGTAAAGTGGCTTTTTATGTGTCTGGGGCTTTTGGGGTTACATGGAGTATACCTAAATATACCTCGGTTATGGGAGACTATATGACTAAGTGGCCTGATGCTGTTATTAGATTTTTCAAGGAAGTTTTTTTTATATTGGGTTTCCCCGAGTAAATGGAAACCAAAAATTGTACTGAAGTGCTATCCTGGAAAATGAAAAGGTAAAGCAAATTTTAACTTCCCTGTACCATCCCCACAGTAATGGTCTAGTGGAAAGGGTGAACTGTGTCATCAAGGGTCGTTTACAACTTGCACTCATCAATGGATTGGATTGGAAAGAAGCAATTGATAAGATGTTGTGCGCATTAAGAACTACCCGTCACATAGGTACAGGGATATCCCCTTTTATATTTCTTAGAGGCAGGTTTGTGGGGTCTAATTTAAGCAAAGAGTGAATGTCTAGGAAAACTGATGATGCAGTAAAAATGGCAAGGGTGGTGGATGTAAGAATTGCAGTACAGTAGCAATCTAGTACTAAGAACAATCACCATAGAAATATGGCTGTTCAGGTTGGAGACTGGGTAAGGATTAAGAAACCTGGTTTTGTACGCAAGGGCTTGTCACGCTTTTCTGCACCTGCCCAAGTTAAAGAAGTGAAGGATCATGTAGTGGTGCTAAAAAATGGTAAAAAGCGGAACAAGTCTTTTCTTTCAATAGTGCCCGAATCCAAAACTGAGTATGTTGGTAGAAAAATGAGGGCACTAACAGATGTAATTCCTGATGACAAATGTGCCAATAGGAGGGTTTTGGGTAGAGCGAGGGTAAGTCCTGTGAAGTTCAAAGATTACACAATGTATTAACAAAAATGTTTTGTTAACGCTGCAGATGTAAAGTCATACATTTTGGGTTCTTGTTAGCTTCTCATAAGCACAGAATATTGAAATCATTTATTTTATGCATTTCACTTTACACATTTTCCTTGAGGTTCATTTAAATGTTTTTCTCCTTATACAATCATTTTTTTTAGTTTGTGAAGGAAGAGGGAGTCCAGGGATGGAATATAGGGGATATTATTGTTCTGTGTTCCGTGCGTAAAACCTGGGTGGGTTCTAATTGATGGCAATTGCTGCCGGGACATTGAGCTGACAAGGAATAAACCTACCTGCTCGCTCCACCACCTGTTGAGCTTCCTTCCATATTGTCTAAAGAAATGTACCATATAGAAACTACAAAATGTACCTTAGAGTACTATGAGACTGTTGCTCGATAGAACATGTTACTAGAATCTCAACAGAGAGGAGTATTTTACATTACAATTGCACACTGGGGGATGCTAAGTTATTGGAATGACTGTGCCGTAATAGAAGTAGAGGAATATAGGTTTATTAAGTATGAGTTTCACAAATGTTCAGCATTATACCTATTACCCAGGTTACACATGAAAAGTAGAAATCCATCTGGATGACTTGTTGTATCATGAAAAGGAAATCTATTAGAGAGAAGAAACCAGTATATTGACTTTATTTAAGATATTTGTCAGTGTTTTTCCATCTGACATCAAAGTCAATAGGGATGTTATTATCATGACTGAGCGGGGTCACTTGGGAGAATGATTAATTATTAATTGCACCTAATGTAGCCAACCTTCACACTAGCTTCATACACAAGAATGAGCAGACATTTCCTAATGGCCAGAGGGATTTGTTCTCTTCTACCAGGGGCGACTCCTCCATGTGGGTAGGGGAGCGTCGCCCCACTGCTTTCTCGCAGTTCAAGATGCAGAAACATAAAATGGTATTTTATTTTGATAATCAATTTTTATTGGCATTTGAAGAAGAACAAAACAGTAAGGTTCCAGCTCATACTTAGTACAAACATTATGATGAAAGACAACGGTGCACATGGGTTGGGTGAGATCAGTCCATTCCGACAATACATTGTATGCAAAGGGGACTAGTACAGTAGACACTTCTGGGTTCACGGTGGAATCAGGTTGTACCATTTACCCCATATCTTAGGGAACAGTTCAGGAGAACCCCGGGATTCAAATAAAGCCTCCTCTTGGGTCCCACACCAGTCCACCCCCTCACCACCCCTTCACTGTGGGAGGCGTGTCTCGCAGCCAGGTACGGGCTATATCCCGCTTGGCCACGGCTAACGCCGTCCCCAGCAGGCGTTTATCCGCTCTAGTTCCATCCAGGCCATCAAAGATCCCCAGCAACAGTCGCATCGGGTTGTGGGGAACCTCCCACCCCAGGGCCTGCATGAGGTCCTGCTCCACTCCCCTCCATAATCTCCCAAGCCCCGGACACAACCGTGCCATGTGTAAGAAATCAGCAGGCTCGTGCCCACATCGCGGGCAGGCCAGCGAGGATCTCAATCGGGCCCAGAACAACCGCTCCGGGGTAAGGTAGGACGTGTGCAGGTAGTAGATCTGCACGAGCCTCAACTTAGAGGATGAGGTTAGGGCATCCATCCAGTGGGCCTCCTCAAGGGGCCCTACCCATCCTTCCAACCGGATACGTAAATGATCAAGGGTCGAGGGGCTATTATTTACTAGGGTGCAGTAGATTTGGGATAACCCCCCTACCCAGGTCCCCCACCATCACCTGAGCCTCGAGCGGACTGAACTTGGGAAGGGTGGTAGGCACAGGAAGGTGGGCGTGGATAGCATGGCGCAGCTACAGGTACCTCAAGTGTTGGGCATGAGGAAGGGCATGACTTTGCTGTAGCTCCGTGAAGGCTCGAATATGATCTCCCACCCATACATCCCCAAGAACCGGCAGCCCGATAAGATCCCAGCGCCGGAACCCGCCAAAGGACGAGACCTCGTGGAGCCAGTTTCCGTGCCAGAGTGGCGTCTAGGAAGTTAGTTTTCGGTCCCATCCCGTGTGTCAGAGAGCGGCACGCAAAATGGTATTATAAGTACCATTTTATGTTTCTGCTTCTCACACTGCAAGAATGCAGAAGGGTTTGGTTGGGGGTAGGCAGTCCTGCTCCAGGGCAGGGGAGGAGTGGCTTGCCAATTGTTGTGGGCACTGACTGTTTAGTCGGCCCCGGGGCCGATCAAACCAATCATATGCACTCTCTGTTTTCTCCATGGAGGCTGCATGCAGCAGTGACCTTTTTTAAATTGTATGTTATTCAGAATTTATGGAGTGCATGTTTACCATAGGTCTCTAATCTGCTCAATTAAGTCTCATAAACCTGTTTAAAGAGCTAAGTCTTAAGATTTTTTCAGAATGATAAAATGACAGTAGCTTGCTGAAATTGTCCAAGGCAGAAAATTCTAAATAGGGGGGCTATCACTGAGAGACTTCAGCCTCCCGGCCTGCTCTTCTGATATTTTGGAGCAATTAGTATTTAGGTATGAGCAGACAGATCTTAAATTAAGCTGTTAACTGCTAACTGCTGGGCCTTCCAAACCCCCCAATGCTGAGCCATATTTTGGCTCTATGGTTAGTTTGTGATTAGGTTTGCATTACTTTTTTCCACATAAGATATCAACATCAAATGTACATCCTTTTATCCCAACATCCTGGGAATTCTAAAGGTACCCATGATTTATGGATTACCATGGAGGGGACCAGAAAACAGGCAAAATATTGCTAAATGTTGAGTTTTGAGGGAAAGAAGGCATAAAAGCACTCCTGATAAAAGTGTCTGTTTTTTTCCTTCAAAAAATGGCATCAACAAACAGTTTGCATCTTTCCATCTGTCAGGAACATGCAGAGCTGAACAAAAAAACACTTTTTTAACCAATGTTGCCATTTTTCAAAGAGGTAGCCAATTTTTCCTATTATTTGTGCTCTCAGCCTACTTCAAGTTTGTGATGGATACCAGTGTGAAACACATGGATGATCCATTAAATCTATAGATTTCTGAGAAGTTGAGAAAATTCCAAATTTAGAAAGGGGTCATATGTTTAGATCCCTCAAGGTATTGTTAAAGAAACTAACTGTTGAATTAAAAAAATATTGAAAATGAGTAGGATAAAACGATTATTTGTGACAACATTTTCATCTGTAACTTTTTGTCACAATGTCTGATTTACAAAAGCAATATACCATGATGTCTGCTAGGTCCTTCTGGTTTGCAGGGATGTATGGGGCTTGAGGTTCTCTAAGAACCCAAGGTGCCAACAGCCAACAACTGAACTCCCCTGTAACATGTTTTTTCTTTGTGTACCCAGTATCAGCCAAATTATATGGTGAAATATGTAGAGTGAAAAATGGTGATCACGAAACCATATGCATTTCTGAAATGAAAACAAGACATGGAGTTTAGGAGCAGTGTCTATTTGTACATCTCTGAATTTGTGGGTACTAGTGCCAGGATATGATTTAGAGGGTATTTTTCAAAATGTCTTCTTTCTTACACACAGTCTTGCATTTGCAAGCACAAATGTATCAAAATTCAATTGGTAATAACAACTGCTCTACTACTCCATGCTCCCACATCTCTCCTAATAAGAATGGTACCTCACTTGTGGGGGGAGTTACCGTGCCCACAACAGGAAATGTCCCAAAATGCAACATGAATACATCACATTTTTCTACTCAAAACTTACCCTTTGTTTGCTGAGTGTGTAGCAGTGAATTGTTAGCCCTAGCTCAGAAGGCACCTAGGGAAACCTTGCAAACTTCCGTATTTTTGAAAACTAGCGTCCAGGGTAAGGTGACTGCATGGCTCTCACCAGGCTTTTTCACCAGAATCCTTCCAAACCTCAAACCTTGACCAAAAGAACACATTTTCCTCACATTTCTGTGATGGAAAGCTCTGCAGTCTGCAGGTACCCACAAATTTCCTACCACTCAGAGTTGCAACATGTCTTCTGATAAGAACTGTACCCCACTTGTAAGGGTGGGCCAAGAGAACGTGACACAAAAGACGCTAAACGCTACACTGAGACATAACCAGTAGCCATAGCTGCGGTATTTTGGGCCAGGCTGTGGTGCCACACATGCAAAACTACTAACCACAGACATTATGGAAAACTAAACAATCAGGGGATTCCAACATGGTGTGCTATGCATAGATCTCATGAGGTTTTCCTACCTACAATGTCCTTCAAACCTCAAATTTTGCACCAATTCACGCATGAATGGATCAAACCGAGGTCAATGGGATTCTCAGGGAGGGCTTGTTTATGAGGAACAAACACCACTGCCAATTTCCATCACACCATCCCTAATTACACCCCTACTCACTATCTCCCTCCACATACTCACCCACCCTTTTCAGCCTCACATTATTATAATCTAGATGGAGGTCAATAATAAATAATAATAATAAAACCACTTCTAAAGCGCATGGTTACACTTAAACAGTGTCCCCCCGCGCTGAGAGATGCTACTGCTCCCCGAGAGGACAATGTCCGGGGCTCGCCTGGATCTCAGACTGCGAAAAACTATTATTTACGTGGGAAAAGATGAGTTTTCAGTTTTTGTCTGATTCTTGTTTCAGAGGGCTCCATGCGTAAATCAAGAGGAAGCTTGTTCCAGTGTTTACTGGCTAGAAACCTAAAGGAATCACCTCCCATCCTGGTCTTGCGAACGCGAGGAAGTTGGATCAACATCGCTCCGGCAGATCTTAGGTTTCGGGTGGAAGGATGAATAGTGAGAAGGTTTCGCAAGTACCTTGGGCCTTTTCCCTGGGCAATGCGATGGGCAAAGCAGAGAGCCTTAAACTTAATTCGCTCCTCGATAGGGAGACAGTGAAGTTCAAATACGGGATATGGGAGGTCATATCCTCACCATCCCATTACCTTCATACCCTTCCTCCAGGCTCTCACAATAGCACTATTCATGGCTGCACCGACGTGTCCTAACACCTTCTGCACTCACTGACAGACAGCCCTTCTGGCTTTAACTGAGAAGCAGCCCCACACACACGTCTCACCTTTAAGTACCTTCTCTATTCACCTTCACATTATTCTCACTCCGACGTTCCTCAGCTCACTTTTTAACTCACAGTAGAACCTGCTCTCACCATCCCCCCTCATATGCAAACAAGACTTAAGCCACCACATTCTTCTCACTCATGGGCAGCTGGACTCACATACTCTCTCATTAAGCTCATGCACTTTTTGCAACATCCAACCAAAATAAAATGCTCATTCATAATCCTCTAACTAGCACTCTCCATCCACCATCTGTATTACCACACCCTGGCTGCTCACTTTGATCACATTCACACTGTCCTCACTTGCATGCAGCTCCTATCTCTCACCCAAACACTATCCTTATCCACAGGCAGATCATCCCTCTCAACCTCACGCAGTATTCACTTAATGGTACTGAAGAAAATGGCTCACACATTCTGCAATTATAATTAAGTTTATTCAACATCAACCACAACGGTGAAGATCCCTCGCATGCTCATGCCTAACTGTCACCACACCAACCCTTGGAATTCCCTTATGCAAAGATTGGACCAAGCGCAATGGCAACCTACATTAAGCATTCTGGCAGGTAATTACAGCAGGTACCGTAACTCCCTTCATCCATAAATTCATACATATCGATCATGGGCACATTGATTATTCATATTCTCATTCACTTACTCATCCATCCATGCACTCATTCTTCCATCTAAATATTGACTTTCACCGACACATCCATCGGCATAACCAAAGTGACCAAGATGACTAAGCACTGACTTATAAAAATGCAAGCCCGATTGGCTTTGCCAAGTGCTTGTTATTTAAGCTGCCAATAATTCAGAAAGTTCATTTTCAAAGCACATAATTGTTGATTCTTAGCATCTCTCATGGTACATTGATTCCTCCCACCTGCACTCAGTGGGGTATTCTATTTAATAGATACAAATCTCCCTTCGCAAAATGGAGGAAACACTTCTGTTTATCCTGGAACGATGATTACTTGTTATTTTTTTTAATGAAAATGCTCAATGGAGATCAATAATGCATGAATTGAGAGTCAAAGCAATTTGAACATTTTGCGTTTTGGGACTTCCTTGAAGAGCTGGCATATAATGAATTTCTGAGTGAACACCATTAATTTAGTAAACCAAATAATTATTACAGATTCAACATTTTCAACAAGTGAACAGTATCGCTGTAAAGTCATGTTCTGCGTTTTGATTTCGAAAATAATCTTTGGCTTCCTATGAAAAGGCAGAAACAATGTTACGATTTTACCTATTTTAAGTAAAAAAAAAATCATTGTTTGCATTAAATACGTATATTAATAGTAAACATGCAGCAATTGGTGAAACGAGAAATCAAGAATGTTCAAGTGTGAATAATAGAATAAGAATTAATTTGAGATGCTTAACGTGGCGTCATGAGCCACTGGAGAAAATCTGAAGCCATTTATAAATGTCACCAGCTACACGGAGATGAGCTTACAAGCCTAATTATTCAGCAGACTGAGATGCATATGTTTTTATTATACATGGCATGTAATATCAGATATTTTGAAATGGAGATGGGGTGAAGAATGACATTGATATGGGCCAAAAAGAGCAAAGCAAGAGTACATGGAAAGTATAATAGATTTACAACGTAATAAAGAGGTGTACCAACAAAACTTGGGATTTACAACTTTGACTACCATTATTTCGGGCCCATATAGTTAGATAGTACGATTTTAGCTTATATTTAAAAAAAATACTGAAAAAAAGGTTATATTGATATTATAGTTAGTAATATAAAAGCTAATGTTTAGAAAACACAAATGAAAACACTGAAATCCACCAGAAATAAATATCCACATTATACATGTCATTGGGACATATGCGTTGTCTATAGACGTGTATTACAAATATTTAAAATGGGCACATGCCCCGATTTCCAATGGTGGATAATTTATTGTCAATGAAAAATTAGGCCTTTCTCACATACTTATTGGAACAGTCTTTGACTTTAATCACCGCTTATCTTGAAACATACATCTTCAACTAACATCAAGTGCACCCAGCTTTTACTTTGTTTAACATGAAGAAATGCTTCAACCCTAAACTTCAGTTATTTAGAAACTGTGCACTGTATAACTTTAACCATGCACAACCACACTTGCCTCTTGATTTTGGGCCAGAAATCAACCATGTCATTTAGCGACTTGCAAATTGTGCTCAATTGCGAGTCGCAATTTGCGAGTTGCTCAATGACATGTACAACACTGTCTGAGAGACTGTTAGCGATTCCTAATGGGGTCGCAAATTGCATGCCTCATGCATATTAATGAGGCATTCGCAATTTGTGACCCCATTAGGAATGTCTGGCCCTCCCAGGTATGGTGGCCTGCTGGGCTCAGCAGACCTCCAAGTCTGGGACCGGTTTTAAATAAAGCAGTTCTTTTTTTTTAATGCAGCCCGTTTGCCTGAAAGGAAAATGGGATGCATTTAAAGAAAGAAAAATGAAACGTTTTCATTTCATTTTTTAAGGGAAGGTCTCTGGGACCACTGCCTGCCCCCCAAAAATATTTTCCCCTGCATTCGCAAAGGGGAAGGGGTTCCCTGGGGACCTACTCCCATTTGTGATTTCTTTACCACCATCTTGAAAAGGATGATAAATTGCATGTGTTTTGCGACCGCAGTTGCCGTTGCAAAACATTCTTACATAGGCCTCAGACTCGCTATTAGGAAGGGACACACCCTGGAACGACCCTTCCTATTAGCGGCTTCTAATTCCTATTTAGCGAGTTGCAAAAAAATTGGCCTATTAAATTTTGCATGCGCAAACGGATCACAAATCCATTTGCGCATGCAAAATAGGGTTGGACATTCTATGCTGTCATTTCAGATGTTGCTGGAAATCTTCTGTGAGGTCTTCCCCAAGATATTTGCCTTAAGCTACACAATTTTTGATGAACCTTTTTTGTTGGCTATAGAATAAACTTAGTAATCTTGGTTTACACCTGATTGAAACATTTACTTTCCTTAAAAGTCCTTAGTATACGGCATTACATATACCAAGGGCAGGTAAATTAAAAACTACTGGTGAGCTCAATTTGCAACCCACTAAAGTAGTACTGTAAAACAGGTCGCAGGTCTAACCATGGCAGCCTGTGTGTGCTGTTTTAAAACTGCTACTTCGACTTGGCAAAATAAACCTTTTACAGACCTAAGCTAAACCTTCAATCTTTTTATTAATACAAAAAGTTTGCCCCTATGCTAGGACCTAAAAGTTCATAGGGCAGGGTCATGGTATTTAAAAAGTAGGACAGATATATTTAAAGTGGTACATCTCCTGGAAGTAAAAAATGTCCACAGTCATTTTTCATTGTGGCAAGGCTGGCCTCTCATAGACTATCTTTGGTTTATCCTATTACATTTAATAGGTGATCATTTCCATTTGAGAACAGCTAGAGAAATACTTATTCCACTCATTTAATTGTAATTTTAAATTACTATTTTGAAAATGCCCCTTTTAGAAAGTTTGACATTTTTCTCCCTTAGCCAAACATGCCTTTCTGTCAGTGTCCAGGGTCACCTGCCTGTTAATGGCTCTCCTGTGGAGTGATGTGTAGTCCTCCTAGACAGTGGAAAAAAGGGCCTAAGGTGTGAGGAAGTATGTCCCTCCTCTGACCAGGATAGCCTAGGGGATTTTACCCTGACCATTACTGAAAGGGTAGCCAGATGGCTATACCAGTCCCTTCCTGATTTCTGAAGATGCCTACCCTGTCTCTAGACAGATTGCTGCCATACCCAGGGGAAAGGGAAGACATTGAACCATTTTAGGATTAGACAAAGGGCGTGTCTGCCTCTCACAGACTGTAACTGACCATAATGGTGGAATCCCAAGAATCTGAAATCAGAACACTTCTGAATCTGCGATGAGCCAGGAGTTTGGGTTTTGGGGTACAGGGGTATTTTTCGGTTTCAGGGTTGGGTTTGGGTTTTGGGGTACAGGGGTATTTTTAGGTTTCAGGGCTGGGTTTGGGTTTTGGGGTACAGGAGTATTTTTAGCTCCTGGCTTCTCACCAAGCTGGTTTCCGTTCGGCCGAAACCGTGGTGTTAGCCGTCCTTGACGAGCTTAAGGCCAAGGCCGACGTCAACTCCCCCCAAGCTTTGATCCTCCTCGACTTGTCCGCTGCGTTTGACACGGTCGACCATAACATTCTTTTGGACCGTGTCAGCGCAGCGGGCATACGAGGTTCTGCCCTCTCTTGGATCACCTCCTTCTTGACAGGTCGTTCTCAAGCCGTTCATCTTCCCGGCTTTTCTGCTTCCCCCCTCCCGGTGCCCTGTGGGGTCCCCCAAGGTTCCTCTCTCTCTCCCCTTCTTTTCAACCTCTACATTCACCCTCTTATCTCTTCCCTTCTTGAGCTGGGGGTCTCTGTGTATAACTACGCTGACGACCTCCAGCTCGTCTTTGATCTTTCCTCTTCTTCTCACTCTCTATACTTTTTTCACTCCACCATGGTCTTTATTTCTGGGTGGATGAGCGCCAACCACCTCAAGCTCAACCCAGATAAGACTGAGCTTGTCCTGATAGGCGGCTCATCCAGTCCCTGGTCCCCTGCTTTCTGGCCTCCCATTCTTGGCCCCCCTCCCACCCCTGTTCCCTCTGTTAAAACTTTGGGCATCAAGGTCAGACAGGACCTGTCCATGCATGGCCAGGTCAGTGCCGTGGTGTCCTCCTGTTTTCTCTCCCTTCGAATGATCCGTAAAATTTCTCGCTTCTTTTCTCCTGACTCCCTTAAAATCATTATTTCTGCCCTTATCACTTCCCGCCTTGATTATGGCAATAGCTTGTTCGCTGGCATTCCTGCCTATGAAACCCGCCGCTTACAAGCTATCCAGAATCAGGCTGCCCGTCTTATCTTTCACTTGCCCAAAACCCATCACATCACTCCCGTCCTCAAATCCCTTCACTGGTTGCCCATTTTGCAGAGATCTCTGTTTAAACTAGGGTGCCTTGTTTATCGGGCCCTTGATCACTCTGCACCGGCTTTCATCAATTCTTTGATTTCCCTTCACACCCCTGCCCGCACTCTCCGTTCATCATCTTCTGCCCTCCTCACTGTTCCCCGCTTTCACAAATCTCGCACTGGTGGAACCCGTTTTTCTGTTCTTGCTCCCCGGTTCTGGAACTCCCTTCCTCTTTCTATGCATTCGATCCCTATCTTTTCACACTTCCGTAAAGCGCTGAAAACTTTTCTGTTTGCCCTGGCCTACCCCTGCTAAACCTCCTGGCCCTGTCTGTTCGGTTCTTTAGAGCTCCCAGCGCCAGGAAGCCGTTTTGGCCATCGTGCGCTCTACAAATAATTTCATTCATTCATTAGGTTTCAGGGTTGGGTTTGGGTTTTGGGGTACAGGGGTATTTTTAGGTTTCAGGGTTGGGTTTGGGTTTTGGGGTACAGGGGTATTTTTAGGTTTCAGGGCTGGGTTTGGGTTTTGGGGTACAGGGGTATTTTTAGGTTTCAGGGTTGGGTTTGGGTTTTGGGGTACAGGGGTATTTTTAGGTTTCAGGGCTGGGTTTGGGTTTTGGGGTACAGGGGTATTTTTAGGTTTCAGGGCTGGGTTTGGGTTTTGGGGTACAGGGGTATTTTTAGGTTTCAGGGTTGGGTTTGGTTTTGGGGTACAGGGGTATTTTTAGGCTTCAGGGCTGGGTTTGGGTTTTGGGGTACAGGGGTATTTTTAGGTTTCAGGGCTGGGTTTGGGTTTTGGGGTACAGGGGTATTTTTCGGTTTCAGGGCTGGGTTTGGGTTTTGGGGTACAGGGGTATTTTTAGGTTTCAGGGCTGGGTTTGGGTTTTGGGGTACAGAGGTATTTTTAGGTTTAAGGGATGGGTTTGGGTTTTGGGGTACAGGGGTAGTTTTAACATTTATATTTACAAATTAATAAATAAAAATTAATATAATTAATTAAAATATTTAATATTAAAATAATAATTAATTAATTAAAAAAATTATTATTATTAATTACATTATTTTAACATATTATATACTTACCTATACTTACGTTGTAATGGTATGCGTTGTAATAGTATCTGCGTTGTAGTGTATTGCGTTGTAAAGGTATTCGTGGTAAAGGGTCCTGCGTTGTAAAAATTGCGTGGTAATGGTCTGCGTGCTAAAAGTATGCGTGGTATCAACATATATCCGCATAAATACATTACACATTGCCTGCGTCTTTAGCCTCACTGCCATTGTGATAAGCTCCCAGACGATTTAAGCACAGTTTTATTTAGTGATGTTTGTAGTTCACCCTGACTAGGATTGTGATTAGTCATTGAAATAGGTTCCCAAACCCTTCAACATACAATCTAATTTCTTACCGAGTCATCAGTGATGTTGTCACTGATGGCATTTACTATCATGAGGGATGTATGTGATATGATAAGCAGTGCATGCAACTTTTAATAGATACATAGATAGATAGATATCTATAACTTGCGTCCCTGCCATGTACTGCTTATGACCTCACATATGACATCACTCATGACAGATTCTATTACATCATTTATAATTTCACTGAGGACATCTCAACATGACATCATTAATGATATCATGTTGCTTTATAAATTGCTATGCTTTTACACGAAGCATAGCTCACATTAACAATCAACCACTGATATGAAATCCTCATTAAGTATGTTGTTACATTTGTGTACAACTGTTCAGAGAAAGCTAAAGTGGTGAATGCTAATTCCCAAACAAACACCCTACTACGCACACCTTTTATCGGTACAAACCCCTGACGCACACAAAACCTACGTTAAGAAATTAAGTTGATATCAGTAGAGAAATACCCTATAAAGAAAGTTTACTTAATTCCATACTATTTGCAAACACTGAAACTTTCCTAAGAGATACACTGCAGACTATTAAAAAATATCTACTAAGAACAATACACACTCTATGCAACTGCTATAAAAAAAGACACCATTTGCTAAACATAACCAAGATTTTCTAAACAAGATGATAAGCATTTTTCTACCTGCTGGTAAAAACTTTACAGCTAGCCTGTCTTCTGAATCAAAACAAGCACACATAAATAGGTTAGTACCTGGTGCACATAGTCTTCCACGTTAAGTAGTAATTGTTATGCTGAGACGATTCTCTTCAAACACTCAAGGCTGCTTATCATACTTAGAATGTAGTACGTAGAATCTTTGCCCTGTTGGAAAATTATTCTGGAATACCATTATTTGTAACATAATGAATAAAAGTCAGCTGTTAGCTGTACACAGAGTTACTACTGAATATAAAGATTTATATTGAGCTCAATACCTCTATACAGTTATGATGCATTAGGAGGGCAGTGTTTTCAAAATACTAACACCCTTTAGCGGGACCCAAACTGGACACAATTATGTGGAAAGTTATATGGAAGTTATCCGCCATAATCTAAACTATAATATAATCAGTGATGTCACTTGAGATGTCATCAGTGATGAAATTATGTCATAGAACATATCATGAGTGATGTTATTTGAGAGTTCATAAGAAGTGCATTGCAGGGATGTAAGTTATAGTTAGCTCAGCTAAATGAAACTGCTAAATTTCACTAGTTTTGATCAAGTGGAACGTGAGCCTAACTACAATGTCCCTGTTACCTTTGTTTTTTTTCAGTGAATTTCTAAGGTTTTTAATTCTATTTCCTAACTATAACGTCTCTGTAACCCTTGATTTTCCAAGTGAATTTCCAAAATGTAGTTTTCTAACTGTAACCTGAAACTTTGGGAGTGAGCTTGTGAGGGAGAATATGAGTGACTCAGTGTGTGTGTGTCAGTGTCTCAATGGGTGTGAAAATGTCTCTATGGGTCTGGGAGGGGCTATATAAGTCTCTCACAGGGTGTGAGTGGGTGAGTGTGTCTGAGTGGGTCTGTGAGTAGGCGTGTGAGTGTCTGAGTGGGTGCATGAGAGTCTGAGTGGGTCTGTGAGTGAATGTGTTATTCTCTGAGTGGGTGTGCAAGTATCCGAATGGGTCTGTGAATGGTTGTGTGAGTGGCTGTATGGGTCTGTGAGTGTGCGCATGAGTGTCTGCATGAGTGTTTGAGTGTGTCTGTGAGTGGGAGTATGTGTGTGGGTATATTAGTAGCTGTGTGAGTGACTCAGCCACGAAAGAAGCACGCCTGCCTTTTTATCTAACAAGAGTCCACAGTTTGCACAAAATATATACCCAACTGGGTTTCTTTCTACTGGTTAATTACTAAGTGCTACCCCCTTTGGTGAATGTTCAGTTCGAATTCTACCCTACAACTGCATAATGGAGCATAAGGAAATGTCAGCAGTGACCTTGTGTGCGTTTCAAGAATGTGATTGTTCCTGGCGCATCTTTATCCAGAAATATGTGATAACGTGAATCCTCCTATAGAGAAGACTACAAGACTACAACTACATAAATCTTCACAAGGGACCTTTCTCTTAACTATATGAAGAAAGTGTTTCTTTGTTTGCTGGCGATGTCCTCATATTACTCGGCAACAAGAAATCCTCCTCAAAATCAGCAGATAACGTACTGGGGATGCCACGTGTTAAGCTGTAAATCATCCTAGCAAATGGCAGGAAGACCTATAGATACCAATGGGGAGGTGGCCAAACATGGAAGCATCCAAGTGATTTCCACATTTGCATACTTCTAGCAATTTAAAGGGAGAACCATGGACAATATTTTCACTGGGACAAGACCGCAAAGATCCCACTAGTCACAGTCACTACAGATTGAGCTCCAATAGGTCAATTATGCAGTCACTTCTACAAAGGATTTCAGATTATTTTTCAATATGGAATTGTCAATAAACCACAGTGGCTTTGCCTTCATCAAGCCCAGTAGTTACATGTCCTTCACAGAAGTGCAGCTTCAACTGGGGCTTCTGCTATGTTTATATTTGTAAGTGCATCCTTTTGAGGTTTAATTTCTGTGAAATGAGCATCAGGGCTAGAACTGCCCCAAGGACCCCATCCCTCTGACCCGGCCACAACTTAATGGGGGTGCGTGACTTCCTTCCCAGAGCTGATTTTGGCTGGGATCCTATACACCAGGGCCTTGCCAAAATGTAATGGGGGAGGGGGCTACATGGTCCCCCTTCTCTGGCTGATTTTGGCATCCTGGGACCGCATCGCTTGGGGACTGCCACAATTCAGTGTGGGATTGTGGCCCTGGGAAAATTTCGGCCCGAGCCCCCACATTCATTATAACAGCTGGCCCTGGGAGGTGGTGGATCCCGGACTGTGGGAGGTCCATGTGGCCCCCACTAATTTTTCAAGCTGATGGAGGGGGTTCCATACAGCCCCTTCAAATATTTTAGCAAAAGCCCCAGGGAGGTGGTTGTCACCAGGGCTCGATAGAGTCCATGGTGCGGGTCCACATGGCACCCTTGCATCTTTATAAATAATGCCCCCGGGAAGTAGTGGTCCCTGGAGCTCGAAGAGCCTCAGGAGGGGGGCTCTTTTCAAAACAAGAAAGTGAGCCTGTGCTTTTTTTTTTATAGGTTCACTGGAATCACGGATCTGCCGCGATATTGCCCTGGCAGGGTTCCTCTGGGACACCACCACCAGAGCTAAGAGGTAAGAGTTAAAGAGAGTAGTTTTTTGACTTGCCTACATCATTGGCACTGGTTGACAAACTTTAAAAAAAAAATTCAAAAAAAGGGCACCAGTGATTCTAATTGTACATGGGAAGTTTCGGGGCGCTCCGTCAAGTGGGGCTGAGAAACTGGGAGGTCAGGAAAAGTGCATTTCCCATGTTAATTTCCATGGGAATTTTTAGATATGACTACAGCCCGACCTGCTGGACGGAATTACACTAAATTTGGCAGACAAATATCTCTTGGTCCAGTGAAAGTACTTTCTGTTATTTGGTGTAAATTCATTCAGTAGTTTCAGACATGTTTAAAGAAATCCAAATGTGCATATCTAGAGTCACAGATCCTGCTTGGATCCTCCTCATATTCATGAACCCATGTGCCAACAGCAATGGCGTGATTAACTGGTCCCAACCTGAGGGGAAAGTTGCACCCACCATTTTGTTCATTGGGACCCTGTTCAGAGATGGGGAAAATAAAGTTAAAAAGTGATAGAAAGATTCAGATTAGAGGCACCCTGACCCCATGGGACTAATGGAGGTGTCTTTGAGGGACTCCTCAGGGGGATTTGTCCCAAAACCTTTTTTATTTTTTTATCATGTGAGGATCCAAGGACCCTCCCTGGATCCTGCTGGATTCTCACAGATTTGGGTGGATTCAGGGAGAATCCGAGGCTCCAGACTACAATTAAAAAAACATACATTCACACATAGATCCACTGACATACTTACAAACTCACTCATGCACACACATACAGACCCACACAACCACTCGCACACCCATACATCAAATCACAAACCCACTCACAAACCCACAAAACTACTCATATTCTCAGAGCCACACAACCATTCACACACCTACTCAGACATTCATACAAGCACTTACACACCCACACACCCACTCATGCACTGATGCTGCCACTCACATATTATCATTCACGTTCTTATATAGCATGTAGCTACTTACAAAGTTTCCCAGCACTTCAGGACAGGTGACTGTAGCCTAAGAACAAGACCTAAAATAACATGGCTTAGCGCTTCTTACGAAAGGAGGTGAGAGAAGTGTATCCTCTAATAGGGTCAGGGAGAGTGTTCCATATCTTGGCATCTAGGATAGAGAATGAGTGGTCCCTATTTATTTTGGGCAATGAGAAGAGGGACTGGTTACCGGAATGCAATGTGGGAAATGGAAGATAATACACAACCTGTTTTTGTAGGAGTTGTGGTCCTGAATGAATCTTGATATTGTACATAAAGCAGAGAGCATTGAAGCTGATGCGCTTATCCACTGTGACCCAGTAGAGGTCATGAAGAAGACCAGACACAGAAGAGTTTTTGGGAAGCCACAATAAAAGCCTAGCTGCATCGTAATGAACCATCTGAAGAGGTCTATAAATATTTTTTCCCCTTGGGCCCTTCTTCACCCTGTTGTTCTATGGATGTCTGATTAGCATCTTGTCAGACCCTGATATAAGATGTTGCCATAATCCAGCCTTTATAGTATCATGACCTGGATGACGGTTCTCTGAGTGGAAAAGGGAAGTATCCATAAGATCTTTTGAGCCTTTTCATTATGGGTGAAATAGGAAGATGCAACTTTGGCTACTTCATAGACAAATTGGAATCTAACCAGAAGCCAAGACTCTTTACTATGTTGACCAGTTTGGGGAGTGTATCCAAAGCAGAAGGCCAGTGTTAGGGTCCCAAGAGCTGAAGATTCTTGCCCAGTATCAGAACCTCCATTTTGTCTCTATTTAATTTCAGGGAGCTGCGATTTTGCGATCCGCGAATCTCGCGAAATCGCTGTAAAATCCGAGAATCAGCGGAACAAATTTTCAGCCAAGCACTTACAGGGTTACAGCAGCAGGTGCAAAAGTTGAAGCAAATTTTTTGTAACCTTTTTACACATGCATGGTTGTACAAAAACGGCCTCTTCTTCTGCCCTTAATGGTCCATTATATTGCCACAGCCTCTCCTGCTTGTCCTGCACTGTATGTTTTTTGCCCATGCTCCCCTTTCCCCTGCCCTCCATGGTCTTATGTGCTGCTGCTGCCCCTTCTGCCCATTCAGAAAACACAAGGAGATGATGGACGGAGCTCTGAACCTTTTCAGACTCTCACCCCAGGCCAGGTCTAAACTGGGGTGGCATGGTGAGCAAAAGAATGATGGATTTAACCCAGATCTCTTGACTGGTGGTGAATGTTTTGATTTGTTCGGCATTCTATCCATCAATTGTGTGTCTTTTGCTTTCTCGTCCTAAGTGTGCCGAATATGCCCAGACGTGGGTCCCGGGCTCACTGTGCCATTGCATTCCAGCTATCCTGGCTGATGAGGGGTGAAACCCCGATACCGGTCCGAGGATGCCTGTTTCTGGTCCAGGAAGGACCTGGCTTGGCAGTTGGGGCTGGGCTGTTCCCATGAAGCACAGGGCCAAGACTGATTTGCATATGTCCAGGTCTAAACTGGGGTGAATGCAAATGTTCAGTATTTGTAAAGCGCAAACAACTACCCGAAAGTGTCAAGGCTCAAAAGAATGATGGATTTAACCCAAATCTCTTGACTGGGGATGAATGTTTTGATTTGCTCTGCATTCCGTCCATCAATTGCATGTCTTTTGCTTTCTCGCCTTAAGTGTGCTGGGTATGCCCAGACATGGGTTCCAGGCTCAATGTGCCACTGGATTCAAGCTATCCGGGCTGTAGAGGGGTGAAACCCCAAAACCGGTCCTGGGATGCTTGTTTCCGCTGGGTCTGAACGGTGTGGCATGGTGAGCAAAAGAATGATGAATTTAACCCAAATCTTTTGACTAGGGGTGAATGTTTTGATTTGTTGTGCATTCTGTCCATCAATTGTGCGTCTTTTGCTTTCCTTACGCCTATTCAGCATGGTCAACTTGTTGCCTCTGCACCCTCCTCCCTGTCCTCAATTATTCAAAGTTGTGCCCCTGACCTCTGCCTCCCCACAGTATTCTAATGAACAACTAGATTGCTAACATTATGAATTTATTACAAAAGTGTGGAACGCCTTACGTTATCTTGATCTATCAAAACTGCAATACCTAAAGCATTTCCTTTAGAAATATAAAAATTAGAGGTTCTTATTCCCATAGAAACTATGGTTAGTGCTCTAAAAATCTAAAATGAGGATATATTTTCGGAGGTTTCAAATTGAGAAAAAGCTTTTAAAATTGTTTACTATCTTGATGTTATTTTTCATCCACTTGATTGCTTGATTATATGTTTCACTGAAGAAAGAGAGAATGTCACATTTCGGCCTGAGCGGCAAACTTTCCAACTGGGGAACCAGGTTTGAGTTTTCGCTTCAGCATGACATCCTGTGATTCCGACCAATCACTTAATCTCCCCATGCCTAAGACCAAAATTAATGTGTCTTGTGTAATGTAACTGATTCTCATAGAAAACACTTAAATAACTTTATGTCAAGTCTGAGCTATATAAAACTGCAAAAAACAAAAAAAATAAGTGTTTTGAAAACTTCTGTCATTGGGCAACACTTCAGCTACATTTGGGTGATATTTGTGCTACATTTGGACTCCCCTTTTCACTGGGGGCAATCTTTAGAGACTTATTTGTTATGAATTCATTGCAGTATCCTCAGTAGAAAATGCTTCTAGTTTTCCAATTTGATTCCATCAAGATGGCATCCAGAATTGCCACACTTTGACATACATTCAGATTGTCAGCACTCTAGTTGCTCATTAGAGCACAGTAGTAAAGCTGCTGATCACCAGGCAGTTAACTGGCAGTCTTCTGTTGGTGTCGAACGTGTATGTTACAGTCTGCATACCAGAATGTTTCAATAAAAAAGAAGAGGAAGATATTTGAGAACTCACTTAAAATGTCTCCTAGTTATTCTTTCCACAGCACTAATCATACTTTATATGATAAAATTACTGCCCGCTTTTTTTTCCATTCTAAATTAAATGTTTTAAGTTTTGCAAGTTTAATTCAATTAAGATGGCTTCAGGTGTGCCCTACTTTTGTCATATGTAAGACTGTTAGCCCTCTGGTTGTTCTTTAGAACACTCTGGGAGGCTGCAGTAGAATACATGGAAATCAAATGACAGGCTGTTCCTGTTGGAAGTAAATGTTTTATTGAGAATGTCAGACTTCATTCTCATATGGTTGAGAAAAATAGTGTGAATGTAAATAAAATATGCTCTAATTTTAGCTTCTGGAGCACCTCCCGTAACCTCAATGAGAGAATCATGAGAACACAGTTTTCTCTCAAACATGATTTATGAAATCCCAGCAGAACGCTTTTCACTGGGTTGAATCACCTAAGAACACGCCACAATTCCTAAAATTAGTATTGTACCATCAACAAACTGTTATTGTTAACATGCAGGAAGATTTGGATTGTTTATTATTTATAAAATAATTAAGTTAAAGGTACACCTGTGAGGTTCTGAAAATATTGTCATCTTCCAATGATATTATGAAGATGTTAGACTTATCACACATCTCCTTTTGCATAATGATATATACAAGCAGTGATGAGGAATAGTTTGAATTGATTAAGTGGAAATGAGAACAGATCCAGCAGTTAAGTAAAGCCCAAAATGTATCACAAATTATCACAATCCTGAAAAGAAGAACCACAATCTGCAGGTTCCTCGCTTGCAGATTATACTTTTATGTACTTTTACTGATTTTTTTCCTGCCGCCAGTAGCACTGCCGGAGCGTGCTGTCTCCACCTGGGAACTGCACCCTTACTCCAAGGGCATACTCTGCAGGAGATAAGCTGCCATTACCATCTGGTCCATGGGGACCACAAGCCCCATTATCTCTTGCTCTACTGTCACTGTGGTGTGTGAGACCAGTCCTTCACTTTTTGTGAGATGCCAGCACTCACAAAATAACACTTCACTTACACTAGCAATACTCAGACTGGTAGCGGTTCATTGTGGTACACAGTTCATGTTGGAGGCTGCCGTCTACCAGTACCCCGTGCCTCTGGTTCCGCTAGTCCAGATTTATCTGGCCATTGTGGTTACATATTTAGTACGGTTCACAGCCGTGGGAACATCAGTTGGGGTTTGGAAACTTCCCTACTGGGGGAGAGAATTGAATACATCTGGCATTGCACCCAGATATCTTAAATCAACACACCCGTGAGATACAAGAGGAGTGTGTCGTCCAGGCAGAATGGACACGGAACTAGCATTCGGCGAGGAGAATTATGCAGAAATTCTTAGAACACCATCACTACTGGCAGAGACAGTAATAGCCCAGACGGTCCAGAACACAGATGAATGGAAGGCACTTTCCAACAAGAAAAAAGACAGTATCCGGACAACGCTCCACGGAGCTTTTATGACTGAATATCTACGAAAAAACAGTGCGCCAAGGGGACTTATTGTCACCAACGAACTCAGACTCTTTCTCAACAACAAAGAGTTTCGAAAAAACTGGTCTGGAATAGCATGGAAGTGCACGAAGGATTGGCTAGTCCAGATCATCATCTCTATCAAAGTTAGGGAGGAGGAATATGTGTCCAGTCGTTTCCCCAAATATGATATGTACTATCAAGAATTAGACTAGGACACTTGTAACTACGTTACATGGAGTGGTATAGAAAACCCTCATAAACGCTATGATTTATCGTGAGTGCGGTATGTTTTGATTCTCCGCCCCTCATAGACGTTTGGCATTCGTCATTGGGTAATCTATTCGTGCAGCATGCCAGCCTCAAGCCTGAGGACCACTCTGGAGCAGCGTAGCAGTGTCCAGAAATGAATTTGGCCGTTACCACTTTGGTGAATGTAGAGGGTAGGGTTATATTAAAAAACAAACCATCACCCGAGTGATCATTTTATTCAAAAAGAGGTGTGATTTGTAGAAGTAAAAAATGGTTAGGTGTATACTTTCAGATCGAGTTACTAGATCTAGGTATATCTTTTGGAACATACAGTAGACATGTTTCAGCTCCGTATTACCCAGCCGGGTCTATGGAGCTTTCGTCAGGACAAAACAACAGTAAGAATACTTACACTAGTTGTGTAGTATAGTTGTGGATTTTGTTATATCCACAGTGTTAGTAGAACAAGAAATAATTTTCCTGCAATAGAAATCACAATATGTCATGTTCTATGAGATTCCTGTTCGGCACGCTTTATAACCACATTTAAGTAACATTCTTACTACATTTCAAAAAAACATTGTTTTTGATGTATCTAACATATTTAGGAGGGCGTTTTGGCGAATTGCATTAAGGGGTTTAAAAAGTGAGAAAAGGCACTGGTTCAGGTGAGTGTAAAGTAAATTAAAGTTTGTAGCTCAGCTCTCAAGAAAGCCAACTTTAACGGTAGAATGATGTACATATTCAGACACGAAAAAACGGTGTTTGGGCACGTAGATTGAATTACCTTATAGTTCACAAGGTCAGGCTTCCACGGGGTTATTTAAACAGGCTAAAGTAAAAGAGAAGGTGGGTACTTTTTAACAGGCAAGTATTAAGTTAGTTAAGTCAAAAACTGCTTTGAATACTGCCTCAGCGTTCTCTTACCCGCAGTTTGGAGGATCTCCGACGTCTTGTGCTGGCGCTGCCCCCGGACACGGAAATGTGCCTGATTTCCGGTATTTCTGTGTTAGAGAGGGCATAAAAATAAACAGGAGACTACAATCGACTCACAGAGTGATGTGGAGACTGCCCATAGGTCTTTAGACACTAAAGAAGGACTTATTCTGAATTCTACACATTGTGGTCATAGAAAAACATCATGCATTATAGTTAACCTTGTGTTTTGTATTTTAGTGAACGTTGGAAAACTTTGATGATTATTTAGCCAATGATCGTAAGTACCATTGTCATTTTTGGAAAAGATACAAGGTGGAAACCTGTTTTACGATAGGGCTTTCTAAATGTTAGTGGTTCAGGTTTAGTTCAGGTTACATAATTCATGCAAAATGATGCCATGGGACAGTATCGTTGAGCCCTGTAAGGTGGGTTTGAAGACGATTGACCCATCGTTGCTCTCTTTCATATAGGACTCTCTCCGCATTTCCTGTTTTATCCTTCAACATTTCTAGGATAGTCCATTTTATGTCTTCCACTGTGTGGCCTGATTCAACAAAATGTGTGCAGAGTTTGGTGTTATTCTTCTTTAGCCTGATATTACTTTTATGCTCACCTATTCTCAATTTTATTTTTCTGCAGGTCATTCCTATATATTTCTTGCCACAAGGACACATGATCATATAGATCACATGTGAGGAATTGCAGTTGGTATGTTGGTTTTGGATCCAGAGTAGTGTTTCTGTTAATTGTAATGTTTTGGTTGTGGTTGTAGAATTGCAAACTTGGCAGGATCCACATGGATAATGTCCTGTGACTACGGTCATATTTGTGTTTCTTTGTTGTCCACTTGCAATTTGTTTACGTGGGCGGGTATGGACCAGTAGATCTTTCAGGTTTCTGGTACGTCGATTTGCAAACCTAGGTTTGGGCCAGTTAAAGTTGCCTGTAGATAGGATCCGCCAATTTTTGTTTATTATTTTCTGAACCTTGTATGTGGCTGGGCAGTATGTTGTTACACAGGTGACCAGATTGGGAATTGGTTCCTTCTCTCTAGTTTCTAGTAAGGATGACCTCGGTTGGTTAATGGCTCTTTTCCGGCATTTAGAAATTGTTTGTGATTTGTAGTTGCGATGTTGAAGTTTTTGACTCAGTTCTAGGGCCTGTTCCTTGTAATCACTTTTTTGGCTGCAATTTCTTTTCAATCTTAGAAACTGGCTGTATGGAAGATTGTGGCGAAGGGGTTTAGGGTGGAAACTGTTATATGACAGCAGACTGTTTTTCGCTGTGGGTTTGGTGAATGTCTTTGTTTCTATCTGCCCATTTTTGATGAAAATAGTGAGGTCTAAGAAGTCGATACTGTTCTCATCTGAAGTAAATGTGAACTTAAGACACTCGTCCCTTGCATTGAGCAATTCTATGAACAGATTTAGATCCATATCTTTCCTCCAGATCATTAGGACATCATCAATATAACGCTTCCAGTAAACAATACTGGAAGCGAAGGGATTGTCAACAGTGAATAGGTTGATTGTCTCAAAATTGCTAACATACAAACCTGCCACTGAGGGAGCAAAAGCACTTCCCATGGAAGTTCCATGTTTCTGTAAATACAATTGCCCCTCAAATTCAAAATAATTTTCTGTTAATGCCATTCGGCAACATTCCAGGACAAAGTGGCGTGGCGTGTGGTAGGACCATTCTGCCATGAAAAGTATGTCTTCTAGCACTTGCAGTGTTTTTCTTTGTGGTAGGCTTGTATATAAGGACTCAATATCTAAGCCCACCAAAAGCATGGTGGTTGAGTCGAATGGCATTTCTTGTATTTGGTTCAAAAGGTCTCTTGTATCTTTTAAATAAGTGGAGGTATTTTGTACCAGAGGTTTTAAAAATTGGTCCGCAAATTGAGACAGGGGCTCCAGTACCGAGCCTATCCCAGAGACTATCGGGCGTCCTGGTGGAGGGGATTTATTTTTGTGTGTTTTTGGCAGGGAGTAAAAATAGGGTGTTTTTGGTTCCCTGTTGATGAGATAATCTGCCTCTTTTTTAGATATCCAGGCATTACACTCTGCTTCATACACCATTGCGGCAATTGAGTTCTGTAGTCTTGGTGTGGGATCTGAGATGATTTTTGTGTAATATCTTTCGTCAGCTAATAGTGTTAGGCATTGTTGTTTATATCCTTCCTTTTTCAAAATGACGATTCCTCTGCCCTTATCAGCGGGTTTTATGACTATTTCGTCATTCCTGCGTAGACTTTCAAGGGCTTGGCGTTCATTTTTTGTTAGGTTTTGGAAGATCTGGGTTTTTTCGATCTGTATTTCATCTACTTCCTTCATGATCGCCTGCTCAAAGGTTAGAATCTCTATGGGTACCAGTGCATTCGGAGGGTTGAAGGTGGATTTCCTTCTTAAATCTGTATCACCTTCTTTCGTTCTTTGTTCCGTTCCTGAGAAATAGGCTTTCAGTTTTAGTAGTCTGCAAAATTCCGCTAGTTCGCATTTGACTTTGAAAGTGTCAAGGTTGGGGGTAGGCACAAAACCTAATCCTTTATTTAGGATTTTCTGCTGTTCTTCCGTCAGGGTTAGGTCAGTGAGATTCACAATTAGTGACTCTGCTTGCTTGTCCCCGGTTTTTCTGTTGTCATACTGCGGGTCATGATGTTCCTCTGTTGGTCTTGCCAAGTTAAGGTTTTGCGACGTCCTCTTTGCTGTTGGCCCCTCCCTAAAAAAGGCTGCTGGTTTGAAGTGTCTGGGCCTGGCATTCGTAGATTTATCATGTGGGACATATCTTGGTTGAAAGGATTCCTCCAAGCTCCATAAGGTGGCATATATGGCTGGAAGAAGGGAAACTGATTCCCACCATAACCTCTGCCCGCATAGTTGCGTCTTGGCCATCTGTTCCCTCTTTTGTTATTAAATTGTCGGAAGCTATTTCTTCCTCTCCTGGTGGTGGAATATTCTGAACCATCCTCAGATCCATCTGTGGAATTTCTTCCTTCAGAGTCTTTGTCGGAATTGTGGTCCGGTGGCGTGTACTCTTCTTTCGTATAGGAGTGCATTTTTTCTTGACTAAATTTCTTTAGATCTTTGCCCAATTTTTGTAATTTATTCTGCATCAGGTATTCTTGTGTATCGTTCATTTCTTTATTAATTTCATCCAATCTTTTTTTAAAAGCTGCTGGTGATATACCTTTTTTTAATTCGTTTTCACAGATCTGTATTTGGGCAAGTAATGCTTCTGAAAGTCTTTTGGCTGTTTTTACTATAAGTACTAAATAGTCCAAAGTACACTTCCACGATATAGAGGACCAATCGCGTCTGAAAGCTAAATCAAGTAGAAATATTCTTGGTGCAGTTGTTACCCATAGACCTCGCGGTGCGGATTTTGCTCTTAAGTACTCAGTCATTATGATGCCATGAATGGCTGTCCTGATTTGATCCCTTTTCTTTTCTGATAGGCATTCCCAATCGTCTGTCTGGGCCAATGTTTGTGTAAAGTCCTGATTTTGTAGTAATGATTGTGCCGCCAAAATCTCACTAATGTCATCCCCTGTGTAACTCAAGCCAAGGTTGTCCTCCATGGTGTTCTTGATATGGCTACTCGCTGAAACATGTCAACTGTATGTTCCAAAAGATATACCTAGATCCAGTAACTCGATCTGAAAGTATACACCTAACCATTTTTTACTTCTACAAATCACACCTCTTTTTGAATAAAATGATCACTCGGGTAATGGTTTGTTTTTTAATATAACCCTACCCTCTACTTTCACCAAAGTGGTAACGACCAAATTCATTTCTGGACACTGCTACGCTGCTCCAGAGTGGTCCTCAGGCTTGAGGCTGGCATGCTGCACGAATAGATTACCCAATGACGAATGCCAAACGTCTATGAGGGGCGGAGAATCAAAACATACCGCACTCACGATAAATCATAGCGTTTATGAGGGTTTTCTATACCACTCCATGTAACGTAGTTACAAGTGTCCTAGTCTAATTCTTGATAGTACATATCATATTTGGGGAAACGACTGGACACATATTCCTCCTCCCTAACTTTGATAGAGATGATATAAAGCAGCGCGCAGCTGCGGGAGAATCGATTAGCTACTAAGTGAATACGAGTAGCCATATCAAGAACACCATGGAGGACAACCTTGGCTTGAGTTACACAGGGGATGACATTAGTGAGATTTTGGCGGCACAATCATTACTACAAAATCAGGACTTTACACAAACATTGGCCCAGACAGACGATTGGGAATGCCTATCAGAAAAGAAAAGGGATCAAATCAGGACAGCCATTCATGGCATCATAATGACTGAGTACTTAAGAGCAAAATCCGCACCGCGAGGTCTATGGGTAACAACTGCACCAAGAATATTTCTACATGATTTAGCTTTCAGACGCGATTGGTCCTCTATATCGTGGAAGTGTACTTTGGACTATTTAGTACTTATAGTAAAAACAGCCAAAAGACTTTCAGAAGCATTACTTGCCCAAATACAGATCTGTGAAAACGAATTAAAAAAAGGTATATCACCAGCAGCTTTTAAAAAAAGATTGGATGAAATTAATAAAGAAATGAACGATACACAAGAATACCTGATGCAGAATAAATTACAAAAATTGGGCAAAGATCTAAAGAAATTTAGTCAAGAAAAAATGCACCCCTATACGAAAGAAGAGTACACGCCAGCGGACCACAATTCCGACAATGACTCTGAAGGAAGAAATTCCACAGATGGATCTGAGGATGGTTCAGAATATTCCACCACCAGGAGAGGAAGAAATAGCTTCCGACAATTTAATAACAAAAGAGGGAACAGATGGCCAAGACGCAACTATGCGGGCAGAGGTTATGGTGGGAATCAGTTTCCCTTCTTCCAGCCATATATGCCACCTTATGGAGCTTGGATGAATCCTTTCAACCAAGATATGTCCCACATGATGAATCTACGAATGCCAGGCCCAGACACTTCAAACCAGCAGCCTTTTTTAGGGAGGGGCCAACAGCAAAGAGGACGTCGCAAATCCTTAACTTGGCAAGACCAACAGAGGAACATCATGACCCGCAGTATGACAACAGAAAAACCGGGGACAAGCAAGCAGAGTCACTAATTGTGAATCTCACTGACCTAACCCTGACGGAAGAACAGCAGAAAATCCTAAATAAAGGATTAGGTTTTGTGCCTACCCCAAACCTTGACACTTTCAAAGTCAAATGCGAACTAGCGGAATTTTGCAGACTACTAAAACTGAAAGCCTATTTCTCAGGAACGGAACAAAGAACGAAAGAAGGTGATACAGATTTAAGAAGGAAATCCACCTTCAACCCTCCGAATGCACTGGTACCCATAGAGATTCTAACCTTTGAGCCGGCGATCATGAAGGAAGTAGATGAAATACAGATCGAAAAAACCCAGATCTTCCAAAACCTAACAAAAAATGAACGCCAAGCCCTTGAAAGTCTACGCAGGAATGACGAAATAGTCATAAAACCCGCTGATAAGGGCGGATGAATCGTCATTTTGAAAAAGGAAGGATATAAACAACAATGCCTAACACTATTAGCTGACGAAAGATATTACACAAAAATCATCTCAGATCCCACACCAAGACTACAGAACTCAATTGCAGCAATGGTGTATGAAGCAGAGTGTAATGCCTGGATATCTAAAAAAGAGGCAGATTATCTCATCAACAGGGAACCAAAAACACCCTATTTTTACTCCCTGCCAAAAACACACAAAAATAAATCCCCTCCACCAGGACGCCCGATAGTCTCGGGGATAGGCTCGGTACTGGAGCCCCTGTCTCAATTTGCGGACCAATTTTTAAAACCTCTGGTACAAAATACCTCCACTTATTTAAAAGATACAAGAGACCTTTTGAACCAAATACAAGAAATGCCATTCGACTCAACCACCATGCTTTTGGTGGGCTTGGATATTGAGTCCTTATATACAAGCCTACCACAAAGAAAAACACTGCAAGTGCTAGAAGACATACTTTTCATGGCAGAATGGTCCTACCACACGCCACGCCACTTTGTCCTGGAATGTTGCCGAATGGCATTAACAGAAAATTATTTTGAATTTGAGGGGCAATTGTATTTACAGAAACATGGAACTTCCATGGGAAGTGCTTTTGCTCCCTCAGTGGCAGGTTTGTATGTTAGCAATATTGAGACAATCAACCTATTCACTGTTGACAATCCCTTCGCTTCCAGTATTGTTTACTGGAAGCGTTATATTGATGATGTCCTAATGATCTGGAGGAAAGATATGGATCTAAATCTGTTCATAGAATAGCTCAATGCAAGGGACGAGTGTCTTAAGTTCACATTTACTTCAGATGAGAACAGTATCGACTTCTTAGACCTCACTATTTTCATCAAAAATGGGCAGATAGAAACAAAGACATTCACCAAACCCACAGCGAAAAACAGTCTGCTGTCATATAACAGTTTCCACCCTAAACCCCTTCGCGACAATCTTCCATACAGCCAGTTTCTAAGATTGAAAAGAAATTGCAGCCAAAAAAGTGATTACAAGGAATAGGCCCTAGAACTGAGTCAAAAACTTCAACATCGCAACTACAAATCACAAACAATTTCTAAATGCCGGAAAAGAGCCAATAACCAACCGAGGTCATCCTTACTAGAAACTAGAGAGAAGGAACCAATTCCCAATCTGGTCACCTGTGTAACAACATACTGCCCAGCCACATACAAGGTTCAGAAAATAATAAACAAAAATTGGCGGATCCTATCTACAGGCAACTTTAACTGGCCCAAACCTAGGTTTGCAAATCGACGTACCAGAAACCTGAAAGATCTATTGGTCCATACCCGCCCACGTAAACAAATTGCAAGTGGACAACAAAGAAACACAAATATGACCGTAGTCACAGGACATTATCCATGTGGATCCTGCCAAGTTTGCAAATCTACAACCACAACCAAAACATTACAATTAACAGAAACACTACTCTGGATCCAAAACCAACATACCAACTGCAATTCGTCACATGTGATCTATATGATCATGTGTCCTTTTGGCAAGAAATATATAGGAATGACCTGCAGAAAAATAAAATTGAGAATAGGTGAGCATAAAAGTAATATCAGGCTAAAGAAGAATAACACCAAACTCTGCACACATTTTGTTGAATCAGGCCACACAGTGGAAGACATAAAATGGACTATCCTAGAAATGTTGAAGGATAAAACAGGAAATGCGGAGAGAGTCCTATATGAAAGAGAGCAACGATGGGTCAATCGTCTTCAAACCCACCTTACAGGGCTCAACGATATTGTCCCATGGCATCATTTTGCATGAATTATGTAACCTGTACTAAACCTGAACCACTAACATTTAGAAAGCCCTATCGTAAAACAGGTTTCCACCTTGTATCTTTTCCAAAAATGACAATGGTACTTACGATCATGGGCTAAATAATCATCAAAGTTTTCCAACGTTCACTAAAATACAAAACACAAGGTTAACTATAATGCATGATGTTTTTCTATGACCACAATGTGTAGAATTCAGATTAAGTCCTTCTTTAGTGTCTAAAGACCTATGGGCAGTCTCCACATCACTCTGTGAGTCGATTGTAGTCTCCTGTTTATTTTTATGCCCTCTCTAACACAGAAATACCGGAAATCAGGCACATTTCCGTGTCCGGGGGCAGCGCCAGCACAAGACGTCGGAGATCCTCCAAACTGCGGGTAAGAGAACTCCGAGGCAGTATTCAAAGCAGTTTTTGACTTAACTAACTTAATACTTGCCTGTTAAAAAGTACCCACCTTCTCTTTTACTTTAGCCTGTTTAAATAACCCCGTGGAAGCCTGACCTTGTGAACTATAAGGTAATTCAATCTACGTGCCCAAACACCGTTTTTTCGTGTCTGAATATGTACATCATTCTATTGTTAAAGTTGGCTTTCTTGAGAGCTGAGCTACAAACTTTAATTTACTTTACACTCACCTGAACCAGTGCCTTTTCTCACTTTTTAAACCCCTTAATGCAATTCGCCAAAACGCCCTCCTAAATATGTTAGATACATCAAAAACAATGTTTTTTTGAAATGTAGTAAGAATGTTACTTAAATGTGGTTATAAAGCATGCCGAACAGGAATCTCATAGAACATGACATATTGTGATTTCTATTGCAGGAAAATTATTTCTTGTTCTACTAACACTGTGGATATAACACAATCCACAACTATACTACACAACTAGTGTAAGTATTCTTACTGTTGTTTTGTCCTGACGAAAGCTCCATAGACCCGGCTGGGTAATACGGAGCTGAAACATGTCGACTGTATGTTCCAAAAGATATACCTAGATCCAGTAACTCGATCTGAAAGTATACACCTAACCATTTTTTACTTCTACAAATCACACCTCTTTTTGAATAAAATGATCACTCGGTGATGGTTTGTTTTTTAATATAACCCTACCCTCTACATTCACCAAAGTGGTAACGGCCAAATTCATTTCTGGACACTGCTACGCTGCTCCAGAGTGGTCCTCAGGCTTGAGGCTGGCATGCTGCACGAATAGATTACCCAATGACGAATGCCAAACGTCTATGAGGGGCGGAGAATCAAAACATACCGCACTGACGATAAATCATAGCGTTTATGAGGGTTTTCTATACCACTCCATGTAACGTAGTTACAAGTGTCCTAGTCTAATTCTTGATAGTACATAAGATATTTGGGGAAACGACTGGACACATATTCCTCCTCCCTAACTTTGATAGAGATGATATAAAGCAGCGCGCAGCTGCGGGAGAATCGATTAGCTACTAAGTGAATACGAGTAGCCATATCAAGAACACCATGGAGGACAACCTTGGCTTGAGTTACACAGGGGATGACATTAGTGAGATTTTGGCGGCACAATCATTACTACAAAATCAGGACTTTACACAAACATTGGCCCAGACAGACGATTGGGAATGCCTATCAGAAAAGAAAAGGGATCAAATCAGGACAGCCATTCATGGCATCATAATGACTGAGTACTTAAGAGCAAAATCCGCACCGCGAGGTCTATGGGTAACAACTGAGGTTCCGTGACGATTCGAACCCGTGTTCTCGACATCGTCGTAAACCCATAATTTCAGTACCAGTGAACCGTAAATGATCCATATAGTATATCCTGGTGTTTTCACTATGCTATGAGCAAGAGCACTCTTGTTACGAGCACATTTCCGGTACACCGATGGCATCCATTTTAGATTATGGCATCCATCTTGTATTCTTGCCCTCACATAGTCAATGGACAAACAGTGACCTCTGATCAATTCATTTCGCTTAAAGGACACGTAGGCTTTAGCCGGCGATTCACCCTGCTAATGACACGTACACCTAAAGTCAGAAACGCTGTGGCCGCATGACTCGGCAGAAGATGCCTCCTCTGCCTGAGGCCAGTCCTGCTATACTGGTTCTCGTGTTCGTTGGCCTGACCATGATTAGGTGTCCGAAGTCGGTAGCCTTGCCCATTACGATCCTACACCTGGCTCTGCTCCTTTCCTTCTGGGCCTTTATTATGGGGAGGTAACGAAATTTATGATGAGGCGGTCCGGCTCTTGAATGAGAAGATGACATGGGATTATGATCGAGCAGTGGGAACCCCTCATTCGTAATGTTTGACATCAGAAATTTGTTGACGATTCCTGTTTTGCACCAAATATTTATTGTTTAGGATACAAAGTTTAAGAAACGTACTAGTATGTGAAGAATGTTGCCCACCGCTAAAAAACTTGTATTTAAGGAGCAACCAACCTAGTGCAAATCGAACAGGCTCCTAGAATCTGCCCGTGTGTAGTTTCTGTGACTTCTGTTTCCCTGCAGTAATAAACCTTTGGTCTTTGACGCCACCATCGAGAAGCCCGTGTTTCTGTTTATTTGTGCACAGAGACAGGTAGAACTCAGGGGTCTTCGGGTGTTGTCCCTGACACCTCTGGACCTTAATTAAAGTCCAGAACTCCAATTGGTGCCCAATGTGGGGCGACGTCATTCGGTACCGGTCCAAAAGCCTGAAGAGTTCGAGAAACTTCGTGTGAAGATTCCAGAGGGAGGCGCCCCACTTCATCGATCCCGGTATATCGCAAAAGTGGCCTGACGTTCTCTTTCACGAGGGTTCCCGTTCGGACAGCTGCAGTGGTCCGCTGCCTTGACTGTCGCCCTGTCTTGGACCCGAGGTGCAGACCTTAGTACGGCGAGACGTAGACGGGTTTCTCCTTGGTGACGTCTTCAGTGCCTCAGTTAAGTATTAAGTGGTTGCTAGTTGTTTGGTTACTTCGTAAGGATTTATCAATTGGTTGCTCCTGTTTGGATAATCCTTTTTAGTTCTCTGGTTTGACTTGGTTTCGTAAGATTATCATTGGTTGTTCTTGTTGCGATAATCTTTTAGTTTGGTTTGGGTATCGATACATTTGTTCATTTGGTAGGCCTAAGTTCTAAGTTCGAGTGCGCACCTTTTGTTTGTGTCTGTTCTGTGTTCCGGTTTGTAAAATGGTAAGTCGGAAAAACTGTATGTTTTTATGTTTTTTGTTGCAACAGGGATTTCCGGTTGGAGGACTCATGCCCGGTTCCTCCGATTGGAACTCCTCTTTATGAACTTTATTGCAAGCATGGTGTGGGCCCTATATCTTATAATGAGGTGTGGGTCCGTTACACGAAAAAGGATGGTGTCCTTAGTTGGCCACTACATGGTAGTTTTGAACCTGAAATCCTTGATAATTTGGAAATAAAACTGTTTAAGAAGAAAGCCCGGCCGGCAATGTTTGATTCTTTCCGCTGTTGGCGAAAAGAATCCAAGCAAAGAGAGATTAAAAAATTGAAGAAAGAGCAAAAAGAGCAAGAGTTGACCTTGTTACAGTCTGCTAAGCAACTGCAACTCAATGAAACTGAGAAAACGATAGAAATAGCTGATAGGGAACGTAATTTAGCGATAGACAAATGCTACCCTGCTTTGCCCTCGAGTGCTGCTAAGGCAGTAGAGGACCCTGAAAAGGATCCCCTGCTGTCGTACTTGTTGAGGTCACCTCCCCCGTATGCTCAGGGTGCTACGGCTCCACCTTTGCCACATGCTTTGTTACCGGCTGTCGGACAGCCTGGGATGCCCGCTCCTGTTCCCTTGAATCTAGCTCCTGCACTCCCTGTGTTTAACAATATTCCTCCGGCACCCCCTCTTCCAGGGTTGCCCGCTCCTCTCCCTATGCCTGCTCCGCTTATACCTGTTGTTTCGCAAGTCACTCTGCCTGCTACCCCTACTCTTGCTGCTCATCCTGTCCCAACCACTACTCTACTAAAAACTTCTGCAAGCTATATGACTCCGCTTTCTGTTTGTCGGAGAATCACTGAATCTGTCTCTAATATTCTATCTCCCTTTTACAAAACTCTAATTAGGAGTCCTGCCTCTGAATCTGTTCAGAGACGTAGTCAGCTTCCTAGTGTTGAAGAACGAGGAATATTAGATTCTACAGCCCTTAGGTGGATTTCGAAAGTTGGAAGGTATGATGTACGAGATGTATTAGACACATTTATGCAATGGAATGAACCGACACAGCGCTATGCGTTCAATGTAATGTGTTCCCTTTTGCGTGAGGAGTGGGAGGAGGACGACTCTGAATCAGTTCCGGATGAAATAATTCATGTTCAACAAAAATTTGCTGCAGGTATGATAGTAGGTCAGGATGTAAAAGAAGCAATGGAACTGATTTTAGGCTTTAGGTTTAATCCTTCCCTCCGTTCACCAAGAGACTTAGAGAAACGTAGCACAAAACAAGGTCGTCAATATCCTATGAGAGAAGTTCCGCCAATATGGCACGAAGCGGTTCAAGCGGATGCAGTGAATGGTATTCTAGCAGCTCCAGCCCAATTCCAGAGAGTGTGGATACACATTCCGTGGAAGCGAGCTGAAGTGTTAGCAGTAAAACAGGCCTTGCCAGATCCGCGTAAAAATTCCGCCGGATATTATAAAGAACTGACTCAGACAGTTCAAGCTTGCGTAATGAATTTAGCAGACATTGACATGCTATTTGGCAATGTAGTGCCGCAACCTATTTGGGCTAAAATTGGTAACGAAAATCATCCAGTTGCCCTTGGTGGTGATTGGCCAGCTATAATAGCGGCAGATGGTCAGCAAATTGGTGGTTCTAAGCCCGAACCTCTAATTGCTAATTTGCATGGTAGGATAATTGATTTAATGAAAACCTTGATGCCAGCATTGCGCGTTAATTGGGACAAATTGTCCGCATGCAAGCAGAAGAAAGACGAGAGCGTCTCCGACTTCTTCACTAGATTTGAAGAAACTTTTGTAGATCACAGCGGTCAGGATATGAGCACCGAGGGAGGCCAAAGATTATTTGTTGATAAATTTGTGCACAATTTGCTACCAGAGCTTAGTAATAAATTGAAAGATTCTGAAAGTGCGTGGGCTGTCTCTACGACTGCGCAAATACTTGCGACTGCTCAGTACTATGAAAATAGGGATAAAGAAGAGAAAGAGAAGTCAGAAAAGAAAACAAAAGATTTAAAAACTAAAGTCCTTTTACAGCAAGCCAATCCGCCTCGCACGAATCAGACAAACTCACAGCAAGGGCCATATCAGAGGACCGATTACGGTTCCCAGAGACCGCAGTACCAGTGGAATCAGTGTGCTTACTGCAAAAAGGAAGGTCATTATAAGAATGAGTGTCCAGTACTAGCACAAAATAATAGTGCTCCAGCTCAGAGAGGTCGTGGTGGTTTTACGCAAACTTCTAGAGGTCGAGGACGAGGTACTATGCCTCCGCAGACTAACGATCGTCCTTCTAATTATTTTGATCAGCGAAACGGACAATCTGTACAGCCAGGTAGATCTCAACAGTATCACGTTGAAGACTACTGTGAAGTTAGTGAGGAATTTCAACAAAATGAGTACTAGGACAGCCATTGACAAAGAGAGGGAGTAGTATCAGTTCCAGTAGATCAGAGTGGGCCTTATGTCGCAGTAGCTACATCAGGTGTAGTCGAACTGTTTCTGTTGGATACTGGTGCATCAAAAAGTTCTATCATGCATGCGAAACTCCCTGGCGCACCTTTGTCTGGCTTAACAAATGTTTCAGTAGGTTTTTCAGGCGCCCCTGTTTACAACCCTGTTTCTGGTCCTTTGTCTATTTCTGTTGGGCCTCGCCAATTGAAAGCACCCTTGATTTTGACGACTGGTTGCAATGAAAATCTGCTTGGTTTAGACTTGTTAAAACGCCTGTATGCGACACTGTACTGTTCTCCGTCAGGAGTACAGCTTACGTTGGGTAAGAGAGTCATCTCCCCGATGTACTTGTCAATGGATGTGCTCCCACTGGAGCTGCGTTCTCTCCCTGATACTCTTTGGGCGACTGGTCCTAACGATGTAGGCCTTTTGGAAATCCCTCCTTATGTAGTAAGTTTGAAAGCAAATGTTAAATTCCCACGAATCCCTCAATATAAGATCTCTAGCGAAGGTGAACGTGCGCTTCTATTGATAGTGCAAGATTTGATCCAGAAAGACGTAATAGAAGAAACTAGAGGAAATGTCTGTAACAGTCCTGTCCTGCTGATTCTAAACCGCACTGATCCTTCAAAACCTCCAGTCTACAGATTTGTAATTGACCTTAGAGAGGTTAATAAAATTGTGATTCCTCAGTTCCCTGTGGTTCCAGACATTACTGCATTGTTGACGCTGATTCCTGCTACAGCCACATGGTTTTCCGTGATTGACTTGAAAAATGCCTTTTTCAGCATTCCAATAGCTGAGGAAAGCAGAGATATTTTCGGCTTCTCTCTAGGAGGTCGAAGTTTCAGGTTTAAACGCGCTCCACAAGGCTATTGTGAAAGCCCATCAATTTACAGTCAGGCATTAAAAAGTCAGTTAGATTCTTTTGCGCTTCCACCTGGTTCTGCCTTGGTGCAATATGTAGATGATCTTCTAGTGGCTGCTGATGACAAGGAAACTTGCAAAACAGCTACAATTTCCCTATTGCATCATTTGTCGGATTTACATCACAAGGTGTCACCTTCCAAACTGCAATATTGTTGCCAAGAAGTGACCTACCTAGGTCATCTCTTGTCAAAGGAGGGAAGAAGGTTGACCCCAGAGAGAATAAAAGCAATTACGCAGATGAATGTTCCTAGCACACAGAGAGAAGTGCGCGCGTTTCTAGGTATTACTTCATACTGCAGGCAATGGATCCCAAATTTTTCTCTCTTGGCAAAACCATTGGTGGCCCTGACTGGAAAAGGTGTTCCGAGTCCGGTGCCATGGTCTGCCGAATGTCAGCAGAGCTTTTCGGAGTTACGAAATGCACTGTGTTCAGCTCCGGTGTTGGGTACACCCGACTACAGTAAGCCATTTACACTCTACGTTCACGAGAGAGAAGGTTGTGCATTGAGTGTTTTGACGCAACGATTTGGTGATAAACAACGTCCTTGTGCGTATTTTTTCATCAACATTAGACCCGGTAGCCAGAGCGTTGCCAAGTTGCTTGAGAGCTACAGCAGCAGCTGCAGTATCCATTCGACAATCTGCCGGTTTGGTCATGAACAGTATGTTGGTGGTCATGGTTCCACATGCTGTGGATACACTCATGAACCGAACGAAGACACAGCACCTCACCAGTGCTAGATTATCGGGCTATGAGCTGACACTGTTAGCGAGTCATATTCAGATTAAAAGATGCAATGTACTGAATCCAGCAACACTGTTGCCGACTAGCCAGGAGTCGAGTGATTCTGAACCCCATGACTGTTGTTTTAGAACCGAGGAAGAGACAAAAGGACGGATTGATCTTAAGGACACCCCGTTACCAGATCCAGATGGCACGTTATATGTCGATGGGTCTTGTTTTAAATTGGAAAATGGTGATGTAACAGCTGCCTACGCAGTAACGACTTTGAGTACGATTGTGGAGACTGCTAGAGTGAGTCAGAATTCCGCCCAAGCTGCAGAATTAATTGCATTGACTAGAGCATGTGTCCTAGCAAAGGGAAAGAGAGTGAATGTGTTCACAGATAGTCAGTATGCGTTCGGCGTAGCGCATAGTTTTGGTCGACTGTGGAAGGAAAGAGGTTTTATTACGTCCCATGGGACTAAGATCCAGCATGGTCAACTAGTCAATGACTTGTTGGAATCTCTAACCTTACCGACTGAAGTTGCGATTGTGAAGTGCAGTGCTCATCGAGCGGTTACGGATGATGTCGGTCGTGGAAATGCTTTTGCTGATGAGATAGCTAAACAGACAGCTAGGAATACGATGAGTGGGATGTATGTTGCAACGTCTGCAAGATGGGTTGCTGAATCGGGAATGTGTGAGGACACAGTGGAAAGTGTGAAAGCAATTCAGGAAGAAGCGACTGAAGAGGAAAAGATTGCATGGAAAGAGAAAACGGGTAAATTGGACGCGAGTGGATGTTGGATTGATTTGTCGGAACATCAGCGTTGGATGTTGCCTGATGCGTATGTGCTTGCGGTGGTAATGATGGCGCACGGGGCAGCGCACATCAGTTCTAAAGGGATTTGTAAGATGTTGGCCCCAGTCTGGAAGAATGATGGAATCAGTAAATGTGCAGAAAGAGTGGTTAGAAACTGCATGATATGCCTGATGCATAATCCTGGCAAGGGAACCCCCACACCTGCTGGGCACTTCGCTCCTCCTTCTTGCCCCTTCGAAGGGATTCAGTTGGATTTCATCCACATGGACCGATGTAATAACCTTAAATATGTCCTAGTGGTAGTCTGTGCTTTTTCAAGGTGGATTGAAGCATACCCGTTGAAAGATAACACTGCCTTGTCCACTGCTAAAATCCTCCTAAAAGAATATTTCCCCAGGTATGGAATGCCACGGATTGTATGGTCAGACAATGGGAGCGAGTTCGTAGGGAAAGTCATGCAGAGTGTGTGTGCAGGCTTAGGGATTAAGCAGAAGTTTCATAGTGCGAACCACCCCCAGTCAGCAGGTTTAGTTGAAGGGTACAATGGTACTCCTAAACTGAAACTTGCTAAAATCCAAGCCTCCACGAGTTTGTCCTGGCCAGATGCACTACCACTGGCCTTGTGATCCACTAGAGCGACTGTGCACTCTCGAGTGGGGCTTAGCCCATATGACATTGTGTTCGGCCGCCCGGCAAATGTCTGGGGGGTGCCGAGACCACGAGAATTCAAGCAGCTGGAGTACCCAATGTTAATTGATTACCTTTTTGACTTGACTGCTAAATTGAGTCTCATTCACCAACAGGTCTTCGATGCATTGCCAAAGCCTCCGGAAAGTCCAGGTCATCAGCTGAAACCCGGAGATTTCATCGTCATCCGGAATTTCGGACGGACCAGGAATCTCCAACCGAAGTTTGTGGGCCCTTTCCAAGTGCTCCTGGCAACAAGGACTGCTGTACGAGTGGTTGGCCGGAAAAATTGGATCCATGCCACTCACACTAAGCGTGTACCCCTTCCACTCCCTTATGACAATTGGGTTAGACAAGGAATTGGTGCTTCTGATACAGAACCTGTTCCTAGATATGTTCCTTTCAGTGATGCAGAACTGACAACTGATTCACCAAACCTTGACTCTCCCCCTGAAGCTGCTTCTTTGATCACTGACCAGAACACTGAATCGAACGAACATTTGTCCTCTGCGAATTCGAACATTGTCACCCCTGCTAAAAAACAGACTATTCCCGGATCAAACAACACCAGGAAAACTGAGATACAACCTTCGTTCTCATTCTAAGGACAAATAAAGCAGGAAACTGCCTATTTTTCAGATTTGATCTATTACATTGCCTCCAGCTAGGAAGTTTGCTGAATATTTTATATTTCTCTGTGTATTTCTGTTGTTTCTATTACCTTGCCGTCTGGGTCGCCGTAGGGTCGTGGCTTTGTGCCTAGTTGAATCTGCGGGGGCCAGACACAAGGTCGGTCTTTCTGTTAGTTCTGGGAACTCCCAGGGCTGATAGAGGCATTTTCAACTACGTACATATCATCAGTGGTCTCGAGCGGTTGTAGAAGATAGAGCTTCCTGGGCTGTACCGAGAAAATGTAATTTATGTTCGCAGAAATAGATTATACAAAATTCTACATAACAAATGTTTTCTGATACAATGTGCAATTACGTTTTTGATTATTTTAATAACGTTGGTGGGTGGAATTGCCTTTGGTATACATTTAATTTTTGTACCGATCACGACTACAGTACCTCCCCCTGATCTTGTTTCTCCTACTGTTGCTTCTTTTCATTCCTTTCATTCGTTCCCTGAACATGAGCAAGCTCGACGCTCAGAATTCATAAATAACACTTTTGTACAGCTCCTGCATCAACACCAACTGGTAGTTAATACAACGGACTGCTGGGTATGTGGTTTGATACCACACACTATGGATAAAGGCATTCCCTATCTGGTCTTGCCTTTTAGCTATAATGGATCATGTCGGGCCTTCCAGACTGTATTTGTCTATGCTCTCGAGACCTATCCCCCGCGTCCTCCACGTTCCACCAAGTATAACTCCGCTAATAAAGCCTTGCTAAAGGGAATAACTGACATGATTAAAGACGTCAATAACTCCCCATTTATCCCTAGAGATGAGCTACGAGTTTATTTGAGTTGGAATGCTACGGAGTATAGCATTAGTTTGGGTGAAAACAAGCGTAAGAGCTCCACTCCAGTTTGGGTCGTACCTCACCGAGGTCAATTTTGCTTGCAAGGTAATGGGAGAAATCCAAGAGCTCGGCTAGGGAAGAGTGACTGTGTTGAAACTTACGTGTATCCGTCAAACTCTTCCCCTGCCTTTCTAACTGCTAAGGGTACCTACTTCATCTGTCGAGATAGGGCATATACATGGTTGCCTGCTGACTTTTCAGGTTCATGCTATATTGCTCGACTGTTGCCTCCGACATACACAGCTGCCCCAAATTATCACAAGACCAGAGTAGAAAGAGGTGTTTTCAGCAAAGAAGACACCGCTGGTCAGGAAGCCGGAGACTTCTTCAAAGGTTTCCTTCCGTTCTGGGGGCCTATGGCCAATAGTAGAAATCTACGTCAGCTAACACGGGTAGTTGAGTCTACTATTACAGAAACTGCTGGTGCCCTTAGTAATTTAACAGCTGAGCTCCAGGCGGATCGTCTCATGACATTACAAAACCGTATGGTTCTTGATGTAATACTTGCAGATCGAGGTGGGGTATGCAGAATGATCCAATCGAGCTGCTGTGTTTATATCCCCAATAATGCTCCGCCAGTGTATGAAGCGATCTCTGAGCTACACAAAATTTCCGACTCGATTCATGTAGACAAGGGAAATTGGTCGTTAATGGAATGGCTTGGGACTCTATTATCAGCGTGGGGATGGAAGGTTCTGATGGTCGTTGGTATTGTCTTAGTGTTCCTATTCTCGTGCTGCCTTATTATCCAGTGTGGTCCCGCCTTGTGTAGCCTCTGTGCTGCAACCTGTTTAAGAAAACCACCTGTGTTGAGAGACAAGGTGCGAGAAAGGATAATGCTACAGCAACATATCGCTGACCTAATGAACATCGAGATCGACTCTGACATAGAGTGAGTAATTGCCTATGTAAGGGCAAAAGGAGGGTCTGAAGTTCCGTGACGATTCGAACCCGTGTTCTCGACATCGTCGTAAACCCATAATTTCGGTACCAGTGAACCGTAAATGATCCATATAGTATATCCTGGTGTTTTCACTATGCTATGAGCAAGAGCACTCTTGTTACGAGCACATTTCCGGTACACCGATGGCATCCATTTTAGATTATGGCATCCATCTTGTATTCTTGCCCTCACATAGTCAATGGACAAACAGTGACCTCGGATCAATTCATTTCGCTTAAAGGACACGTAGGCTTTAGCCGGCGATTCACCCTGCTAATGACACGTACACCTAAAGTCAGAAACTCTGTGGCCGCATGACTCGGCAGAAGCTGCCTCCTATGCCTGAGGCCAGTCCTGCTATACTGGTTCTCGTGTTCGTTGGCCTGATCATGATTAGGTGGCCGAAGTCGGTAGCCTTGCCCATTTACGACCCACAAACATCTCTTATCCTGCTTTTCTATCTCCTACACCTGGCTCTGCTCCTTTCCTTCTGGGCCTTTATTATGGGGAGGTAACAAAATTTACGATGAGGCGGTCCGGCTCTTGAATGAGAAGATGGCATGGGATTATGATCGAGCAGTGGGAACCCCTCATTCGTAATGTTTGACATCAGAAATTTGTTGACGATTCCTGTTTTGCACCAAATATTTATTGTTTAGGATACAAAGTTTAAGAAACGTACTAGTATGTGAAGAATGTTGCCCACAGCTAAAAAACTTGTATTTAAGGAGCAACCAACTTAGTGCAAATCGAACAGGCTCCTAGAATCTGCCCGTGTGTAGTTTCTGTGACTTCTGTGTCCCTGCAGTAATAAACCTTTGGTCTTTGACGCCACCATCGAGAAGCTCGTGTTTCTGTTTATTTGTGCACCGAGACAGGTAGAACTCAGGGGTCTTCGGGTGTTGTCCCTGACACCTCTGGACCTTAATTAAAGTCCAGAACTCCACAACTGCACCAAGAATATTTCTACTTGATTTAGCTTTCAGACGCGATTGGCCCTCTATATCGTGGAAGTGTACTTTGGACTATTTAGTACTTATAGTAAAAACAGCCAAAAGACTTTCAGAAGCATTACTTGCCCAAATACAGATCTGTGAAACCGAATTAAAAAAAGGTATATCACCAGCAGCTTTTAAAAAAAGATTGGAAGAAATTAATAAAGAAATGAACGATACACAAGAATACCTGATGCAGAATAAATTACAAAAATTGGGCAAAGATCTAAAGAAATTTAGTCAAGAAAAAATGCACCCCTATACGAAAGAAGAGTACACGCCACCGGACCACAATTCCGACAATGACTCTGAAGGAAGAAATTCCACAGATGGATCTGAGGATGGTTCAGAATATTCCACCACCAGGAGAGGAAGAAATAGCTTCCGACAATTTAATAACAAAAGAGGGAACAGATGGCCAAGACGCAACTATGCGGGCAGAGGTTATGGTGGGAATCAGTTTCCCTTCTTCCAGCCATATATGCCACCTTATGGAGCTTGGATGAATCCTTTCAACGAAGATATGTCCCACATGATGAATCTACGAATGCCAGGCCCAGACACTTCAAACCAGCAGCCTTTTTTAGGGAGGGGCCAACAGCAAAGAGGACGCCGCAAAACCTTAACTTGGCAAGACCAACAGAGGAACATCATGACCCCCAGTATGACAACAGAAAAACCGGGGACAAGCAAGCAGAGTCACTAATTGTGAATCTCACTGACCTCAGTCAGTCAGTCAAATTAACTTTATTCGATTTCATAAAATCATACAAAGTACATAAAAACAGTATTATTTACAGTTAAAAAAGAATTAAACAATTTCATTTATCAGCAAGTTAATTTGGTTGAGTAAATGCGTTTAAAATATTTAAAAGAATCTCACTGACCTAACCCTGATGGAAGAACAGCAGAAAATCCTAAATAAAGGATTAGGTTTTGTGCCTACCCCCAACCTTGACACTTTCAAAGTCAAATGCGAACTAGCGGAATTTTGCAGACTACTAAAACTGAAAGCCTATTTCTCAGGAACGGAACAAAGAACGAAAGAAGGTGATACAGATTTAAGAAGGAAATCCACCTTCAACCCTCCGAATGCACTGGTACCCATAGAGATTCTAACCTTTGAGCAGGCGATCATGAAGGAAGTAGATGATATACAGATCGAAAAAACCCAGATCTTCCAAAACCTAACAAAAAATGAACGCCAAGGCCTTGAAAGTCTACGCAGGAATGACGAAATAGTCATAAAACCCGCTGATAAGGGCGGAGGAATCGTCATTTTGAAAAAGGAAGGATATAAACAACAATGCCTAACACTATTAGCTGACGAAAGATATTACACAAAAATCATCTCAGATCCCACACCAAAACTACAGAACTCAATTGCAGCAATGGTGTATGAAGCAGAGTGTAATGCCTGGATATCTAAAAAAGAGGCAGATTATCTCATCAACAGGGAACCAAAAACACCCTATTTTTACTCCCTGCCAAAAACACAAAAAAATAAATCCCCTCCACCAGGACGCCCGATAGTCTCGGGGATAGGCTCGGTACTGGAGCCCCTGTCTCAATTTGCGGACCGATTTTTAAAACCTCTGGTACAAAATACCTCCACTTATTTAAAAGATACAAGAGACCTTTTGAACCAAATACACGAAATGCCATTCGACTCAACCACCATGCTTTTGGTGGGCTTGGATATTGAGTCCTTATATACAAGCCTACCACAAAGAAAAACACTGCAAGTGCTAGAAGACATACTTTTCATGGCAGAATGGTCCTACCACACGCCACGCCACTTTGTCCTGGAATGTTGCCGAATGGCATTAACAGAAAATTATTTTGAATTTGAGGGGCAATTGTATTTACAGAAACATGGAACTTCCATGGGAAGTGCTTTTGCTCCCTCAGTGGCAGGTTTGTATGTTAGCAATTTTGAGACAATCAACCTATTCACTGTTGACAATCCCTTCGCTTCCAGTATTGTTTACTGGAAGCGTTATATTGATGATGTCCTAATGATCTGGAGGAAAGATATGGATCTAAATCTGTTCATAGAATGGCTCAATGCAAGGGACGAGTGTCTTAAGTTCACATTTACTTCAGATGAGAACAGTATCGACTTCTTAGACCTCACTATTTTCATCAAAAATGGGCAGATAGAAACAAAGACATTCACCAAACCCACAGCGAAAAACAGTCTGCTGTCATATAACAGTTTCCACCCTAAACCCCTTCGCCACAATCTTCCATACAGCCAGTTTCTAAGATTGAAAAGAAATTGCAGCCAAAAAAGTGATTACAAGGAACAGGCCCTAGAACTGAGTCAAAAACTTCAACATCACAACTACAAATCACAAACAATTTCTAAATGCCGGAAAAGAGCCAATAACCAACCGAGGTCATCCTTACTAGAAACTAGAGAGAAGGAACCAATTCCCAATCTGGTCACCTGTGTAACAACATACTGCCCAGCCACATACAAGGTTCAGAAAATAATAAACAAAAATTGGCGGATCCTATCTACAGGCAACTTTAACTGGCCCAAACCTAGGTTTGCAAATCGACGTACCAGAAACCTGAAAGATCTACTGGTCCATACCCGCCCACGTAAACAAATTGCAAGTGGACAACAAAGAAACACAAATATGACCATAGTCACAGGACATTATCCATGTGGATCCTGCCAAGTTTGCAATTCTACAACCACAACCAAAACATTACAATTAACAGAAACACTACTCTGGATCCAAAACCAACATACCAACTGCAATTCGTCACATGTGATCTATATGATCATGTGTCCTTGTGGCAAGAAATATATAGGAATGACCTGCAGAAAAATAAAATTGAGAATAGGTGAGCATAAAAGTAATATCAGGCTAAAGAAGAATAACACCAAACTCTGCACACATTTTGTTGAATCAGGCCACACAGTGGAAGACATAAAATGGACTATCCTAGAAATGTTGAAGGATAAAACAGGAAATGCGGAGAGAGTCCTATATGAAAGAGAGCAACGATGGGTCAATCGTCTTCAAACCCACCTTACAGGGCTCCACGATACTGTCCCATGGCATCATTTTGCATGAATTATGTAACCTGTACTAAACCTGAACCACTAACATTTAGAAAGCCCTATCGTAAAACAGGTTTCCACCTTGTATCTTTTCCAAAAATGACAATGGTACTTCCGATCATGGGCTAAATATTCATCAAAGTTTTCCAACGTTCACTAAAATACAAAACACAAGGTTAACTATAATGCATGATGTTTTTCTATGACCACAATGTGTAGAATTCAGAATAAGTCCTTCTTTAGTGTCTAAAGACCTATGGGCAGTCTCCACATCACTCCGTGAGTCGATTGTAGTCTCCTGTTTATTTTTATGCCCTCTCTAACACAGAAATACCAGAAATCAGGCACATTTCCGTGTCCGGGGGCAGCGCCAGCACAAGACGTCGGAGATCCTCCAAACTGCGGGTAAGAGAACGCCGAGGCAGTATTCAAAGCAGTTTTTGACTTAACTAACTTAATACTTGCCTGTTAAAAAGTACCCACCTTCTCTTTTACTTTAGCCTGTTTAAATAACCCTGTGGAAGCCTGACCTTGTGAACTATAAGGTAATTCAATCTACGTGCCCAAACACCATTTTTTCGTGTCTGAATATGTACATCATTCTACCGTTAAAGTTGGCTTTCTTGAGAGCTGAGCTACAAACTTTAATTTACTTTACACTCACCTGAACCAGTGCCTTTTCTCACTTTTTAAACCCCTTAATGCAATTCGCCAAAACGCCCTCCTAAATATGTTAGATACATCAAAAACAATGTTTTTTTGAAATGTAGTAAGAATGTTACTTAAATGTGGTTATAAAGCGTGCCGCACAGGAATCTCATAGAACATGACATATTGTGATTTCTATTGCTGGAAAATTATTTCTTGTTCTACTAACACTGTGGATATAACACAATCCACAACTATACTACACAACTAGTGTAAGTATTCTTACTATTGTTTTGTCCTGACGAAAGCTCCATAGACCCGGCTGGGTAATACGGAGCTGAAACATGTCGACTGTATGTTCCAAAAGATATACCTAGATCCAGTAACTCGATCTGAAAGTATACACCTAACCATTTTTTACTTCTACAAATCACACCTCTTTTTGAATAAAATGATCACTCGGGTGATGGTTTGTTTTTTAATATAACCCTACCCTCTACATTCACCAAAGTGGTAACGGCCAAATTCATTTCTGGACACTGCTACGCTGCTCCAGAGTGGTCCTCAGGCTTGAGGCTGGCATGCTGCACGAATAGATTACCCAATGACGAATGCCAAACGTCTATGAGGGGCGGAGAATCAAAACATACCGCACTCACGATAAATTATAGCGTTTATGAGGGTTTTCTATACCACTCCATGTAACGTAGTTACAAGTGTCCTAGTCTAATTCTTGATAGTACATAGTCCTGATCATCACCACTGCCAGAGAACTAGCAGATGCACTATTGGTAGAGATCGAACAAAGTGAGGATAGACTTAAAACCATGGTACAGACAACAGCCATCTTTCGCAAGAAACTGGATGAACTCAACAAGGATCATTCCGAATACCAGGAATATCTAACCCAGTCTAAACTCACTAAACTGAAAACAGATGTCAAGAAATTCAGTAAAGAGACCATTTACCCATACACCACCGATGAATATTATGACAAAACAGTTCAGCCCCAACAAAATAGAAGGCAACAACGATTTAGGCCAACTCCACAAAACTGGACCTTTAGTTCGGGTGAAGAGAGGAGCTCGAATGGGAACAGCAGCAGTGATGAAAGCACTGACAGCTACCAAGGAAGAAAACAACGTATCCAGCCCCCACAAATGATGTATCCACCACCCCCCATCACAATATGGATTTTGGCAACAACCATTCTATGGACCAGGATTTGGATTTCCACCAGGACCGCAGCCTTTTTTATACCGGGGCATCGGCCGGGGAAAAGGAAAACAAAAACGACAAAATACGAGGGTCCAATGGGAGGACCAAACTCCAGTTGCAATGGGAACCCGGAGCAGAGGGGGAGGGTACGGCCCTTCAACAAGTAAAGAGTAACGAACATTGTTAACTTGAGTGATTACCAACTCGGAGGATGAAGAGTCGGTTCTCTCCAAAGGACTTGGTTTCGTCCCCCCGCCAGTTGATGATCCCTTTGTGCTTAATACAGAACTTGCACAATTTTTTAGAAAAATCAAACTGCGCAATTATTTTGGGGAAATGAATAATGAGGAATCTTCTGGGAACAATGACACAGGACTTAAGAAAAAATCAACATTTGTGCCACCTATTCACACGATTCCCTGTCACATTCTAGCTTTTGAACAGATAGTCCTAAAAGAGGTGGAACAGATTGACTTCAAGGGAGCAAAAAACTTTCAGAACCTCTCTAATCGAGAACGAAAAGCACTGGTGCAACTCCGAAACAACATGGAGTTAACAGTAAAACCAGCTGACAAAGGTGGGGCGATTGTCCTAATGAATAAAACTATGTACAGAGATGAGTGCAATCGTCTTCTAGCGGATAACAACAGCTATGAAAGACACACCACCGACCCAACAGAACGATTAACCACCAAAATCAAGACAATTGTCAATGAAGCTGTCTGTATCGACTGGATCACCAAGCAGGAAGCAGACTTCCTAGTGAATAACAGCCCGAGAATAGCAAGATTTTATACACTGCCGAATATACACAAGAAGAAGTTTCCACCGCCGGGCAGACCAATTGTGTCAGGCATAGGTTCCATTTTGGAACCTCTGTCACAATTTTGTGATTGGTTTTTCAAACCACTAGTCCAGAAATCACGATCTTACCTAAGGGACACTAAAGATGTACTATGTCTCCTGAGGGATTTAGAGACCAACATCATGGAAGATATGTTCATCACAATGGACATAGAGGCTCTTTATACGAGCATCACCCAACAGCGCACCTTGAAAGTGGTGGAACAGATCCTCAATAATACCGAGTGGAATTTCCTTACACCACAAAGATTCGTTATGGAATGTGCAGAAATAGCCCTTACTGAAAACTTTTTTGAATTCAAGGGTGCCCTATACCATCAGATTGGTGGCACATCGATGGGCAGCACATTTGCCCCTAGTTTAGCGTGTCTATATGTACAACAGTTTGAGGAAGATTTTATCTTCCATGACAGCAAACCCCTTCTCTGCCAACCTGAAGACATCAATGATGTGTTCATCGTACTGAGGGGGGAGCAAACTACAGCTGAGTCTTTCGTAGAGTGGGTCAACACGAAAGACAGACATCTCAAATTTACTCACTCAATAAGCAAGAATCATGCATTGTTCCTTGACCTAGATATCAAAATGGATCCAGAGGGCATCAGTACCAAAGTTCATAATAAAGCAACGGATAAGAACAGCTTATTACTCTACGAAAGCTATCATCCAAAAGCCCTGAGGGACAATCTCCCTATCGGCCAGTTTCTTAGGATTTGTAGAAATTGCTCTGAAACAAACACCTTTTTGCAACAGGCAGAGGAGCTGGACTCCAAATTAATTGAAAGACACTACCCCCGGAATCTTATCAAAAGAGCAAAGAAAAGAGCAAGAAATGTCAACCGCAAAGCTCTTCTTGAAACAAACAACAAAGAGAAATCAGATAGAATGGTATGTGCCACAACATTCACTCCAGCATCAAAAAAAGTACAGAGAATTATCAGGAAGAATTGGCACACCCTTCAGGGGACTGAAAAACATTGGGACTCTCCCCTTTTTGCATTTAAGAGAAGTAAAAATATGCGGGATGAGTTAGTACGGGCCAAAGATCCAGAATCTAGAGAAAATAATCAAATGACACTATGGAACTCCTAAAGGGTCACTGGACATTATCCCTGTGGTGGATGTGTGGCATGCCCGCTTACAACCACTTCCAAAACTATTGACATAGGAACGACACGCCCATGGACACTGAACTCTTTTAGTAATTGCAACACAGAAAATGTGGTCTATCTCCTCACGTGCCCATGCAACCTTAGGTACGTGGGGATGACGGCGAGAAAAATCAAGATACGCATTAATGAGCACCGCAGCACCATCCGCTGCAGAAAAAATAACACTAAACTTACCCGGCACTTCTTAGAAAAGAACCACAAAGACACAGATCTAAGGTGGACTGTCCTAGAAGTTATGAAAAAATACACCACTGACTTTAGTAGGCCACTGCACATCCGAGAACAGAGGTGGGTGTACCGCCTCCTCACCTGGAAAGAAAGTCTTAATGATGACATTCCGTGGCTCCAACTCAGTCAATAACCCTAGCACCACCTTGGACATTCTTTTGACCATCCACACCAACCCACTAATATAATCTCCATATCAACGCATAATACTCTCACATGAAAGTTTACACAAACTGAGTATATTTCTGACTCCCACCATAACATGAATTTAAACTATACCCATATCCTCTGCACAAAATTGGAACATAAATAAATATATAGTGTAGACTCTGGATTGTGAGTGGTGTGTTGACACTCGATTGCATGTGTGAATTTATAGGAATTCATTAGCCAACATCCATTACCAACATGGGTGTATGAATGCTAGCACTGGCTTTTTTCCACTTAAGTTCTGAGTCTCTGTTTTAAACATCATTTAAACTACGAGACATCATCCTCATTATACAGAGCTACGCGGGCACGCATGCGCTCTTATAATGACACGGCAACACAATCAAATGAATGCGCACATGAGTCAGACTAGTTTTCCATAAACACTCGGCGCTTTCTCTCCGAACATGCGCTGTCCCCCCTCCCGTCTATGCGCATGCACATTACAGGAACACTTCCGTCAAGATCACTCATCCGGTGGCGTACTCCCAAGACGGATGTAATTAACAATCCCGATGTCCATATTTTGGCAGCCAGACATTCCGACTAGCACATATTGAAGGGGGAACCTAGACACCGGAATCCCCACAGCTGCGCTGTAATTATTCAATCTATTACTTAATTCCCGGTCACGCTGAATATAAAAACGAACCGCTAGCGGAAACATTTACCATCGAGAAGCGGAGGCATGCAGATCTAGGCTGAGAGGCGGTGATCACGTCAGTTGACAGTAAGAGTTTGAATGAGAAGATGAATGAGTCGTTTACTTACAGACTACACAGCTTGTATACAACAGAGAGATGCCTCATAGAGTGTGGTGGCAGGTCCCCACGGGCCATCCATGTTTTAATATTCTGTTTTTCTCCACGCCTTCCTCTCTTTTAGTTCCAGGACCTAATGGGTCCATCTGCCCTCCCTCCTATGGGGCGCAGTTTACCTCATCACAGGGTAAGCGCAATGGGAAAAGGTTCTCCGAATTTGGTGCACAGATTTTTTCACTTCACGAATTGCACCAATAGTAACTCACGCTAGAAAATTTGGTGATTATGGCTTTAATTGGTTTTTGTACGCTAGTATAAGTAATAGTGCGATTAGGTTTGAATTGTTATTGTCTTTCAGATTCATTAAAGCCTAATCATTACAGACAGTGGAGTGTGAGTATTGATCACCCCACCAAGTGGAACGCTCTCACCGAAGTTTGGTAAGAGTGGAGCCCTTTATAAAATGGTCCTGATGAATGCCGCGGACCCAGTTGGGCCTACAGGCAGAAACATGTTGACCTCATATACAGCGGTGGGGGGACACTAATATCCCCATGACACTGATCACTTTATTTTAAACTACCATATGGATGTCGACACTATTAAAATTAAGTAGACACCCATAATGGCCTTTTAACTCACTATATATTTTTCTTTGGGCTCCCACTTAGTTTAGAAGTGCATCCCTGTCGTCAGGTGTATGCCCGCCCTCTATAAAACCACGTTTTTAGAGGGCGAAGACTGGTCAATTATGAAGCATGACACCCGGTGGTGTGTGAGACCAGTCCTTCACTGTTTGTGAGATGCCAGCACTCACAAAATAACACTTCACTTACACTAGCAATACTCAGTCTTGTAGCGGTTTGTTGTGGTACACAGTGTTAGGAAAATGCCCAGGCATGCAGCTGAGTATTGCACACTTGATGAACTAAATGAGCCAATAGATGAAGTGGAGTGCTTATTTACCCCTGAAGATACAGGTGGAAAACAACAAGGCAGGGGGAGAAAGGGAATAGGAAAGAAGGGTGACACACAGAACAATATTAATATTTATTTTAGTAAACCCGCTGATGATCATTTCCTAGAGGCACCTTTTACAGATACTAACTTGAGTCTTTCCCTCCCTCAGTAAGTACATCTGAAGCTCCTATACAGGATCTATTCAATGAGCAAGGGTGCAAACCCCTCCCTTTTGTAGCTAACGTTGAGTGTACTAATCAGTATGCAGTTTTGGAACACCTAGGATATAATCAACATCCTGTGAGCAAGGTGGCTGAGCCCTTAAAGAATAAAGTGGGTGAGGAAAATGAATATTTAACTAAACAGTTGGATTTGATAAGAGGTAAGGTTCTGACCCTGAGGGATTTTATGTGTAGACTGACCAAAGATTTAAAAAAAAAATAGATAGGCTTTCAGGTCTAATAGCATCTGTTACCACGCATGCCAAAACCACACATGGCTTAACAATGCTGTCAATACCACAACTGTGTTGTGACCACGAGTTCCATAACAATTTAAGTCATTAAAATGATTTGCTTTAGGGAAGCGCTGGACTTTGTAATACTTTAAATTATTATTCCAACTTCAGTCAGTGTACCATAGGGATGGAGTTGGACTCAAAATCCAACACCAGTCCAACCCGGCATTTGCTAAAGCAAGTCGTTGTAATGACTTGTGTTTTAACCAAACTCATGGTAACGTCACAGTCATTGTAATACCTGCATTGTAAAGGCACTGCGATGTAATGCCTGTGTTGTAATAGATGTTTCCCTTTCAAGTCTCGAAAAGTCGATAAGTTCCTAATCGGAATATAGTAAATGCAGTGCACCCTCAGCCCGCCCTAAGTTCCCTCTCCCCCCGTAGAGATAACTGGGAATAGGCATTCTAGGGGTAATTGTAGAAAAAGTTTGTTTGAAGAAGTTGACGCGTCTACAGGAGGAGGGAGCCACGGGACACCACATCCAAGGTATGTTATTTTCCTTTTATTTTACTGCATGTAATATGAAAAATAGGGTTGTAGGTTGTAGAACAGGGCGGGAGGGAGGCGGGTGGCGCGTAGTGGGGCTACGCGAAGTGTGTGGGTGGGTGTAGCGACCACCCCACTACGCGGAGCTTCGCGTAGCCCCACTACGCAGACTACGCTCACCCTTAATCTGTAGTTCAAGACAGTGGACTTTTTCTATAAACTCCCAACCCAGATGAAGAAGGATCACTATACATATTAATCACGGAAAGAGGAGTAGCTCTGACCTTCACATTTGTATGACTGAGCCCTATGATATCGTTATGATAAATGTGCCTAAAATCCCCAGGTTTTGTTCAATGATAAGAAATTGAGAAAGGTGGTATTTCAACTATAGAACATGGCCTAGAAATGGTAACACAAAATCCAACTTTTATCCCCGTCTAACCTTTAAAAGAGGGCAAACCACCACAAACATAGACTATATACTTCTGGATATTGATCTATGGCCTGATTTACATGACATGGAGGTAATCCGAAAAACAGACAGTGACCACCAAGCCTTAAGTGCTAAATTTGTAACAGGTGCATTGTAGGACATTAAGCTGCCAACTTTTATATTTAAAGTTCCTTTAGAACCTAATAATAATAGAAAAAGTGTTAAATGGCCAATAAAAGCAACTAATAACTGTGAGCCTGACCTACAAATATGAACAATTTTAAAAACATTTTTCCTGATATATTTTCCTAATATAACCAATGTCAAATTCTTAAATCTTCACAGCAAACTGTTTATTAACTTTTTTTTTAAAATGTTTGCAAATAAGGTACCACACTTTCTTAGCAGTCAGCAACAACATAATAATCAATACAGTCCATCACCTTTTACATGCAGGCTTACAATAAGTGACAACAAGAGCATTTTTGCAGTCTTCTTTGAAAGTCAGGCTCCTCAACTGATGGGTTGGGGTGCAGCTGCTTTAAAATCTGCATAGATTTCCTACATAATCGCCTTGGGCATAGATAGCAATCAGTATTATTTAGGTTGTGGGCTGGCAGCACCCTCCATCGTGATGAGATATCCACACAGTGGTTGCCATATGTTGTGCTGTTTGGATGTTGTCAGCTGCAGGTGCGTGTATAGTTCACTATTCGTGTTACAGTGTATTAAGCTATTAGTCCATGCATTTCGTGCTGGCGGGTGACATCTGCCCCAGTATAGGGTGATCTCCTTCTTAGAGAGCAGGAGTACAATAGCAGTGAAGTGACGTGCGGCTGTAGGGATGTCATGGACAATCCCCAGGAGCACTATCAATGGCGAAGGTGTGAGTTTGATTTGAGTTATCCATGACAGTTCAACAAATATGGTCCTGCAATATCGTGCCACTTTTTTCACAGGTCCACGTCATATGGAGGAAATCAGCTGATGCTAAATGACATTTGGGACAGGCATGGTGATGGGAAGGGTCCATCCGATCTAACTTAGTCAGTGTGGTGTATGCCCGCCATAGGAACTTAAAGTGAAGTTGTTTGTGGCTATGACTGAGGGATACAAGGAGTGTTTGTGTGCAACATTTATGCCATTGGAAATCAATCAGCGTGTGTAAAAGATCCTAATCCCAGGTGGCATGGACACTGGCATTCCAGGTAGGGAGCAAGGCCTGGCACGATTTGTATAGTCTAGATATCAAGTGTTTCCCACCAGCGTCTGTGATAAGCAACATCAGAGGGCGGACGTAGCCCGGCTCACTGGGGTAGCTGGAGTTCTGGGCTCTAAGCGTGCCCTGCAAACGCCACAGGACAAACTGTATGGGAGCATCATGAAAATGGGCATCTACCATCTCGGAGAATAGGAGTCCATCAGGAAATAAATCCCCAATGGTGTCTAAGGAATACCTGGTTAGGGTTCGTCCAACAAGGGCCTCTCGCGTGACGGGAAGCTAAGGGGAGGGCAGATTAATACAATAAGTTCAAGTTCAAAAATTTGTATCGCGCACTACTCACCCAGAGGGTCTCAAGGCGCTTGAGGGAGGGGGGTACTTTACTTATCGAATATCCAAGTTGTTAGTTGCTTTCTGAAGGAGAGGTGGTTCTGTGTAAGGCGGAGGTGGGTGGGGAGCGAGTTCCAGGTTTTGGACGCTAAGTAGGAGAAGGATCTTCCCCCCATGGTGGACCTATGGAAGCGCGGAATTGCGGCGAGGGCTTGATTGGACGATCGTAGTTGGCGGGTGGGGGTGTAGAAGGACAGGCGCCTGTTGAGGCATTCGGGTCCTAGATCGTAGAGGGCTTTGTGTGTGTGGGTGAGGAGACGGAACGTTATTCTCTTGTTGACGGGGAGCCAGTGGAGGTCTTTTAGGTGATTGGAAATGTGCGCTTGGCGGGGGATGTCTAGTATGAGTCTGGCTGAGGCGTTTTGGATGCGTAGGAGTTTTTTCTGTAGTTTGGCTGTGGTTCCGGCATACAGGGTGTTTCCGTAGTCCAGTCGGCTTGTGACCAGTGCGAGGGTTACCGTCTTTCTTGTTTCGGTGGGGATCCAACGGAAGATTTTCTTGAGCATGCGTAGGATGTTGAAGCATGATGATGTGACGGCGTTGACTTGTCTGGTCATCGAGAGGGAGGAGTCCAGGATGAAGCCCAGGTTATGTGCGTGGTCTGTAGGTATGGGTGCGGTTCCCAGGGCTGGTGGCCACCAAGAGTCGTCCCAGGCAGAGGGGGATGATCCTAAGATGAGGACTTCCGTTTTGTCCGAGTTCAATTTTAAACGGCTGTTCTTCATCCACTCGGCTACTTCTTTCATCCCTTCGTGTAGGTTGGTTTTGGCGGTGTTTGGGTCTTTGGTGATGGAAAGGATCAGCTGGGTGTCGTCTGCGTAGGAGATGATGTTGAGGTTGTGTTGTCGAGCGATGGATGCGAGGGGACTCATGTATACGTTGAAGAGGGTGGGACTGAGTGATGATCCTTGTGGTACGCCGCAGATGACTTCGGTGGCCTCTGATCTAAAAGGGGGGAGGCGGACTCTCTGGGTTCTTCCGGTGAGGAACGAAATGATCCAGTCCAACGCTTTTCCTTGTAATCCGACGTTGCTGAGGCGTTGTATGAGGGTGCTATGGCAGACTGTGTCGCAGGCTGTGGAGAGGTCAAGTAGGATGAGGGCAACTGTTTCTCCGTTGTCCAGTAGTGTTCGATTGTCGTCTGTTGCTGCGATGAGGGCGGTTTCGGTGCTGTGTTTGGCTTGGAAGCCGGATTGTGAGGGGTCGAGGGATTTGTTGGATTCGAGGAAGGCGGCAAGCTGATTGTTGACGGCTTTCTCAATGACTTTGGCAGGGAATAGGAAGAGCGAGATGGGGCGGTAGTTCTTAAGTTCAGTGGGGTCTGCTGTAGGTTTCTTCAGGAGGGCGCTGAGTTCGGCATGTTTCCAGCTTTCCGGGAAGGTGGCGGAGTTGAGGGAACAGTTGATGACGTCTTGGAGATGGGGTGCGATAATGGAGTCTGCTTTGTTGGAATTGTGGTGGGGACATGGGTCGGTTGGCGACCCTGAGTGGATTGAGTTCATCAGGTGGATGGTGTCTTCAGTGGTGATTGGGTTCCAGGCGCAAAGGTTGTTAGAAGGGGGGTTTGGTTCGGAGGTGGGTGGAGTGGACTGGTCTCCGGACTGGTTTTCAAAGCTGTTATGTATGTCGGCGATTTTGTTGTGAAAGAATGAGGCTAGGGAGTCGCAGAGGTCTTGAGAGGGAGTGATGTTGTTGGTGCCGGCAGTGGGGTTGGTAAATTCTTTGACGATGTTGAGTAGTTCCTTGCTGTTGTGGGCGTTGTTGTCAAGTCGATCCTTGAATGCTGATTTCTTGGTGGATCGGATCAGTTGGTGGTGTTTGCGGGTGACGTTCTTGAAGGTGGCCAGGTTGTCATTGGTTGGGTTTTTTCTCCAGGCTTTCTCGAGGGTGCGACAGAGCTTCTTGGATTTCTTAAGGTCATCGTTGAACCAGTGGGATTTTTTGTTACCTTGCTTGATTTGATGGTTTTTCAAGGGTGCAAGTTCATCGGCACTGTGGGTGATCCATTGTGTGAGGTTGGTGGCTGCTTGGTTTGGGTCCGATGATTTGGCGGGAGAGTTTTGGTGAAGCGATGTGAAGAGCTGGTCGGTGGTAATTTTGTTCCCGTTTCTTCGGGGAATTGGTTGTGGGAGGTTGTAGTTCGTGGTCTTTTTGTAGTTGAAGTGAACGCAGCTGTGGTCCGTCCAGTGGAGAGTTGTGGTGTGATTGAAGGAGATGTGCTTGCTGGAGGTGAAGATTGGGTCGAGCGTGTGCCCGGCATAGTGGGTGGGGGTATCAACAAGTTGTTCGAGTCCGAGGTTGGACAGGTTGTCCAGAAGGGTGGTGGTGTTGTTGTTGTTTTTCTTTTCCAGGTGGAAGTTGAAGTCTCCCAGTAGAATGTAGTCCTCGGAGGGGAGGGCGTGTGGGCTGATGAAGTCAGTGATGTCTTCGCTGAATTGTGTACGGGGTCCTGGTGGCCTGTAGATGAGGGTGCCTCTGAGTGTGGTCTTGGGGTCGGTGTGGATCTGGAAGTGAAGGTGTTCGGCGGATGTGAGGTTGTCATCGGAACTGGTCGTGATGCGGATAGTCTTCTTGTGGACGATGGCTAAGCCTCCTCCTGTTTGGTTGATGCGGTCCCTTACTTTCCCATTTTACAGATCAGCCACTTCCAAGTCCAACTGGTTGTGGACACCGTCTTGATGTTATAGGGGTCATGAGGTAGCCCCACCAGCAACAGTGCAGCCAGCAGTGGTGGGTTGGCAATGTACGCTTACAGCCTAGTGTAAGGTATCTGTGCATCAGAGTCATACCCGTAACGAGCGAAGGTACACTAGCCCACTAGACAGTACAAATGACAGTTGGGGACACAAAAGCCTCCTCTCATACAGTAGGGTCATTGTGTCCCAGCTGATTCTTGGTTGCTTGCCTCCCCAGATAAGACGTATAAGCAGAGTACGGAGTGTTTCGAAAAACTATTTGGTCAATGGGATCGGAAAATTATGGAACAGATACAAAAACTGGGGCAAGGCCACCATCTTCGACCCTGACAGTCAATTTTTCCAGTGCTGGACCATAGTTGAGGCAAATTATCTGCTCCTTTTCTCTATGAACATTTATCCCCAGATATTTAATGGAATTGTCACACCACACCAGTGGGAAATCACTATCAATGCTGCATGGAGACCATGTCAGGGTAAAGATCTCAGATTTACCCCAATTTATATGTAACCCAGACAAGGCTCCATATCAAATTATTTCCCATAAAATGGGCACCAGGCTCTTGCTCAAATGCCACTCATAAAGATAATGTGATTAGGAGTGGTCTAGTTTTAAATGGCATTTCTCTGTGGAGGAGCTGCTCCCGTAAATGGTGCACAACGGGGTCAAAAGCTAATAAAAACAATAAGGGTGACAGTGTGCAGTCTTGTCTTGTTCCGGGCGTTAGGGAAAAAGAGGATGTCAGCATACCATTTAAGCAAATGGGTGCTGTGGTATGTGTGTGCCAGTGTGATGAGGTCCGGGAATCCCAATAGGAGTCCCCTTTTGCGCAGTGTGGCCTGCCGTAATGACCATTCCAGTGAAACAAACGCTTTTTTAGCATCCAACAACACTGCAGCGGTAGACCCAGTGGGGGAAATTCTATGTACAACTGTGAAGAACGTGTGCAGATTCGGGGCTGTAGATTTGTGTGGGATGTACCCAGATTTAGCTGGAGATCCTATTTGGTCCAGCAAGAGGGGGAGTCGGGTGGCCAACATTTTGGCCAAGATCTTATTGTCAAAATTTAACGAGGGGAGCAGCAATCGGGTGGATTGAGAGAGGGTGGTTGTTTTCTTCCCCCTTCTGAAGCCCTAAAGCATAACGCACACTATACCGAAACTTGGGGCAATTGTCTTGTTTTTCTATGACCTGTACTACTGTACAAGTCACCTAGGACTCTAAATATGATTCCTGGACAAATTTTTAAATAGGCACCATATGGTGATTGTTGTGCCCTGTGCCATAGTATGTGTAGGCAGCCTGTGAAGGGCGTTGTTGACGCCAACCATCAATTAGACTATGTGTTCAACTTAATTCTCTCACAACTTGCTGGGATCACAGTTTTGTGCTAAGGGTGCTGCTGTACTGTCGCATTGGGATCACATAATAAGTTAAGGTCTCCCCCATGCAGATGTGGTCTGCCTCTGTACGGTTGATCTGGGCCTGAAGGTCGTGATAAAACTCTGTGTTGTCTGTGTTTGGTGCATATATGTTAACTAGGAGTAATGAGTCAAATAAGCCCGGTGGTGGTCAACGGATTCACCACTAAACTATTGGCCTACGCAGACAATCTGGCAATAACGACTGTGGACCCCCACCAAGCAATGCCGGAAATAGTACAATTGGCCAATAAATTTGGCATCTGCTCTGGGTATAAGTTGAATGAGGGGAAAACCCAGATCATCTGTACCAAGAATATTAGGAAGAGCGATCATAGGTTTGTAGAGTGTGCCATATATCTCGGGGTTAAAATTAATTCATCCGTCGAGAAGATGGTTGAAGAGAACTATCTTCCACTGCTGGGCTCAATTGAAACAGAGCTGAGAAGAATTGATGTGCTGCACCTATCCCTGATAGGTAGGGTGAATGCCCTAAAGATGACTATGTTTCCTAAAATATTATACCTTTTTAGAGCTATTCCCCTATTTATAGGGTAAACAATGATCAAAAAAATTGAATCCACGTTTGTAGGATTTGTGTGGCAATACGGCAAAATCAGACGCTCTATTAATTATCTATCACTACCGGCAGATAGGGGCGGTCTGTTGTTGCCGAATCTAAAATTTTACCATCTGGCTTGCCTTCTCGCACAAATGAATATATTGATTCAATCTGAACCATTGCCAGCAGTAGGATCTAATGAGAATCAAGATCACCCCTCCATATGTGAGCTATTGCTGGGTAGAAAGGCATATGGATTATTGCAGTGTGAAGTGGATCGGAGATTCTATAGTAGGACGAGATATAAGATTATTGAAGGGTTATGGTGGACGTGGAAATCCATATGCAAAACTCTGGAAATCACTAAAATAAATGCTAATACTAGTCTGTGGAAATCAAGTATATTCACCCATCTTGGACAGAATGAGAATAGTTTAATTTGGAGGGCACAGGGGATAAGATGTGTGGGTGATATCATGTTGGGAGAGGATATATATAGTTTTAATGAAATACAGCGGAGGTTTGGTATCCCTGGAAATCACTGGCTATTATATTGTCAAGTCGCTCAAACTATTTCTGCAATAAGACCAAAACTAGCATTGACACCAGACAGCCAACTGATTGAGTATATAAAAAGAGGGGGAAGGAAGATTGGTACAGCTTATAATTTTCTGGCGTCCGGGCTCCCAGACGATCTGGATAAAACTGAGATGGCTTGGTCACATAAGTTGGGGAACCCGTACGTAGATATAGATTTGGCCTTACTCTTAAGTAATAAAGTATTTCGAGCATCAAACTTAAGGCCCAACATTACAAGACGGTGTTTAACCTCTATTATACTCCTGCGAAATTGTATGGGTGGGGGTTAAGGGAAGACGATAAGTGCCCAAGATGTAACACAGGTCCAGCAGACTTGGTGCATATGTTTCACAGCTGTTCTAGTCTGGCCCTAATCTGTGGTGAGATAACAACTTTTTTGAGGGGGCTGCTAGGTAATAACATCAACCTATCCCCCACTTTGGTTCTTTTAGGGACGGACTCCAAACTTAAGGTTGGGAAACACACACAAGCATTGTTATTTATTGCTGTTGCAGTACTTCGAATGTTGATCTCTGCTGGGTGGAAAGATTCTAATGCCCCCACGTTTCAGATGTGGCTGTCTAGTCTGTTGGGTATTCACAATCTGGAAGCCTGCCTTTATGAATTAAATGGAAGAAAGAAGCAGGAGTTTGGTAGAAATATTTGGGCACCGGTTAAGATCTGGAGGAACTCAGATTCATGAGTCTTGTTGGGATGAAGTCTTTTTGTTTTTAGGAACCCTGATTGTATGTTATTAACTTTTGTATAGCTCTGATTAATTTATTGCATACTATGAATTTTTATATTCCTCAATATATATTGTATTATCATTGAACTACGTCAACTAAATTATTGCATATGATGAATGTTGAATTTATATTTTCCCGGATACGTATTGATCTTGTAATTGTAACTGCCTTATCTCTAATAAAATAAAAAAATAAATAAAAAAAGGAGTAATGAGTCACCCCTTAGACAGCCTGCCACCAACAGGTAACGTTCCTCCGTGTCTGCACAAATTGCTGAACGTTGGAATCACACTTGTTTGTTTATTAGTATTGATACCCCATTGGTGTACGTGTTGTGGCCTGCAAAGTACCAATGAGATGCCAATGTGGATGCAAAGATGTGTGGTGATGTGGGCGACAAGTTCATTCCTGTAGAAAGGCAATGCCAACCTAATACCTCTGTAGATAGTGCAACACCTGCTTGCCCATTAGCAAAACTTTCCATTATTCAACATAAATCCCTTCTCCCCCCCATTCCTTTACCAGTTTTACGGGGAATTCCAACCCCAACAATATTGCTACAATTAGGAACATTGGCAGCATAAAATAATACCCAAACAGTTATGTGTGGACACACCCTATGCCGGTTCCACACTCCCTGTAGAGAGAAAAATTACTGATAAACAGAGCAATTTGCCATATACTAATACAATAAGTGCTAGCCGGGACATAAAGAGACATGCAACATCGTGATTGGTATTTATCAGATACGTTGCATAACTACAGGCCGGTTAGAGTCCAGAAGGTTTGCTTGCAGGAGAATAGTCAGTACTGGTGCCAGAGCTGGAATTAAATGACGATCTCTTAGGGGAGTTATTCTGGCACATCACCTGAGTCTCGGAATACATGAGACATAGCTCCTGTACTGGCTCTGGGGTGTCAAAAATCTGTGAACTGCCTTTCATTTTGACCCTCATGCAAGTGGGTTACCATCACATAGTGGAGTTCCAAGTTGTGAATCGTCGTCTTGTCACTCTTAAACTTGCGGCAGGCGTCCTGGACCATTGCCGTGAAGTCGGGGTAGGGAGAGACAGATGAACCCTGCCACTTGAATGGCCCCTTTTATCTAGCCAGATGCAAAGTGGTGTCCCAGTCCCAGAAATGTAACAAAAGGGTGATGAGTGGATGTGGTAGGCACTCGGGAATTGGGCATAGCCCGGGGTGCAGTGAGCGCTCTCAACTACAAATGTGGACGTGAAGCGGTCCTTGCCAAACAGAATGATCAGAGGCTGCTCCACAAACCAATTGAGGTGACCCATGTTCATGGATTCCGTAATTTCCAGGATGCAGATATTGTCACGTCTGCTTCTAGCCTCCAGGTCCTCGCTCTTCATCCCAACTGTCTTTAGGAATTTTTGCATACGATACATCCTCTTGGCAGACTGGGCTGCCCCATTCTTGAGATCTGAAACACTGCACTCCACTGCATCGACTCTCCCCTCATGGTGGTCTAGGTGTGCCCAAATCATGTCTAGATGTTTGTCCAGTGTGTCAAAGCGACTTCTCAGGGCCTTAAACCCTGATGTATGCTCCACCATAATGGCATCAGCCCCAGTCGGAGCTGTAGCATGGGAATCCAGTACACTCCCCCTTCTGCTATCTCCGGGCCCGGGCCCTTCTCAGGGTGCTTGGTCTTGTCAAAGTTAAGCCGGCACTGGTTTGGGTCACCCCGGACCATATCCTGTCGATAAGTGGGTTCCCAGTTGTAAACAGCTCAAGGCAGGAGCAACATCTCTGCTTGGGCCACGTGCATGTCTGGAGGTGGTCCAATGCCCTTTCCAGAACAGTGACTTCAGCAGCAGGAAAGGTTCACTTGCCACAACTCAGGTGAGGAAAGCTGGACCAGCACTCGAAATGGGCGCAGTAGTTGCTCTGTAGCCAACCAGGGAGTAGGCTACAAACAGCTAGCAGCTGGTCCAGTTGCCTGGGGGCCAAGTCAGGCAACTGCCCAGGTGCAGTCAATGAATGTGTGGCACCCCGGTGCAAGGCAGCATCAGTCCTTACTCCTTAACAGCAGGCAAATTGTTAAAGACTCCCCGGCAGTGATCGCTGGCTCCCTAGCAAGTCTGGTCCTAGCAGGGTTGGCCTCTCCAGTCACTTAGCGATTGCCTCCCCGCCGCTACAGGGGAAGAGGTTCCATCAGAGAGTGGGCCCAAATGGCTGCACGTGCTGTCAGTTTTCCTCAGCCCTAACGGCCTGACTCATCAGGGTTCCACTCTACCTAGCCCTTTGCCTCAGTCAGTGGATGTAGTGCCTAGGAAGGATAAAAGCAGGGGAAATGCAGGGGTGGCACACAAACCCCCAGGTTCACCAAGGGACTATATCAGGGCCTCCAGGGGGTTGTGTGGGCCTGCCTTACTTGGCATCCAGTTGCAACCAGTCTCAACACACCCCCTTTCCGGTCCCAACTCTCCCACACCTCAGCTGCCTTTGGCTCCCACAGGCCACAGTGGACTCTTGCCCCTCTGAAGTGCAGTGATCCATCAAGTGCGGTCTCGGCATCAGGCACTGCAGATTCACAAGTCTCACTGGCTGCTGCCAAGAGCACAGCCGCATGGTGGGGTCTCCGCAGCACACGCCTCAGGAAGGGGTGCTTCACCAGGGTAGGACCTCTCAGCTGCAGGGGAGCTCTGCTGTGAAACACCAAGGCCCGATCCACTCCCCTGTCCAGGAGTTAGACTTGTCACCGGTTGTGCCTATGTCGCTCATGGAAGAGTCCCACCCGGAGCGTCGGTCTGTTGCATGAGTCACCCCCAGCCAGGATGGCGGATTTTGCCTAGTGTATAGCCAGGATGGTGGGGAGGCTAGTGGAGCTTCAAGGCTATGCAGCCATCTTGGTCAGCAGCTTGGGCACATCTCCTTCACTGCAAACTGATGAACCAAATAAGGGTGCTCTTTGCGAAAGAACAAAAGAGGGCCTGTAATACAAAAATATTCCCTGCGTGGTACACAAAAGATTGTTGTGTAGAGAAACAATGACTTCTGGAAATAATAAAGAAGGGCAATAGGTCACAAATCACAACGACTAGAAAAAGCTACAAAACTGCCTCAATTATTGCCAAAAAGTGCTGGAAGTCCAAATGGTGAGTGGAAATAACAGATGCCCTACAAACTGAGGACAAAAAGCTTTTTTGGAAGCTGATTGCAGTTAACTCTCATACAATTGAGAACCATCCTGAAGCAATAATAACACCAGATAGGCGGGTATTTCATTTTGGGGGCCTATAAATTGAATGTGGCTGTGAAAAAAGTCTGAGTAAATCTCCAACGAAGGAAATGTCAGGGACCCAGAGAAATTTGGGCCATTGGAAAAGGGGTCAATTAATCGAAATGCTGATGCGTCATACTTTACTTTAGCTGAAACGGCTCTTGCCTCAAAACAGATGAAGAGGGAAAAGGCACAAGGGTTAAATGGAATTTCTGGAGATCTGTATTTATCTCAGCCAGAGATGATTCCTGTATCTTAATGCTGTAAGTTATTGCATGTAAAGTGCAAAGCCATTCCTCCATCATGGTATGGAGCCACCAATATTCCTGTCTATAAAGAGGAAAACAGGGATGACTCATCAAACTAAAGGTCCATAAGCTTATTGGACAATACTCAGATTATTTTCTGTAGTCAGGTACTGTTTAGATTGCACAAGTGGATAGATGAGAATAACATCCTTGAAGATACAGAGGCGGGCTTCAGGAGCAAGGTTGGCACCCATGACCAGATCTTTCGCTTCAAGTTGCTATGTTGGAAATGTGTCAACTAGAAGCGGGATTATCTATATGTCGCTTTTGTTGATGAAGAGTGCTATTTGAACTGGTTCCGAGCGATAACCTCTGAAAATTTCTGGAAGATTATGGAATCAGACAGGATGTGCTTTGGAACTTGCGAGTACTTCACGCGGAACCATATGCCAGGATGGAATATGGGAGAGGACCTAACTGACAGAATTGGCATTAAGTGGGAAGTTCGGCAGGGATGCGTCTTTGCACCTAATCTCTTTAGTCTCCATGTTAATGGAGTAGTTAAATGGCTAACCCAATGCAGACATGACGCACCTTAATCTGCAGGTGCCCTTCACCCATTATTAATGTTTGCAGATGACACTTTACTTATATCAAGAACCCCAATGTACTTATAATCAGAATTGAAGGCTTTTGTATCCTTTTGTGCTAATAGGGAATTAGAACTTAATTCATCTAAATCAAAATCTATGTCAATAAATCCCCATCAGTCCTTTTGAGGTAAGATGACAATAGATGGGATTCCCTTAGAACAGGTAGCATACTTTGATTATTTTGGTGTTAGATTAACAGACAACCTGACATGCGGGGCTCAATTCGAAAAAAGTAATATAACTTTACATCAGATGGCATCTGCAATTGGGAGGTAATATAATGCCATTTCAGGTGACTCGGTCCCACCTGCCATTGTATATAGAGCTATGACATTGACAGCAACTATTTGTGGAGATGAAAATTGGGGCTATGCGTATAGAGCAACTCTTACTAAAACAGAGAACAAATTTATCATGGCTTTTTTTAAATTACCTGTGAGCACTCCTCTTTTACCCTTGAGACTTGATCTAGCATTAAATTCCAATAATATGGTCATCTCACTAAAACCCTTGTTATATTGCGTACGGCTAAGGGCAACTGTTGCCCCATTTATGCATCTTTTGCATATACCCTTAAGGAATGGATTGTTGCTGTATGCAAACTCTTGGGTGTGAGGCATTTTTGGGAGGCACTAAGGATCTTAAAAAGTGTTCTAAAGGAACAAATAGTTTTTGCTCTGTCCAGTTTCTTATACTGGGCATTGAAACTAATAGTTACAACTACTGAATAAATCTAGCAAGTTCATGATATATTTATACATTTGATTGGCCCCCAACATGTTTTATTAGCGGGTGTATATAGAGATAAATCTAGGTCGCCAAGCAATATTATTTAATAAGATTAAGCAATCATTTTGTATTTTATTTTTTATGCATTGCACAAATCAGTATTATTACTCCAATCTGTTACAAGGATTATATACAGTATAATTGTGAGATGATAGTTGAGCTAACGTCTGATTTATTCAGATTATTTACAGATGTCTCCATTTTATCATGTAATATTCTGAAGAACTGTTATCTGATGATTATATTTATTGTCTTAAAATGATTTTATAAATTTTTGTAAAATGTTTATGGCTTTATAGCTGAAATAAATTTATTACTCATACTACTACTACCACTACCATCAACAAAATTGTAACTAAAATCTGTAATCTCCCTTTATACTTTCTCCTTTTTGTGACCCTCACAACCTGCAATTCACTACAATACATTTCAAAGAAGGCATGCCTTAGAGTCCTGTAAATGCTACAACAGCATGTCGTCCATGTTGTGGCCAGACAATAAAGGGGGTTGATCCATTTAGGGCCTCTATATATCCCCTTTGGGGTCTGGGTCTGCTCACCCTGACCACTTACATATGATTTTTAAATCATTTTCAGGACTCATGGACCAAGTCCCTTAGTCTTGTTATGGCTGCAAAAGCAAATTGTTCAGGTAGTCACCAACCAATGTCGATTGACTAGTCTACTTTAAATTGGCCAATCAGAGCATATCTGTCCAGATATACAAATGTCTTTTTTCTTTATTATCTCAAAAACTACCACATGGATTTACACCAAATAACAAAAACCCTAATTTCTCACCAAAAGCTACCTTTCTGCCAAATTTGGTGTAATTCTGTCCAGTAGTTCGAAGTTATAGTTAGGAACAAAGTTTCCATAAGAAAAGCATTTTTTGTTTTGGCAATAACTTAGGTGCATCTAGACGAATCTTCGCAAAAGTTTTGAAACGTTTGCTACAGTCAGTTCAGCTGCTGTGCTGAAAGTTTCAAGGTGATCCATTAAGCAGGGGCTGAGAAAAAGGAGGGGTCCCCAAACTAAATTTCCCCATGCATTTTACCATCGGAATTATGAACATGACTACAGAATGAATCGCTGAAGGGAATTACACCAAATTTGACAAAAATCTAGATGTTGGTCCAGAAAGCGTTCTTTTTGGTGGGGCGGTCCCACATTGCATCAAAATTGAAAAAGAAAAGCTGCATGGGCTGCCGCACGTCTTTTTTATGATGCTCCCAGGTGAGCCAAATCTGGGTGCAGTATATTTTAATTATGATGAAAAAGACCATGCAGAACACTTTGTGCCTCGAGGACCACCATCTCTCTAGGACAAACAATATTAAAATGATGGAGGGCAGCCCATGTGATTTAAACTGCACCCACAGGCACCACAAGCAGAACACCCACAACCATCACCACACCCACAAGCACCCAACCATCACCACAACCACACATACCAAACCCACTACAACACCCAAAACAACTACAACCACACCCACAAGCACCACAATCACCCCCACACCCATGAGCATCATAACCACCACCACATCCAAAGCCACCAGCACACCCGCAAGCATCTCAACCATTACCACACCCACCACAAGCATACCTATCAGCATCACAACAACACCAACCACCACAACACACTCATCAAAACCAACACACTCACACAAAACAACACCTATACACAAAAAAACACAAACCAAAGGCAAACGTACTCACTCACCAGATAAAAAACACCCATCTAAAAATACACAATAGACAACAGACCCACATGCAACTGCCAAACATTCAGACACAACAACATCGCCCACTCCAGCTCCCTCTACCTCTAAGACCCAGCCCTCTATCACCCTTCTTATCCGTATTCCTCCTTCCAATTTCATCTCTTATCTGTCCTTAACCCTTACCAAATTTAAACCCACCGGTCAGAAGAAAAATCCTTGAGGTGCCTGCTCTGTGCCCAATAGATGCCCCTTCCTGAGGAGGATAACCTTTGGAGTCTGTTTTGGAGGCAAGTTATGGGCAATGAAGTCACAGCCTGTTCTAGTGTGAAACCCTTTTGTTCTCCTTTTGTCTTTTTTTAATAAAACTTTTTGAGAGAAGTATCTCATTTATGAGTTAAAATACATGAATTTACAATTCATTGATTATTGAAAATGTTAATGATGAAAATGTGAAATACATATTCCTATTTACATTTATGACAGAAGTACTACCGTTTTTTTAAATTACATATTTGTGCAGTCCAAAAATTTGTGATAGAAAATTGTAATGGACATAAACATTTTGGTGAAAGCAAGAAGTTTTTTTGTGTTTTTACACTGATGTGTTCATTTTACCTTTATAAGTGAAAAAAGAAACACATATGTATTGCTTCTTTAAAAAAATAGAAATTTAAAATACAATAAAATGGATGTATGACATCACACGCATGCTTTTACATCGCATGCTTTTACATCGCAAGTTTTACAACGCATGCCTTTACAACGCATAGTGTTGAGGGGTGCTGGATAGTGAATAGTTTAATTTACTATTCCAACTCCAGTCCCTGTGGATAGTAGGGAAGGTGTTGGATAGTAAATTAAATCTATTCCCTATCCTAGAGCGCCCCCCAGCGCAATGCGTTGTAATGGTTTGCGTTGTAAAAGTTGTGATGTAAAAGCACTGCGTGGTAAAAGTGCGTTGTAAAGGTTGTTTCCCCAATAAAATACAGAAAATGCACTAGACAAGGGGAAAAGTTACATAAATAAATATATAGCATGATTTAAGTTTAGATCTAACATTGATTTTACATTAAAAAAAGTTTAACCTTGTTTAGTGCAACTTCTAAATTATATTAGATTGTAATTATTAAAAATGTGTGTAATACATATGTTTAGAATTTAACAGTACATGAAAAATAATTAAACACCGCAGTATGAACGCAATATGAAGTTTGAATAATTGTCAATTTTTGTGTGTGCCCATTACCACGATATCAGCCTGCACCAAATTTGAAAATAAAAATAAAAATGGATTTAGATGTGTTTCTTTAAATTTCTTAAATTACATTATACACATATACATCACACATTAGAAAAATATTGCTTGTAAGAGAGAGTTAAAAATGCACAAGTCCAGAGCTATTGTAAACAGACAATTCAAAAGCAAACAAGTAAAAAAGAAGCTCACCTTCGATTCCGGCGACAACCGGGTTAATTTGCTTCGTGATATGTAGCAGAAGCAAAGGAAGGACTTGGACAATTGTGTCCATGTCTGAACGGAAGTGAAGAAAGTAAAAAAGGTAAGTTTCGACCTTAGTTTCCTTTGAAACTGCCAACTCAGGTGTGGAGGTTCACCCGCCACACTTTTGGTGGCAGGAAGGCCATTGTGGTTGGCCCAGCAGAAATATTGGCTGAACTCCCTCTGACAGCCTTTTTTGCCCAAGGTGGCATCGACACTGGAGGAAAATTCTGGAGGAAAAGGCGGCACTCAAATGAACTATCATCCATAGACCTTCCACCATCTAAATTGAGCGGGTGAACAACAAGATCTAAATCAGGCCCTACGTTTTTGGTTAAGACTGCATGCATTTTGCCCTTGTTTGCCCATCAATAACAACCATACAATGTCACCACATTATCTGCGCATGCTTGCTAGGTGTAGTAAGAAAATAGGAGGCATGTAGGTAGGCAAAATTGTATTTTATTTTAAGCTCTCCAAACAGAACAGGGATCACTGCCTGCCGTCCGTCTCAACCGCCTCTCCAGGAATGGCATGTCCCCACAGAACCTCCAAGTAGATTCTACGGTCAACCCTCCATCCCCACGAGAACCGGCAAGACATCAAGGAACAAATACATCATTTCCCCCATTCGTTATATAAAAGAAAATCAACAAAAACAGAACAAGCGGAAAACAAAAGTGCATAATAAAGCAAGATACAAGAAACGGATCGAAATAATACATGGCAAATAGGCTGAAATAACCAAAACATAAGAACAAAACGGAAATGTGTAATATATGATGCACAGTGTTTCCTAACTCAACAAAGATACATTTCAGGTCATGACCAAATCATCACATTTTCTTGGTACTTGACGTATTCTTGGTACTTGTCGCAATCTTGGTTGCTTGGCAATGGAGTCACTAACACCACCACACACTCCCTTCTCCTTGGTAACAAATGGTAAAACAACCTCAGAATTAGATATATCATTGTTTTTCTTGTACAAAGCTAACCTCCGGAAATTCAATTTCTGTCCATTTTCTAGAACAACATGCCATTTATAAAATTCTTTTACTTTCATGGGATCAGAAATTGTATTCAGACCACTCTCTCTCCTACCACACTAAATCTTGATCAAATCACCAACTTCTATGTTACCAAAAGGTTTGTCTTTGTGGTAATTGTGCACTGATCATGCATCCAATAAGGTGTCAATTTGGTCTTAGGCAACCTGCCTTTCATTCTCATGAAAGGTACATCACCAGTAATGCTATGTACGGTGGAATTGTGAGCCCATACCATGTCTTCTACACACCTTTGCGCATTCTGGCGACCTTGTATAGCCAATTGAATCGCACCCTTAACCACTCTGTTCACACGTTCCACCATACCATTTTCCTGAGGGTTATACATGGAAGTACACATGTGTTTTATCCCATTATTCAAAAGAAAATTTCGCATATAATGAGATGTTAATGGTGTGCCATTATCCGTGATCAAAGTGTGTGGAAAACCTTCTCCCATGAATATAGAACAAGACTTTCAATAACTGTGGAAGTTGTGATATTTCGTAAAAACTTTACCTCAAGCCATCAGGAGAAAACATCAACTAAAACCATGGCAAAACGTATATCTCCAAGACACAATTTCAATGGACCAATGAAATCAAGACTGATTTTTTCCCAGGATAAACCATCATTACCAGTGATGGAACCTAAACCTTTAGTACTGATCTTTAATCGTCTCTCACTTTCTCTACTTAGAGAACAACTCTCTACCCAATGTCTAACGTCTTCATCAAGGCCAGGCCACCAGAAATGACCTTTAAGTTGTTTGATAGTGTTGGTTTGACCTAGGTGTCCTTCATGAGTTCATAAAAATAACTTTGTTCTGAGAGTAATGGAGAAATGAATCTCTCACCTCTTAGATTCAAGTCATCAGAAACTCCAATGCTAAGTTCCTCTTGTAATTTAGCATAAGTATGTAGAGAAGGTTTCACCAAACCTTCACGTTTACACCCCAAACAGATAGAGCTGGCTAACTCACTATAATCTGGATCATTCATTACATCTTGGTGTCATTCTTCTTTAGAAATAGTTTTAAATTCATCCACACATACATCATCAATGCTGGCCACCAAACAAGCAACTTCATTATCAAAATTCAGCACCCTTTCTCTGGTAACGGAAGCCTCGACAAACAATCTGCCTGTACCTTTTTCCAAACAGTTGTATGTCCGATATATAGGTAAGCTCTTGTAACTTTGTTGCAAATCTCATTAAGCAAGGTGATCCTTTATCGGCACCACCTGGGCTAAGAATTCTAACCAGAGGCTTGTGGTCAGTTCTGAGGGTAAAAAAAATTCCCCCACACATACGTACTCCCCATGCTGCAACCAGAGCCTCACGTTCGATAACTGCATAATTTTGCTCAGAACTATTAAGCGTACATGAAGCAAAAGCAACAGGTTTCTCTACACCAAATTTGGTTTGGGACAAAACAGCCCGAGCCCATGAGCACTGGCGCCTATTGTAATAAGGGTGTCTCTGCCAGACTCAAATGGTGTAAAAATCCCAGCATTGATGATTTTGTTTTTGATATTTTTAAAAGTGTGGTCCTGCAAAATGTCCCAAGAAAACGGTACCCCGTTCCTCAACAACTGTCGTAGGCTTCGGTTTTGTGTGCATAGATATCTACAAACTTGGAATAATACTCAATCAGCCCCATAAAGGACTTTAACTGTTCTTTTGTGTTAAGTGTAGCTACATCTCTGATAGCACGTAATAAATCCTCCTTAGGTTGCACCCCTGCTTCAGAAATAGTGGACCTTAAGTAATCTACTTCTTTTTCTAAAAGCAAACATTTATCTTTCCTTAACCTAAAACCAGCATTTTGTAAATAATTTAACACCTTATCTAAAGTGACATTGTGTTAAACAAGTTTTTTTCCAGTTATGAGAATATCGTCTTGAAAATTATGAATGTTGGTAAAATCTTTGAGGAGGTGGTGCATCATACGTTGGAAGATGCTCCTGGCTAAGGCTAAGCCGAAAGGCAGTATTTTAAAGTGAAAAGCACCTTCCAACATAAGGAAAGCTGTTAATTTCCTAGAATTAGGATGCAACATGACCTGATGATAGGCAGATATTAAATCAAGTTTGGTGAAATACTTTGCCTTATCCATCAACAAAACCATTTCTGAAATATTGGGAAGAGGGAAACTATCAATGATGATGTTTTAATTCAAGGACCTGAGGCCCACACAAAAACAAAGTTTGCCATCCTTTCTCTTAGTGACGACAAATGGAGAAAGCCACACCGAGACTTCAATTTGTTCAATGATATCTTGTTTTTGCATATCAATTAACATTTCTTTGACTTCCTTGCAAACGGAAATAGTTATTTTCCTTAGAGGATGTCTGACGGGAATGGCATCCTTCTTAAGTTTAATTTCATGTGTGTAAACCAATAGTTTCTCTAAATCAAGACGAAAAACATTCAGAAATGTTGTCAAAACAGAGTCAAGGCTTAAATAATCTTCAACAACCAATACTTGCTCAGGAGATCTGGTATCAATGATAATATGCAAATCATGTTGCTGTACCCATCCCAGAATTGCTGGACCATCATTTGAAATATACACCTTGCCAGCAGCATTCCCCCCTTTAAATTCAAACTCAGTCTCCATGACACCTTTGATAACAATAGTTTCACCATCATAGCCCTTAGGAGAACCATCAGTAGGAGATAATGTAAGATCGGGCCAACAGTCTTTAAAAATACAAAAAGGAATAATGGTAAGCATGTAGTCTGGATCAACTAAAAGTGGCAAGGAGACACCATTCAAAACGAAAGTAGCTTTAGGTCTTTGTAAAGTGCTGGAAACGCTGTCTTCAAAACATAAAGACATCTCAGGAGGAATGCTTTCATCTCTGGGAAACAACAAGAGAGGGAGGGAAGAGTAAAAATCGGAACACTCTTAGTCCCCCAAGGTAAATATCAATGAAACAACAAAAGATTTGTATTTGTATTTATGAAATAAAGGTAGAACACGGAGGAAGACCAAATAGGTTCTTTGTAAAGCCCTCACTCACCAACCTGGTCAGTGACATGCTTCATCATCAGGCCCCACCAGGAGAGGCCGAGTGCCACCCTGGTGTGCTTCAACGCCAGGATTACTGCGGAGCTGATAGTTTTTTTGTGTGCAGTTAAAAGTGATAAGTGAGTGTTAAAAATTTCACAATTGTGTCAAAGAATACAATTTATTACAAGCCAATTGGACATGGTTAAAAATAAAGTATGGGACAATACAGCTGCATACATTGTTCAGCAAGGTCCACTAGGAAGTGGTCAGCATGTTTTTGCCTATGGGTTCTGAATTAAACAGACATTCGTCACAGGGGCAGCTCTAGGCTCATGGCGGCCCTGGGAAGGGAGCGTAGGTAGGGGCCCCCAGCAGAGGGGGTCGGGGTGGGCCGGAGAGCGGAGGCCAGTGAAGAGGGGGGGGGTCAGGGTGTTTGGAAGTGGAACAGAGCCGGAGGCCACCAAATTCCCTGCCAGGGGCCGCCACGCCATTATGATCCATCCTCAGAGGATTATTAAATTAAGGATATATATTGGCGCAGTGGCCCCTGGGGTTTGGTGGCCCTGTGCAGGTGCACAGCTTGCACATGCCTAAGGCCACCCCTGTTCGTTAGGACCGTGTAGTGTAACCTTGGTTATATGGGCACGCTACGGCCCACCCTCACCAGAGGTTATAAGTGTGAAAAAATAAAAATATATCAAAAATGTATATGCGATCTGGTGTTCCCTGTATTTGGAGAGGAACCGAGTTTATTCTGGTTAATGGTAACAGACATAGACAAGAAAGAAAGAAAAGAAAACAAAACAAACACAAAAATGGTTAAGAGTGGATCAATCAGTTTTTTCATGTCGCATATTCATAAAATGGTGCTCCACGCGGTGCACATAAGTATTAGCACTTGATCCTATGTGCCACTATGAAACAAGAGTGCACTTAAATTTGACCTTTAATAGGGTGAAACTTGTGAAAATAACATATTTAGGTAAATGCCCGTAGTACTGTATGTCTGATGGCACGAACCTGTGTGCAAACTGGTAAGCATAAAGCAGTAAAGATAAGGTGCAAAGTTGGGCATAAATGTTATCTTCAAGAGAAATCTCACATGGGATGTAGTCACTAACTACACCATAGGTCTCGGGAGGGGGGTGGTTGCAACAGTGGCACACCCTGAAATGTAAAGAAGCAAAAGGAAATCAGATCACAGCCCAAACATCGAGGGCACAAACTACTTCTCTCAATCTGTGAAGGAAGGGGGCTCACGCTGTCAATGCAGCACACCCGCTTGGTGCCTACAAGAAACCCTCTCTACCGGACCCCGATAGTAATCGAAGATGCAGACCGACTTGGGTTAAAAAGGAGACGTGCTGCGTCATAGTGGGCGTGTCCACAAAGACACCAACGACGTCACCGACCGACAGCCAATCCTGACTGAGGAGACTGAAAAAGTCCCAGTCGGGCCAAACGGAAGCCTTGTGTCAACCTAGAGACGGTTACCAAGGCGACACTCGACGCTGAAGAGTGTGAGGTCGTCAGGGGGGAAAAAGAAAAGAAACTTTATTGAGCTGTGTTGGGAACATAATAAAGAGAAGAACAAAGGGCACATCGAGTGTGAGTGTGCTAGAAAAGGGGGGTGTTTGGGTTGAGGTGCATAAAAGTAAATGCAAAGAGGAATTACACGTGTGCTAAGGCAAGGATATGCATAATAGCATGGAAATGAAAATATTAAAAGGTATGCGTGATTACACAAATGCACCACGCTGACTATGCGACCATACTGTCAGGGGTTAAATAAATGGCAAAGTGTGTCAGAACTAGAACAAGTGATATCTTTAAGAGACCTGGGGGATAGTCAAGAAGCGTTAGGAAGAATAAACACTGGGGTGGTTAGGGAGTGCAGTTTGGCATGCACATCCATCATAGTGTGAGATGGTGGGCAAGACAAATGATGATAAGAACTACTGCACAAAGCCTACATGTATCGTCAAGACTCGGAGCCCCGAGGTATTAGAAAGAAGAGATTACATTTCACACTATGCCAAAAAATGCAAAAGTGAGGGGGGGGGGGCTAACGTTTTAGAACTGTGGCCCAAGGAATGTTATTGTTTAGTCCCCGGTTGTGGGTGTCCAGCCAGTACACCCCCCTCTGTTCTTTCTCAAAGAGGATGTTTTGGGTGTTGTTTTGTGCTTGTACCTGTTCGATAATTGTCCAATTTAGGTCATTGGCAGTATGTCTATTCTGTATGAAATGTTCGCTTAGTTTGGTGGTGATTCGACTGCAGCGGATGTTACTCCGATGTTCCCCAATCCGTAATTTCACCTTGCGTGTGGTCATGCCCACATACCGTAACTCACACGGACAGATGATCATATACACCACATTTGTGGAGTTACAGTTAGTATGTGCTTGTTGAGTCCAAGTTTTGCCTTGCTCAAGGTGTAACACTTTTGTGTGTTTAGTGAGGTGACAAACGCTGCAATTGGTGCAACGAAAATGCCCGGTGACTTTGGGAAGACCCCATGCCTCAGTGATACTTGGGTCTTGTGAAGGATTGTCTCTAGGGCGTGTGTGGACGAGAGAGTCTTTGAGGCTACACCCTCTCTTAAAGGAAAAAAGAGGTTTCTCCCAGTTGCGATTATTGCTGGTGAGGATACTCCAAAGTTTATTCACAGATTTTTTCATGATATTGGAAGGACTGCTGAAGGTGGTGACACATGTCAAGGGATGTGCTTGCATTTCTTTGGGATTGTCTTCAAGAAGTGCTTCTCTGGGCTGGTTTTTCGCCCTTTTGTAGCCTTTGTTGAGAATCCTGTTTGGGTATCCCTGTGTCTCAATTTGGTGGTGAGATCTGTTGACTGTTTATGGAAGTCCTCCAAAACGCTGCAGTTCCGTCTCACCTGGAGGTATTGGCCATAGGGCAAGTTTTTCCGTAGGGACCTTGGGTGAAAACTCGAGAATTCTAGGAGGTTTTTCCTGGCAGTGAGCTTGTAGTAGGTCTTGGTACTCAAGCGCCCATTGGACTTTGAGATAACGACGTCCAAGAATACAACTGAATGTGTACTACAGGTGTGAGTTTATTTATTTTATTATTTGACATTGTAGAGCATGACAACTACCCCTAAGGGTTTCCCGGCGCTAAGATTGTACAGCTAATAAAGTCAGGTAGAGGCAGATGCAGTTATTGATCAAAGAGCCAGGTCTTAACGGATTTGCGGAAGCGAGTGTGACTATATTTGAGAATCACATCTAGGGTGTTGAGCCATTGGAGAAACATTGGTAAATCATTCTCTGTGCCCTGCCAGACTAGGAGGACATCGTCTATGTACCTTTTCCAAAAACTATGGAGGAGGAGAAAAGGTTGGCAGCACTTTGGATGTGTCTACGTTCAAAATCATGGACGTAGAGGCCCACTACACTGGGGGCAAAAGTGCTGCCCATAGATGTACCAGTCGTTTGTAAGTAGATGTCCCCCTTGTATTCAAAAAAGTTTTGTTTAAGTGCCAGGGTTGCACATTTCACAATGAAGGATTTTGGTGTTTGGTAGTTCCAGTCTATACCATCAAGAGCCTCACCCAGGACTCTGACGGTATTGTCCTGGGGTATGCTGGTGTAGAGGCTCTCGATGTCCAGGGTAACTAGTGTGGTGGATTCGGTGTAGATGGGTAACTCATCAAGTAAGTTAAGGAGATCCTTAGTATCCTTAAGATAAGTGGGAGTCTGCTGAATTAGAGGTTTCAAAAAGTGGTCGCAAAAGCGAGACAGGGGTTCCAGGAGAGAACCAATGTCAGAGACAATGGGACATCATGGGGGGGGGGGCATTTTGTTTTTATGGCATTTTGGCAGCGTGTAAAAATAGGGAAATACGCTATCCCCTGCTGTCAAAAACTCTGCCTCATGTATGGTGATATGACCATTGTCCTCTGCCTCTTTCACGAGAGTAGTAATACAGGGCCTTAAGTTCTGAGGATGGGTCAGTAGCAAGTAGCTGATAATTCTTTCTATCGCCCAAAAGGCACTGGCACTCTTTATCATAATCTGCTGTATTTTGTATCACTACACCCCCACTTTTGTCAGCAGGTTTGATTGTGATTGCAGAGTTGTTTTTAAGGGAGTCAAGGGCATTGAATTCTAAAGCGCTTAGGTTCTTAAGTTGATTGGGTTCATCAAGAGTTTCTATTTCTAGGAACACCGCCTGCTCAAACGCAGTGATTTCTGTTGGTATTGTGTGAGGAGGTGGTGAAAAGGCTTATTTGTTTCTCAAACCAGTGTCTCCTTTGGTAGTGTCGTTGATTGCTCCTTCTTTGCCTTCAAAGAAGCTTTCAATTTCAGCTTTCTGAAGAAATTAGCAAGTTCGCAGTGGAGACAGAACTTATCCAGACGGGCAGTGGGCACGAAACCCAAGCCTTTCTCAAATCCCCTCTCGCAGCCGCGTCCTTCTCTTTTTTAACACAAGCCGGTCTGTATCTTCAATTACCATCGGGGTCCGGTAGAGAGGGTTTCTTATAGGCACCAAGCAGGTGTGCTGCATTGACGGTGTGAGTCCGCTTCCTTCGCAGAATGAGATAAGTAATGTGTTCCCTCGTTGTTTGGGCTGTGATCTGATTTCCTTTTGCGTCTTTACATTTCAGGATGTGCCACTGTTGCAACCACCCTCCTCCCGAGACCTATGGTGTAGTTAGTGACTACATCCCATTTGAGATTTCTCTTCAAGATAACATTTATGCCCATCTTTGCACCTTATCTGTACCGCTTTACGCTTACCAGTTTGCACACAGGTTCGTGCACTCAGGCATCCAGTACTACGGGCATTCACCTAAATATGTTATTTTCACTAGTTTCACCCTATTAAAGGTCAAATTCAAGTCCACACTTGTTTCATAGTGCCACATAGTAACAAGTGCTAATACTTATGTGCACCGCGTAGAGCACCATTTTACGAATATGCGACAAGGACAATCTGATTGATCCACTCTTAACCATTTTTGTGTTTGTTTTTGTCCCGAGGGGGTCGGAACGTTGGGATTTGAACTGGGTACGGCTGGTTCTACAGTTGGGGCTGATGAAAAGAGGAACACAGGCGCCTTCAGTAGCGGTTTTAACGAAGGCTTTATTGGGACGTAAGTTTTTTTCATGAAACACAGTCCTGGAAAATTAAGTAAAGAAAATGTGTTTTCTCTTGCGTCGATTCTTTGGCTTCGGGACTTCAGGTGGCCGTATTCCACACCGGGCGTCGTCTTTTTGGTTTCACTCCGGTACCGGCAAAGAAAAGGAAACGAGGGTCAGGACAAAGAAATGGAGTGATACTTCTCAAGGGACCGGGAGTGAGGGAAGAACCGCCGTGAGCTCGTGCACTAATTAAATCTACCCCTAAAAGATGGGGAAAGGAAGTGCTCGTGCAGGGGCAGAGGGTTTAGGGCTTTTCTACAGGAAAAATCACTACTGTTTCCTCCGCCCGACCCAACCCGCTACCCGGCCCGTACCTTTTGGAGCCACGCTCCTCCCGTGGGAAGGTGGCGGGGCGAAGCGTGGAACCGTTGGCCTCCAGGCGTGTCGTTCTCCTTCTGGTCCGAGTCCTGGTAACTCCCGTCGTCTTCCACGTGTACCTCCACTCCTGGGGAAACGCCGTCCGTCGAGGTTTCTGTTCTTCCGGCTTTTGACGCCGTTACGCTCTCAGGGGGTGGAGACTCGTTTCCTTGGTCCGAAGTGTTAAAGGGACCATCTGAATTACTGATCGGGATCCAGACTGACTCGTCCTCTTCGGTCCATGACGCAGGAGTATTCTGTGGGGACAAGGGGCACAGTAAAAGAGGTGTGGCTGTCCACCATTCTGCAGTAGTCTGAGGTTCCGACTCCCGTGCCCTGTCACAGTTTTCTTTCCATGTTTGCGTATGTCTGTTTATTTGTCTCATTAATGGGTATTGAACACTGGATAGGTACTGTCCTCTATGTCTTGGGGCAAACAATATAGTACAGGACATGTCACATTGATTATTGGGTTGAGATGTAGTATCCAAGTTAGGCGGAAGGTTACCATACAAACTATCCCCCATAGCCTATTTATACTCAATCCACACTGAGGTCGGTGCCTCCCCCAAGCCTCAGATGACAGCTTGAGGTACCGACGGTTAGGTAAGTGAGACTATTTGCTGCCAAGATACTACAGAGTTGGTATCAAAATGAATAAATAACATCTTGTGATTAGAATCTTGCTGGGATTTAGACCAGTAGTTGTCAGAGTTAATAGTGTTAGGACACTAGTTTGCTGGGTCCACTGGAGCTGCTATGGGCCTACCTCAGTTTTAAACTCTGGGAAATAGGGCAATACAGGAAGGAGTTCGACACATAGTGATAGGCTTATATGTTTTTAGCTTTATTATGCAACATTTCCTCCTTTCTTCCCTATACCAGTGCGGTGCCTCCTATACCTGAGCAGTGTCCAGGCGAGGTGAGGTAGCTTCACCCATCAGTCGGGGTGAGCATTGAATTTACTACTTTTTTCACACATTAATGTTGGGTGGATAGGGTGTATTGAGAACCAATACAATCAGATATATAGTTATTGTTTGATGTGTTTTCCTTCGCAGGATTCACTAGAGTACGAGTGAGTCGGAGGGTGACACCATATGGTTATTACAGGTTGTACCGTAGTGAACCATCTCTTTTCAGTTTTCCCATTTCTTCTTATGGTGGAGATGAACTTTTTTCACTTGTAAGAGTGCAACGAGTATAAGAACAGAGGCCCTGATGAATGCCGTGGGATTAGACACCCAATAGGCAGAAACATGTTGGCCCCTTTACAGACAGATATTTGTTACTGTCATCTTGCACTGTTCTGTTTTTAATTAGCAGGCATGTCTTGTCCATAGAATAAAGTTGCGTAAAGGAGGACATTCCATCCTATTTTAAGTCACATTTTCTGTTTTGTTGCACCTTTTTCAAAACCATCAATAGATCAGTCATTGCGGATGTTTCATCAGTACTGGTGGACCAAATCCTAAGATATCAACACTGTGTGGTTCAGTCCCATTGATCAGGGGACTAGCCGTTCACACTCCAGGGTTTGGCCAGATGATATGACTGATCACAAAAGTCTTTTTTGATGGAAACCCTACATCACTCTTTTGGACTGGTCAGCCACTGATGAATAGTCTATAATGTATCGATCTCTTTTTCACCTTTGTATCCACTTGTTTTCTTAATTTGTCCATATTCTTTTGCACACACGTTGAGATCTAGGTGACTCCGTAGTGATAGTATAGCTCTAATAGTTAGCTAATAGACCCCCTGTGTTTCTTATGGTGTATATCTATTTGGAGCTGGGGATAAAACCAGGTGTGGGTCTTTAAACTCTATATCCCTTGGACCCCCCCCCTTTTGAGAAGTTGGTGTATTTACCAGTAATGAGCAGCTTTTTGGCTGCGGGTCCATATTATACCACCATACTATTGATGGTGTAGCCAGTTACTATACATTGGGACTGCTAACCTGATACTGAGAGTGGGTTGACCGCAGTTTTCAGTGTTGACTAGGCTTCGGCGTTCCTGACACATTTCTCTGACATTAATTCTTAACACAATCATGGCAGAAATTAGTGGCCTCGCGTATGATGATGCCATGTACAAATCTGTTTTGGATAGTATGCCAAGTGTCTTAGACACATCCTCTACAGTCACCACAAGTACAGGAGATGATTGGGCTCAAGTTCAGGTTTTAAAAAAATCACAAGCCTGGACTCTGGTCCATGTTATAGCCATGGTGGAATATCTGAGAGTAAGCTGTGCTCCACCTGGGCTAGTGGTCTCCAATGCCCCCGGACTTTTCCTACAAGATAAAGCCTTTCTGAAGGACTGGTCATTAATAGCATGGAGATGCACTAGAGACTGGCTCATACTGATTATCAGCACAGCCAAAAGAATAGCTGACACTATTCTTGTAGAGATACAGGTTTTAGAAGCAGCAATAAGAACAACGATAACTCCAATTGTGTTCAAAAAACAACAAGACGAATCAAACAAATCTTCGGGTGAGTTCCATGAAACTATTTTGCAAGCCAAATTGGACAAATTCAAAAAAGATCTAGCAAAATGGAAACATGAACGTGTGTATCCCTACACAAGTGACACTTATTCACCTCCTGTGTTCAGGAACAATGGCAGACGCTTTGGTTCCAATTACTCTAGCTCAGGATCTGATAGTAGTGATCCAGATAACACCTACACAGGCACACCAAGTTTCCCACAACGTGGGAGGGCCAGGGGGGGTAGACCTTATTCGTATGGCAACCAACAATACCAGCAGTGGTGGCCACCTAATCCTTGGGGTTTTCCGCCTAATCAACAACCCTATCCCGGGATACCACCACCGCCTCCCAACTTCCAAGGGTTTCCCAATGCCTCTAATCCTCAAAATTTTTTAGGGTTTGGTCCCCGCCGACCCAGAGGCAAAAGGAGACCGGCACAAAACACGGGGGTACAATGGCAAGACCAGACGGGCCCACACATGGGGACAGGGAGCCAGACTGCCAAGAGCCAGAAAGCAGGTCCATCAGGGAACCCTCCCTCGTAGTCAACCTATCCTCCAAGATAATAACTACACCTGAGGAAGAGGTATTAAACAAAGGTTTAGGGTTTGTCATGACAAACCAGGGGGACCCTTTTACCTTCCAAAGCGAACTCAGCCAGTTCTTCAGAAAATTGAGACTCCATTATCATTTTAAAGATAAGAACACTGAGGAAAGTCAGACGACAGTCACTAACACTGGACTAAAAAATAAATCCAGATTTCAGCCACCTTTACACACTGTTCCGCCGCAGGTCCTAGCGTTTGAACAAGCTGTAGCTGACGATGTCACGGGACTATGGAATCAGAAGATCAGGTCATACAATAACCTGAGTAAGTCCGAACAATTGATACTGAAAACTTTGTCTGAGGATCAGTCAATAACTATAAAGCCCGCAGATAAGGGTGGCTCTATAGTTATATTGAACACTACGGATTACAAGAAGGAGTGTTACAGACAACTAGACAACACACAAGCATATTCCCCTTTGACTGCTGACCCCACGGAGGATATCACTAGGGAGATAAAGCATCTAGTTGAAGAGGCACTTTCTGAGGGGTGGATTACTCAAAATGAAGCAATTTTTCTGGTCTCAAAACATCCGATAACACCTTACTTTTACCTATTGCCAAAGGTACACAAACCACAGAGGCCACCTCCTGGAAGGCCTATTATATCTGGCATTGGGTCAGTATTGGAGCCTTTGTCGACTTTTGTTGACCATTTCCTGCGGCCAATTGTACAACAGATGCCAACATACTTGCAGGATACTAAAGATGTGCTTAGAGTCCTACCACTAATAGACTTTGACATAGAGAGAGACCTGTTGGTATCTCTAGACGTAGAATCTCTGTACACCTCTATCCCTCAGGATGAGACTTTAGAAGTTGTAACATCCATCCTGAGGGATAGCATAGGGGACACAATTACACCTGTATCCTTCATAATGGCCTTAGCCACTTTGGCCATGAAAAGGAACTTTTTTAGACACGAAGACAAGCTGTTTCTCCAGATCTCTGGAACCAGTATGGGCAGCATTTTCGCGCCGAGTCTGGCAAACCTTTATGTACACCAGTTTGAACAACAATATGTGTTAACCCCCACCAACCCCTTCCACACCTCTATCAGGTGGTGGAAGCATTATATTGATGACGTTTTGGTGGTGTGGAGGGGATCACTGGACTCTGCCAACCAATTCCATCAATGGTTGAATAGCCAAAATCAGTTCCTGAAATTCACCATGGAAGCCAACAGAGATAGAATAGCTTTCCTGGACTTATCTATCTATGCCACTCCTGCAGGCCTGCAGAGTGAACTCTATAGGAAACCAATGGCGCGAAACTCACTTCTCCTGTATGAGAGTTATCACCCTAAGTCCCTGCGCCAAAATTTACCTTATGGCCAATTCCTACGTGTCCGTAGGAATTGTTCTAGTAGAGAAGACTTTGAGATACATGCTGATAACCTGGGTCAACAATTGAGAGATAGACATTATCCCAAACGGCTCATCAAGCAATCGAGAAAAAGAGCTTTGAACAGCAACAGAGAGGCACTCCTCGAAGCCCCATGTGTCAAACCACCATTGGAAAGACTCACGTTTGTGAGTACCTTCAATACCAGAAGCAATGCAATACAAAATATAGTTAAAAGACACTGGCGTCTTTTGAATCATGGTAAAGACAAAATAGCACAACCTCTGTTTGCTTTCAAAAGGGCCACCAGTATTCGTGATCGCCTGGTTCATACACGACCAAGAGAGACTCCGAAAAAACTTGGCGAAACCCTTTGGGATCTCCCTCCGGTGGTAGTGCATCATCCATGCGACACATGCTCGGTATGTCCCCAGACGAGACACACCAAGGAAATTGACATAGGTACGAATAGACCTTGGCAACTGAACAACTTCAGTAATTGCAACAGCACTAATCTGATTTATATGCTGACCTGTTCGTGTTCTACACGATATGTAGGAATGACCACTAGGCGTGTTCGCACGAGAATACTGGAACACAAGAGTTCATTCCGATGTAAAAAAAGTCATACTAGACTCACCAGACATTTTGTAGAACAGGCACATCACGAAACTGATTTTCAATGGACAGTGTTAGAGAAACCGCATATACCTAGTCATATAAGTGATGTGTCTCAATACCTATTCAGAAAAGAACAACAATGGATTTATAAGCTGGAGTCAGACAAAAGGGGATTAAATGATGATATTCCGTGGACTCTACTGTAACTCCTTACTACGGCATTGCAAATGTTACCAATAGGTACATGGACACATGACAAGCCAATGCGAGTTGTTGAGACTCGTTACACACTGATATAGAAGTCCTAGTGCAGCATGTGAGCGAGACAGCTCTGATATACTATTAAATCACATAGATACTGCACTATGAACACGAAGACCACTGGCCATAAAATACTACCACCTTGGAATTAAATTGGCATAGTGTTTTTTGAAAATCATTCTCTATATACAGTAATATTGGTCTCTGTAAGGTCAAAATACACAGATTGGCTGTGCAATTCTGTTTAGCCCATTAGTCATCTACTTTTCATTTGTAATCCTATATAGTTTGCCTATGCGCGACATTGCTGGACTACCAGTTTGCCCTGAAGTGATGTCACTGAGTAGTTCCCATCATGGAGACCTCGCGAGATCTCGCGATATCACGCCATACCCATTAGTCCTTCTATTTCCCTATTTATTGCCACTAAGGGAGAGGTAAGGGGTTAACACTTATTTTACACCTAGGGAGACTGTTTCCCTTTTGTTGTTGTCCTAATATCGGCGTAATTGTGTCTATCTTGAAAGACGCCGGGACTACAATTATGGCTGCCGTGACGATATCTGGTAGTCCTTCGCGCGATCACGCGTTATTTCCTAGTGATCGCGTTAAGACTACTAAGATGGCCGCGATGATGCAGTTTTGTAGTTTTTACATGAGATCACACGTGATTTAGAGCGTGGTTTCGAACGCAAAGTAGTGCGCAGTGGAATATACTTAATATTTGATCATTAATGGGTATTGAACACTGGATAAGGTACTGTCCTCTATGTCTTGGGGCAAACAATATAGTACAGGACATGTCACATTGATTATTGGGTTGAGATGTAGTATCCAAGTTAGGCGGAAGGTTACCATACAAACTATCCCCCATAGCCTATTTATACTCAATCCACACTGAGGTCGGTGCCTCCCCCAAGCCTCAGATGACAGCTTGAGGTACAGACGGTTAGGTAAGTGAGACTATTTGCAGCCAAGATACTACAGAGTTGGTATCAAAATGAATAAATAACATCTTGTGATTAGAATCTTGCTGGGATTTAGACCAGTAGTCGTCAGAGTTAATAGTGTTAGGACACTAGTTTGCTGGGTCCACTGGAGCTGCTATGGACCTACCTCAGTTTTAAACTCTGGGAAATAGGGCAATACAGGAAGGAGTTTGACACATAGTGATAGGCTTATATGTTTTTAGCTTTATTATGCAACATTTCTTCCTTTCTTCCCTATACCAGTGCGGTGCCTCCTATACCTGAGCAGTGTCCAGGCGAGGTGAGGTAGCTTCACCCATCAGTCGGGTGAGCATTGAATTTACTACTTTTTTCACACATTATTGTTGGACGGATAGGATGTATTGAGAACCGATACAATCAGATATATAGTTATTGTTTGATGTGTTTTCCTTCGCAGGATTCACTAGAGTACGAGTGAGTCGGAGGGTGACAACATATGGGTATTACAGGTTGTACCATAGTGAACCATCTCTTTTCAGTTTTCCCATTTCTTCTTATGGTGGAGGTGAACTTTTTTCACTTGTAAGAGTGCAACGAGTATAAGAACAGAGGCCCTGATGAATGCTGCGGGATTAGACACCCAATAGGCAGAAACATGTTGGCCCCTTTACAGACAGATATTTGTTACTGTCATCTTGCACTGTTCTGTTTTTAATTAGGAGGCATGTCTTGTCCATAGAATAAAGTTGCGTAAAGGAGGACATTCCATCCTATTTTAAGTCACATTTTCTGTTTTGTTGCACCTTTTTCAAAACCATCAATAGATCAGTCATTGCGGATGTTTCATCAGTACTGGTGGACCAAATCCTAAGATATCAACACTGTGTGGTTCAGTCCCATTGATCAGGGGACTAGCCGTTCACACTCCAGGGTTTGGCCAGATGATATGACTGATCACAAAAGTCTTTTTTGATGGAAACCCTACATCACTCTTTTGGACTGGTCAGCCACTGATGAATAGTCTATAATGTATCGATCTCTTTTTCACCTTTGTATCCACTTGTTTTCTTAATTTGTCCTTATTCTTTTGCACACACGTTGAGATCTAGGTGACTCCGTAGTGATAGTATAGCTCTAATAGTTAGCTAATAGACCCCCTGTGTTTCTTATGGTGTATATGCGTATGTCTGTTACCATTAACCAGAATAAACTCGGTTCCTCTCCAAATACGGGGACACCAGATCGCATATACATTTTTGATATATTTTTATCTTTTCACACTTATAACCTCTGGTCAGGGTGGGCCTTAGCGCCCCCATACCGCCGAGGTTACACTACACGGTCCTGACAAATGCCTGTTTAATTGAGAACACATAGGCAGAAACATGTTGACCACTTCCTAGTGGACTTTGCAAAACAATTTATTCAGCTGTATTGTCCCATACTTTATTTTCAACCATGTCAATTGGCTTGTAATAAAATGTATTCTTTGACACAATCGTGACATTTTTAACACTCATCTAATCACTTTTCACTGCACAAAAAAACTACCAGCTCCGCAGTAATTCTGGCGTTAAAGCACACCAGGGTGGCACTCGGCCTCTCCTGGTGGGGCCCGATGATGAAGCATGTAACCAAACAGGTTGTTAAGTGAGGGCTTCACAAAGAACATATTTGGTCTTTCTCCGTGCTCTACCTTTATTGCATAAATACAAGGCACACTCTTTTGTTGTTTCATGGAATGCTTACATCGTCAACAAAGCAACTCTGTATAACTAATATTGTTACAAACACAACTTAAATGCCCCTTTTTACCACAATTGTTACAAGATTTGTCCCTGGCAAAACATCCAGCTAAGTCTGCAGTATGATTTCAACTACACAACCTATAACACCTTCTGAATTACCTTTTATGGCCATGAAGTGTTTTGGGTTTAGCTTTAGAGAACTGCTTGGTCTTGGCACCAGCACTTAAAGAAAAATCCTTTTTGGAGAAAAGATTTTCCGACTCATCTTTTTTGAGTTCTAAAGAATGTATTTCTTGCATACATTTCTCTGATTTTTCTACTACCCTGACAATGGTGATGGCTTCAAGTAGTGAAGGATTTTTTGATGCCCATAATTTTTCTTGCATTCTCATATTTTTACATTGTACAATAAGTTGGTCTCGAATTAGTTGATCAGTCATGGTGCCAAAATCACATTTCACAATAAGTTCCCTTAAGCGGGTGACCATTTGATTCACAGTTTCATTTTCCTTTTTAGGTATAGTGTAAAACTTGTGGTTTTGCATGACGATGTTAACTTATTTGCGGAAATATTTAGCAAGTCTCTGCTTAGCTTCATTATATGGATTATCAATGGGTTCACCATCCGCACCCATAAATTCAGGTAAAAACTTGGAAGCATGTTGATCAGGTTTACCCAACGAATTTAACAAAATAGCTCCTTTCCTAGATGCTTGAAACCTGAGACCATCGATTTCTTCCAAATAATTTTCAAAAATCCCAATCCATTCCTCCCATTCAATAGCAGGAGTATCTCCATCAGCTAAAATTGATGGTGGAGGAGAAATAGTCTGGGAAGTAGCCATGTTAATATGAAGCTAAATAAAGTAATATTCCAAAAAATAAATAAATAAATAAATAAATAAAAATAAATGGATATAAATAGTAATTAGTGGTGTTACAGTGTTGTCTCTGTACAATAATAAAAACGAGCAAATAGGTGTGCAAATAACTGTGATGAAATAGGAGGTAATCTTCTAGAAAGTTGTGATCTGCTTAAAGGGGGTGCAAATCACCATGAAGAAATAGTAGATAATCTGCTAGAAAGTTGTGATCTGCTTAAAGGGTGTGCAAATCACTGTACATAGGACATAAAGGTCAACTGAATGTGATATGCTTGCAAGGTGTGCAGATCACTGTGTTAAATAAGTATGAATAATGCCAAATGATAAAGTGTTTTATCGTATTCTGCAAATAATGAAGAATGCCTAAATGGAAATTCAAGATGGAGTCACACAGACGTGCCAACGTGCTGACGGGAAAAGTCAGACTTAGCATCATACCGCGTAACTAAGCAACCACAAGAAAAGATGTGAGCGTGAACAGCTCGAGCATAAGAAATTTCGTTGGCGCGAGCATTAACAGCTCTAGCGCTTAAAATGAATAAAATAAAATACATATGGGCCGGGATGCCCGCCACCCCTTCCACCACCAATCCCAATGGGAGGAGACAGACACAGTTTGAACTTTTGGAAGGCAGGGGGGCCTAACGACCCCCCCGGCCGTATTTATTAAAATATGAAACAAAATTTAAAACTTTAAATTAAAAACGTTTCATGTATCATGTACAAATTCAACTTCCATCACATTTGATGAAGACAGGTAGTCAGGCTAACCTTAACAAATCTCTAATACAAAGATTTCCTAACCGAGTCTAACATCATGACAAATGCATTGTATACGAATTTGTACATCCTAACGTTAGGGGCCAACGGCAAGGTCTTAACCGGTGTCAGATGCCTATCACCAAATTCCCGCCCTCACGTGTGAGTGGCGCACGCGCAGAGGATTTTACCCTCGTAGCCAACTGTAACTTCCTTTGTTGTGGGGGCCCCCTTTCACTCGACGCCATTTTAAGGTCGTCCGAGTTCCCGTGCGGGGTATCCGTAAGAAGGACAGCGTGGACTCCCCCCCTTTCTCCGCACTCTCTTCCGCCGGAGCGGATATCCGGCCCCCAGGAAATTCTGGGGAGGGGCATATAGCCGTCTCCCTCTGGGAGGGGCCAATGGCCGTCTCCCTGTGGTAAATAATTTACCGTATCATTTTTTAGTGACAAGTACAAGAATAGCTCAATCAAATGAGAGGCAGAGTCCGTGGTATCTGAGTCATACGGGCTTTAATTCGATGGCGCGAGCCACGGGACAAGTCAACAGGGTGTCAGGAAAATGGCAAGACAATGTCAGGACAAGTCAACGTATATTAACAGTGCTCAATATATATAGTAAAACAGTACATTAGCATTGCATATAGGAGGCGTAACAAGTGAAAAGGAGAAGATAAGAACACATGTGCGTAGCAGGGGGCGTGAAAGAAGGCGTGTAATAGGCGTACACGGAGGCGTATAATGTGGACGTAATGTGGACGTCACAGAAAGTGTCATAAGTGGGTGTAAGCACAGAGGCAATCTGCAGAGTCAGCAGGAAGTGCGGATGCGCGCGCAGCTAGCATGACGTGACATAGACGTGTAACTGGGGAGAACTTTAACACTAGTAGAGGAGACAGAAGTCTGGGATGTCAGAACAACCTGGACCTATAACATATCTGGTATCTTGTGTTTGGAGAATGTATTATCTGGAGTAAAAGGTCTCTCGGGCAGAGGCTTTTCTATACTGAATGCTAGTGCGTGCATATGTGTCTACGTGTCTACGTGCGGGGCCATGGGCCTACTATGGCAACGGGAACTGTAAATTACTTGCATGGAAACAGGAAGGCTTGCTCTTTGCTCTGCAGCCGGGGATATGTTTACCTAAATCACTAGACAGGAATGTATTTTCGAGGAGACTGAACAGATAACTTGAAGGCAAAATACTGTCTTGGCAGGCAGGCCAGGTTGAGCCAGGCACCGCTTCGCTTAGCAGGAAGTAAGGCAGAGGTCAGGGATACGTGTCCATGCTGCAGCTTTCAGAGGCAGAAAGCAGAAAGGGCTCGGAGACAGAAATCAGGGCCTAGCTCGGCAGAGCCAAGAAAAACGTAAAAGTGTACCATGTAAAGACGTTGGCATGGCATGGTTAGGAACTGAATTATCGATCCATTCATGGTGGATCTGAAAGAGGACATGTTAACGTTGGACGCAAATGTATTTGCGTCTTCATATTCGGTCATGGAGGGAAATTACATGTACTTTAAGCACGTACATGGAGACGTTGGGGAACAAGTTAGGGGACATACTTGACCATAAAAATTTCAATTACCTCATTCCCTCCTTGTCCCCTACGTTCCCTTCAGGATATATCAATCTTCATGAGTCCATCTATCTGTTCATATAACATCATTTGCTCATCTTTTTTCATTCGGGCACGAGAACGAAGACTTGGATGGGGAATACATGATGTGACGCACAAGCCGCAAATCGCTGGCCCACATTGTAGACATAGACAACAACTGAATACTATGAGTAAGATTATTCCAAGGAATGATAGGACTTTCCATCCCCAGGCTGATATCACGCTCCAGAGCCAACCGGACCAGGTCCAGGTGCCTGGATTCTGGTGTATCTGACTTGCAATCTTGTGGAGCCGAGTTATGGCTCTATATACTGACGGTGCGTTATTAGGAATGAAAACGCAACAACTGGATCCGATGACTCTACAAGCCCCGCCCCTATCTGCCAGGATGACGTCAAGGACGAGACGATTTTGAAGAAGGACAAGTCTCATAGCAGACTGCTCTTCTGTTAAGTTACCTAGGGCAAAAGTAGTTTCATTCACTACTGCTTCAAGGGTTCTGGTCAATTTACGTATCAGTTTACTATTTGAGACAGTTCCTAAATAAGGAAAGAATCCTTTATTGAAATCTGTGTATTGTTCCCATGTGGTTTCAGTCTGGTCGACAATCGGGAGATCTCTCTTGGGTCTAACATGAATGAGATGAGAATTTCTATGGTAGTCAGGTGGGGCTAGAAAAACAGGTGGCAGTAGGAATGCAATGTAACAAGTACCATCCCAGTCTAGAGGTAAACGTATATAAGCTGTATGGCCACAAATGAAATAGGAATGTCGGGAAGCTTTGAATGTAGACTTGCCTTTATCACTGAATTCAATAACTGTATTACAATCGCTGTGTCCTAGATGTACTGAACCATTCTTTCTAACGCATAGGTCACCTTTCACTGGTAAAACTGAAATTGAGGGTAAGTTCGAACTAGTTTCTGACTGGACATTCAAAATCATGATGTTAAGTGTAAAATTACCTAATCCATATACTTTGTTTTCTAGATCGGTACCTGTCATTTGGGGAAGACCCTCCTTGTCTGGGAAACATGCCTTATTCATAACTGTATTCAGGTCTCCCCATATCCAATTACCTTGGGAAACTTTGGACTTACTATCTAACGAGGACATTAATGTAAACCATGCACCACATGAACCATTATGTGTAAACGGGTAAGGAAAAAGAGGCAAGGCTCCCGTCATTTTCTGGTAGGGAGGGAGTCGGCCACATACCCAGCAATTAGTGGCATTGCTGGTCTGGTGAGAATGTTGTAACATACGGATGAAAGAATTGTTACGCAGTGCAAGTCGATAAGAAAGTTCGTGCGGGGGCAGATCACTAAAGGTGTGGTCTGCAGTGTCATTGAAAGAAGAATGTGCTTGTATAGGAAAATATATGTGTAACATATAGCTTAGGCATATAATCGTAAGACTCAGAAAAAACATGACAAGTAAAGTTACAATACAACGGCTTCGGAGATTCTTGCAATATTTCTGTTTCTTGATCTCCTGTCTATCTCTCTCACTATGTGGGTCTATCTTGTACATGTCAGGAACCTGTCTAACCGCTTCACCCGAGGGGGACTTAAACAATTAAACTGTCTGACTTACTAGACCTCAACTTTAATCTGTACTCCTGGGACGGAGTTTTCTCTACCAGGGGGAGTTTAGTATCAGTGGCTGGAATGCGGCAGTCCTGGGAAACAGTTTTTGGCGGAAGTCCATAACACTTTTTGACGTGGCTCGAATGGAGCCAGCCTTTCCTGCCTTCAATTTTGACTGCAGTCCTTGTGGTCATCAAAACGATCTTAGGTTCCTTCCAGCGGGGCTCCAGAGGGCTCTACCGGTCAAAGTTGCGAACGTAGACGAAGTCACCAGGGACGATCTTGTGTGGCTTCACCTCGGTGTTGTCTGGAAAGGCTGCAGCGACCTGTGAACGACATGATTGTAGTGCAGACATCAAGGAAGCAAGGTAATCTGTCAGCATAGTACTGTCAACATCGGTTAATTTACGGGGCAGAGGCGTCCCCCACATATTCGGTGGCCTGCCAAAAACCACCTCATACGGTGATAGCCCTGTCCTAGAATGGGCTACCATTCGCATATAGAAGAGAGCAACTGGAAGGGCTACTATCCAGTCTACACCTTTTTCTGCACAGACCTTGGCAAGACGAGTTTTCAGAGTCTGATTGTGTCTCTCTACTAATCCAGCTGCTTCGGGATGCCGAACACAGTGGAACTTCCATTGGTAACCTAACAAAAGGGAAACCTGCTTCATAAGCTCGGACGAGAATGGCTGTCCGTTATCTGAATACACGACACGAGGCAAACCAAACCTCGGGAAAAATTCGCGAACCAACTGCTTGGCAGTGGTCACGGCAGTGTAATCTGGGACTGGATATGCTTCTGTCCATCGGGAAAGTGCACATACAACTACGAGGACATACTTGAATCCTCGACAACGTTCCATCTGGATATAATCCATCTGGAGGACTTCAAAAGGGTGATCAGGAGGATGAAATCCACCTTGCTCTACGGGAATGCCTTTACCTGGGTTGAACTGACAACAGATCATGCAAGTACGCACTTTCTGTTTTGCTGCTGCTCGTAAATGCTTATTGAACCAAAGATTTTGAATACTGTCTAACATGGCTTTTTCTCCTAAATGTGCAGGACTATGTGCTGTGTTAATGATAACTTGAACCATAGAGTCGGGGAGAAAACATGTGGCTTTTCCCTTCGTCATCCATCCCTGTTCTGTCTGGATCCCTCCTAGTTCTGTCCATTTCTTGATTTCGTCTGGAGTAGCATGTGTCTGTATGTCAATTACATCTAGTGCGGGATCCCTAACTGTCATGCAATGTGTCGGTGTCGGAATTACTGTCTTTGTCATATCAATCGTATGAGTATGAGTCTGAGCTGTATGCTTGGCTGTTCGATCTGCCAGGTCGTTACCCTGGGAAATGGTATCTGTGACTTTCGTATGTGCTTTACACTTCATAATGGCTATGGCTGTAGGCAAATGTATTGCTTCTAACAGAGCTCGAATGAGGGGACCGTGCTGTATCTTGGCACCGTGGGAAGTTAAGAAACCTCTCTCTTGCCAAAGGACTCCGAAGTCGTGTACAACTCCGAATGCATATCGGGAATCTGGGTATATGTTAACTTTCAGGTTCTTGGCTCGAATACAGGCTTGAGTCAGAGCAATGAGTTCTGCTGCTTGGGCAGACAGGGTGTCAATACGATGTGTTTCTATGACTTAAGTTTCAGTGGTCACTGCATATGCGGCCACTAACTCTCCTGTACTTGTTCTCATACATGAACCATCCACATAAAGTGTCTGGTCTGGATCTGGTAATGTGATGTCTGTCAAGTCTTGTCTGGGTTTCGTCATAGTGGTAATGACTTCCACACAGTCATGTGACAAAGGGTCTGTTGTGCTTAACGGTAAAAGTGTAGCAGGATTCAGTGTATTGCAGCGTCTGATTTCTATGTGTGGCTGGAATAACGTCAATTCATAACCTGTCAGTCGTGCTATAGTCAAGTGCTGAGTCTGTGTTCGGTTTAAAAGAACTTCCACGGAATGTGGAACCTGTACTGTCAATTGGTGTCCTAATACTATGGAATCACTTTGTCTGATTGCTAGAGCTGTTGCTGCTACTGATTTCAAGCACGCAGGCATAGCCTGGGCTAATGGATCTAATGTACTGGAAAAATAAGCACATGGTTTGTGTGAACCTGCTTGATCTTGGGTGAGTACTGACAATGCAGTACCTTCGCGTTCTGTGACAAAAAGTGTAAAAGGCTTGCTGTAACATGGTGCCGCTAAAACAGGTGCTTGACATAGGGCTTTCTTCAAGTCGTCAAAAGCTTGTGTATGTTCCTGAGTCCAAGGGAGGACAGTCGATGACGCTGCCTCCTGGGTTGTCAACTGTATAAGGGGCTTGGCTAGATATGCGTACTGATGAATCCATTGTCTACAGTAAGAGGTGAGGCCTATAAAGGCCCGTACTTCCTTTTGTGTCTTGGGCTGTGGCATATGTACAATTAACTGGATGCGGTCGGGTGTTAGCTGTCTCCCCCTCTTGGATAGCAAGTGACCAAGGTAAACAACTTGCTGAACACAGAATTGCAGCTTCGAAGGAGACACTTTGTGTCCCTTGTCGGCCAGAAAATATAGGACTGTCAGAGATGCATGTTCACATTCTTGTTCACTTCGGGCGGTGATCAATAGATCATCGACGTACTGAAGTAGGGCAGTGTTAGCAGGCATGTGGATACTGTCAAGTTGTCTTTTCAATGCTTGGCTATAGATACTCGGACTTTCCGTGAACCCTTGAGAGGCACGTGCAAATTTAAAGCTTCGGCCATTTAAACTGAATCCGAAAAGGTACTGGCTTTCCGGATCAATGGGAACACTAAAGAAGGCATTCTTGAGATCGATCACAGTAAAGAACACCGCTTCGGAATCAATGGCAGTCAATAGGGATGAAATATCTGGGACCACTGGATACTGAGGTATGATACATTTGTTAAGCTCTCTAAGGTCAATCACTAGTCGATAAACTGGAGGTGCATTTGGATCAGTACGTTTAAGAATCGGAATGATTGGAGAATTACAAATATTGGAGTCAGTTTCTACAACTACTCCTTGAGCAATAAGCTCGTCAATGATTTTCAATAAGGCTGCTACAGCCTCAGGTGGCAATTTGTATTGTCGGATTCTGGGCAGAAAACACCTTCTCTAAGAGTAACACGATATGGTGTAATATGCATACAACCTACATCAGTCGGACCTTGTGCCCATAAATGCTGTGGTACATTCTGTAATCGGGGATCAAAATCTCTCAACACATAGTGACCCTTGAAGTCACGTAAAAACAATCTCACTCCTTCCGGAGAACAACAGATTACAGCTCCTAGAGCTTTCAGCGTTTTAATACCAAGCAGGTTTTCTGGACATGATTTCGTAAGCAATAAATCTGTAGTACGGGACAATGGACCAACTGCAAGGGGAACTGGTTTCGATACTTCATTAACAATAGGTTTTCCTGAAAATCCAAGGGAAACATTCTGTGAGCCTGAGAGGGGTGCCCCTGGAACCTCGTCATGACTAATGGTAGTTCTGCTTGCCCCTGTGTCAATCAAAAATTTTCTGTCTTTTCCTAATACCTGACTATGTACATAAGGACCCTCTTGATCTACAGGAATCTCGATGAGAGGCAAACCTACTTCCCTCTCTAGGCTGTTTCATGAATGCTGTTGGTAATCTGGATACTCTGACTGTGCATACTGGTACATCTGCTGTGTAACATGCTGTGCTGCGGCAATGGGCTGGGGCTGTGGTACCGCTACGGTCTGTTGTGGAATATGCATAGGCTGTACATTCTGCGGAGTATGCTGCTGGACCTGATCCTGTCTAGGCGGACGTGGTCTTTCTTTCGTTTTACCTGTAGATATATTATGTTTCAGAACGGCACATTCATTTATATAATGACCTGGCTGTTTACAATAGTTACAGTTCCCTTTAACAGGAGCTGTCGAATGACTGGACTGGGTCGGACCCTTTTTCTGACCATCTGCTGGAACTGACTGAGCTACTAATACCTTCATTTTCGTGTCCTTTATACGTCTCTGTTCATGATCATGTTCCTCTCTAATTCTGTTCTGGTGGTACTGTAACATTTGTAACATTTGGGAAGGCGTATTTGCTTGCCATGTACTTTCAACTTTCAATACACGGTTCTTAACCTGGGGTAAGGAATTCTCGACCAGAGAGGTGTGGCTCACTGGTTAGAGGCGGCAGACCCAGAGGCTGAGAACGGCCCGGGACCAGGGTTCGATTCCCGACGCGGCAGGGTCGCGGACCAGGGTCAGCGGACTGATAATTCTCGCCTCGGTGCCCACTTTGGGCAGTGATCACACTCGGTAACTCTGGGCATTAAGCTTGCCTCATCTCTACAACGGCCCCCCACAGACGCCGGGGATGCCTGGCTTCACCTTGGAGATACCCAGCAAGGGACCATCTCACAGGGAAAGCCAGGACGGGTTCCCCAGCGGTCATTCGCGCCAGGATACTCCGGTAGTAATTGAGCGCACTACAAAACACCTTACATTTACATTTACATTTACATATGACTCGCTACTTGTTTTCAGGCCACTATTAATAATAAAACATTTCTCGAATCTAGAATAAAAATCACTAGTGTCCTCGTCTTGTTTCTGCTTACAGGCTGAGATTGCATCCCAATCCTCTTTCTTAACTGTCAGTAATCTAGGCAAAACTTGTACTAATAATCCTGGTAATGCTTTAGTTTTGTCCCCAAGACCTAAACCTGGGGTACGTCCCTTGTCTTCGTCTTCTAATTCGGTCCATACAATCTGTTTATCTCCAACCTCCCATTCTTTCTCTTTCAGTTTCTCGTAAATCCCTGCTGGCAACAATACTTTCAACATTTTAAGGATGTCTGAATACGTGTAATCACCCATCAGTAACATGTCTTTTAATTCACGGTGGAACCCTGCAGGGTCTTTATCGTGACTAGGTACTAGTTTCTTCATTTCCAATAATTCCATTTTAGTCAAAGGAGTGTATACGAATACGCGTTGAAACGTGTTATCTGGCTTCTGAATTGGATGTACTTCTCGTAAGGGATTCTGTCTGTCTAGGTGATATGGCTGTCTTACTGGGGGTGGAACTGGAACAAAATGTGGAGTTTGGAAAGATCTGAATTTGTGACATTGTTCTAGAATCGTATTAATCAAATCGGTACCTAGGCCTCTCCATCTTTTCAGAAGTAGGTCGTCTAATAAATCATATAAGGGACCTGGATCGGAATGCTGATTTTCATACTGTGTAATGAGATGTTGGATCATATACATGCCAACTAATCGCTGTTCGTCTGGGGAAAGACTTAAAAATGTTTGCGCTACTGCGTCATCATTATATACGTGGCTATCACCAGCCCACTGTACTGCGGACCGTGCCAGTTTCTGTTCATGCATTGTATGAAGTTCGTAGTAACCTAATCTTTCTTTCAGTATATTATCGGTCTGTTGGAATACTTGTTCAAGAGAACATAGTTCTGGAATGGGGGAAAGGAAACGTTTCTTGTTTTTTAGACGAATGGGTCTGTCAAAAGGACTACTTAAAGGATACTGTTTAGGAGGTTTCGCTCTACCTACATACGCTATCATATCTTGCTGCACTTCCGGACTCTCTAATTCTTCCTCCTCTGAGGACTCGTTTTTATCTGACTCGGCTGCCCTTTCGGCATTCTGTCGGGTATGTATGGCTACTATTTCTTTACGGATTTTTCTAGACATGGCATCTATACAATTCTGTTTGTCATGCTTACAATCTGCAATATTCTGACTCCATTTAGTCAATACATCCATCTCTTCTTGAACAAAACCTGGTCGATCTCGTTCTCTTATCAAACAATTAATCAAGAATCGTAATATTAACCCTTGTGTCTCAGCTTTCTGATATGCCATGGCTTCACAAATACATTCAGGACCTTCTCCAGTTTGAATAAAATGATATATCCTGTCTAGTTGTTCTGGCATTCCTGGTAGTGTAATCAAATAATCTGCAACACGTCGTAAACGTAACAAGGCTAACATCATGTCCCCAGTCTTGCCTGGTACGGGATCATATCTACAATCTGTAATATATTGTTTAAGCTTTTCAGAAGGGGTCGCTTTCGGGGTACGCTGTGTAGCTAATTCTCTCATTGTCAGTCGATGTACTTGTGGCGGGGTTCGGTGGTGGCCTCCTACGGCACCTCCCGAAGCGGAAGCATGAGCATAGCCTGACTGTGGTGTAGCTGTTGTGGTCATAGCAGGTAGAAGAGGTACATGCAACGGAGTTGGACTCTGGGTTGCAGTTGTCCCAAACGGATTATGCGGACCAGTAACAGGGGGAACAGTAGCAGGCGGACCTGTGGCAGGGGAAGTGACAACATGCACAGGAAGTTGGTGACGTGGAGGGGTCGTGACCTGGACTTGAACATGCTGTTGTGCAGGCTGTTGTGCATTGTTAACGGGTGGTACGGTTACATTGGTATATGCTAGAGCTACACCATCTAAATAGGAAGAAAGGAAAATATCTGCTACGGTCTGATGGAGTTTAGTCGGAACCAATGCTGGCGGTAAATTACTTGGCATTTCCGGGTTGGCCTTAGATAGGCCCTCGGTCAGAAGAAGATACATGCCATTAATAAGTGCATTTCGTTGTCGATCTAATTGTTCTGCTTTAACTCGTTCAGCTTCTTCTATTGATTCTTTTTCTCGGTCTTTTTCTGAATCTTCCCTATGTTTCTCTGCTTTTCTGAATTCTTTCTCTGTCCTTTTATGCGATTCTTTACGCCACAATTCTATGGCATCCTTCTGAGACTGTCTGGCTTTCTTTTTCCATAATGCTTCTTCTACTCTCATGATGCATTCAGCATCCCATGTTCCTGAAACAGGCCATCTATATTTCTCGTCTAGGTGCTTGGTGTAATCGACCCACAAGTCTAAGTACAGTATGGCATCTAAGCCGTGCTTGTGGTACATAAAGTGCCCTGGAGTGTCCCTAGGCGGAACAGGCACTGCTTCTTCGAGTATCCCTTTCCTAGTTCCTATCTGACGTAACTTCGGAAACAGTGGCATTATTACTTTTACTCGAACACAATAAACACAGTATTGAAAAGCAAACAGTCATTCATACCATGGCATAAAACACATTAAAACATTTCGAACAGATACTGTCTAGTACATAAAACACAATGCTTGGAATCACGTGAGATAATGCTAGAAGACTCGAATACTGAATCACTGAATTACTGAATCACTAGATGCACTGCTAAACAGTACAGACCGGTCCCATAAAGAGACACGTCATACCGCGCTCACCTAAGTGAACACGTACGGACCAGGACTGTGTACCCAGACCTGTCTTGACCGGACACAAACTAATGCACCCGTCTAGATGCGTCCCTAGCAACGGTACTCACCGGGAGCAATACTTGAACTTGAACTTGAAGGCCTCAGACTGGACTGGTTACTGCGCATGCGCCTCGACACATCAGAACAGGTGGGCCTCTGGATACCTCGGACACTGCTACTCTCGGCTGGGCTCTGGTCGGGATCCTCCGCACTCCTCACCACCTCGTCTGGATGTCGACCGCAGTCTCCGTCACCTCCGTAGGCCTGAGGGAGATACAGGAAAACCTGCAGATGCGCATAGGTGTCCGTCACGGCTGTGGCAGGGGGCAAGGCCTGCGACGCATCGCCGGCGCGTGGGGTGGGGGAGGGGTCCCTGTTCGGGCGCCAAATTATGTGGTAAATAATTTACCGTATCATTTTTTAGTGACAAGTACAAGAATAGCTCAATCAAATGAGAGGCAGAGTCCGTGGTATCTGAGTCATACGGGCTTTAATTCGATGGCTCGAGCCACGGGACAAGTCAACAGGGTGTCAGGAAAATGGCAAGACAATGTCAGGACAGGTCAACGTTATATTAACAGTGCTCAATATATATAGTAAAACGGTACATTAGCATTGCATATAGGAGGCGTAACAAGTGAAAAGGAGAAGATAAGAACACATGTGCGTAGAAGGGGGCGTGAAAGAAGGCGTGTAATAGGCGTACACGGAGGCGTATAATGTGGACGTAATGTGGACGTCACAGAAAGTGTCATAAGTGGGTGTAAGCACAGAGGCAATCTGCAGAGTCAGCAGGAAGTGCGGATGCGCACGCAGCTAGCATGACGTGACATAGACGTGTAGCTGGGGAGAACTTTAACACTAGTAGAGGAGACAGAAGTCTGGGATGTCAGAACGACCTGGACCTATAACATATCTGGTATCTTGTGTTTGGAGAATGTATTATCTGGAGTAAAAGGTCTCTCGGGCAGAGGCTATTCTATACTGAATGCTAGTGCGTGCATATGTGTCTACGTGTCTACGTGCGGGGCCATGGGCCTACTATGGCAACGGGAACTGTAAATTACTTGCATGGAAACAGGAAGGCTTGCTCTTTGCTCTGCAGCCGGGGATATGTTTACCTAAATCACTAGAAGGGAATGTATTTTCGAGGAGACTGAACAGATAACTTGAAGGCAAAATACTGTCTTGGCAGGCAGGCCAGGTTGAGCCAGGCACCGCTTCGCTTGGCAGGAAGTAAGGCAGAGGTCAGGGATACGTGTCCATGCTGCAGCTTTCAGAGGCAGAAAGCAGAAAGGGCTCAGAGACAGAAATCAGGGCCTAGCTCGGCAGAGCCAAGAAAAACGTAAAAGTGTACCATGTAAAGACGTTGGCATGGCATGGTTAGGAACTGAATTATCGATCCATTCATGGTGGATCTGAAAGAGGACATGTTAACGTTGGACGCAAATGTATTTGCGTCTTTATATTCGGTCATGGAGGGAAATTACATGTACTTTAAGCACGTACATGGAGACGTTGGGGTACACGTTAGGGGACATACTTGACCATAAAAATTTCAATTACCTCATCCCCCTGGGTGACCCATCCGTAATGGGTGCCGCCCCCCGTGGGAGGGGCCAAAGGCCGCCTCCCCCTGGGCGCTCCCATCCATAATGGGTGGCGCCCCCCTAGGGACCTTGAAATCACTGCTCACCGATCATAACCTTACCGCCACAGGCCAGATAGTTGACCGACTATCTGGCCCCCCCAAACCTCCTATAGGTCATGTCTCCTCAATCCCACTAGCCAGGCTATCAAGTCTCCTAACAACAAGTTATTCCCCACCCTGGACAGGTGTACCCCATCATCTGAATAACAGTGCTCGCCCCAGACGCACCCATGAGATATGCCCTGAAGATGAGCAGAGCGAAACAGTTTCTCCATCTTATTGTTGACCCTCTTTACCTAATGGTTCAACGCTGTTGTGGACAACCCACCCCACCATACCCTCCTCGGGATCATGTGAGTCCAAGCTATTGTACATCCTGGGAGCGTCTTTGCTAACCAACTAACTGCAGAAAGTATATGCTCAACTAAAGCTCGTCTGCCCAGTCTTACCAAGTCATTTCCCCCAATGAGCACTATGACTGCAGATGGCGGTGACCTGTGCCGCCCTAGTAATTCTTCCACAAAACTTTGCAGTCGGTCAATACACAGGCCGCCCTTCCCATGGAAGGACACCCTGAACCCATATTCCTCAGATGTGTGGATCGCATCACCTGTCTTGAATATGTCCCCGGCACGCCTCACGTATGAGTGGCCTGTTAGGCTCCTGCCCAACCCACACACTGCAGGAACGAGGTATGTCCCAATCCACTTCCCTGACTCACCGGCCACCCACTAGATGGTACATATGAGTAAGCCGATGACCCAGAAAAGGGGGTGGAATCTATATGAAGGCACCAAACCTTCCACCCTTGTAGAGCGTAGTTCAAATGACACCCTCCTCCTCGCTTCCGCACCTGCATAAACAGTGAGACAAAAATACACCTCACAATAACCTCTCAGTCCCCAATCCTACCTCTGTACAAAATGACCATATCCAGTAAATAACCACACATGCACTTACCAGAAACGAATGCAGGGTTTGCTTCGAGGAGGTTCTAGTCCAGGGTACAACTATTCCAAGATAACTTCTCTTGGACTGGATTTAAAACAGGACTAGTAATTCGGGGAATTGGTTTGGGCGTTTATTATATGCAGGGTAAAAAACATGCCTGAGTGGATGGCATGAACAAAAACCCCTGTGTCTTCAGAAATGGTTATAGGGTAGAAAGGAATCCGAGAGACGTTATGGCTCTATTCCCAGAAGGACCGAAATGGCAATACCCCGCCGGGTTTCCACTCGCGGAATGGCCTCAAACGTCATTTCCGCCCATAACGAGGCGGAACGGTTACACTCGAGACGTGTGTACAGCGCGCATACCGCGCGCACAACAGCCTTTCCTCACAGCGTCTCGGGAGACAAAGAAAAAAGCACCGATACGGTGACTGACCAACAGGAGCCCCTGGATGTCGTTGGCAAGTCTCATTAAAGAGCAAATGGGAAAATGAACCAAAAGGGGCACACTAACTGACTACAGCCTACAAGGGACGGAAGCAAAAGAAAAGGGAGGGAGGGAATAGGCAAAAATCAATAACGAAACTCCAGGACACGGGAAGAGGGGCAAAAAGAAGGGGAAACTCTAATGATTCTCACGAGCCCGTGAGAACCAGCAACAGCCAACAGGATACACAGGAACGAGGATAGCAGGAACCCACAGGTTAGCAATAACAAGCACCAAGACTATGGTAGGACTAGTTTTTATGTGTAACTGGCAAGTCATGTGACAGTCAAGACATGGTCATCAAAAGAGGACTGGGGACCGAATCCTAACATGGCCCACGGCCCAGACCACACGTCTTCCATTCCTTGTTCCTGAAGTGGTGGTTAGCTGACACTGGGCCGGTCCCAATTTCCACCCTGCGTCACAGGCTCCTGAAACTGTAATCCAAACAAAAGACAACAAGCGTGAGTGCACTTCTTCAGTAACTTACAACATGTGCAGTCGCACGTATCTCTTGAAACAATTCGAAGACCAGCGGCCTAACTGTTTAACATTGTCTGCCTGCAGACCTTGAGCCGTAGCTTCTGTAGCGGCCCCTATCCTGAATAAATGGGTCCCAAAATCACTCAGGTTCAAGCCCGCCGCTGCAATCGTGATTGCCAGCACCCTCTGAAACTGAAACTTTGTCAACGGGGCGCCGTCCGTATGTCGCTGCAAGGCCCCCCCCATGTTGTCAACCTTTGTTTTAGGTAGGCCTCAACATGCCTTACGGGACAACAGGGACTACCTGGAGCGCGCTGCAGCACAATGCTATTCCCCTGGGCCTCCTGGTCCGTCTTTGACCTGGCTATCGTGATCAGCAGAGAGTCCCTCCTTACTTGCATGTGATCCCTGCGCAGACCCCCTTCAGTATCTCTTTTGTTGGCAGCCACTAGTTTGCTCACCCGCAGAGCCTCATAGAACGCCAACGCGAACGCTGCCGGGAATAGTACAACCTCGCTAGATGAGAAACATGTCTCCTCCAGTTTAGCCAGCAAGGAGGTCAACTTGTCAAATCCTATTGGGTGCCTGTTATCCTTTTTGCACCCTTCTAAACGCCGCCAGCCGCGCAGCGCCTTCCTGACTAGAAAGGAGTCCGTCGGGTCCCTGGTCCCATGGAGCTGAGCCATAAATGATATGGCGGCCTTATACCGACTTGCGGTTGCCGCCGACCGGCTTTCCTCGTGAAGTGCCACTAAAAATTGGGTAAAGGAGCCCTCCTGCCCCCATCTATGCTATCATGCCGGGCCCAAAAAGGCGCAGTATGCGCGGAACGCCCCTTCATAAGCTTTCCTTGTCCTGGGCGCTAAACTGGCTGCCACGAGGTTTTGTAGTCCGGGGCGCCGATTTGCCATAGTACTTCGGGAAATGGCGCTGCAACTGCTCCACTGAGGGTAAACAATCCCTGAAAGTCTGTATTTTGAAACGAGAGAGCGCATCAGCTGCATTATTCAGTACACCCGGCACATGTTTAGCCCTGAATTGTATGTTTAATCTCAAGCATTTCAACACAATTTCTTTCAACAATCGCAATATCCATTTGCAGCGTTCTGCCTGCTGATTAATGCACTCAACCACAGTCATGTTATCGGACCAAAATACCACCGAGCTGTCTCTGAATTCCTCCGGCCATGCCGACAGAGCCACCCAGATGGGGAAGAGCTCTAGAAAGCCAATGTTACTAGTCAAACCGTTTGTTTCCCACCATGCTGGCCATCTTTGGGCCGACCAACGGTTTCCGAGGATCGCGCCAAACCCCACGCTGCCCGCCGAGTCGGTCCATAAGCCTATTTCCGCCGACGAGGCCGGGGCTTTGCTCCAGACCACTCGGCCGTTGAAGTCCGCCAGGAATGCCAGCCAAATGAGCATGTCCTGGCGAACCTCTGCCGACAGTCTCGTGCTATATTGCCCTTCCTTGAGGCCCACCATGGCCTGGGCAATAGTTCGTGAAAAGGGGCGAGCCATCGGTATCACCCTTAATGCAAAGTTAAGCTGACCCACTGTTTGCTGTAATTGGTGCAGTGTCACTTTCTCGTTCCGAAGACACTGCAACAGAGAAGCCCTGAATTTGGCGATCTTCTCCTCCGGCAAGCGGAAGCAACCCTCCACGGAGTCTAGTTCGATGCCCAAAAACTCCAGCGAGGTAGTCGGCCCCACCGTCTTACCTGGCGCCAACGGTACCCTAAAACCCTGCATGAGCACGCAGAAATCCTGCAATTCCCGTGCACAGTCCCGAGAGCCCGCTGGGCCGAGAAACAAGAAGTCATCAAGATAATGCATCACATGTTGGTGCCCTGTGGCCTTCGAGAACACCCACTCCAGAAACGAGCTAAACATTTCAAAATAGGCACACGAAATTGAATAACCCATTGGCATGCACATATCCATATAGTATCTCCCCTGAAACGTAAAACCCAGCAAGTGCTGATCTTGGGGATGCACCGGAAGCAACCTGAATGCAGATTCAATATCCGATTTTGCTAATAATGCACCAGGGCCTAAGCGTTTCAACATTACAACTGCGTCATCGAAAGATGCATACTTTACACTGCAAATGTCAGGATCAATCGCCTCATTAACGGAAGCCCCCTTTGGTGCCGACAAATTATGGATGAGCCTGTACTCCCCCGGGTCCTTTTTAGGCACTACCCCTAAAGGCGAACACACAAAATCGGCCATTGGTGGGTCACAAAAAGGTCCTGCAACCGGACCCAAGCTAAACTCCTTGGCGATCTTTTTGGGGGCAACCGCCGGGTCGCGCTGAACTGACAGTTGGTTCTTACATGAGGGGGCCCCCCGAAAATCACCCGCTGGGATCCTGAAGCCATATGAGAAGCCATCTCGCAGGATCCCGGCGGATGCATGATCAGGGTATTTGTTGAACCACGTGGTCAAATCCAGGATATCTACGGGCGATGGTGTTGACTTCCGCAGCACCGTATCAATCCTGCTTTGTACCCCCTTTACCTCTGGCACCATAGGCTCTAGATCGGCAGCTAGTTTCGGGGTGTGAGGTGTTACCACAACTAGAGCACGCATGCCTGAACCTACATGTTCCTTGCGGCCTGCTACACGTCCCCTTATTGAAACCCCGACACACTCCTCGCTTATTTCCGTTCCCGCCCGACCTGGGCTGAGAGTCCCCCCCGTAGTTTGGTCGAAAGGGCTGAGGCTGTTTTTGTGTAAAGGTCCTGGAGCCGTTTGTGCTCGACCCTGAACCACTCGCTGATCCCGGCAGGAGCTGCGCATGCCAACGATACAGTATCCAAACAATCCCAAATCAGTGTTTCATTAAACTCTTTCGCTTTTCTAAAAGCCATGTCATACCCTTTCCATTCTTAACCTCCATACTTCTCATGGAAGCTCGTGATCCTGCTTTAGTAGCAAGCCAGGTCACTCAACAGTTCCGGTGTTCGTTCAGCGATAATCGCTACAAAAATAGAAAATGCCCTGATCCAATTCATCATGGACTCCTCGACCCTGAATTCTGCCATTTTTGCCCGCCATACACTGGGGTGCCATAAATCCTTCTGAGTCTTGGCATATTCTAACTCACGATGATCAGTCAACAATGAAAACATGTTTATATATTTATTAGCCCACACCAGTTCCTTAGTGGCTATGGGAATATGTTGAGCCAAGCTTTCCCGCCTTGAGGGTACCGCGCCCTCCCCCATCATTGGGAGTGATCTCTTACCGGCTTCCGCCGCACCTCCAGCTGTGTCCGTCGACTTATTCTGGTTTTCGACAACGACCACCTTCGCCACCTGTGGAGAAATAGAAGGCACATTCGCTGTTACAGCACCCCTTGTCTGCCTTAGCTGCTCTATAATCAGCCTAGCTTCTTCGGCCAGGTGTTCCACAGCCGCGGATTCCCCCGTTCCCTTTTTCAACCAGGGTAACACAGCCGCCAACTGAAGCGCTAATTCGCGAGGCATTTAGTTGTCATCGAGCGGTGTGATAACCACAGGGATTGACAATCCCCCATCTGGTGTGGGTACCGGGCTGGACGCTGGAGCTACTGGGACCAGTGGGACCTCCATCGGGACTGGGGCCTCGCTAGGAACCGTTTTCCTCTTCCTCTTTTTCCCCTTATCCCCCCCTGGGGTAATGTTTGGTAAAGCAGGTCCCACGATCCTCTTAGGTCGCCCTGAGGGGCCCGCTTGGGCCTCTACTTGTTTCCGGAGGGCCGCTAACCCACGACCCAGCTGGTCTACTTCACCGAATTTCCTGTCCATCGCCGATACTTGGTTCACCAATGTGCGCAGCATTCGTTCCATCTCGAAGCTCTTACCACTCTTCTTGCCAGGCATGTCTGCGTACGGCTTTTACCTCTGCCTGTTATCCAGCCGTGACTCGAACCCCAGCTACGCCTTGACGACTAAAACAGAAAAAACAAGATTACACGTTCAAAAAACTGCAGCTTGTTCCCTTGAGGGCTCACGAGTGGTGCAGCCTTCAGAGCGCAGGAACAAGAGGACGCTTCCCTGGATTCCCGCGCCTTTTATCCAGCAGCGGGAAGGTGGGTCCGCGCCCCCATCCCGCCCATAGGTACATGGACTTCCGGGCGGGTGTTTAGGACAACCCTTTTAGGCGGCGGGGGCGTGCTCCGACCACGCCGCTATGGGCATACCGGTCGGGACACGCCCCCCGTCTGCAACGGTTTCCCGGGGGATCGGGGCACCCATCCATACGTTCGGGGTGACCAAGTGGTCTCCCCTTTGCAGTACCTCAGTTGGGCAGAAGTTATTCACAAACACAAAGTCAAGTGATTGCCGCAGGTTGAATATCCGTCGTGGTAAATGAAGTGGACGCTCCGTTGTCCCTCGTGATGAACGTAGTAGTCGTATTAAATACGTGGATTCACCCACTGTTGATGGAGAGCAGAAGGAGGCTTGGACGAACAGGCGATCATCGCCAAAATGTAGTAAGAAAACGGGAGACGTGTAGGTAGGCGAAATTGTATTTTATTTTAAGCTCTCCAAACAGGACGGGGATCCCTGCCTGCCGTCCGTCTCAACAGCCTCTCCAGGAATGGTGTGTCACCGCAGAACCTGCAAGTAGATTCTACTGTCAACACTATATCCCCAAAAGAACCCGCAAGACATCAAGAAACAAATACAACACTAGGCATCTGATAATTAGGGATATGGCGTTTTTGCCTCATCGTCTAATAAGAGCTAGATGGATAGAGTAGACCTTAATCTGGAGATGGCAAATGTTTTTTGATTGCTTTTTTTGTATGATGAGACCTTTGCGTAGCCAAGCTACTCTACATCAGGCTTCATTCATCTCACCATGAGATTCACATCCGGAAATTGGGAAGGAGGGACCGTTTCATCAGACATCTAAGTCATACATTGATAAATGGTTAAATTATATGAGCTGCACTTAACTTTTGTTATTGTGATTTAATTTCTCGCTGTGCTGCACCTACCTATGAGGGCCAAATTAAAGAGTGCAGCACGCTCAGAGAGTCTTCAAGGAGCAGAATCTTTTCCACTCTCGGCGGTTACCTCTGCTTTAGAATTTAAAAACAAACAATAGAATTAACAATTGAAAAGTTACAGAAGTTAATTAGTTTAAAACTAAGTGTCAGTTAAATCGACACGTTATTTAGGCGTGATACACATCAGTAAAACTATATTATTGATCATTTGTTGAAGACAATGCCAACAAAGTGTAGATGAACAACTTACAAATATTTGTATGTAGCAAATGGAAAAATTAGATTTAGCCATGAAAGTCTGAGCAGTTCCTGCAGAACCAGCAAAGCAAGGAATTAGAGCCACAATTGTGTGCCTCAATGACAAGAGCACCGCAGCCAGTGTACCAACTACTGCAGGCCTCATCCCCAGGAGAGTCAAGACAGACAAGAGACTGTCAAGGCACGAGTTATCAAAATGAGAAATGATTAAAGCAAAAATGCCAGCTTGAAAAATACAATCAGATTTACAAGAAAAGAAGAGGCTCATGGGGGAACAGGACAGAGCTATTCAAATGTAGTAAAGCACTGGGCCAGGGAGAGAGATCTTCATTTATCATCAAAAGTTTAGTTCTAGAACTCGATGCCACGACATAACACTATAAAGGATGCTTTCAAGAAATACATTGTGTTCTCGGGGGGCTACTTCCCAAAACGCAGACAAAAAGAACCGCAAACAAAGAAAAGTGCTTGCGATGGTTTTGTTTTCCTGAAATACGTACTTTTTTCCTTTTAGTTGAGTATACAAAGGACATAAACACTCGTGTATGTACCTAACGGTTGTGTGGCAAACTTAAAGTTGGTGACAACGAGCTGGCTAATTGAAGATGCCCGGGTGTCTTTGAGGGCCATTGAAGAATCGTCAGCTGGGAATGTCATTGGGTCAACAAATGCAAGTCAAGAGAGAGGTTCATTGTCTGGAGAAATCACGGGAATGCGTGGTTGAGGATTTCAGGCTCACTTATATCAAATGACATATGCCAGAGACAAGCATGTTGAGACAAATAGAGATTCACAAAATGCACTCATCGAATGGCATTCTCTATTAAAATGAAAGTGAACAGCGAAGCAAACACATCAGTCAATCATTACTCAGTGTCTCGTTGTACTTGAGAACAGCGTGTTTTGCCCTTGGGTGCCCTTTACTGTAAAGGGCCTTGGTTGCAAGGAAATCCATTTCAGAGGTGACCTGAAACTGATCGGTTTCTCTTAGTGTCAGCAATTGGTGTCCTCATGTCAACAACTTTATTCCATACAACTACAATTCTGTATTGAACAATAAAGTGAAAATTCTGATTAGTTAACAGGAGGTGAGCTTCAATACTTATTGTTTTTTACTGCCACAGCAATCAGTCTGGTGGTTAAGGGGCTAATTTATGTATTACATGCAGGGATTTCCTCTCCATAAACCTGCAGGCGCAGTGGTACCGAGGTCCAGGTGTCCAGGGGTTTGAGTGGCCCACTATGCCCCAAATACCATTGTTATGATGTACAACAAGTAAATTAACTAAGCCAAAGTGAACTTTCATAGGGAAATAAAACTGATTAAAAGCTAATGCAGGGAAGAGCTATTACAGCCTCTACCCGGTTAACTTTGGCATTTAGTGCATTCTTGATCTATTTCTCTTTAATAAACTTATGGAGCTATTCTATCATAATATGCGACTGTATTTTAAGTATGAAATTCTTTCTTGCTCAAAAAAATATCCTGCTTGCAGCTAGGAAGTTTTCCACATTTCAGGATTTGAACTCAATTACTTCTTTCATTTTATAATGAAGTTTTGTGATATTCTGTGGTTATTCATCAGATAACTTCTTCGGTCAGTATGCGCACCTGCTCAATTCATTGAATGCAGTTCTCCTGGATTTGGAACTATGCTTCGCACAAGTGGCCACGTTACAAAAACGTTGCAATTTTACTATATCATACACAGGGCAAACTTGACTTTGCATCAACCTACTAATGCACAAATATCATTTGCATTACACACCAGTAACTGATTGGTCAATACAAATATTTTTCTTCCGTTTCCTGCAAAGGAAAGAACACAGCTGAACTGCCCTGTGGAAGTATTATAGGATCACGCCCAACTGCCAGGGGTGACATTGTATTTATCAATATGCCAAAATACTAAGGCATCAGTAATTAGTTTCTGATCAAAAAAGATTCACCGTTTTATATTTTATGATATCAGGTTCACCAATGGATTTTATAATTATGTTTTTTTTCCAAGGTCAAAGTACTTCATGGACAGTAAAATTGATTTTGTCTTTATCAACCGTCCAATAATGATCCATGTTTTATATTTTCATAATAGTGATATAAATACATTCTGCTATATTTTATGTATGTAAGTATGTTGTCTTGGTGTAGTGGTTTTAAAAGATTGAACACTTGAATAAAATATACTAAAAAATAATAATCATAAAAATACTAGTTTCCATGTTTAATTAAGGTTGAGATCAGATGCCTCAGGATTCAGAATTTAAATGGGGCAATACATATTGACTAATATAGAAGCTCATTGAGCATTGGCAATGCCAGTGGGCCTGGCATGTAACTAAAAGTGCATCTCCTGTCACTGGTAAGTTTAGGCATTCAGTAAGCCACCATACACAGTCACCGCTAGTAGTGGGAGTGCTTCGGGCGGTGGGGCGGGGTGGGGGAGGGGCAGGGTGGGGGGTAGTAAACTCAGGCATACAGCTGACCCGAGTTTAGTGATGAATAAATAAATAAAACAAATTACATTGCGTATGCTGCAACGCCATTTGTGTTGCAGCGCGAGTAATGTAATTTGTTTTATTTATTTATTATTCATTTATGTACTTAACTCCAGTCAGCTATACGGTGGAGTATATTACCCCCACCCTGCCCCTCCCCACTTGCCCCGCCTTGTCACCCCTCAGCACTCCCACTACGAGCCAACACTGACCATACATGCATTCTAGAACTCATACTTGTACTTGGGATTGTACTCATGCAGCCATTCATCTACACACTTACCCATTCAAAGTAAAACTCACTCATAAACGAAACAAGCATAATAGAATAAAAGTAGAAAAAAAGAAAACATGTCTCCTAACCATGGCAGGAGTATGCTTTCATTACAAAGGAAAATTAAGCACCTCTATATTCTTCTGTCGAGCAAAAGTTCCAATATGGCCGCCATATACAGATGCAACATAATAGCCATCAAGGAATGGCAAAGCAAAGACACTATGCTGTCAATGCAAGATAGCTACCCTGAGTAGAAGCAGTGGCCACATGGAATGCAATGTATCGCAGGTTAAATGAGTGGCAACCGACTGGCCTGGTATCACTGTCAGAGGATGTACATTATTTCCCCCCCCCCAAAAAATAAATATAATTTAACAAAAAAAGGAGAACACAAGTGATGAAAAGGTATATGTAAAATGAGAAATTTATAGGAGTAGTCTGCTCACCCTGACTCTGAAATACACTCATTTTCAGTTGAATGTCCAATGTAATCAGTTAAAATACTGTCACCCAGTGAGCAATATAGCCAATGGCTGTAGATTGTTGACCAATTAGCTGCATGCAGCATGCTGTTGTGTATGGAAGTAGAGTGTGAATGACACTCAAACAAACCATGACAGAAGAGAGCTGATCCAAAGCCTCTCTATATTTATTTGCATGTGTTTGTATCTATATATATATATTGCTTCACGTGGCAGGCAATTTTCTGGCTTGCAGAAATGAAAGGCACACACGGAGTTGATTATAAAGTTAGAATGCTTTATTCAGTGCTTGAGTCCTCTTCCCCCCTAATATCGACAGACGCGTTTCGCCTCGCGGCTTTCTCAAAAAAAAAAATATATATATACATATATATACATGAGCTTAATCATTTTTGAAGATAAAATTGTTCATTTGTGTGGCATTTTAAACAATTGGCTTGTAAATATCGTCAAATAGGGTATTTATGGATTAGCCAACTGAATTAATTTGGACAAAACAGGAATCGATTTATTGGTATATTTATTATTATCTTGTAAATAGGCATGTATATAGTATATATATATGTACAGAATTTATATATTTTTTTACAGATATAATATTTATATGTATATTTGTATATAAATATGTCGATACTAAGATCAGATTGATTTTTTAGACACCCTGTCTTTTATATATTGTCCATATGTCACATTTTCGTAAGGATTCCCTTATTTTCCATTTTGAATGTATAATGAGCAGCCTGTTCACATACTTTTTTGCACTATAAATGCCTTCCTCGATGTCTATGACACGTCATATGATCAAGCTTCTTTTTTTTTTTTTTTTTTTTTTTTTTTTTTTTGTCCTCATATATGCCACCAGAATATATATGCTCTAGATGGGTCTCGCTGTTGCCTCTTATACTGTTGTTTTTTCGAGTCCACCATGGAAAACAGTATCATAGCAGACAGGGGTTCCCAGAGGTAGGCTGCTTTCCTTATCCTACTCCTCCAGACCTATTTTGGGCACCCTAGGCCTGGTGGAGGACAGGACCGACACAACCTCTGGCATAATCACAGGACTGCTCACCTATTTATCCAGACCATCAGTTTAGACCAGACATTCTCCAAGCTCTCGCTGCGGCCAGCCTGATCCATTTTACACACTTCCATTAGATACTTCAAACATACTGCAAATCTAGGGGGAGCTGCTGACTTCCACTCCATGCAGATTTGTCTCCTTGCGATAACTATTGTGTAAAAAATGAGTTGAGTATCCAGATTCTTGATATTGTATTCTTTCAGTAGACCAAAGAAGACTAATCTGCGAGAACATGTAATAGTTATTGAAAGTACATCTCCCAAAAAATCCATTATCGCTTTCCAGAAGTTTTGAATGGCTGGACATTCTAGAAAAATGTGGATATCATCAGCGGCGTTATGATTACAACGGGGGCAATAATAGTTGTTTCGTGTTATCTTATGCAGTTTGGCCGGAGTCCAATAGACTCTATGAGCCGTAAACAGGTGGTTGCGCCTTAAATTAGCAGGTTTAATTAGCCTCTGAGAAAGGGAAAAAGAGTCTAACCATGCCTTACAGACTTCTTCAGGGGGCTCGGCTATACAGTTTCCCCATAACTTTATTATCTCCGGGTACAGTTCACTCTCCTCTTCTTTGACCATTGAATTGTACCAAAAAGATAACTCTTTTACCCATTTCCCCCTTCTACCAATTGCATCAAGAATATCTGTATCTTCCTCCCTTTGCATGCTTTGACTGGACCACCAAGCGGACAGCTGGTAGTATTTAAACCTAGTCAACTGTCCCTCTGTAAGCTGTGCCAACGTGTTCCAACTCATTAGGCCCGAATCTGCCCAGAGGTCTCCCCATTTTTTGAAGCCAGCTGTTTTCAGGGGTTGTGATAGTTGATCCTGGAGGCATTGAGGTGTACCAGGAGAGTCCCATATTGGGGAGTGCGTGTGATAATAGGAAATATTAAATGTCTTCCTCATGAACCCCCAATTTTTTAATGCAGTCTGTAGAATTTTAAAGCAAATTTTTAAAAAAAATTTCTGGTCTCCAAACTTGAAAATAAAGTAATCATGGTCATAGGATAAATCATTTAACAAAGCTTGAAACAGGCGGCCCTGTGATGATGCATCCAGCTTGTTTGCAAGAAGCCTAAAATTTTTAAAATGAAATGCATGACAGTATGACAAAATGTCAGGGAGGGCAAGCCCTCCTATTTTTAAACCCCTCCTCAATTTCTTCCATGCAATTCTTGTTGACTTGCAAGCCCATATAAAGGATCCAATTTTGCCCTGTAGAGTGTTAATGTATTTCAGTGAAAATGATAAGGGGATACAGTTAAATAAAAAGGTCAATTTAGGAAGAATTGTCATTTTAATAAGGTTGACCCGACCGTAGATGTTTAAAGGCAAGTTCCCCCATCTTATTAAAGTTTTATTAATATCTTTAACCACCTTTTGCCAACTGAGTGAAGTGGTATCATTTAAAGATTGAGTTAAGTGATTTCCCAGGTACCTCATGTTCTGTTTTGCACCAACTATGTGTGTGTTGTTATTCCACCCCATGATCTCTGTTTTATCTTTATTAATCTGGTACCCGGACAGTTTCCCAAATTCCTCCGATAGAAAAAATAACCTTGGAATTGCTGCCGAGTGATCAGAGGTATATAAAAGAAGATCGTCAGCGTACAGCGCCACCTTCAAAAGCAGATTTCCAAGCTGGAATGGTTGAATGATATTGTCCTCTCTAATCCCACAAACAAAAGGCTCCATATAAACATCAAACAAAAGGGGGGACAGAGGACAACCCTGCCTAGTGCCTCGAGATATGTCAAACCACTCAGATAAAATTCCATTAACTAAAACCTTAGCCTTTGGGCAGTGGTATAAGGATCTGACCGTGTCTGTGAAAATTTTGGGGAACCCGAAAGCCGCCATTGTGGCCCATAGATAGTTCCAATTGACCTGATCGAAGGCCTTAGCCGCATCTATGGCCACCAGCGCCAATGGGAGATTTTTAGCATTAGAATAATCTACAGCCCCTATAGCTTGAAACGTTAGTTCATTTAACTGTCTCCCAGGGATAAAGCCTCTCTGGTCAGGGTGGATTATGGATTTTATAACCTTTGATAATCTGGTGGCCAAGATACCTGAGTAAATCTTCATATCCGAGTTCAGTAATGAAATAGGTCTGTAGGACTCTATTCTTTTCGGGTCTTTATTAGGCTTGGGTATAAGCGTAATAATAGCTTCTCCCCACGAAGAAGGTATAGAATAGCCTTGGATCAATAAAAGATTGAAAAGTTCTCTTAATGGAGTTATTAATTGATCTTTATTGTCCGAATAAATCTCCACTGGCAACCCATCAGAGCCTGCAGCTTTCCCCCTTTTCATTTTCTTCAGCTGGCTTAAAATTTCCCCATCTGTTATCTCAGATTCCAAGTATGCTTTTTCTGATTCGGACATTTGTGGCAGATGCTTTATACTTAACCAGGATTCTAAATCCGTCCCAGTGGGATCTTTATCTTCCGTGTAGAGACTCCTCATAAAGGACCTGGCTTCTTCTCTTATTTCTGCGTCTGTTTCTATCAGATTACCTGACTGTCTAAGTACCAACGCTTTGATGTTGTTTCTCGTTCTCTCTTCTCTAGCTTTCCAGGCAAGGAGTGCTCCACACTTCTCTCCGTACTCAAAATTTTTTAATCTGCTGGACTCCCATTTTTCTTTAAGAATTCTTTCATCCGAAATTTTTAACTGGAGCTGCAAGTCGACAAGTTCCTTCTCTAACGCATGTATTTCTCTGGAGTTTGTTAGTATTGCATTTTGTAGTTCGAGATCCTTTCTAGTTATTGTTGCTAAGTCTTCCTTTCTTTTTATTTTTATACTTTTTCTCTTATGATACATTAAAGAACTTAAAACACCCCTCAAGTAAGCCTTGTAAGTTTCCCATACTATCTGGGGAGAGGAGGATCCTGAATTTATTAAAAAGAATTCTGATGTTTTGTCTTTAACAACTACTTTTATCTGGTTATCCAATAGAGAAGATCTTTCCAGTGTCCACCTTGGTTTTGGTGAAGTTATATTCAGTTTAATTTCCAGTTCTAGTACAGCATGGTCCGATAATCCTGAGGGCGTAAAAGAGAGATAGCTAATATCTTTTAGAAGGTGTTGGTCAACCAAAAAATGATCTATTCTGGAGTCATTCTTATATTTTTTACTATAAAAAGTAAAACCTGGTTGAGATTTGTACTTTTTTCTCCAGACGTCCACTAAAGTGAAGTCTTTCATTAAAACATCCAGGATGGCAAGTGATTTTAAGGGAGCATGGTATTTGGCCTTAGAAGTTCTATCTAATTTTTGGTCAAAGACCAGATTAAAATCCCCACCAAGAATTAGAGGACCAGTTGTCGTAAATAAAGCTAGTTCTAATTTAGAAAGCGGAACTGGATTGTCCTCGTTAGGACCATAGTACACTGCGAATGTATATGAGGTAGTTTGAATGTATACTTGAGCAACTAACCACCTCCCCGATTGATCCGTCTCAAAGCTCCTCAAACTTATCCCGCTGTTTGATCGAATTATAATAGAAACTCCCCTGGTAACACCTAATTGCCTGGAACTGATTATATCCTGAACCCACCTACACTTTTTGAAAAGAGAATCACATACTGTTGCCTCCAAATGTGTTTCTTGTAGCATTATAATTTGGGCATCCGAATTTCTTAAGAATTCACAAATTCTATTCTGTTTTATTCTTTCCCCTATACCATTGATATTCCATGACAGGACCTTAAGCTTATATGGATTGGTCATAGTTCTAATGTACTCACGCACCCATCTATTTTTTTATGCATCAAACAATTATTTATATATGAGGATTTTTTTATTTCCCCCCCCCCGGCTCCCCCCGCCCATTGAACACCTCCCCCCTGAGGAACCCCCCCAGCATACCTGGCGATGACTTCGCCTTTCGGAGCACCCATGTGGTGCCCTTGACCGGTTTACTGTATTCAAGCGAGACAAGTTAAATTACAAATAAATCTACATGTCCCCCATTTTTATCATACAGCCTACTTATACAGTCATTTACTTTTTCAAATTCCCCCCTCACCATTTCCCCAGTTACTATATTCAAATGAGACCAATTAAATTGCGAATAAATCTTCGTGTCCCTTATTTATCATACAGCCAACTCAAACAATCCATTATTTTTCTTTTTCGAATTCTCCCCCCATCATTCCCCTTTTTATATTATATCATTTTTTTCCTTCCCTTTATTTATTCTTTTTTTTTTTTTTCCCCTTCCCCTCCTTTTCCCCCTTTTCTTTTTTTTCTTTTTTTTTTTTCTTCTTCCCTCTTCTTTTCCCTTTTATTCCTTTCATCTTTTTATTATTTCTTCGATTAATTGCTCAGCTTATTTATCCGGACCTATTCCTGTTCCTGTTCCTCCCGCTCACTTCTTATTCGGTCTAAAAGATTGTCAACCTCTTCTGGCTGTGTAAAACTATATGTCTTGTTTTTCCACATAATCCTGAGCATAGCTGGAAATCTCATCTGGACATGTGCTCCCAATGACCTTAAGTCCGGCATTCTAGTGCCCAGCTCCCATTGTCTTTGCGCGGTTTTTGCACCAATGTCCGACCTGATTAGATAGGGACTGGACTTATACCGTAGATCTGTTTTCGTAAGGGATCGCCCTAGGATAAGCTCTTTTACACTGTATGTCTGAAAGTTTATAAGTATTTTCCTAGGTGTTTTCCTGTCCGTGCGCCTCTTGTAGGGGTCCCTGTGTACCCTCTGGATTTCTTCCTCCAAATTTATATCTGGACGATCATTTAGAACACCGTCTCTCAAGAGTTTACAGACAAATCCCTTTAAATCCTCCAATTCTTCCCCTTCAGGTATCTTCAAGATCCTTAAGTTATTCCTCCTAGCATGAGTCTCCATCCGTTCAATGTCCATAACCAATGATCTATTCTGGGCTTTGAGATGTTCTATGTCTTTTTTATTTTCATGTACAGTTTTGTCCAGGGCAGCCGTCTCTATTTCAAGTCTCCCTGTACGAAGAGTGACCTCCTCTAGCTTAGATTCTAGCATATCGAATCTGTCCTGTATTGTTTTTTGATTGGCTTCCGATATCTCAAATTTCGACATCATATCGCCTCTCAGGGATCGAAAAAGGTCCCCTAGACGGTCACTTTCCTGCTCGCTTGAATCTAATTGGTTATCTTTACTTGCGTGTAATTTCCTAGTCACCTCTTCTGCCTCCTTAGAACTGCTCTGTGTAAGTTTAACTGTTGCAACCTGACTCTTGGGTCTGGTGTCTTGGTTTCCTCGAATTTTATCTATTGTAGGGGCTTTATTTGAGTTAGCCAAGTTTTCTGTTACACTTTCAGCCTCGTCTGCATTTTCCATATTGTCTAGGTTTTCTAGGACCCTGTATCTGTTTGTTAAAGGGGTTGAGCCTATATTGCCCTCCGACTGCACTACGGAACGCTTAGCCTGATCCAGGACCTTAAAGAAAGATTTTAGGGATGGAGTACTTTTTACCACTTGGCCCTCATGAGATACACCTTTGAACTTTTTGACTGAAATAGTCTTTTTCTTTTTGCTTAATCATTTTTGAAGATAAAATTGTTCATTTGTGTGGCATTTTAAACAATTGGCTTGTAAATATCGTCAAATAGGGTATTTATGGATTAGCCAACTGAATTAATTTGGACAAAACAGGAATCGATTTATTGGTATATTTATTATTATCTTGTAAATAGGCATGTATATAGTACATATATATGTACAGAATTTATATATTTTTTTACAGATATAATATTTATATGTATATTTGTATATAAATATGTCGATACTAAGATCAGATTGATTTTTTAGACACCCTGTCTTTTATATATTGTCCATATGTCACATTTTCGTAAGGATTCCCTTATTTTCCATTTTGAATGTATGATGAGCAGCCTGTTCACATACTTTTTTGCACTATAAATGCCTTCCTCGATGTCTATGACACGTCATATGATCAAGCTTCTTGGTGGAGGCGAAACGTGTCATGGCGGATTGCTGGCTGATTAATTTGCACAAATAAAGCAATAAGGAATGCACCAGTACCTGGGTCCACTCTTCGTTGTTTTTCTCTGTAAAGGAGAGTGTTGAATGGCGAGTTCGGCTATATACATATATATATATATATATATATATATATATATATATATATATATTCACTGAAAAAACCATGGGTTATAGACCATATATAGTTAGGGATTAGCACTTACAAAACCTTAATTTACTCGCACAAAACCATTGAAATTCGCATATATAGTTAGTTGCACTAACTATATTTCGCGCACCCGCAATCCACTGCTGATGATGTCACATATTACATCATTCATGACATATATATATATATATATATTACCTACTGGCGGTCGCCAGTAGGTATATATAGTTAGGATTTTTTCTCTATGGAACTTTTGAAAATTCTATGTCTAATAACTTTGGCGTTTGTGGTCGGAATCGGCTGACATTTTCAGGAAAATGGCACATTTTGTTTCTGAGCAGCCCCTGAAAATCTGGGGGGGTTCTGTCAAGGGGGGGGCCGAGAAAAAAGGGGGGTCTCAAAACACGTTTTTCCCATTCATTTTTCCATAGGGCCTTTGGCCTCGCTTTTAGCTCGAACAGCTGAATGGATTTACACGAAACTTGGCAAAATTGTAGGGACTGTTAGCCCGATGTGCCTTTGCTGGGTCTCAATATAAGTGCTCCAGTGGATTTTGAGAAATTAACATTTAAAAAAACAGATATATCTGTGACAGCGTCCTAGATAGCGCACCAGATCGCGTACTTTTCGCGTTACGGAGCTTTGCGTAGCGAAGCTGATTGGCTCTCTGGTGTCTGTCAACATTCTAAACAGTCCGGTGCGGCTGCCATCTTGTCTCTCGGTAGGATCGAGAGACAAGAGGAGGAGAAAAACGAAGGGGGAATTTAATGAAAGGGGGCAAGGTAGACTCCTCTTGACCCCCTAGGAATGATGTTGGGGTTATTAAAGGGTCCCGTGGGGCAAATAATTAAAATTTGATTTTTCGCGGTAGAAGCGCTTCTCGGTTCGCGAACCGGGCCGCAAACTGGTAGCGAAACGGGAATTTGCCATTTTGTGTTTCGATTTAATTAAATTACTAGGTATAAGGGGGTACGGGAGACGTATCCTGACCCCTTATGTTTTCTGAGGGTGGCTGAGGAGGCTCATATATGTTGATACATGTCTTCCGGCGGCTGTGCGTGAGCTTTTTTTTTTTTTGCTGCGTGACGTCTGTTAACGTTCGATTCGATGGAAATCAGGAACTGTTGACCGCCATTTTGTCACTGCGAGTTAATATTTTGTTAAAAATAATTGTTTATTGATAAACATAGTTTGCGCCATCTTGCCTTTTTTGCAGTGCCACACTTTTGTTGAGCACGGCAGCCATTTTAGATGCCTTGACCAGACCTACTCTCTGCACGCCGCCGATCCTCAGCATGGCTCCCCACCCTCGCAAGCATCTCCCTCACGCACTGGTCACCCCCGCTCTCTCTCTCATGCATGGCCCAGAAACCTCCTCCCATCTGCGCTGTTCGTGAGCGTTTTTTTTTTGTTGCTGCGTGACGTCTGTTAACGTTCGATTTGATGGAAATCAGGAACTGTTGACCGCTATTTTGTCACTGCGATTAAATATTCTGATAAAAATAATTGTTATAAATGAATCCTTATTGATAAACATTCTCTGCGCCATCTTGCCTTTTTTGCAATGCCACACTGTTGTTGAGCACGGCAGCCATTTTATATGCCTTGACACGACCCACTCTCTGCACGCCGCTGATCCTCAGCATGGCTTCCCTCCCTCGCAAGCATCTCCCCCACGCACTGGTCACCCCCGCTCTCTCTCTCATGCATGGCCCAGAAACCTCCTCCCATCTGCGCTGTTCTTCTCTGAGAATCACACCCTGTGCCCGCCCGACACCTCCCTTTCACCCTATTCACTACCGCACCCTCTGACACTCCTCTTCCTCTGTGTCCGATTGTCCAGGACGGTCCCAGGCTATCACCTAGTCCTGCAGGTGTAGTTTATGGCCCCAGCTGTAGAGAATCACCCCTCTTCAAAGGAGTTACAGTAGATCAAGGCCCCCACCCGATGAGATCCGTCACACCACACGCGTTCCTACTATCTGATAATCATCCTGTATTGTGCTTGGGGAGGGGATTCTCACTGTGAGGGTGTGTGGGTCCGAGCCTGAAGCGGAAGATTCCAGGGATGCCTTTTTGTACATCAAAGTCTTCACAATTATGTGTCACATTAAAAATATATAGCACTCCAACAAAGTTGTAGGATTATAACACTTTAATAACTTATAAATATATACAACGGAACAAAAACAGTAAATACATTTAAACATTTTTTTAAAAAAGAAGCAACAATGGTCAGTAGCTGTGTTTTGTGCGAATAGTCACAAGGCAGCACAACGTGCTGAGTTCTGGACGGCACCCAGGTGATGTTACCTGGGTGCTGCACTGGTTTTTGGTATCCTACAAAGCAGCTCTGAAAAACGGCGTGGGGCGTCCCGGGTGGTGCGGGGGGAGGCCTCGTCAGTAGCGGTCTGTTGTGCGAATAGTCCCAAGGCAGCAGAATGCGCTGAGATGTGGATGGCAGCCAGGTGATGTCCAGTAAGTTGCCGCACTGGTTTTGGCATCCTACAATGCTGCTCGGAAAAACGGCGTGGGGCGCCCCGGGGGGTGGGGGGGGAGGCGGCGTGAACGGGCCTCCCCAGGTGGAAGCTCGTCTGCTGTACTGGGGCGCCCCTTTACCGTTTCAGTTGCCATTCTGCCCGCTTTTGCTACACTGTGCCTCATCCTCCATCCAGCTGATTATCGCCCGCTCTTGCGGCTACAGCATCTCGCTCACCATGTAGTTGAGTTGCGCCCACTCTTGCGGTGCAGCGATAGGCGGCTGCTACAGGACTCTTAATATGGCGGACGGCTCTTCGGATTTGGGCCTGGTCCACTAAAATGGCCCTGGGACACCTTGGAACTCGGATGTCCTCTGAGCCTTGAAGATTTTACCAAAGTCTTGAGGGCCCCCGACTCCTGCAGGCTTCCGGTGGGGAGCGGCTGCCATGATTGCTCGCGGAATGACCACGACGGAGCCACGAGATGGTGGTGCTCTCATGCTGACGCCAGCTTCAGTCTGAAACATCCAGAAACAAGGTGGGGCTTTCATCGTTTGGGAAATTTTTTTTTTTTAATCCAATGAAAAGTGTTATTTTTAGGTCATATGATCAAGCCTTCTATCATTAGGACACCAAAAGTAAAATGAACCAATGAAAAGTTTTATAAACAAGTCACATGACCTGTTATGCTTACGTTACGCGTTGGTATAAAAAGCGTAGAAAATCCGTTGGCACGTGAGGCGGCGTCAGTAGCGGACCGATGTGCGATTAGGCCGAAGGCAGCACAATGCGCCAAGATCCGGATGGCACCGAGGTGGTGTTCAGCAAGTTGCCGTACTGGTGTGGCCATCCTACAATGCTGCGCCGAAGGTCGGCGTGGGGCGCCCCGTTGGCCTGTGAGGTCGCGTCAGTCAGTGGGGGCTGTTTGAGAAAGCAATGTGATGCTGTGCGTCGCCCCCAAGATGGAGGTTCCTCGGCTGTAGTGGGGCGCCCCTTGGTGTTTCACTCGCTATCCAGCTGAGTTGCGTCCACACTTGCGGCTACAGTAGACCGAAGGCAGCACAACGCACCGAGATCTGGATGGCACCGAGGTGGTGTCCAGCAAGTTGCCGCACTGGTGTGGCCATCCTACAATGTTGCGCCGAAAGTCGGCGTGGGGTGCCCCGTTGGCTTATGAGGTGGTGTCAGTAGCGGACCGATGTGTGAATAGGTCGGAACCAGCACAAGGCGTCAAGATCCGGATGGCAAGTCCTGGATGTTGGGTGCCATAGTTGAGAGCCAAGATCCGGATGGCAAGTCCTGGATGTTCGGTGCCATACTTGAGCGTTCTGAGCAGTGCTTGTAACACTGTCTGAAGCTTATTTGCACCTGCTGCAGCTTGACTATTGCTCTGGTGTGGCCAAAGATCGCCCATGACATAGGCGGCCGGCTCCCATGGTCCGGCGGAAGTTTTTTCCTTTTCCTTTCTGCATCTTGTCTCACAATCCGTTTGACCTGAAGACACGACCAGGTCCCTGAATGTGTGCAGGGGGACGCTATTGATTGAATCAAAATGGCGGCTTCACACAAAGCTGACTCAAGCGTTGCTGGTGATGCTATACAGACAAAAAATGGTTTTCAGTTTGTACATTCCTCAGGATTTTTCCATCCAAGTCTGCTTGAGAGTTTGTAGAACAATGGCTTCAGATCTTGCCCTCCCCTCTTTTGACTGTAGGTTCTTGTTGCCTATCTCTTCTGTTGTCATTTAACTGAACCTTTTTTGACTGCCGAAAGGGGTTCTGGTCCGACCGCTGGTTGGTGGAGACATTTTGACTATATCCTGGACCTGCCCTGCCTCGCCCAAAATGGCGCCGGTATAAATGGGACTCTTAACTCCTTGTTGTGTACTGGTTGAACAACCTTGATATCACGAGATACGTATGCAGTTTTGAAGCACATGGCGGGCGGGGACAAGAATTGATTGAATATTTCGACATCCTTATTGATATTAAGTTCTGATGTGTTATTGATTACTGAACTATTGTAAGTTCGAATTAACGCCACCCATGGTACTTGCCCGCAAATGTATATCTAGAAAATGTTATTGTTAGTGGCCCTGTTGTATTTTAATTACAAAATGTACGTCCACCGATTCCGCAACTGTTAGACACCTTAGTTCTTGCAACCTAATGGCCCGCTCGTTACGTTCCTCTACAGTGTAAATGTTTCCTCATCATATACGTTTCCAGTTTGCTCCGTGGCTGGCCCACGTGGTTATAGGCCCGTATTTGTATACTGACATTTTCACAATAAAGGTTTTTAAAACAAAACATGGTAGTAGTATTTACATTGGTAAAGTTTTTAATTTTAGTCACTGTTTTCTAATCAGTAAAAGGCAAGTGAAATAAAGCAGTCCAATTACATGACGGATAAAAGGTATAATACGCAGGAACGCAGTAAAGATAAATGGTCAAGGGCTGTTGTGTTTTCTACTCCTGCAACATAAAGTGATCGATAAGAATCTGATATTCAGGCGTATCGGCGACTAAGACAGCAGGCCGAGCATCTTTTGCTCAACGGCTCCGTCATGGGACGAAGAAACGCCCTTTTGCTAGAAAAAAGAATATATTTTACTTGCAGGACAGTTGTAAATTTTCCGGGAAAGTACATTAGCCTGGAACATTATAACATATATGTTTAAGAAAAAATAATGTTCGAAAGCAATAAAAAGCGTAATTTTTAGGTCATATGGCCAAGCCTTTCATCATTAGAATAACAAAAGTAAAATGAACCAATGAAAAGTTTTATAAACAAGTCACATGACCTGTTATGCTTACGTTACGCGCCGCGCCCCGGATCGCTTCCGGGAAGCTGCGCTTCGTGCACCGGAGCACTTCCGGGTGCGCTAACGCGACGTGTCATATAACGCATTACGCGACAACGTAGGTCCAGAATATAGTCAAAATGTCTCCACCAACCAGTGGTCGGAACACAACCCCTTTCAGTAGTCTAAAAAGTTCTGTTAAATGATAACAGAAGGGACAGGCAACAAGAACCATCAGTCAAAGAGGGGAGGGCAAGTTCTTCCCTACCGGGTCACGTTGGGGCGCTACTGGAACTGATCGAATTGTTAGTCTACAGTGTTTCTGGATGTTTCAGACTGAAGCTGGCGTCAGCATGAGAGCACCACCATATCGTAGCTCAGTCGTGGCCATTCCACGAGCAATCATGGCAGCCGCTCCCCACCAGAAGCCTGCGGGAGTCGGGGGCCCCCAAGACTTTTGCAGAATCTTCAAGGCTCAGGGGACGCTTTCGAGAATGGGGCCCAAGTCCTAGCAGACAAGCGTCCGAGTTCCAAGGTGTCCCAGGGCCATTTTAGTGGATCACGCCCAAATCTGAAGAGCCGGCCGCCATTTTGAGAGTCTTGTGGCAGCCGCCTATCACTGCAATGCAAGAGCGGGAGCAACTCAACTACATGGTGAGCGAGACGCTGTAGTCGCAAGAGCGGGCGGTAAACAGCTGAATGGCGGAAGAGGCACAGTGTAGCAAAAGCGGGCGGAATGGTGTTATGGCAGAGTTTTTGGCTTTATTTAGCAGTGATATAGATCATTAGTCTTGCTCGCATCTAGTATAGGTATTCTTAGCCTGTGTTGGCCCTTTTAAGCCCTTTTTCCAGATCTAGAAGAGGATAGCTGCTTAATGTGCCTTTATTCTTGACTTTAACCTGTCTATTGCCTATTGGCTTTGACATATTAGACATATTGGTATGGTTTATGTAGGTATTCTGACAGAGCTAAGGAGCATTTCATCCCTTTCAGGCCTACAGGCCTAAAGCTAGAGAGACTCCATCTTGATGGAAGCAGAGAGGCTTTTTAGGGCAAAAGCAATGTTTATAGTTATAACTGTTGTTCGCCCTAAGCGGACCGGAGAGAACCGGCCAGAGCTGAATCTAATCAGGAATTGTTCCCGGGCTCAGGTCTCTAGACGAAACAAGCAGACTGGTCACTGTGGGAGCGTCTAGCGCAAGGAGCCTGGTGCATGGGATTGGTGGGAAGAAGCTGCTGGCTGGAACTTTCCATGAGGAAACAGCATTCTATATTTGTGAAGTGCAGAGGCGGAGTTAGTCAGTCAAGCAGGAAGCAGTCAAGCAGGAAGGAGTCGAGGAGAGAGTCAGCCAGAGAGTCCAGCAGAGAGGCGAGCAGTGGAGTGGAGTTGGCAGAGAGAGAGAGAGGGTTCAATCTGGAGAACAGCTGAGTTGAATAGTGAGCTGGAACTGAAGGAAGCAGTCAGAAGCAGTTGCTTATCAGGAGGAGGTGTGAATAGCTGGAGTCTGAAGTAATGCCTTTTAGAAGAGATAGAGGAGAGCTCGTGGATTAACCTATGGGAGCAGATGGAATTGGACATTGGCGTAGAGACAGAGTGAATAAGCTAGTGGAATGAACGGTGATCAGAGCGGCAGGAACCATTAAGATTGAAGACGGAAGGTGGAGAGACAGTTCGTGTGGGGGAGAGGAGTCCAGAGACAGAGTGATCAGCGCAGAGGTGTACCCAAGAGTGCAGGAGAGAGAGAGAGCCTGAGATGAGCCAAGGCACAGACGAGAGAGGAACCCAGATGACAGCTAGAACAAGACTTCACACTAATCAGGTGATATTGTTTTCATCACATTAGCTATACTTAATCTTTTCCCTTTCAGCAGAGTGTTCCTGTTATGTGTAATCCTTCTCTTTCAAGTGGTGTGTTCTACCTATAGCCTTTGTTAGATTTGTATAAATGTTTATATTACTATAATAAACGATCCCCAGTTTATAACAAACTGGTGTGTAGCCCCTATTCTTGTTCACTGAAGGTAAACATATCTCCTAGGTGAGTACTAGATATGTGAATGGATGAGTAATCCCAATCAGGTAAGTGGTGATCACATAAATAGGGAGTGAGTGGACCTTTGATGCCAAGAGCAGAGAGTACATTATATAATCTGGAACTATATTCAAAGTTATTATTGTAGTTTCATCCTGAGTAGACAGCTGAGATAATATCCCAATATATATATATATATATATGTATAGGTGTTCATAGGAATGTGGTCGTCGTTGATATGCGGCGTTAATGAGAGCGTTGGGGGGGATACCAACGTGGAAACCCACCGGATTGTGGCTTGAATAAGTGAGAACGCCAGGAAGGATACTGGCGCGTAGTTTCGCAGGATCGCGAACAATTTGGAAAAGGGAGCATTGGGTTCTGCAGGCCCGTGTGTAGACACACCGGATTGTGTGTCAGATCTGCCCTAGGGTAGAACGGTCTGGGTCAGGGTGGCCGCGAGACCAACTGATGTGAATAAGTGTGGTGTAGGGTATGGATATCCCTAGTAATCAGTGAGTATTCTTAGTATCCCTATAGATTTAGTGGTGTTCTTAATAATATGAGCTTGTATATTGCGAGTTCCCCATCCTCAGGTAGGTACCAGGTGCCTGGATATAGGTGGTCCTGGGGACGGAAGGTGAGTACGTTCTGGCTGGGTTGGAGGGGCCCCTGGGGGCTGATCCCACCTACTCAGAAAATCCAGCCATTACATTTTGGCGTATTCGTCATCTTACGAAGCCTGTGTGCCTGGCCATGTGCTTAGAGAGTTTCCCATGTGTTCTGAGGGAGTGCCCTGAACGCTGGTTCCATCTGGCGTAATGTTGCAGTTTATGTAGCCTGTTAGACCTATTGGCTTGAACAGTTGCAGCGTGAGGAGATTGCATTACATCATGGCATTTGGTTTATTCAGGGTGGAAGGAATGGTTTTCATCTTGGTGTTTAAACTGTCAGAGTTGAAGGATGGCATTACATGAGAAAGCCAGTTACATCTATGTGATGGTCCAATTGTATAACTGTGTGTAAAAATGCTTTTAAATTGCCCATTCAATTGCTTGCTGCATCTGCTTATGCTGTGCAATGTGAAATATGTTCATTGTTCTATGATCTGTGGAGTTCTGTGAATATAGCTCCTTGTAAATATGACTTGTGAATAGCGCCATATTAATGTGGCTTGTGAGGTGCAGGTTCTCATGTTGATCTATTGTGTTCCTTGTGCATTGCGCCTTGGATACATTGTTTGTGAAAAGCTTGTCTTGTAAATATGACTTGTGAATAGCGCCATATTTTTGTGACTTGTGAGGTGCATGTTCTCATGTTGATCTATTGTGTTCCTTGTGCATTGCGCCTTGGAAATGTTGTTTGTGAAAGGCTTGTCTTGTAAATATGGCTTGTGAATAGCGCCATGTGGTCATGGCTTGGACAGGGCATGTTATCATTACGTTTGGCAGGAGAGAGCTGGATCTTTCTCGGGTGCTTGGGGATAACGTTTTTGAAAATATGTACGTGTCATTTGTAAACGTGAAGAAATGTGCTAATGATTTTCCCATGTATAAATGGACGTTGGGAAATGTTTCTATTTGAGCTGCCAAAGGGTTAATATCTTGAGTTGAGATGGCAGCCTTTATTTTTTACATGCTGTCAACATGCATGGTTATCTGACCTGACTATAAAAGTCAGTGAATTATTTTAAGGATTTTTTTTTTTTGATGGTTTGATTTTGACTTTTTTTTTTTTTTTTGGTTCCTTGGTCAGCCTACGTGCTTTGTCAGTTTCTTGACGGAAAGGTAACATCTTGTGTTTTGAGAAGGGTTCTGTTCATTTCACATTCCTTTTGAAATGCGTCTACGAATTTCTGTGGGTTCACCTTGGAACTGATGTGGTTATAAATCAACCAGTGGATTACGAAGAAAGCTGTGTTCTTTTAAAATGAGTGAAATGTTAAAAAGATAGCCCGTTAGAGTGCACGCTACGAGCTGTTTTCATTAATTATTTCTGTGAGGGGTTTCCATCTAGACAGGAATGTGTTAGTTTAAGAATAATAAATCTTGCCCGATAGTGCATGATAACATGTGCTTTTAATTAGTGGAATGCAACCATGTGCCTTTGAAAGAGGGAAAGATGTTGAAATGTAACATTATTATTTTCCCAAATGTGAATTAAAATGTATGCTTTTATAAATGTGTCATAAAAAAAATTAACTTAAATACAATGTTGAAATGTATCCGCATTTTATGTTGTTTTACAAATTATTTCTCTCTTCCCCTTTCTAAATAGGTGCCCATATTTTAAATGTCTTGCCTTTAGTTGAGTTAGTTGGACAAACGTCTTTTTAAAAACTGGAGCTTTTTTAATTGGCAATGCACTGTAACAGAATTGTTTTTTGTTAAATTCGAGCTTCCGTTAGTTACAAAATAAGGCATGAGAAATTTGTTTTTCGACCTTGGCAGACCAGCTGGTTTGTGCCTTCATTCTGCAAGTTTCGATCACGTCCCAGTTTGTTATGATTGGCTACAGTTCAATTTTCTTCCGCGCACGGCTTGTTTATTTAAGGGCGGGGTGGCCTGGCTCTTCCCTTGGAGTTAGTTAGTTTGATGGGCCTGGGCGGACTTCTCTGACCAGGGAAATGGGAGGCTTGCAGTGCCCTGCTGATGCTGTGAGCTCATCATTTGGGCGGTATTCCAATTTTTTTTTTCATACTGTAGCCTGGCTCCTGCTCTGAAGGGAGGGGTTGGTTTAGAGAGGCTCATCATCTGAGATGAGCCAAAGCTAAAAGTAGCTTCCCACTGTAGCATGGCTCCTGCCCTGAAGGGTGGGACTGGCTTAGTTAGGATTAGGGTATGTTAGGCCCTGCACAAAAGTTATTAAAAGTTAAATTTTGAATGTTTTTAATTAATTAGGATATTTTCTTTTTAATAATGAAAGGCACCCGGGGTGCTTTTTAAATGGAAAATTTTATTTTACAAGAATAATGATACTTGTTTTCTTGTTCCTAGGTTGCTGGGGTGCGGTTGTGCGTGCGTCTGCCCACTCCCCTCCCACTCCTTTTATTTGTTTTAGCTTTTTATTTTCATGTTTTTATTTTAGTTTATTATTTTTGGATGATGGTACCAGACCAGACCAGACCAGACCAGACCGGGTGATGGATGGCCGCATTGGAGGAAGTGTCCGGATACCGAGGATGCAGGGTGGTGGCCTACACTGAAGAATTTGGACATTGAATGATACCTTGGACAATAAGGCCCCACTTTTAAAGAAAAAAACGTGTCACCTATTATAGTTTTTCTGTTTTCTTTAAAACAGTTTTTGCCAATGACTAAGTTATTTAATTCCCTAGCCTGCATTTTTTTTTCTTGTCATCACTACGAGCAGGCCCCACTTTTAAAGAACAAAAAAAAAGTAAAAAATGTTTTATTTGTAACAGTATTATAAAAGAATTTGGACATTGAATAATCCCTTGGACAATCAGGCCCCACTTTTAAAGCAAAAAAACGTGCCACCTATTATAGTTTTTCTGTTTTCTTCAAAACAGTTTTTTAAGGACTTTTTTGAATGGCGGTGCCCACATGTGTTCTTAAATAGGGTTGTTGTAGTTTTTTTTATTGTTCTTACATTTTCACCTTGATTGATCAAAGGGTGGTTACCTTAAAATTTGGATTGTTCTGGGTGGTGTGTCTTTTAGTATGATTATGTATTAATGTTTGCCCAGACCTTGCAACTGTATTTCTCAGATTTCACTTTAAATTGACAAATGTCAGCAGGTAGGCCTCATTTAGGCCTATTGTTATTTTCATCTCACATATTCGCCCCTACACCATTAGTTTCATGAGTCATCATTAGCTTAAGTTGCCTATAGTACGTAGGGCTCATTTAGGCCCTTTCTTGTTTTCTCATTAGAAGTTGAAACACATTTAGTTCTTAAGTTGACATTAGTAGGTAGGCCTCATTTAGCATTAAGTTGTCCGAAGTAGGCCCCGTTTAGGCCCCTTGCTGTTTTCATTCAACACATAAGTCCCTACATCACTAGATTTCACCAGTTATCATTAGAAGTTGAGGAACATTTAGTTTGAGGATGCTTTGGTTAGTTTCTGTTGTTATCAGATCCAATCTCAGATATGTTTCAGCATTCAAGTCAAGGGTGCTTTGATTTGTTTTTAGGTTTCTATTCCCTACAATTGAGTTTCAGGTGGAATTTTCTTGAGTTGTCATTGTTTTTAGGGAGTTTTTTAGGTTTTGATTTGTTGATAGATTGTGTTGATGTTTGTTTATCTAGATGTTATTGTTTGTCAGATGTTCGCAAGATAAGGATCTAAGGGTGGATGGCAGAGATATTTAGCAGTGATATAGATCTTAATCTTGCTTACATCTAGGATAGGTATTCTTAGCCTATGTTGATAGATTATGTTGATGTTTGTTTAGATGGTTGTTGTTGTTTATAAGATGCTCGCAAGATAAGGATCTAAGGGTGGAATGTTATGGCAGAGTTTTTGGCTTTATTTAGCAGTGATATAGATCATTAGTCTTGCTCGCATCTAGTATAGGTATTCTTAGCCTGTGTTGGCCCTTTTAAGCCCTTTTTCCAGATCTAGAAGAGGATAGCTGCTTAATGTGCCTTTATTCTTGACTTTAACCTGTCTATTGCCTATTGGCTTTGACATATTAGACATATTGGTATGGTTTATGTAGGTATTCTGACAGAGCTAAGGAGCATTTCATCCCTTTCAGGCCTACAGGCCTAAAGCTAGAGAGACTCCATCTTGATGGAAGCAGAGAGGCTTTTTAGGGCAAAAGCAATGTTTATAGTTATAACTGTTGTTCGCCCTAAGCGGACCGGAGAGAACCGGCCAGAGCTGAATCTAATCAGGAATTGTTCCCGGGCTCAGGTCTCTAGACGAAACAAGCAGACTGGTCACTGTGGGAGCGTCTAGCGCAAGGAGCCTGGTGCATGGGATTGGTGGGAAGAAGCTGCTGGCTGGAACTTTCCATGAGGAAACAGCATTCTATATTTGTGAAGTGCAGAGGCGGAGTTAGTCAGTCAAGCAGGAAGCAGTCAAGCAGGAAGGAGTCGAGGAGAGAGTCAGCCAGAGAGTCCAGCAGAGAGGCGAGCAGTGGAGTGGAGTTGGCAGAGAGAGAGAGAGGGTTCAATCTGGAGAACAGCTGAGTTGAATAGTGAGCTGGAACTGAAGGAAGCAGTCAGAAGCAGTTGCTTATCAGGAGGAGGTGTGAATAGCTGGAGTCTGAAGTAATGCCTTTTAGAAGAGATAGAGGAGAGCTCGTGGATTAACCTATGGGAGCAGATGGAATTGGACATTGGCGTAGAGACAGAGTGAATAAGCTAGTGGAATGAACGGTGATCAGAGCGGCAGGAACCATTAAGATTGAAGACGGAAGGTGGAGAGACAGTTTGTGTGGGGGAGAGGAGTCCAGAGACAGAGTGATCAGCGCAGAGGTGTACCCAAGAGTGCAGGAGAGAGAGAGAGCCTGAGATGAGCCAAGGCACAGACGAGAGAGGAACCCAGATGACAGCTAGAACAAGACTTCACACTAATCAGGTGATATTGTTTTCATCACATTAGCTATACTTAATCTTTTCCCTTTCAGCAGAGTGTTCCTGTTATGTGTAATCCTTCTCTTTCAAGTGGTGTGTTCTACCTATAGCCTTTGTTAGATTTGTATAAATGTTTATATTACTATAATAAACGATCCCCAGTTTATAACAAACTGGTGTGTAGCCCCTATTCTTGTTCACTGAAGGTAAACATATCTCCTAGGTGAGTACTAGATATGTGAATGGATGAGTAATCCCAATCAGGTAAGTGGTGATCACATAAATAGGGAGTGAGTGGACCTTTGATGCCAAGAGCAGAGAGTACATTATATAATCTGGAACTATATTCAAAGTTATTATTGTAGTTTCATCCTGAGTAGACAGCTGAGATAATATCCCAATATATATATATATATATGTATAGGTGTTCATAGGAATGTGGTCGTCGTTGATATGCGGCGTTAATGAGAGCGTTGGGGGGGATACCAACGTGGAAACCCACCGGATTGTGGCTTGAATAAGTGAGAACGCCAGGAAGGATACTGGCGCGTAGTTTCGCAGGATCGCGAACAATTTGGAAAAGGGAGCATTGGGTTCTGCAGGCCCGTGTGTAGACACACCGGATTGTGTGTCAGATCTGCCCTAGGGTAGAACGGTCTGGGTCAGGGTGGCCGCGAGACCAACTGATGTGAATAAGTGTGGTGTAGGGTATGGATATCCCTAGTAATCAGTGAGTATTCTTAGTATCCCTATAGATTTAGTGGTGTTCTTAATAATATGAGCTTGTATATTGCGAGTTCCCCATCCTCAGGTAGGTACCAGGTGCCTGGATATAGGTGGTCCTGGGGACGGAAGGTGAGTACGTTCTGGCTGGGTTGGAGGGGCCCCTGGGGGCTGATCCCACCTACTCAGAAAATCCAGCCATTACAAATGGTAACTGAAACGGTAAAGGGGCGCCCCACTACAGGGTGTCTTCAGGTCAAACGGATTGTGGGACAAGGTCCAGAATGGAAGAGTCATCAAAAGACAAAAAGTTCCGCCGGACCCCGGGAGCCGGCCGCCTATGTCGGGGGCGATCTTAGGCCACACCAGGGCAACACGACTTGGGGAGGGGGCAGGAGCCAAGCGCCCCCTCCCAGTCCGCGCCACCACATCGTATGTTGAAAATCTGAAGCCATCGTTCTACAAACTCTCAACCAGCCTTTGATGGAAAAATCTTGATGAATGTACAAACTGTAAACCAGTTTTTGTCTGCATAGCATCAGCAGTAAAGCTTGCTATCAGAGTTTATGAGTTTCATGCTCGATCGATTGAGCTAGCCGGACCGGCAACTAAAAGTATAAAATAGTTATGTAAATAGTTATTTAATAAAATGTTTTACCCTGTTACTTTGCTGGTGTGTTGTATATATTTATAATATTTGCATAGGGTTTGTTGTTATTTTGGGTAGGGTGGGTGGCGGAGCCGAGCTGTATTGCAGCCATCATCGTGTGGAGCTCAGTTCATCTCACTAGTTTCGTATTTCTCATGAGGGGTTGTTCTTAATGTTTCTATTTTAGCTAGGTCAAAAAGAGATCCCATTAGTGGCCTACTGATTTTGCTTGATTCCTTTTGTTTTTTAAAACGATTTTTCACTATCTGCAAAGACTAAACAGAGTATTGCGACTCTGTGCTTGTTTGTAAATAGAGAATGAACCAAAGAGAATCAATTCTAAAACAGTAAATGCTTGGATAACAATCAATCAAATGGAGAGACAAGCAGGCACGACGGATTACAACGGGGGCAAAGGCCTGTGTTAACTACCCTTCACTATCTGCAAAGAGAGAGTACTGCTAAGAGAAAAGAGGGGGGGGGGGGCAGCGTTCAAAGCACATCAGCGTGCATAAACACGAAAATGTTTTTACCTATCACGCACTTCACATTTGACAGCTTTTGATATTTTGCTATTAAAAAACCATTGAAATTCACTGAAAAAACCATAGGTTATAGTCATATATATAGTTAGGAATTAGCATTTACAAAACCTTGAAAATTCACTGAAAAAACCATAGGTTTTAGGCCATATATAGTTAGGGATTAGCATTTACAAAACCTTATTTTACTCGCACAAAACCATAGAAATTCGCATATATAGTTAGATGCAATAACTATATATCGCGCACCCGCAACCCACTGCTGATGATGTCACATATTACATCATTCTACGCTCCCAAACGCCACCTCCGCTCCGCCAGCCACGCCCTCGCCGCCGTCCCACGCATCCGCAGAGCCACTACAGGAGGAAGGTCCTTCTCCTACCTGGCCGCCAAGACCTGGAACTCCCTCCCGGCCGACCTGCGCCTGACCCAAGACCACCTCTCCTTCAGGAAGAAGCTCAAGACCTGGCTGTTCGAGCAGTAGCGGCACCCCCCCCCCCCCCCCCAAGCGCCTCGAGACCCTACGGGTAGGTAGTGCGCTCTACAAATGTCTTTGATTGATTGATTGATTGATTGATTGATTGATTGAGTCTTCCATACAAAAACTTGGGCAACCAATTAATAACCCATATAGCCACTCATATAGCTACTGATCAAACCATGCAGCAGTTTGCACAACAACAGACATATTGATGCACACTTTCAGTCAGTTTAGTCACTAATCCATGCATTCAGTAAGACACATTTATTCACTCACTCAGTCAGTCACGCACCTACTAAATCCTTCATCCAGACACTTATGCATCCACTCATTCTTCAATATGTAAGACATATTTTAATTTTACAGAAACATACAGTCACTGGATGTTGTCATCAGTGATGTCATTTGAGATGTCATCAGTGATGTCATCAGTGATGTCACTGACCATGTCATGAATGATGTAATATGTGACATCATCAGCAGTGGGTTGCGGGTGCGCGATATATAGTTATTGCATCTAACTATATATGCGAATTTCTATGGTTTTGTGCGAGTAAAATAAGGTTTTGTAAATGCTAATCCCTAACTATATATGGCCTAAAACCTATGGTTTTTTCAGTGAATTTTCAAGGTTTTGTAAATGCTAATTCCTAACTATATATATGGCTATAACCTATGTTTTTTTCAGTGAATATATATATATATATATATATATATATATATATATATATATATATAGATATATATATATATATATATAGATAGATATATATATATATATATATATATAGATATATATAGATATATTGCACCAAGACTCCTCCTTGTGAATGAATATGTGTCCCACAACAAAAGGTTACCCTTAAGGAAGAGCCGCCAGGTAAGTTTGTCAAAGCACTTTTATTTAATAATATGCAGCAGAGCATGAACAAAGACGCGCTTTCAGAGTCAATAGCAACCTCTGACATACGCGTTTCAGGTTTCCCTTTCTTCAGTAACAGGCGGTTCAGCGATACATCCAGGTGAGGCATTCAGAGCGGAGCGGGCCGGGAGCAGGGGCCGTGAGGCGTCTTCCTCGTCTGCGATCAAGATCACAGCAACAGACAGCGTGAAAACACGAACTGTAAACACTAGCTAATAAAATAAGGAGCAACCCTACAGTGCTGGGAACTTGAGTAGATCAGTGAATAGTGAGAACAATGGTGCCCCTGCAGCTACATATTCTATTCTCTATATAAACTGGTGGCATCAATCAATGTATTGTCAAGCAACATGTATGGTAGAAAGACTCAGAGGCTTATTACAATGTCAGTTGGAGGACCGTGGCGACCGCCTAATTATGATGCGACCGCACATGCTGGGGTCACATTTCCACATTTTACTATGGAAGCATGTGGTGTTACGGCCGTAATCCGGCCGTAGGACAAGCTCCATGGGTAAATGGGAGGTTGTTTTAATTACTGCACCTGTGGCAGGCACCTCCACCACGTGGCAGGCACACAAGGCGCAGGCATCAACAAGCTGATTCAGCCCCTAACTGGAGGCCGAAAACAGAAGGGGCCCTGCTAGGGGCCCCCAAACACGCTATCCGACAGGCTTTCCATGCCGGAGAGTCCGGCATGGAAAGCCTGCCGGAACCATGCATCGTAATCCTGACTGCTTAAAACACCATCCATATGGATTACGGGCCAGGTCCGACTGGCCAACTGGCTCCTTGACCCCGTCGGAAGCCATCCAGAAAGACCGGAAAGTTTAATTTCTGACCAGCTGTATTGCTGTATTGTAATCTGGTCTGAATTGAAACCAACAATCTCGGTAATAAAGCCTCCAACCTTAGGTCAGAAGCTTTACAACCGAGATCGTAATAGGCCCCCCAGGGTCCCATGGAGTATTGAATCATAAATAAAGTTTAAATAAAAAGATTTGGGAAATAAATGATATTAAGTCGAAACAAGGTGCACCAAAGAAAAAAGTGAAACTTTTCAATGCGCGTGAATTGTAGGATAGTGACTGATGAATAGAGAAAAACAACTCAAATCTGAATAACCTGTTTGTTGCAGTAATAATAAGCGGTCTAACATGACATTTCAAATGTATTGAGCTTGTACAGCGACTGCATATATGTGGAAGGCAGTCCTGTAATTAACCAAAGTCGATATGTCTACCCCTATTTTGGTATCACTTATAGCGGGCCTCCTCATCACAACAATATATAGAAAACACCCTGTTGTAGGAAGACAGAAGATAAATATCATCAATGTAGGCTGACAAAATTGTGTTTCAAGCTCCATTTGTGAAAAACTTCCCACCTATATCCATGATGTTATGTGGCCTGTATCACTACTATTCAAGAAAAATGGGCTCAAGGCCAGATCAGTCATTACTAAGTGCAAACGAATTGAAAATTAAGGCTACCCAAAACAAGACTAGGCAGTCAGGAAACACTGTTCTTTGTTGATAGTGAAATTGAGATTAAGCAGAAAGACTCAACTGCATATGTAGGCTAAAGGGAGTGGAAAAACATTTCATTTATCCCAAATTTATAATTTGTGCAAAGAAGGTCGACAAAACTGCTAGGGGCCCTAGAAAATAAGTGATGACTAGTTCCACACCTCTGTAAAAAGAAAAGTAAACACTTACACCTCCATTAAGTGCCAAAGTGCTTATTGTGCACTCTGGTGCCTTAAGATGCAGAACAGAGTGGCTGGCAGACTCCACGTATATGATTAAGAAATCAGAAAGCCACATGACAATTTGCACACATGGTCAACATGACAAATGAATCAAATACAAATGATCCAGTCATAACTAGGATAGAACTGTAAGAAATTTAGAGTTTGGTGCGTTGTGAATTCCCAAAAAGTAATTTAGGCCCATATGTATCAACATCCTGATTTGCGATTCTCAAATAGCGATTTTTTAGAAATCGGTATTTGAGAATTGCAAATAGGGATGTATGTAGAAAAATCACAGTTTTTTTAGCGATTTCTTAATATTCCTTAATTGCGATTCGCAAATTGCGAATCGCAATTAAGGAATACTTTCCCATTCATTTCTATGGGCCAGGAGGCCCATAGGAATGAATGGGAAGTTATTCTCAATTTGTGATTTGCAATTTGAGAATCGCAAATTGAGAATAATTTCAAGGGTGCAGGTGTGTCAAAAGGACACCCTGATACACGCCTGAAATAAGCATGGGTGCACATGTGGCACACACACATGCCCTAAGAGCATGTATGTGCTTCAAATTGCACTTTGAAAAATGCAAAAAAGTGAATTTTTCAAACAAATCGCAAATTACCACCAACTTGAAGTTGGTGGTAATTTGCGATTCCTTAAGGCCAAATTGCACTTTTTGGTGCTTCTTACATTGCATTTAAGGAATTGCAAGATTTGCGATTCCTTAAATGCAATCGCAAAATAAGGAGTCGCAAATTGTGAAATTCCTTATTTTGCCTTAATACATATCATTTGGCAAAATTGCATTCGCAAACGCCAAAATTTGTTGAATTTCGGCGTTGCGAATGCAATTTTGCTTGATACATATGACCCTTAATGAGAAATCCTAATGGAAAAAGACTCATGTATTGAAATAAAGACTGAAGTTAAATTGGGATGATTATCCTGAAACAAATTATTGCAGATATGCAAAGTCCTAAGTAAAAATTAAATGGGAGGAAGAATGATGGCCACAGTCAACCAATAATCGTGTTATTGACAATAGAGTTGGTCTAATTAAAGAGGTGTGACCAAAGGGTGTGAGAAACTGGATTGTTTGTTGAAGTGGGTGGTAGTGCTCTTCAAAGTAATAATGGCTCTTACTACGTCCAATTAGGGCTCAATAATTTAAACCTGACCTCAACCCAAGGCAGCAGACAAGCTTAACTTATGAGAAATGTGTAAAGTAATTATTAGTACGAAAACAGTTCAAAAGTTGAAAAAACTGTAAAAGTCCCACTTCAATTAATAAAAATAGAGAAAATGTTAATGAACAAATAGACATCCAGAGATATGGTTATTCAAAGGTTTTAATGTTGCCAATGCCAAAAATAACAAATCTCCAACTGTCCGTATCGGGTCATGCTAGACTGGGTCAAAGTCCAAAGTTATGGCAGGCCGCAATGTAACACAATTTGGATTCAGGGACCAAGTTCATGCTAGTGCAAAGTTTCCCTTCTGACTTAGACATTTTTCTGGAGAAAAGTCCTTGTTGAAAGGGTTCTCTGTGGGTCAAGGTGCAAGCTAGATGCAAAGGGGGGCTTGTTGGTGGCAGCTGTCTGAAGATCAGGACCTTAGTGTGAGCCTCAGTACTCATGGGAAGTTCACGGTCCTCGACAGCAGGAAAATGCCAAGCAGGTGAAGTTGGAAGTCCGGACCTAGAAAGGATTCAGAGAGGTGCTGTTCAGCATTGGTCTCAGCAAAGTCCTCTATGTTTATACCTTTCTAGAAGTCAGGATTCGGTCAGTGGGGCAAACACGTAATTTAACATTAAAGGCTGTGACTCAGCAGCAGTCTGGTGGAAGCTCTGGTTTCTCACGGCAAAAAGTTATAAAAAGATTTCTACGTTTCGAGCTTTGCAATTTTGAATAGGAAAATAATACACTCCAACCTCAAGCGGTGATCTAAGACCTTATGGGAACCACTTTGGAATCTCTCAAAAGCCACCGTCAGGGTCCAGGGCAATACCAGTTGGAACAGGACAGCTACTGTCAGCAGAGATATGGACTTCTTACAGCTTTTGTGGTCATGGAGCTGAACATTAGGTTGGCCAATGATCCCTTAGAGTCTAATCTTCTTTCCCAAGTACAAGTAGGGAGTAGAAGGGAGCAGGTCCAGCACTTGGATTTTCCCTCCACAGGTTCAACAGCAGGTGAAGTTCATACTCTGTCTTCCCCGGTCCATAGGTGTTCTGAAGAGGGTATAGAAGGTGCCACTTTTATGCCCAGTTGAAAGCCTGTGGGTGGGGGAAACTCCAAGTGAGTGCCTAAACAATGGGATACAAGTTGCCCGAAATGCCTGTACCCACTTTTTCAAAATATCCTGTGTTATTCCACAATGGTCCTGTTGTAAGATATCCCACAATGCTCCCTCTACCTAGTCCCAATACAGGGCTTCCTTTTCCTAGCATGATGAGTGGCTAGTGTAATTGGCAAACCCTAACTTGAGGTTACTTTAAACTGGTTCTGGGGAAGACCCTCTGGCACTGGAATTTGTGCCCAGTTGACTATCTTGACAATGAAGGGGCAGGCATGGGTGTCAGTTACAACTGCTTGTGACATGGAAGGCACCTTTTTAAGTTTAATTAGGTTCCTGGGCAAACCCCAGGTGACCATACTGTCAGGGGGAATATCTCAACCCACAACCAAACCTTTTGTCCACTGTCTGGGAGCAATACACATATCTCCACGAGAGAGCCATTAACAATCAAGTGACATTGAACACTGGCCAAAAAGGCACATTTGGCCAAGGCAGGAAACTGATACATTTTTTAAAAGTGAATTTTTTAAAATAGTAATTATAATTCCAACTTGACTATCAATTTTTATTGCATATTACTATTGATCTAACAATCCCCAAACTGAAGTTGTTGCATTATAAGTTGTTATAATGAAACCCAGTGCTTATATATGGGAGAGCTAGTCTTGCCACTATGAAAAATGTAATTTTCCATGAGCATGCCAAACCTAAGAACACATGTCCTACTTTTTGATTTACCATGCACCCTGCCATGTGGGCATTTAGGGCTTACTTTAGGAGTGACTTATAAGTATTAACAAGGAAGGTTATGCCTGGCAAAAGGTTTATTTTTCCAGGTTGAATCTGTAGTTTTAAAACTGTGCGCTCAGGCTGCAGGGGCAGGCCTTGATATACATTTTAAAGTGGCGCAATAGGTGCAGAAGTCTACGAGGGACATCTAGTGACATTTAAGGTAGACTGGTTACCATATACTAGGGGCATAAAGGTAAGTTAAATGTGTCAGTTAGGATTTATAACCAATTTCATATGTTTCTAATGGTCAGAGCACATGCACAGGGCCTGGTTAGCAGGGTCACAGTATACAGAGTTCAAAATCTAACAGCATTAGTTATAAACAATGGGGGTGATCATGTAAAAGGAGGCATTTTCTAACAAATGCCCAAAAAAGAAATGCTTAAATGTCTGTTTTGAATGTTCAATCAAGTCCAGAGCCCATGACAAAAAAACAAATACCCAAACAAGACAAACCAGCTTATTTAGACACACATAAAAGAAACTGGCTTGTCATACGGGATAAATAATTTAAGATATATATGTTATTGTGGAAAAATTAGAGAGCAAGTCCCTGTGTTCTATAGAAAATTGATAACGTTGAAAAAAAACCTAAAAAAGCAATACAAATGAAGCCATTTTTGAAGTAATGCGATCTAAGAATGAGGGTTACCTTTATTTTTATTTGCATTAATGACAGTACAGTGAAGAGTAGAAAGCTTCCACATATAGTGCAGCACTGGTTACACATGGCATCATACAACCAAGGTCATCTAACTGCCTTTGTCCACACGTTAGTTTTCACAGTCTAACATACATCCAATATCTATTTTTGTGTGCAGCCATGGGCAGTATAAGCTGATTTCTCTGCTGCCGCATGTGTGTCAGTTGCCTTTCCTCATTGTGTAACTGTTGGAGGGATTGCTGTGCACTGACTTGTTTTGCCACAAGTAGGCCTATGGCTAGGAGGTGCACTCTCAGTCAACCCCAAACTTCTCAATACCTAGTATGCAATACTTTGGGTTATAGTATATGCAGTGGAAGTATTTCAATTGAATTAAGTGAGCCTGGTTGATATGGCTAGGCATTTGGAAACCATCATGGCTTCTACCACTCTTCACTTGTCACTGAGCCAATGTCTTGGTGCAATTAGGCCCAGAGACATAGAAGGGGATTGGATGCATTAATTAGTAAAGATCGATAAATATGGGCGACCTCGTTCTCACTCAGGCATTCCGTGGTAACCTTGGGTACAAGGCAGTCATATTCCGGTACATTTTGTAGGAGGGGGTAGTGCTTGGATAGCATGTTTTGGAGCTGTTGATAGCAGAAGATTAGTAAGTTGTGGAGTTGAATCTATGCTTATCAATCTTCAAATTGTTAAATGTGATTATTGGATGATACGTCTCCTATTTTAGATATACCCATGAGGTCTCAGACCCCGAATCCTCACAGCTCGGAGACCTGGATCAACTAGGACATGCACCACATTGGTGTCTCATTAGTAAATGTGCCATTTAATAAACTTAAGGGCATGAAGCCAGCAGGTAATGGGTGCCCGAATGGGCTCCTGCATTCCCATGGATATCGAGGAGCCATAAAGGATCTCCTCCATTCCCCATTGTTGTAGGGAAGTGCGTTCCAAGCGGTAGGTTGGGTAATCTTGGTCTCCAAATATCCAATCATTGATTACTACTAGTTGTGTCACCCAAAAATATAGCTGTATATCTGGGATTCCCAGTCCCCCATCAAAGAGAGGTTCTATACATTTAGCTAGATAGACCTGTGGCATTGCATACCCCTATAGAAATGTATTGATGGATGTATTAATATTGTTCAACTGGGATCAACAAAATTTATGGGGGAAGCTTTGGAGGATATACTCAAAAAAAGTCAGCACCATTATTTTAATTAGAGCTCCCCGGTCCATGATCAAAATGGAGAGTTTGTATCAGGCTGTAAGTTCCCTGCTCATGGTAAGGTTCAGGAGGTGATGCTAAGGTTCCAGGGTTGTTGTTGCTATAAAGCAATGCATATGCCTAAGTACTGAAAGGGTCCTGCTATTATTGGGAGGAGCTGGATCACCTCGGTGGAGAGGCATAGTTTACTCCTAAGCCAGATGCCTCACCATAAATCTGTAAATCATCTAACGGCCGAGGTTTCTGGTTCTGGTTCTGGGTCTGGTTTCTACACTTAGACCAGCATAAAGTGAGACTCAAACTTCAAAAGGATATTGTGTATACCTGTGAAGTAGCCATTGCATCAGGATCCGTTCTCTCAAGGGCTCAACCATCAGTGCAAAAAGGAAGAGGGAAAGGGGGGGGGCAACTTTGTCTGGTGCTCCTTTTGTTTGGGAATGTGAAAGACAATACACCATTTACCTGGACTCTTGCCCAAGGATAGCTATATAAAGTTTTGACCAGTTGCAAAAAAGCAGGGACCAAACTTCATTTAATGAAGGATATGGAACAAAAAGAGAGTTGAAGGTTTTTTTCAATCGATAAAATCTAGGCCTATTTTCTACCGTAGTTCCCATGCTCTGGTCAGAATTAATGATGTCTCTGACTGTAATGTCAAGGTCCTCTGATTTGGCATAAAGCCATTTTGGTCTGGTTTGAGGAGGGAGTGGATGACTTTTACTAGTCTCGTAACCAGGATTTTCGCCTTGTGTTGATCAGCAGATCAGGAAATAAGAAGCACAGTCATAGGACACTTTTCCCACCTTGTGGATGACTACAATAGCTTGTCCTCATATGTCTTGTATCAGGAAGCTTTTTTCTCTTCTCCTCAAACATGGCAAGGAGGTGTGGTGCTAGCAAAGAACAATAGGCTTCGAAAAACTCAGTGGCAAAATAATTGGGTCTGAGCTATTACCTGAATTTAGGGAGGCAGTTAGCCACTTGTATTTCTTAGAGCATGACTACGTCCACAAGCTTCTCTGTTTGGGAGACATTGAGGGGGCAAATCAGGTGGTTGTAAGCATTAGGGACAATTCTCTCTAAATAGTTCGTGTGGGGGAGAGGAGTCCAGAGACAGAGTGATCAGCGCAGAGGTGTACCCAAGAGTGCAGGAGAGAGAGAGAGCCTGAGATGAGCCAAGGCACAGACGAGAGAGGAACCCAGATGACAGCTAGAACAAGACTTCACACTAATCAGGTGATATTGTTTTCATCACATTAGCTATACTTAATCTTTTCCCTTTCAGCAGAGTGTTCCTGTTATGTGTAATCCTTCTCTTTCAAGTGGTGTGTTCTACCTATAGCCTTTGTTAGATTTGTATAAATGTTTATATTACTATAATAAACGATCCCCAGTTTATAACAAACTGGTGTGTAGCCCCTATTCTTGTTCACTGAAGGTAAACATATCTCCTAGGTGAGTACTAGATATGTGAATGGATGAGTAATCCCAATCAGGTAAGTGGTGATCACATAAATAGGGAGTGAGTGGACCTTTGATGCCAAGAGCAGAGAGTACATTATATAATCTGGAACTATATTCAAAGTTATTATTGTAGTTTCATCCTGAGTAGACAGCTGAGATAATATCCCAATATATATATATATATATGTATAGGTGTTCATAGGAATGTGATCGTCGTTGATATGCGGCGTTAATGAGAGCGTTGGGGGGGATACCAACGTGGAAACCCACCGGATTGTGGCTTGAATAAGTGAGAACGCCAGGAAGGATACTGGCGCGTAGTTTCGCAGGATCGCGAACAATTTGGAAAAGGGAGCATTGGGTTCTGCAGGCCCGTGTGTAGACACACCGGATTGTGTGTCAGATCTGCCCTAGGGTAGAACGGTCTGGGTCAGGGTGGCCGCGAGACCAACTGATGTGAATAAGTGTGGTGTAGGGTATGGATATCCCTAGTAATCAGTGAGTATTCTTAGTATCCCTATAGATTTAGTGGTGTTCTTAATAATATGAGCTTGTATATTGCGAGTTCCCCATCCTCAGGTAGGTACCAGGTGCCTGGATATAGGTGGTCCTGGGGACGGAAGGTGAGTACGTTCTGGCTGGGTTGGAGGGGCCCCTGGGGGCTGATCCCACCTACTCAGAAAATCCAGCCATTACATTTTGGCGTAGTCGTCATCTTACGAAGCCTGTGTGCCTGGCCATGTGCTTAGAGAGTTTCCCATGTGTTCTGAGGGAGTGCCCTGAACGCTGGTTCCATCTGGCGTAATGTTGCAGTTTATGTAGCCTGTTAGACCTATTGGCTTGAACAGTTGCAGCGTGAGGAGATTGCATTACATCATGGCATTTGGTTTATTCAGGGTGGAAGGAATGGTTTTCATCTTGGTGTTTAAACTGTCAGAGTTGAAGGATGGCATTACATGAGAAAGCCAGTTACATCTATGTGATGGTCCAATTGTATAACTGTGTGTAAAAATGCTTTTAAATTGCCCATTCAATTGCTTGCTGCATCTGCTTATGCTGTGCAATGTGAAATATGTTCATTGTTCTATGATCTGTGGAGTTCTGTGAATATAGCTCCTTGTAAATATGACTTGTGAATAGCGCCATATTAATGTGGCTTGTGAGGTGCAGGTTCTCATGTTGATCTATTGTGTTCCTTGTGCATTGCGCCTTGGATACATTGTTTGTGAAAAGCTTGTCTTGTAAATATGACTTGTGAATAGCGCCATATTTTTGTGACTTGTGAGGTGCATGTTCTCATGTTGATCTATTGTGTTCCTTGTGCATTGCGCCTTGGAAATGTTGTTTGTGAAAGGCTTGTCTTGTAAATATGGCTTGTGAATAGCGCCATGTGGTCATGGCTTGGACAGGGCATGTTATCATTACGTTTGGCAGGAGAGAGCTGGATCTTTCTCGGGTGCTTGGGGATAACGTTTTTGAAAATATGTACGTGTCATTTGTAAACGTGAAGAAATGTGCTAATGATTTTCCCATGTATAAATGGACGTTGGGAAATGTTTCTATTTGAGCTGCCAAAGGGTTAATATCTTGAGTTGAGATGGCAGCCTTTATTTTTTACATGCTGTCAACATGCATGGTTATCTGACCTGACTATAAAAGTCAGTGAATTATTTTAAGGATTTTTTTTTTTTGATGGTTTGATTTTGACTTTTTTTTTTTTTTTTGGTTCCTTGGTCAGCCTACGTGCTTTGTCAGTTTCTTGACGGAAAGGTAACATCTTGTGTTTTGAGAAGGGTTCTGTTCATTTCACATTCCTTTTGAAATGCGTCTACGAATTTCTGTGGGTTCACCTTGGAACTGATGTGGTTATAAATCAACCAGTTGATTACGAAGAAAGCTGTGTTCTTTTAAAATGAGTGAAATGTTAAAAAGATAGCCCGTTAGAGTGCACGCTACGAGCTGTTTTCATTAATTATTTCTGTGAGGGGTTTCCATCTAGACAGGAATGTGTTAGTTTAAGAATAATAAATCTTGCCCGATAGTGCATGATAACATGTGCTTTTAATTAGTGGAATGCAACCATGTGCCTTTGAAAGAGGGAAAGATGTTGAAATGTAACATTATTATTTTCCCAAATGTGAATTAAAATGTATGCTTTTATAAATGTGTCATAAAAAAAATTAACTTAAATACAATGTTGAAATGTATCCGCATTTTATGTTGTTTTACAAATTATTTCTCTCTTCCCCTTTCTAAATAAGTGCCCATATTTTAAATGTCTTGCCTTTAGTTGAGTTAGTTGGACAAACGTCTTTTTAAAAACTGGAGCTTTTTTAATTGGCAATGCACTGTAACAGAATTGTTTTTTGTTAAATTCGAGCTTCCGTTAGTTACAAAATAAGGCATGAGAAATTTGTTTTTCGACCTTGGCAGACCAGCTGGTTTGTGCCTTCATTCTGCAAGTTTCGATCACGTCCCAGTTTGTTATGATTGGCTACAGTTCAATTTTCTTCCGCGCACGGCTTGTTTATTTAAGGGCGGGGTGGCCTGGCTCTTCCCTTGGAGTTAGTTAGTTTGATGGGCCTGGGCGGACTTCTCTGACCAGGGAAATGGGAGGCTTGCAGTGCCCTGCTGATGCTGTGAGCTCATCATTTGGGCGGTATTCCAATTTTTTTTTTCATACTGTAGCCTGGCTCCTGCTCTGAAGGGAGGGGTTGGTTTAGAGAGGCTCATCATCTGAGATGAGCCAAAGCTAAAAGTAGCTTCCCACTGTAGCATGGCTCCTGCCCTGAAGGGTGGGACTGGCTTAGTTAGGATTAGGGTATGTTAGGCCCTGCACAAAAGTTATTAAAAGTTAAATTTTGAATGTTTTTAATTAATTAGGATATTTTCTTTTTAATAATGAAAGGCACCCGGGGTGCTTTTTAAATGGAAAATTTTATTTTACAAGAATAATGATACTTGTTTTCTTGTTCCTAGGTTGCTGGGGTGCGGTTGTGCGTGCGTCTGCCCACTCCCCTCCCACTCCTTTTATTTGTTTTAGCTTTTTATTTTCATGTTTTTATTTTAGTTTATTATTTTTGGATGATGGTACCAGACCAGACCAGACCAGACCAGACCGGGTGATGGATGGCCGCATTGGAGAAAGTGTCCGGATACCGAGGATGCAGGGTGGTGGCCTACACTGAAGAATTTGGACATTGAATGATACCTTGGACAATAAGGCCCCACTTTTAAAGAAAAAAACGTGTCACCTATTATAGTTTTTCTGTTTTCTTTAAAACAGTTTTTGCCAATGACTAAGTTATTTAATTCCCTAGCCTGCATTTTTTTTTCTTGTCATCACTACGAGCAGGCCCCACTTTTAAAGAACAAAAAAAAAGTAAAAAATGTTTTATTTGTAACAGTATTATAAAAGAATTTGGACATTGAATAATCCCTTGGACAATCAGGCCCCACTTTTAAAGCAAAAAAACGTGCCACCTATTATAGTTTTTCTGTTTTCTTCAAAACAGTTTTTTAAGGACTTTTTTGAATGGCGGTGCCCACATGTGTTCTTAAATGGGGTTGTTGTAGTTTTTTTTATTGTTCTTACATTTTCACCTTGATTGATCAAAGGGTGGTTACCTTAAAATTTGGATTGTTCTGGGTGGTGTGTCTTTTAGTATGATTATGTATTAATGTTTGCCCAGACCTTGCAACTGTATTTCTCAGATTTCACTTTAAATTGACAAATGTCAGCAGGTAGGCCTCATTTAGGCCTATTGTTATTTTCATCTCACATATTCGCCCCTACACCATTAGTTTCATGAGTCATCATTAGCTTAAGTTGCCTATAGTACGTAGGGCTCATTTAGGCCCTTTCTTGTTTTCTCATTAGAAGTTGAAACACATTTAGTTCTTAAGTTGACATTAGTAGGTAGGCCTCATTTAGCATTAAGTTGTCCGAAGTAGGCCCCGTTTAGGCCCCTTGCTGTTTTCATTCAACACATAAGTCCCTACATCACTAGATTTCACCAGTTATCATTAGAAGTTGAGGAACATTTAGTTTGAGGATGCTTTGGTTAGTTTCTGTTGTTATCAGATCCAATCTCAGATATGTTTCAGCATTCAAGTCAAGGGTGCTTTGATTTGTTTTTAGGTTTCTATTCCCTACAATTGAGTTTCAGGTGGAATTTTCTTGAGTTGTCATTGTTTTTAGGGAGTTTTTTAGGTTTTGATTTGTTGATAGATTGTGTTGATGTTTGTTTATCTAGATGTTATTGTTTGTCAGATGTTCGCAAGATAAGGATCTAAGGGTGGATGGCAGAGATATTTAGCAGTGATATAGATCTTAATCTTGCTTACATCTAGGATAGGTATTCTTAGCCTATGTTGATAGATTATGTTGATGTTTGTTTAGATGGTTGTTGTTGTTTATAAGATGCTCGCAAGATAAGGATCTAAGGGTGGAATGTTATGGCAGAGTTTTTGGCTTTATTTAGCAGTGATATAGATCATTAGTCTTGCTCGCATCTAGTATAGGTATTCTTAGCCTGTGTTGGCCCTTTTAAGCCCTTTTTCCAGATCTAGAAGAGGATAGCTGCTTAATGTGCCTTTATTCTTGACTTTAACCTGTCTATTGCCTATTGGCTTTGACATATTAGACATATTGGTATGGTTTATGTAGGTATTCTGACAGAGCTAAGGAGCATTTCATCCCTTTCAGGCCTACAGGCCTAAAGCTAGAGAGACTCCATCTTGATGGAAGCAGAGAGGCTTTTTAGGGCAAAAGCAATGTTTATAGTTATAACTGTTGTTCGCCCTAAGCGGACCGGAGAGAACCGGCCAGAGCTGAATCTAATCAGGAATTGTTCCCGGGCTCAGGTCTCTAGACGAAACAAGCAGACTGGTCACTGTGGGAGCGTCTAGCGCAAGGAGCCTGGTGCATGGGATTGGTGGGAAGAAGCTGCTGGCTGGAACTTTCCATGAGGAAACAGCATTCTATATTTGTGAAGTGCAGAGGCGGAGTTAGTCAGTCAAGCAGGAAGCAGTCAAGCAGGAAGGAGTCGAGGAGAGAGTCAGCCAGAGAGTCCAGCAGAGAGGCGAGCAGTGGAGTGGAGTTGGCAGAGAGAGAGAGAGGGTTCAATCTGGAGAACAGCTGAGTTGAATAGTGAGCTGGAACTGAAGGAAGCAGTCAGAAGCAGTTGCTTATCAGGAGGAGGTGTGAATAGCTGGAGTCTGAAGTAATGCCTTTTAGAAGAGATAGAGGAGAGCTCGTGGATTAACCTATGGGAGCAGATGGAATTGGACATTGGCGTAGAGACAGAGTGAATAAGCTAGTGGAATGAACGGTGATCAGAGCGGCAGGAACCATTAAGATTGAAGACGGAAGGTGGAGAGACAGTTCGTGTGGGGGAGAGGAGTCCAGAGACAGAGTGATCAGCGCAGAGGTGTACCCAAGAGTGCAGGAGAGAGAGAGAGCCTGAGATGAGCCAAGGCACAGACGAGAGAGGAACCCAGATGACAGCTAGAACAAGACTTCACACTAATCAGGTGATATTGTTTTCATCACATTAGCTATACTTAATCTTTTCCCTTTCAGCAGAGTGTTCCTGTTATGTGTAATCCTTCTCTTTCAAGTGGTGTGTTCTACCTATAGCCTTTGTTAGATTTGTATAAATGTTTATATTACTATAATAAACGATCCCCAGTTTATAACAAACTGGTGTGTAGCCCCTATTCTTGTTCACTGAAGGTAAACATATCTCCTAGGTGAGTACTAGATATGTGAATGGATGAGTAATCCCAATCAGGTAAGTGGTGATCACATAAATAGGGAGTGAGTGGACCTTTGATGCCAAGAGCAGAGAGTACATTATATAATCTGGAACTATATTCAAAGTTATTATTGTAGTTTCATCCTGAGTAGACAGCTGAGATAATATCCCAATATATATATATATATATGTATAGGTGTTCATAGGAATGTGGTCGTCGTTGATATGCGGCGTTAATGAGAGCGTTGGGGGGGATACCAACGTGGAAACCCACCGGATTGTGGCTTGAATAAGTGAGAACGCCAGGAAGGATACTGGCGCGTAGTTTCGCAGGATCGCGAACAATTTGGAAAAGGGAGCATTGGGTTCTGCAGGCCCGTGTGTAGACACACCGGATTGTGTGTCAGATCTGCCCTAGGGTAGAACGGTCTGGGTCAGGGTGGCCGCGAGACCAACTGATGTGAATAAGTGTGGTGTAGGGTATGGATATCCCTAGTAATCAGTGAGTATTCTTAGTATCCCTATAGATTTAGTGGTGTTCTTAATAATATGAGCTTGTATATTGCGAGTTCCCCATCCTCAGGTAGGTACCAGGTGCCTGGATATAGGTGGTCCTGGGGACGGAAGGTGAGTACGTTCTGGCTGGGTTGGAGGGGCCCCTGGGGGCTGATCCCACCTACTCAGAAAATCCAGCCATTACAAATGGTAACTGAAACGGTAAAGGGGCGCCCCACTACAGGGTGTCTTCAGGTCAAACGGATTGTGGGACAAGGTCCAGAATGGAAGAGTCATCAAAAGACAAAAAGTTCCGCCGGACCCCGGGAGCCGGCCGCCTATGTCGGGGGCGATCTTAGGCCACACCAGGGCAACACGACTTGGGGAGGGGGCAGGAGCCAAGCGCCCCCTCCCAGTCCGCGCCACCACATCGTATGTTGAAAATCTGAAGCCATCGTTCTACAAACTCTCAACCAGCCTTTGATGGAAAAATCTTGATGAATGTACAAACTGTAAACCAGTTTTTGTCTGCATAGCATCAGCAGTAAAGCTTGCTATCAGAGTTTATGAGTTTCATGCTCGATCGATTGAGCTAGCCGGACCGGCAACTAAAAGTATAAAATAGTTATGTAAATAGTTATTTAATAAAATGTTTTACCCTGTTACTTTGCTGGTGTGTTGTATATATTTATAATATTTGCATAGGGTTTGTTGTTATTTTGGGTAGGGTGGGTGGCGGAGCCGAGCTGTATTGCAGCCATCATCGTGTGGAGCTCAGTTCATCTCACTAGTTTCGTATTTCTCATGAGGGGTTGTTCTTAATGTTTCTATTTTAGCTAGGTCAAAAAGAGATCCCATTAGTGGCCTACTGATTTTGCTTGATTCCTTTTGTTTTTTAAAACGATTTTTCACTATCTGCAAAGACTAAACAGAGTATTGCGACTCTGTGCTTGTTTGTAAATAGAGAATGAACCAAAGAGAATCAATTCTAAAACAGTAAATGCTTGGATAACAATCAATCAAATGGAGAGACAAGCAGGCACGACGGATTACAACGGGGGCAAAGGCCTGTGTTAACTACCCTTCACTATCTGCAAAGAGAGAGTACTGCTAAGAGAAAAGAGGGGGGGGGGCAGCGTTCAAAGCACATCAGCGTGCATAAACACGAAAATGTTTTTACCTATCACGCACTTCACATTTGACAGCTTTTGATATTTTGCTATTAAAAAACCATTGAAATTCACTGAAAAAACCATAGGTTATAGTCATATATATAGTTAGGAATTAGCATTTACAAAACCTTGAAAATTCACTGAAAAAACCATAGGTTTTAGGCCATATATAGTTAGGGATTAGCATTTACAAAACCTTATTTTACTCGCACAAAACCATAGAAATTCGCATATATAGTTAGATGCAATAACTATATATCGCGCACCCGCAACCCACTGCTGATGATGTCACATATTACATCATTCTACGCTCCCAAACGCCACCTCCGCTCCGCCAGCCACGCCCTCGCCGCCGTCCCACGCATCCGCAGAGCCACTACAGGAGGAAGGTCCTTCTCCTACCTGGCCGCCAAGACCTGGAACTCCCTCCCGGCCGACCTGCGCCTGACCCAAGACCACCTCTCCTTCAGGAAGAAGCTCAAGACCTGGCTGTTCGAGCAGTAGCGGCACCCCCCCCCCCCCCCCCCAAGCGCCTCGAGACCCTACGGGTAGGTAGTGCGCTCTACAAATGTCTTTGATTGATTGATTGATTGATTGATTGATTGATTGAGTCTTCCATACAAAAACTTGGGCAACCAATTAATAACCCATATAGCCACTCATATAGCTACTGATCAAACCATGCAGCAGTTTGCACAACAACAGACATATTGATGCACACTTTCAGTCAGTTTAGTCACTAATCCATGCATTCAGTAAGACACATTTATTCACTCACTCAGTCAGTCACGCACCTACTAAATCCTTCATCCAGACACTTATGCATCCACTCATTCTTCAATATGTAAGACATATTTTAATTTTACAGAAACATACAGTCACTGGATGTTGTCATCAGTGATGTCATCAGTGATGTCATTTGAGATGTCATCAGTGATGTCATCAGTGATGTCACTGACCATGTCATGAATGATGTAATATGTGACATCATCAGCAGTGGGTTGCGGGTGCGCGATATATAGTTATTGCATCTAACTATATATGCGAATTTCTATGGTTTTGTGAGAGTAAAATAAGGTTTTGTAAATGCTAATCCCTAACTATATATGGCCTAAAACCTATGGTTTTTTCAGTGAATTTTCAAGGTTTTGTAAATGCTAATTCCTAACTATATATATGGCTATAACCTATGTTTTTTTCAGTGAATATATATATATATATATATATATATATATATATATATATATATATATATATATATATATATATATATATATATATATATAGATATATATATATATATATATAGATATATATAGATATATATATATATTGCACCAAGACTCCTCCTTGTGAATGAATATGTGTCCCACAACAAAAGGTTACCCTTAAGGAAGAGCCGCCAGGTAAGTTTGTCAAAGCACTTTTATTTAATAATATGCAGCAGAGCATGAACAAAGACGCGCTTTCAGAGTCAATAGCAACCTCTGACATACGCGTTTCAGGTTTCCCTTTCTTCAGTAACAGGCGGTTCAGCGATACATCCAGGTGAGGCATTCAGAGCGGAGCGGGCCGGGAGCAGGGGCCGTGAGGCGTCTTCCTCGTCTGCGATCAAGATCACAGCAACAGACAGCGTGAAAACACGAACTGTAAACACTAGCTAATAAAATAAGGAGCAACCCTACAGTGCTGGGAACTTGAGTAGATCAGTGAATAGTGAGAACAATGGTGCCCCTGCAGCTACATATTCTATTCTCTATATAAACTGGTGGCATCATTCAATGTATTGTCAAGCAACATGTATGGTAGAAAGACTCAGAGGCTTATTACAATGTCAGTTGGAGGACCGTGGCGACCGCCTAATTATGATGCGACCGCACATGCTGGGGTCACATTTCCACATTTTACTATGGAAGCATGTGGTGTTACGGCCGTAATCCGGCCGTAGGACAAGCTCCATGGGTAAATGGGAGGTTGTTTTAATTACTGCACCTGTGGCAGGCACCTCCACCACGTGGCAGGCACACAAGGCGCAGGCATCAACAAGCTGATTCAGCCCCTAACTGGAGGCCGAAAACAGAAGGGGCCCTGCTAGGGGCCCCCAAACACGCTATCCGACAGGCTTTCCATGCCGGAGAGTCCGGCATGGAAAGCCTGCCGGAACCATGCATCGTAATCCTGACTGCTTAAAACACCATCCATATGGATTACGGGCCAGGTCCGACTGGCCAACTGGCTCCTTGACCCCGTCGGAAGCCATCCAGAAAGACCGGAAAGTTTAATTTCTGACCAGCTGTATTGCTGTATTGTAATCTGGTCTGAATTGAAACCAACAATCTCGGTAATAAAGCCTCCAACCTTAGGTCAGAAGCTTTACAACCGAGATCGTAATAGGCCCCCCAGGGTCCCATGGAGTATTGAATCATAAATAAAGTTTAAATAAAAAGATTTGGGAAATAAATGATATTAAGTCGAAACAAGGTGCACCAAAGAAAAAAGTGAAACTTTTCAATGCGCGTGAATTGTAGGATAGTGACTGATGAATAGAGAAAAACAACTCAAATCTGAATAACGTGTTTGTTGCAGTAATAATAAGCGGTCTAACATGACATTTCAAATGTATTGAGCTTGTACAGCGACTGCATATATGTGGAAGGCAGTCCTGTAATTAACCAAAGTCGATATGTCTACCCCTATTTTGGTATCACTTATAGCGGGCCTCCTCATCACAACAATATATAGAAAACACCCTGTTGTAGGAAGACAGAAGATAAATATCATCAATGTAGGCTGACAAAATTGTGTTTCAAGCTCCATTTGTGAAAAACTTCCCACCTATATCCATGATGTTATGTGGCCTGTATCACTACTATTCAAGAAAAATGGGCTCAAGGCCAGATCAGTCATTACTAAGTGCAAACGAATTGAAAATTAAGGCTACCCAAAACAAGACTAGGCAGTCAGGAAACACTGTTCTTTGTTGATAGTGAAATTGAGATTAAGCAGAAAGACTCAACTGCATATGTAGGCTAAAGGGAGTGGAAAAACATTTCATTTATCCCAAATTTATAATTTGTGCAAAGAAGGTCGACAAAACTGCTAGGGGCCCTAGAAAATAAGTGATGACTAGTTCCACACCTCTGTAAAAAGAAAAGTAAACACTTACACCTCCATTAAGTGCCAAAGTGCTTATTGTGCACTCTGGTGCCTTAAGATGCAGAACAGAGTGGCTGGCAGACTCCACGTATATGATTAAGAAATCAGAAAGCCACATGACAATTTGCACACATGGCCAACATGACAAATGAATCAAATACAAATGATCCAGTCATAACTAGGATAGAACTGTAAGAAATTTAGAGTTTGGTGCGTTGTGAATTCCCAAAAAGTAATTTAGGCCCATATGTATCAACATCCTGATTTGCGATTCTCAAATAGCGATTTTTTAGAAATCGGTATTTGAGAATTGCAAATAGGGATGTATGTAGAAAAATCACAGTTTTTTTAGCGATTTCTTAATATTCCTTAATTGCGATTAGCAAATTGCGAATCGCAATTAAGGAATACTTTCCCATTCATTTCTATGGGCCAGGAGGCCCATAGGAATGAATGGGAAGTTATTCTCAATTTGCGATTTGCAATTTGAGAATCGCAAATTGAGAATAATTTCAAGGGTGCAGGTGTGTCAAAAGGACACCCTGATGCATCCCTGAAATAAGCATGGGTGCACATGTGGCGCACATACATCCCCTAAGGGCATGTATGTGCTTACTTTGAAAAATGCAAAAAAGTGCATTTTTCAAACAAATCGCAAATTACCACCAAATTGAAGTTGTTGGTAATTTGCGATTCCTTAAGGCCAAATTGCACTTTTTTGGTGCTTCCTACATTGCATTTAAGAAATCGCGAGTTTTGCAATTCCTTAAATGCAATCGCAAAATAAGGAATCGCAAATTGCGCGATTCCTTATTTTGCCTTAATACATACCATTTGGCAAAATTGCATTCCCAAACGCCGAAATTCGCCGAATTTCGGCGTTTGCGAATGCCATTTTGCTTGATACATATGACCCTTAATGAGAAATCCTAACGGAAAAAGACTCATGTATTGAAATAAAGACTGAAGTTAAATTGGGACGATTATCCTGAAACAAATTATTGCCGATATGCAAAGTCCTAAGTAAAAATAAAATGGGAGGAAGAATGATGGCCACAGTCAACCAATAATCGTGTTATTGACAATAGAGTTGGTCTAATTAAAGAGGTGTGACCAAAGGGTGTGAGAAACTGGATTGTTTGGTGAAGTGGATGGTAGTGCTCTTCAAAGTAATAATGGCTCTTACTACGTCCAATTAGGGCTCAATAATTTAAACCTAACCTCAACCCTAGGCAGCAGACAAGCTTAACTTATGAGAAATGTGTAAAGTAATTATTAGTACGAAAACAGTTAAAAAATTGAAAAAACTGTAAAAATCCCACTTCAATTAATAAAAATAGAGAAAATGTTAATGAACAAATAGACACCCAGAGATATGATTATTAAAAGGTTTTAATGTTGCCAATGCCAAAAATAACAAATCTCCAACTGTCCATATCGGGTCATGCTAGACTGGGTCAAAGTCAAAAGTTATGGCAGGCCGCAATGTAACACAATTTGGATTCAGGGACCAAGTTCATGCTAGTGTAAAGTTTCCCTTCTGACTTAGACATTTTTCTGGAGAAAAGTCCTTGTTGAAAGGGTGCTCTGTGGGTCAAGGTGCAAGCTAGATGCAAAGGGGGGCTTGTTGGTGGCAGCTGTCTGAAGATCAGGACCTTAGTGTGAGCCTCAGTACTCATGGGAAGTTCATGGTCCTCGACAGCAGGAAAATGCCAAGCAGGTGAAGTTGGAAGTCCGGGCCTAGAAAGGATTCAGAGAGGTGCTGTTCAGCATTGGTCCCAGCAAAGTCCTCTATGTTTATACCTTTCTAGAAGTCAGGATTCGGACAGTGGGGCAAACACGTAATTTAACATTAAAGGCTGTGACTCAGCAGCAGTCTGGTGGAAGCTCTGGTTTCTCACGGCAAAAAGTTCTAAAAAGATTTCTACGTTTCGAGCTTTGCAATTTTGAATAGGAAAATAATACACTCCAACCTCAAGCAGTGATCTAAGACCTTTTGGGAACCACTTGGACATCTCTCAAAAGCCACCATCAGGGTCCAGGGCAATACCAGTTGGAACAGGACAGCTACTGTCAGCAGAGATATGGACTTCTTACAGCTTTTGTGATCATGGAGCTGAACATTAGGTTGGCCAATGATCCCATAGAGTCTAATCTTCTTTCCCAAGTACAAGTAGGGAGTAGTAGGGAGCAGGTCCAGCACTTGGATTTTCCCTCCACAGGTTCAACAGCAGGTGAAGTTCATACTCTGTCTTCCCCGGTCCATAGCTGTTCTGAAGAAGGTATAGAAGGTGCCACTTTTATGCCCAGTTGCAAGCCTGTGGGTGGGGGAAACTCCAAGTGAGTGCCTAAACAATGGGATACAAGTTGCCCGAAATGCCTGTACCCACTTTTGCAAAATATCCTGTGTTATTCCACAATGGTCCTGTTGTACGTTATCCCACAATGCTCCCTCTACCTAATCCCAATACAGGGCTTCCTTTTCCTAGCATGATGAGTGGCTAGTGTAATTGGCAAACCCTAACTTGTGGTTACTTTAAACTGGTTCTGGGGAAGACCCTCTGCCACTGGAATTTGTGCCCAGTTGACTATCTTGACAATGAAGGGGCAGGCATGGGTGTCAGTTACAACTGCTTGTGACATGGCAGGCACCTTTTTAAGTTTAATTAGGTTCCTGGGCAAACCCCAGGTGACCATACTGTCAGGGGGAATATCTCAACCCACAACCAAACCTTTTGTCCACTGTCTGGGAGCAATACACATATCTCCACGAGAGAGCCATTAACAATTAAGAGACATTGAACACTGGCCAAAAAGGCACATTTGGCCAAGGCAGGAAACTGATACATTTTTTAAAAGTAACATTTTTAAAATAGTAATTATAATTCCAACTTGACCATCAATTTTTATTGCATATTACTATTGATCTAACAATCCCCAAACTGAAGTTGTTGCATTAGAAGTTGTTATAATGAAACCCAGTGCTTATATATGGGAGAGCTAGTCTTGCCACTATAAAAAATGTAATGTTCCATGAGCATGCCAAACCTAAGAACACATGTCCTACTTTTTGATTTACCATGCACCCTGCCATGTGGGCATTTAGGGCTTACTTTAGGAGTGACTTATAAGAATTACCAAGGAAGGTTATGCCTGGCAAAAGGTTTATTTTGCCAGGTTGAATCTGTAGTTTTAAAACTGTGCACTCAGGCTGCAAGGGCAGGCCTTGATATACACTTTAAAGTGGCACAATAGGTGCAGAAGTCTACGAGGGACATCTAGTGACATTTAAGGTAGACTGGTTACCATATACTAGGGGCATAAAGGTAAGTTAAATGTGTCAGTTAGGATTTATAACCAATTTCATATGTTTCTAATGGTCAGAGCACATGCACAGGGCCTGGTTAGCAGGGTCACAGTATACAAAGTTCAAAATCCAACAGCATTAGGTAAAAACAATGGGGGTGATCATGCAAAGGGAGGCATTTTCTAACAAATGCCCACAAAAGAAATGCTTAAATGTCTGTTTTGAATGTTCAATCCAGTCCAAAGCCCATGACAAAAAACCAAATACCCAAACAAGGCAAACCAGCTTATTTAGACACACATAAAAGAAACTGGCATGTCATACGGGATAAATAATTTAAGATATATATGTTATTGTGGAAAAATTAGAGAGCAAGTCCCTGTGTTCTATAGAAAATTAATAACGTTTAAAAAAAACTAAAAAAAGCAATACAAATGAAGCCATTTAGAAGTAATGCGATCTAAGAATGAGGGTTACCTTTATTTTTATTTGCATTAATGACAGTAAAGTGAATAGTAGAAAGCTTCCACATATAGTGCACCACTGGTTACACATGGCATCATACAACTAAGGTTATCTAACTGCCTTTGTCCACACTTTAGTTTTCACAGTCCTAACATACATCCAATATCTATTTTTGTGTGCAGCCATGGGCAGTATAAGCTGATTTCTCTGCTGCCGCACGTATGTCAATTGCCTTTCCTCATTGTGTAACTGTTGGAGGGATTGCTGTGCACTGACTCGTTTTGCCACAAGTAGGCCTATGGCTAGGAGGTGCACTCTCAGTCATCCCCAAACTTCTCAATACCGAGTATGCCATACTTTGGGTTATAGTTTATGCGGTGGAAGTATTTCAATTGAATTAAGTGAGCCTGGTTGATATGGCTAGGCATTTGGAAACCATCATGGCTTCTACCACTCTTCACTTGTCACTGAGCCAATGTCTTGGTGCAATAAGGCCCAGAGACATGGAAGGGGATAGGATGCATTAATTAGTAAAGATCGATAAATATGGGCGACCTCGTTCTCACTCAGGCATTCCGTGGTAACCTTGGGTACAAGGCAGTTATATTCTGGTACATTTTGTAGGAGGGCCAGTGCTTGGATAGCATGTTTTGGAGCTGTTGATAGCAGAAGTTTAGTAAGTTGTGGAGTTGATACTATGCTTATCAATCTTCAAATTGTTAAATGTGATTATTGGATTGTGGTATTGGGTTCCCAAGGCCTACAGGCTCCGCAGATAACCCACTTACACCGAAAGAACTGTTGGCACGGAAACTGAAAAGTACAAAAGACAAGTTTATTAAGACCCCATGGGGTGGTGGTACATTCCTACAGCACCCTTCGGCAATGCAAGAAGTATCACACCGAACATCGGTGTGAGTCCTCCTTTTATACATTAAACAGGTAATAAAAAGATAGGCGGTACATGGTTTACAGAGTTTACGTGCATATATGGTCATTTTTGGAACACAGCCAACTCATGGGAGGGGTTACAACTCCACTGGTCAGTTTGGCGGAACATTCCTGAGGGGTGACTGGTCAGTTGGGACTGCGCATGTACAGGCTTGACCGTTACTAAAAATAGCCTGTTGCTGGGCAAACTCGGATGGTCAGCGGCACGGACAAAGGACTAAAGGGCATGCTGACCACGAGGCCGCTCATTCCCTAAAATGGCCGCCGTAACATACAAAATGGCGTTTTCTAATATGGCCAAGTTAAGGGGAATAACGTGTAGCAAAGCTAAGCGCTAACCCGGCCATTGTCAAATTACGACAGATGACCCTTTTAGCGTTTAGCTGAAGCTACCTCATAGTGGACGTAGTCGGGATACTCATCTTCGATATCAATTAACATTATTTGAGCAACTTCTTTATGAAGCATCATTTCATTTTGAGCAAGAGCTCGTCTGGATGGGATACAAGCTGATAAGCACATAGAACATAAGGCAGGGCCACATTGTATACATGAACATACAAAGAACAGTATCCCAACAATGATACATAAAATCGTCAGCAGTTTCCAACCCCAAGTGGTGATCATCGACCAGAACCACCCCGAAAGAGTCCAAGTACCATTGTCCGGGTGTATTTCAGCAGCTTTTTTGTGGAGCTTTGAGATGGCATCATAAACAGAAGGCAAATTATCAGGCACTTACACGCAGCAGCTACTTCCGATGATTCTACATGCCCCCCCTCGATCAGCTAGAACGACATCAAGAACCATACGATTTTGGAGCGTAACAATTCTAGAAATTTGCAGTTCTTCTGTGATATTCCCTAGAGCAATAGCGGTGTCATTAGGTACAGCCTCAACTACACGAGTCAGTCGTCGTATTTTTCGACTATTCAAAGCAGCCCCCACAAAGGAAAACAATCCCAGATTAAAGTCTACATACTGTTGTAAGGCAGTATCAGTCTGATCGATGTCATCCAAAACCACAGCACGTTTAACTCGGTTTAGCACAAAGTTATGATAGAGCACATAGTCATTATGATACATTGGTGGGGCAATGAATACAGGGGGCAATACAAAAGATACATAACATTTGCCTAACCATCCTAAAGGGAGTTGATGATAACCTTTATTACCGCAGATAAAGTATGTATTTCGAGAGGCCACAAATGATATGCCATTCGGACTGTCAAATGTAAGTGTGGTGTTACATTCACTTTTTCCAACCGGGATTGTACCTTTATTACGTATGCAGAGATCAGCCTTGGTATTTATAACATTAATAACATGTGAACTGGACATATTAATATTCCTTTGATTACTGTAAACACGGGGTGCAGACACATTATCGGGGCGGTACTCTTCCCATTCAAATCGAGTACCCTCAGCTCTTGGATACCCATCCCGATCATGGTAACAAATCTTGTTCAAACGGAAGAGCACCCCCCTTTCGTTGGCCATCGTAAAGTGAATAGAAGAGTATACCAGGCATTGCAGGAACCATTGTGGGAGAATGGGAGTGGGATGAGTGGAGTGCCCCCTTTCTTCTGATGACCAGGCAACATCCCACACACCCAGCAATTGGAAGTGTTCGTCATATTAAGTTCTACTACCCAGGCTATCACTGCTATCACCACGATTGTCAGTACAAACAAGATGGCACCAAGTATTCTTTTGTCTCGTGATGCAGAAGACGCCATAGTTCAAAGAGTTCACAATGTCTCAAATGTATATATCTAAAAAAGAAAAATACGGTGCTGAGCTCCGAGGTAGCCGTTGTTTTCTTCTCCGGGGTCAAGACGGGTGTCGCTACTCTTGGCAGAACTGATCCCCTCCCTTGAGATTCCCGGCTTCCGTTTCACAAACCCCAGAGCGGTAACCAACCAGTCTCGAAAAACAAAAATCTTCTTCCTATCGTGGCCGCAGATTGTAACGCTGTCGTCCAGAAACAGTGTGGTCCGGGAAGGCTCCCTCAACTTCGGCCGAGGTCACAGCTGGGCTCTTTTCTTTATCCAGAATCTCCTTGTAGTCGGTCAGCACAGTAGGATTCATCAGGTCCGGAGAGACTCGGCGGCAGTGAGTTGAATGCACCGACCGCTTTCTGTTGGTCACTCGCACAGCCATTCGGGTTGCCAGGAGAACTTGCTCGGGGCAACGCCACCTCGGTTCCAAGCTGTTCGCTCTCTCAAACGACTTGACCATTACAAAATCGCCAGGACGAAGATTGTGAGCCTCTCCAATGGAATTGTCAGGGAGCGCTTCTCGAACCTGTTGATGAATAGAAAGCAAATCATTTGTTAATCGTGCCAAATAGTCGTTCATCATTATACAAGGCACATCATGTAACAATCGCGGCTTAGGCACTCCTCATATATTCATAGGCCTTCCGAACACCACTTCATATGGTGTGAGGCCAGTCCGAGAATGGGGCACCGATCTGATAGAGAGTAATGCTAGCGGCAAGGCATCCGGCCACTACAATGACGTGGACGCCACAATCTTAGCCAGCTTCAATTTCAACGTAGCATTATACCGCTCAACGAGACCTGCTGACTGAGGATGGAACACAGCGTGGAATTTTTGCTGAATCCCCAATCCCTTCAATACGTACTCCACAATTTTCCCGACAAAATGAGGACCATTATCGCTCCACAAAAATTTGCAAACGCCGTAACGAGGGAAGTACTCCTTGAGCAAAACCTTAGCCGTTGTCAAAGCCGTATTATCTTTCGTGGGGAAGGCCTCAACCCATTTGCTAAAAGCACACACCACCACTAAGACATACTTAAGGTTATTGCAACGCTCAAGCTGGATATAATCCATTTGCAGTACTTCGAACGGCGCAGAAGGTGGAACGAACCCTCCTTTCGGAGTATGCATCCCTTTTGCAGGATTGTGTTGTAAACATATCAAGCAGGTCTGCACTACTCTCTTGGCAGTGTTGGCAATCTCAGGATGCTCCCAAACCCGTGTTAACAATCGAGTGATTGCAAGAGCTCCAACATGTGTCAACCCATGTGTCATCTGGACCATCGCTTGCAAGTAAGCTGCAGGCAATTTCCATCGTGCCATGTCCTTACTCCTCCAACAACCCTCATCATCCAGCACCCCCTCTGCTGCCCAGGTTGCGAGTTCTGCTTCCGACGCTGATTTTTGGATATCTAGTATTTCTGCTCGAGCATCATACCATCGCTCGGCCTGTGACTTCGCTACATACATGGGGAAGTCATTTCGTGGCATAGCTGTTTGTCTTGCTATACTGTCTGCAAAAGCATTGCCTTGTCCCACTTTGTCAGTGACTTTTTTATGTGCACTGCATTTAATTATCGCCACCTTCTTTGGACAAAGCAACGCGTTTAGGAGATCACGCACTAGCTCTCCGTGCATAATGTGTACTCCATGAGAAGTCAAAAACCCACGTTCTCTCCGGAGTAGCCCGAAGTCATGCGCTACTCCGAAGGCGTACCGGCTGTCTGTGTAGATGTTCACACATAGGCCAACACTCAGTTCGCAGGCTCTTGTCAAGGCAATCAGCTCTGCTGCTTGAGCCGATTTCTGTGGTATTCGTGCTGTTTCTACCACTGTCTTAAGTGTCGTGATCGCATATGCTGCGGAAGTCGTGCCATCTGGCAGCCTCAAACACGATCCATCAACCCACAGTTCCCCATCCACATCTGGAAGTGGCATATCCTGTAAGTCGACACGACCCTTTGTCTGTTCCTCAGTCAGGAAAACACAATCGTGATGTTTTTCTTCCTGACCCTCCTCAACCGGATAGAGCAATAAAGTGGCAGGGTTCAGGGTAGCACATCTTTTCAGTGTGATATGTGGCGCCAAAAGTGTGAGCTCATATCCTGTTACACGTGCACTGGTAAGATATTGAGTCTTTGTTTGATTTAACAGGGCATCTACTGCATGGGGAACTAGCACCAACAGTTTGTGCGATAATACTATTCCCTCACTCTGCCGTATAGCTACTGCTGTTACTGCAACTGCTCGAAAACACCCAGGTAATCCTCGTGCTACAGGGTCAAGAATGGCTGAGAAATACGCGCATGGCCTCTGCTTATATCTGTGTGCTTGCACTAACACTGATAACGCGCACCCATCTTTCTCGTGCACGTACAATGTGAAAATCTTTGAGTAGTCTGGTGTACCTAACACGGGTGCAGAGCAAAGGGCCTGTCTCAATTGTTCGAAAGCATTTTGACATTCATCTGTCCATTCAAGGGGCATTGGTGTAGTTTTGGACAGTAACGCTAACAAAGGTTTGATAATGTGCGAAAACCCCATGATCCACTGTCTACAAAAGGACGTTAATCCTATGAAGGCACGTACATCTCTCTGAGTGTGGGGGACTGGTGTGTCTAGAATTGCCTGAATTCGATCTGATGTTAATGCACGCCCCTCCTTAGACAAAAGATGACCTAGGTAGGTCACCTTGGGTCTACAGTATTGTAGCTTTTTCTTAGAAACTTTATGGTTGTTCTGAGCTAAAAAGGACAGCAAGGCAAGTATACTTTCCTCACATTGTGCATAAGTGTCTGCGGCCAACAGAAGGTCATCAACATACTGTATAAGGGCTACTCCGGGTTGCAGTTCAAAAGAATTAAGCTGTCGTTTTAGAGCCTGGCTATAAATGCTAGGACTCTCCGTGTAACCTTGGGGAACACGACAAAATCTATACGATTTATTATTTAACCTCATAGATGCTATTAAACATTCCTCCCCAGTGCTGCGCTGTCCATTGGAACTAGTGCTGAATGGACGTCCAATGGTCGTGCGCAGCACTGGGGAGGTAGTGCTGCCGTCGGCCAATGCACCGAGGCAGCACTTAAGGGGTTAACGTAAAGGCAAATAAATATCTGCTGTCAGGATGGATAGGAATAGAAAAGAACGTATTCTTGAGGTCAACGACAGAAAAAGTCGTCGCCGTTGGAGGGACCAATGTAAGCAATGTCGTGATATCAGACACCACTGGGTATTGGGGAATGACAATTTTGTTAATTTCTCTCAAATCAATAATAAATCGATAGACTTTGTCGTCTGTATCTTTCTTAAGGATCGGAAGAATAGGGCTGTTACAAACATTGTAAGGAACTTCCTCCACTACTCCTGCAATAATCAAATCCTGAACAATGTGCGTCAATGCAATTTCACCTTCCTTAGAGATCTTATATTGCGGGACACGTGGCAAGGAGACTCCCTCCTTGACAGTAATTCGAATGGGTGGAATAAGCATCTGTCCCACATCCGTATCCGAGGTCGCCCATAACGTGTGAGGGAGAGAGGCTAATGCTTCAGTGTCTTTTATTGAAAAAAATCTATATGAGTCTGGGTAATTGTCATTCAAAATAACCCGCACTCCTTCGGGAGCGCAACGTATCGTTGCTCGAAAATATTTAAGCAAATCAATACCCATTATGTTATCAGGAGTGTGAGGTGACAACAAAAACGGGGAAAAACTGAAAAATTTAGCAATACAAAGTGCAAGAGGCTGTGATAATGGGCTAGGAGAGGGTGTGCCATCAAACCCTATACATGTTATCGTATCGCCAGACAGGGGAGCCCTTGGAACCAAGTTTTTAGACAAAGCACTACGAGTAGCTCCAGTGTCAACTAAAAACTGATCAGTAGAACCCAAAATGTCCGCTGATACATATGGACCTCTTTGATCTACTGGCACTTCAACCGATTCCACACCCCATCCTACGCAATCCTATGCATGCACATAATCCTGGTGTTCCACATCCTCACCCTCCGATATCTGGTACTGATTCTGTCTATCAAAAACGTTTCGCTCATCCTGACCACGGCCCCTTGCTTCAAACCTACCACGATCACTTCCACTACCTCTCGCTCCCGAATAACTATTCCTCGACCTTCCACCCCCTCGGCCACGCTGACTACGTTGCTCACGAAGCACCGGACAATCTTCAGCCCAATGCCCAAATTCTTTACAATATGCACATTGGTCCTCAGCAATATCGGTACGACCGTACGACGCATTGCTCCCTCCTCGCCTGCCTCTATCATTCCCTCTAGACTGAGTACCACAAACCTGTGCTAACATCACCTTCGTTTTCAACTCTTTCGCTTTTTTATCCACACTTTCTTTAGCCTCTAATTCCTGCCGCTCATAATACTGAGCCATAGTCAACAAAGACGCAGGGGTCGCGTGGTCCAGCAACTTTCGCTCGTTTTCAATCGTTTCGCAATCTCCGGTAGGAGATTAGCCACATACTTATCGACAAACAGATGCCTAACCGTATCGTCTGTTAATGATTGACCACTGTAATCATGAAACGCTTCTTCGAACCGTGTAAAGAAATCTGATACCGATTCATCTAACTTTTGTTTGCACGAAGCTAACATAGTCCAATCGATCTTTTTAGAAGGAACAAGCGTTTTTAGTATAGTCAAAATAGCCGCTGGGAGGTCTAAAATCATGTCACACGGTTTGCATGCAGGCTCCCTAGCTAAGTCAGCCTGATTTATCTCTTTCCAAGTTCCCCCAAACATCGTTTGATCGTTAGTTTTCCGAATCGACCTCCACATATCAGGCGGAAGAATTAACCCAAAGAAGAGATCAATATCAACAAGAGTCATAACACAAGAGGAAATAGCCCCCTCCACCCCTTCATAGAATGCAGCTGGATTTTCCGAAGATCAGGCAAAGAATTTTTTAATGCCATTACATCTGCTCTATTCCAAGGCGTATACACCCAATTATATATGAAGTACCCCTTCGCATCCTTCGACGTTTTATCCTCATCTGTACCATCCCCCTTAGGGGGAACATACAAAGGTGCAGCTTCACGCATAGGCATAACATGCACTTTAGAATTCTTATCTGAACCCGGAGAGAACACTCCTTAGACTGCTCAGTGGACCCCGGCACAGACTCCTTATTCTTTTTCTGTTCTTCCCGCAATCCGGACGTATCATCCCGTAGCTTGGTCAGTTGCTTGAAAAAGGTGTCGACATCTGAAAGGACAAATAAACCTTTATCCAAATTCTCACGATGAACCGACACAGCCTTAGGTTCTAAATTCTCCGAATATTTACGAAACTGAGTAACAACTTCATCTGCAAAAGTATTCAAAAAACACATCAATTCTCGCTCTGTCCAATTACTCCTTTCAGAAACAACATCTGCCACAGTTATATGATTTAAATTTAATTTCCTTTTTTTTTAAATTATTTTTTATTTTCAATGGCAGAGGCATAAAATATACAAGGACGAAAACAGCATTTAGTCAATGGCAATCGTTCACATAGTTGCTGATACATTAATAGCTAAATAAGAAAAAAGGAAAAGAAGAGAAAAAGACAGAACATGTAACACGTAAAATATCTCTTTACAGATATGATCATTATTAAATTAGATCCAATTGTCAATAGGAGACCATAGCTTCCTAGCAAAAATCTTCTTTTTCTGTCCTTTCAAATTATAAACTGCTTTGTCCATTCTATAAAAATTTAGCAACTTTCCCAACCATTGCTCGAATGATGGTGGATCAATATCTAGCCATCTAGAAGTAATACAAAAACGGTAGACAGACATTCCAATGAAAAGAAAATGTTCTTGATCAACAGATAAACTCTCGGATGGAACATATATACCAAAGATAATCACAGAAGGACATAGCTTGATATTAACATTAAGCAAGTTGGTCAGAAACTTTTCAATCTTGTCTATGTATACCACTAATTTAGGACAGCTAAAAAACATATGACATGAGTCTACTGCTAGGGTTCCACAACAACTACAATTGATGCCTTTCGTAGCTTTCCATTTGACCAGCTTAGCAGGTGTATAATAGAGATCTAAAGAAGACATGTAATGTTGACTTTTGAGAGAGCTGTTGATTAGTGTTTTGTTGCTAATCTCGAACGCCCGTGCCAAATCTATCCCTTCTATACACAGTTTCCTTTCCCATTTCTGGGCTTGTTGATCGAGATCATCATGCAACCTGTTAACCATTAGTTGATAGATTGTGCCAATACGGCTATCCTTCCTACAGCTCTCTAAGATATCGTTAGTCTCCATGGCGTCACTGTATAAGAGGTTTTTTTTTTCCAAAAAGCTACGGATCTGTAAACATTTGAAAAATTCGTTTCTGGAAAGGCCAAATGTATCTTGGAGTTCAGAAAAGGACATAAAAACCCCATTTTGATACAGTTGCCCAATTGAGTGAATCTGTCCCAAACGCAGTCGATGTGTAGGGATATCTTGAGAGATCCCTGATAGTGAGATATTGCAACAAATAGGTGTATAAAAATTAAATTTTGAAGTTATCCGTAAAGTTTTATTAATCTGTCTCCAAACTAGAAAAGCAGAGAGAAGAACCTTAAATTTTGTTTTTTTGTAATAGCTGGGCTCCATGAATATCAATAAGCATTGGCGCACATGAGCGCCCATAAGCATTTCGAAGATAGAGGGTGCCATAAAGGTTTCGTTAACATGGTCATGGAATAGTAAGACCTTAATTGCTTTAAGAGTGATAGCCCAGTAATATATTCTGAAGTTCGGAAATCCCAACCCAGCATGCCCTTGCGGGAGAGTACACCACTTTAAAGATCTTCTTGAGCGGCGATACCCCCACAGGAATCTGGACAACATCCTATCTATTTTATTGAAAAGAGACATAGAAAAAAATAGGGGAATGGTGCGGAAAAAATAAAGAAATTTTGGAAAGATCATCATCCTAATGATTTTGGCCCGTCCAAATAAGGATAAGTGTAAATTATTTATCCTTTCTAAGGTTCTATTAGTGGATATAAGTAAAGGATCCAAGTTTAGTCCAACAATGTCATCAATTTTAGGTGATATAGTTACACCGAGGTATGTGGCAGTAGAATTTAATGGAATATCAGTGGGTGTACCAGTTTTAGAGTGTAGAATCTGGGTTTTTGAAATATTAAGTTTGTATCCAGAGAATTTACCAAATTCTCTAGCAACTTCAATTATTTTAGGTAGAGCAGTAGAAGAGTCAGAGGTTACAATAGCCACATCGTCTGCGTATGCTAAGACTTTGTGGTCAACCTCATGAAGTCGGACTGGTGGGATGCCAGGTTCTGTAATTAATCTGTTCAAATAGGGTTCTAAATAAAGTGCAAATAAAAGTGGAGAACAGGGGCAACCTTGTCTGGTCCCCCTAGTGATTGAAAATGGTCTGGAGGTATCCGTGCCTAGTCTTATTACACCCTTAGCATTAGAGTAAAGTGATTGTACAGCTTTAATGAATTGTGACGGGAAGCCCTTCCATTCTAATACAGTCCAAAGGAACCCCCAGTCTACTCTGTCAAATGCTTTTTCAGCATCGAGTAGGATCACTCCGACTGGGGATTCCTTTGCTTGAGCCCAATCCAACAGTGCAATAACGCGTTTGACGTGATCAGTAGTGTCCCTATGTTTGATAAACCCATGTTGAATGTGAGAAACCAAGCCTGCCATAACATCATTTAGTCTATTTGCGAGGATTTTAGAATAGATCTTACTATCTGCAGTGATAAGAGAGATGGGACGATAAGAGCCTAATTCCTTTGGATCCTTGTTCTTTTTTACAAAAACAACTATAGTGGCGGTAGACCAAGAGTCAGGGGATTTGTCTTGGAATGCTATATTAAAGATTTTTAACAACTCTGGTTTCAGCAGATGTCTAAATGTCCGATAAAATTCGAGGGGAATCTGGTCAGGCCCCATGGCTTTGCCAGCTGCAAGACTCATAATAGCCTTTTCAATCTCATCCCAGCTTATTGGCCGAGCAAATAAATCGATATCATCTGTACACAAAGAAAGTTGGTTAGTATTTTGGAGATAATTTATGGGATTAAGAGTCTTATCAACTTCATTGTTATGATCATTATACAGCATCTTGTAAAAGCCATGAAATGCCTCTAATATTCCTTCCTCACTTTCGTGAGAGACACCATTCATGTCTTTAACACACTGTATTTCATTAAATGAAGATTTTTGTCGTAAACGCTGTGCTAAGATTTTCCCAGTGCGTTCACTAAATTCGTAACGTTCAGTTTTGTATTGTTTAAATTTTGCAGCTACTTCATCTGCAATATGAATACGAAGACCAGAACGTTCAGTGGTTAGTTGTATTTGTGCATCCTCTATACCGACATTATTTTTGCATGCAGTAGATAATTCCATCTCGGCCAACCTGATCTTATTTAGCCTATCCTTAAAATCTGTTTGATTTTTTTTTCTCTTGTAATTTGCGAAACTAATTGTCTCACCCCGTACAATAGATTTGAAAGAATCCCAAACTACTTGTGGAGAGGCAGTATCATTGTTTATTAGAAAGTAATCTTTGATGATTGTAACCATGAATTGAAGATAATCTTCATCTAATAATAGATTTCTCTGGAATGACCAGGATCTAGTTGGATTTTGGCAATCAGTGGGAAATTGAATCTCAGCAATTATGGGGTTATGGTCTGAGATGACTTGTGGTAATATTTCAATACGGATTTTCTCCAAAAACACTGAGGATACAAAAAAGTAATCTAAGCGGACAAATTTCCGATGAGGAATAGAGAAAAAAGTATATCCTGGGTCTTTATAGTAGAATTTATTCCAAACATCAGTTAGCCCGTTACTTAGTACCAGATCTCTAAGTGCTTTATAGGTTTTAATCTTACGAGGCAAGATGGCTGCCGTGAGGAAGGCTGTGTAGGCAGCTAGCTCCCTGGCTCCTGGCGTCCCGCAGTGAAGAGAAGGAGAAATTCAGCTTTTTTCCGTGATTAATTGCGTGAGAGCCGATCGTGTGATCCTCGGCTATTCTTTCCGCATTGTACTGACCCAACTTGTGGATAATTCTAACTAACGGGCTTACCCTACCTGATCACGCTGGTCACGCTGGTCAATCCCGGCCGGTTACCTGCCGCTGCCTGTGGGAGTTGCCGATTGCCTCAGGCTGGGTTGATCGGAGAGACGGAGCTGCGCGGAGGCAGGGAGGCGTTGACCATTTCCTGGACAGATTCCGGCGCTGGAGAGAGCGTTTGAAAATTGACATTGATTTCACCGGTGTTTGGTTCGACTCGAGCACGACAGACAGAGTTGCACGGAATAGAGCGAACTGAACCGGAGAAGAGTTAATCACGTTGCGCTACAGTAGCATACAGCGACAACAAACTGCTACAAACTATCCTCGTGACAGGCGGAGTTCACGAATGTTGCTGAACTTTTTCGAGTTCAATCTGCGGTCCCCGCTGTGGCGCGCTACACTCTGTTTGTTCTGGGTACAGAGTAGCGTTTTTCCTGGCAGAGGCGGCTCACGGAAGAAAAAGAGGACGCCACTTCCACCCTCCATTGCCACACGCAGCAACAGGAAAAACGGTGCTGGGATTGATTTGAAAGGCGTGGAGCAGGATACCGAGGAGATCGAGATGGCAGAGGCAGCACCACTGATTCCTGGCAAAACCGCTACAAAGCAGGGTAAGAACCCTAACAAGGGGGTCGCTATTAAATCCAATGAAATACCTAGCATAAAAAGTTCGGCGCTACAAACATTGCCAGATTTGTTTGAGAAGCACGCTGCAAAAAAGAAAATAACTGATAATGATAACCAAAACATTGACATGACTGTAACTCAATCCTCTAATCAACTGTCCACAAGTGGTGATAATCAGAATAATTCTAATAATTCTACAATCCTGATACCGATTGATCCTTTGAGGAAGGGCATTATGGGAATTGCAGTTTCAGGTGGAACTATCACTAATCGAGCATGCTCTCTTCCTTCGTTAGTATCGCTATCATTATCACCAAATGACTTACCAAGTAATTCACGAAATGCAAAAGAAACTACTCTGCAGCAGCAGAATCAGGAGCTCCCTGAAAATTTCTACTCCTTATCGGAACTTTCATCTGATGAAGCGACTGGCTTAAATAAAGATTGGGCAGACTTTAGCTGCAAGAGTTTATCTTCTGAGGGTGAGATTAGCATGAGCCCTGACAATACCAATACGGCCACTATCATTAAAAAGAAGTTGAGGAAGAAGAGATCTCTTCGCGCAGCGAGTAAAGAGACCGTTCCTAACTCACCAAATGATGTGAACTCCCTATCTCCTAACCCAGTATCTATCGCTTCTATTGCCAACGATACTCCGGGGCCTAGCCATAATTCTATACCTGATCCAACTCCGCCACAAGAAAACAACGAAGAGATCACATTGAAAACAATATTTGACACCATGATGAACCATAGGGCAGAAAGTAAAGCCGAGAACCAACGCACGCAAATGACATGTGCCAAAGTTAAAAACGCAGTACGACGCGCAATTAAACTATGTTCAGAGACTGCTGACAGGGTCACCAAAGCAGAGGCCAGGATATCTGTGCTAGAAGAAGAATGCATGGCCCAAAGACAAGAAGTGGGAGATTTCAAAGCGCAAAAGGAGGATTTATCCGACAAGTTGGCTAATTTGGAGAATCAGGCCCGTAGAAGTAACCTGCGTTTTTTGGGGATCCCTGAAAATAAAGAAGGAGCTGACCCGAGGAGGTTCATCATCAATTTATTAAATGATGCTTTTCCCGAAATTACCGACTGGGATTGGGCTCGGGAAATACAACGAGCACACAGATTCCCTTTCACAATGAGGAAACCACGACAAGGTCAAGAAAATTATCCCAGGGCCATTCTGGTGTCATTTAATAACTTCCTTGCCCGTGAAGCTATCTATGTAAACGCAAGACCAGATAAGAAAGCGGATGGACTAGGCTGTCAGTTTTTCGTGCGACCAGACTATTGCCAAGCTACTGTGGCTCAACGATGGCAATTGAGGCAATTCATTCCTGATTTCCAAAAGAAAGAAGTAGCAGTGTTTCTCCAAGGTCCTGCAAAATTAAAGACTATATTTAAAGGTCAAGTAAAATACTTTATCTCTACAACTAAAGCCAAGGAGTATCTGGACTCTCTTTGAACAATCATGAAGAACTCTGATGCATAGTATGATAAATTTAGACTCTGAGTTTAGTAACTACATTGTTTAATAATTAGCTAAAAATGCAGGACCGCTATGTTTTCTTATTTTCTATTTTTCTTATTTCTCTCTTCTCTTCTATATTCTCTCCTTCTCTCTTTTCTTTTTTTTTTTTCTCTTAGTAAGGACGCTATGGGTCAGGGACACGGCATCCATACATTTCAGGAACTGAAAGTTCCTGTGCCTCCTATAGTGGGGAGGGTGGGGGGAGGGGTTCTGGGAATAAGGGTGGGGGTGGGTAAGGGCAGGGGTTGGTGGTGGGGGTGTAAGGCAGAGGTGTTCAATACAAGGATGAATATAAGGCATTCAAATGATAATACTGAAGAGCAAATACTAGTGATGATGGTCAATAATTTTTTTCTCTTACTATTTCCGACATGTATAAAAAGGTGAAAATATGTACAATTAATATTAATGGTCTTAATGATTTAAAGAAGATCGCTATGTTTCGAACAATGCTCCAAACTCTGAATATTGATTTATTATGCATCCAGGAAACTCACATATCATGGGACAAACGTTTCCTTTTGGATAATCTGGGATTAGAAGTTTTGCTTACATCTAAACAAATGGGTATTACGAGAGGTGTTGCAATATGTATGCGAAAGGGATTTGGGAAGTGCCTAAAAACATCATCTGACAAATGGGGTAGATGGGGGCTTGCTGAATTAAAAATTGGAAGCTGTAAATTTACCATATGCTGTATTTATGGCCCCAATCTGGACGATGCTGAACTGTTTAATACTATGAATACAGAGTTATCCATTTGGACACAACCAATAATAGTTTGTGGGGACCTAAATATTCATATGTCAGCCGACTGGAATATCAAATTAGGGAAGAGATATACGGGTCGTAAGATTAAAACCGATTTAAATTTAATTTCCGAGCACGACTACGCAACTCCGCGGCTCTCTCCGCAGATAACCTGACACTCGACTTATCCGCCTTCCCCGAGTTATCCTGCTCCTCATCACCGGAATCCTCAGTCGGAGCCGTAGGAGAAACGTACGAAGGCGGCGATCGATCTAGTAATGAAAAATCATCAGTTTCATTATTAAGGACAGGGTAAAGTGGTCGTCGAATAGGAAATTGACCAGTCGTCTGCAAACTACGTTCCCGTTCCTCCCTCTCTTTCTTTTCCTGCGCTTCCTTTTCCTCAAGCTGTAAAAGCCTTATCTCGAGCAGCCTTGCGCTGCTCTTTGTCCGCCAAGGCAACTTCACGCTTCATACGTTCACGCACCGCTTTCTCCCACATTCGCACGCAATCAAACATATTCTGTCTAGACCTATGCTGAAACAAACATTGCTCCACAAATTGAACCTTTCGCAAATCAAACGACCCATGTAGTGGCCATTGCAACTCGGGATCGGTTCTGGTATACTTATGCCATAATTTACTGTACAGTATAGGGGGAAGGCCGAATTTGACATACATACATCTCACGATTTGGAGTTCCCTCTGGGGGAGCCGGCTGAGATTCCGCTAACCTAAGTGTGGTACCATTTCCAAAACAGCACATCCCTCGGAGAGTGCTAAAAACAGGCATGTTCAAAAAGTATCACGAAAGCGTGATACCATAAAAATGGCACTTACAGTACTTCACACAAATGTGCCGCTCAGAGTACAAAACTAAATTAGAGAAACATCTCTACATGCCTGCCTATGTGAAGTGCACTACACATATGATTCAAAATTCACAAAGTCAAAAGTGTTAGCTAACTCAAATCATAGACACAATCATAGAACTTCAGTAAGCGTCCGCAGACTACCTTACCGATCACAAATCTTACCCAAATCTCAAATGTCCAGATTCCAACTGCCAAGGTCTTTGATCAAATCAGCCAAACAGGCACTGTACCACAACACAGCCGAACAGGATCTCAGTCGGAGACCGGCGCCACCTGGAAGGTCAGATCAGAAGGAAAGGAAGACAACACCGTGGGTGCCAAGACTCGGGTCACTCAGTGGCAGCGTACGCGTCCATGGCGAGTTTCCAATCCTTCGTTACGACCTCTCCTTCGGGCATCCGAGTCGCCGATGAGTCCCTTCGTGGTCGCCAATTTGTGGTATTGGGTTCCCAAGGCCTACATGCTCCGCAGATAACCCACTTACACTGAAAGAACTGTTGGCACGGAAATTGAAAAGTACAAAAGACAAGTTTATTAAGACCCCATGGGGTGGTGGTACATTCCTACAGCACCCTTCGGCAATGCAAGAAGTATCACACCGAACATCGGTGTGAGTCCTCCTTTTATACATTAAACAGGTAATAAAAAGATAGGCGGTACGTGGTTTACAGAGTTTATGTACATATATGGTCATTTTTGGAACACAGCCAACTCATGAGAGGGGTTACAACTCCACTGGTCAGTTTGGCGGAACATTCCTGAGGGGTGACTGGTCAGTTAGGACTGCGCATGTACAGGCTTGACCGTTACTAAAAATAGCCTGTTGCTGGGCAAACTCGGATGGTCAGCGGCACGGACAAAGGACTAAAGGGCATGCTGACCACGAGGCCGCTCATTCCCTAAAATGTCCGCCGTAACATACAAAATGGCGTTTTCTAATATGGCCAAGTTAAGGGGAATAACGTGTAGCAAAGCTAAGCGCTAACCCGGCCATTGTCAAATTACGACAGGATGATACGTCTCCTATTTTAGATATACCCATGAGGTCTCAGACCCCAAATCCTCACAGCTCGGAGACCTGGAGAAACTAGGACGTGCACCACATTGGTGTCTCATTAGTAAATGTGCCATTTATTAAACTTAAAGGCATGGAGCCAGCAGGTTATGGGTGCCCGAATGGGCTCCTGCATTCCCATGGATATCGAGGAGCCATAAAGGATCTCCTCCATTCCCCAGTGTTGTAGGGAAGTGCGTTCCAAGCGGTAGGTTGGGTAATCTTGGTCTCCAAATATCCAGTCACTGATTACTACTAGTTGTGTCACCCAAAAATATAGCTCTATATCTGGGATTCCCAGTCCCCCATCAAAGAGAGGTTCTATACATTTAGCTAGATAGACCTGTGGCATTGCATACCCCTATAGATATGTATTGAGGGATGTATTAATATTGTTCAACTGGGATGAACAAAATTTATGGGGGAAGCTTTGGAGGATATACTGAAAACAAGTCAGCACCATTATTTTAATTAGAGCTCCCCGGTCCATGATCAAAATGGAGAGTTTGTATCAGGCTGTAAGTTCCCTGCTCATGGTAAGGTTCAGGAGGTGATGCTAAGGTTCCAGGGTTTTGGTGCTATAAAGCAATGCATATGCCTAAGTACTGAAAGGGTCCTGCTATTGTTGGGAGGAGCTGGATCACCTCGGTGGAGAGGCATAGTTTACTCCTAAGCCATATGCCTCACCATAAATCTGTAAATAATCTAACGGCCAGGGTTTCTGGTTCTGGTTCTGGTTTCTACACTCAGACCAGCATAAAGTGAGACTCAGACTTCAAAAGGATATTGTGTATACCAGTGAAGTAGCCATTGCATCAGGATCCATTCTCTCAAGGGCTCAACCATCAGTGCAAAAAGGAAGAGGGAAAGGGGGGGCAACTTTGTCTGGTGCTCCTTTTGATTGAGAATGTGAAAGACAATACACCATTTACCTCGACTCTTGCCCAAGGATAGCTATATAAAGTTTTGACCAGTTGCAAAAAAGCAGGGACCAAACTTCATTTAATGAAGGATATGGAACAAAAAGAGAGTTGAACGTTTTTTTTAATCAATAAAATCTAGGCCTATTTTCTACCGTAGTTCCCATGTTCTGGAACTTCTGGTCAGAATTAATGATGTCTCTGAATGTAATGTCCGGTCCTCTGATTTGGCATAAAGCCATTTTGGTCTGGTTTGAGGAGGGAGTGGATGACTTTTACTAGTCTCGTAGCCCGGATTTTCGCCTTTTGTTGATCAGCAGATCAGGAAATAAGAAGCACAGTCATAGGACACTTTCCCCACCTTGTGGATGACTACAATAGCTTTTTCTCATATGTCTTGTATCAGGAAGCTTTTTTCTCTTCTCCCAAACATGGCAAGGAGGTGTGGTGTTAGCAAAGAACAATAGGCTTTGAAAAACTCAGTGGCAAAATAATTGGGTCTGAGGTATTACCTGAATTTAGGGAGGCAGTTAGCCACTTGTATTTCTTAGAGCATGACTACGTCCTCAAGCTCCTCTGTTTGGGAGACATTGAGGGGGCAAATCAGGTGGTTGTAAGCATTAGGGACAGTACTCTCTATATATAGTGGAGTGCAAATCCATAAGGTGAAAAATAATAGTCTGGGAAGGTTTTAGCAATGGTGTGGGTGCATAAGTCAGTTCGCCATTGCGATGGTGCACTCATTAAATTGCACTAGACTCCAAGTTTCTGTCTGACAACCAGTTCAGGAGATGACCCGTTTTGTCTTCCCATTCGTAGATATGGTGTTGGGATGCTAGTCAATTGTGTTTGACTGCATGCTGCCTAAGATGGTGTTGGTCTTTTATGGCTACAGAGGACCATGTCAGTGATTCATGCGTAGCTCCAGTGAGTGTGATGGCATTTTCTAGTACTAATATGTTTTTTCAAATGCCATTGCCAACCTGTCTTGGTCTTTTTTAGCACCGGTGAGAAGAGACTTAATGTGACCACAGATTACCATCTTGAAACTTCCCATATAGTTTTAGCCAAATCTACTTAGTCAATGTTAGTCTCAAACTATGTTGTTTTTGCATCTTGGAGACCCTCACAGAATTTTCCGTTTTGTAGCTGCCAGGTGTTAAGGCATCAATTGTGCGGGTCGGTGGCTACGTGTTCAATATGTAGTTCTATTGGAGAATAGCCTGATAGGCTGTGGGGGAGGTTTTACACATCTTTCACCCTCAGCAGACAAGTGGCTGGTGTAAAGAAATGGTCAATACGGGAGAAGAAGGAATGTAAATGGGAGAAGAAAGTAAATGGTCGGGATAACATTTCCTCCAATTGATGGTGAGTCCAATTGAAGCAGAAAATGTCCTAAGTGGGGTAGTACTGATAGTAGATCTACTGCTGAGTATCAAGGACCGCGTCCAATATGGCATTGAAGCCACTCCCAAATTAGTACAGTAAGATAGGTCACCACAGAGGTCAGCTAGGAGTCTATTGCAGCTGGGGGAATATACACACTAACGATGGACCAATGGTGTCCCTCCAGTGTGCCTGTGAGTAGAATGAATCGGCCTGCTGGGTCTGAGAATATGCCAGTGTGCGCTATGGGGAAAGTTATGCAAGAGAATAGCTAAGCCCCTCACGTCCCTAGAATGTCCTATGTGATATACTCAGTTCTATCTATGTTGGCCCAGAAATTTGAGATTATTATCCATTATGTACATATCCTGCAAGGGAAGGACATCAGGGCTCAGTTTTTTTAACACGGTTCAGGACTGGCTACGCTATAATTGATCTTTGAAGCCCTTGACATTCCATGTAATGATGAAATCAGATTTATCCATTATTGGCTGTGTCAGGGTGGTTCAAGACTGAGTCTGAGGGTACAAACCAAAATGGTGTGGTGTGCTTTTGTGGAAGTACATGTTAACATGTCTCGGTGGAAGGGTTTGCAACAGGCTGTCCTTTCACAACTCTGTGTTCCCTCTCCTCTTTAAAGCTACATCCATGACTGGAACCCTCTGACCCCCTCCCTAAACCTCTACCCATGAAGAATCTGTTGCCCTAATTAGTCAACTTAAAAATTAAAGACATCTGACTGATATCATAGAGAAGAACAACATGCAACACAATCTTAAAGTACAATAACTTTGAAGGTTGAACCACTTGTGCACAGTAGTAAGGTTCAGCAGCCTGACCATGTCTCAAAGGTTCTGTGGCTAGGATGCCGCCAACTTCAAGGTTTCCTGGGCATGGGGTGAAGAGTCAGCAATTGGTGTTGTCTTTAAGTTCTCCTGCTGTAGCACAGAGGCCCCACAACCCCAGGCCTCTACCCAGTTGCACAGGGGCTGGCTGTCTCCCATGCCCCTTGCAGGGTATGGTGACTCCTCCGCCCAATTCCAGGCATCCTCAGCGATGTCAAAGAAAAGTATGTTCTGCTGGTAAAGATTTTGAGACATGCCAGGATTTGCCACATGTATTGAATGTTAATTGCTCATAATTTCTATTTGACTTTCAGGAAGTGTTAGACACAGTGGTTCCTTGAGGCCTGGAATGCATCGAAGCCAGACAGAATCCACTGTCCCAGCACATAGGATAGGATGAGTAAGATCCACTCGTAAGATAACCTGTGTTTATCCTTTGGTAGTTTTGTGCAGAGTAGTCAAACTTATCCTAAGGTTCAAAGTGTAAAGTATTGGTACAGCATCGCCCTTGAAACACACTACAAAAAGCGAAACGACTCCACACCATATGTATAAAACACTGATATTTGTATTACACACACATTGAAATCAAAACAACATACACATCTTCTATATTCTTTAAAGTCATATGTAAATTCAAACTCTCCCATAAGCAGCAGAACCGCATAAACATATATGTACCAGTCATAGGTATTCACTTGCCCTGTTATCCCTCAGCCTCGAAAGTGACATAAATCCATGTGCATACTTTCCTGAGGTAGTCACGATTCAAGCTATACCCTAACATCAAAATGACAGAGCATGTATACAGGCTTGTTCAGAGGTATTCCACTCTCCCGTTATCGCATTAGCATAATACACAACATATTCCACTATCGCATACCCTCCACAGCTTGTAATGATCAAGAAGTCACAGTTCTCCGCTACCCCTTGCGACCTAGCCCCTCAGTCATTCGAACTACACCAGTCAATGATTCACTTGTACCCACTGGCAACACTTTGATTAAATTGTCAGGACCACCTAAGCAGAAAGAAATGGTTATCTAGTTTTGTCTGTCAGGATTAGGCCTTCAAGGCACCCTGCGGTGCATTCACAAGTGTGGGATCACTATTCCTCCATAGGCAAAAGACTGTAACGCCATAAGCTGGCTCACATTAAATTTGCAGAAATGTTTCCCCTAGGTGGAGGTGCGAGGCACAGTTGCTCCAGGCAGCCAGCTGTGGGTGTACACAATGCACAACGAGACCGCTTGTATCAAGTCATGAGGTTAACAGCAACAGATCACCTTGCGGCATGGGTCCGGGAGAGGGAGTTGGCAACCTCAGACTGAGGCTGCGATGTCAGGCACTGCTATCCCACCTGGAGGTTGAAGACAGTCCAGGCGTCTAGATTGAGTCCTGCAGACTCAGCAAAATTCCTCCATCACCCCTCAGAAAAAAAGCACTACAAAGAGCAAGCTAGCACCGGTTTCCAGTTGCAAGCTCATATCCCTCAGACTCAGCAAACTTCCTCAGTACTCCTCGAACTCCTCATGTTATGGCACCCCAAGTGGGCTGCTGATCTTTACGCACACACTTCTCTATACAGTGGGAGTGCTGCAAATGTTAGGACGGTTCTTGTACCAACTGACAATAACTGTTATCCATCTCCGCTGCACTCTGCGTGGTAAATACAATCTCATATAAGTGGGGATTCCTTTCTGTCCCTGGGGTCTCGTGGACAGGTGACCAGCCAACAGGCCCTTGGAGAGTGTTTAGGGCCCCAGGAAGGGATTAACTGCAAGCCAGCAACCTCCAGATATAAATTAATCAAGTGATAATTCCCTACTGGAGCACAACAAGTCCCAGGGAACCACAAGTCTGTGAATAATCCAATTTCAGTCCCTCCTACTCCAATGGTTTCTCTTGTCAAGGTCCAAGCATTGATCCAGTGTAGAATGGTTCCAATCCCCAATATGTTTATAAACTCCTGAGAACAGAGCCCCGGTAGTTATATACATAATGGCCTTTGAAGTAGAGATTAGTTCAAAAGGTCACCTTTGAAATGCACAGGTTCCCTCTAAATGTTCTCCTGTCTGCCATCCTACCACGGAAGGCTTGTTCAATATCTTTAGTGGGGCCAGGACCCTGCCCCTTAGAATGCAGGTGCCAGTTCAACTCCCTCTTATCTATCTCAGGAAGGTCCCTCAGAGTCAGATATCTGCAGTTTCCCTTGAGTGCCCCTAGTTTATGGCTTTCTATCAGGAATTCAAGGATGTATTTGTCCCCCCAGCACCTAGATGTGGACTGAAGACCAGGTGACAGACTCACAGAGGCCCACAAGCCTAGAAATGCCCGCTTTCCCAAAGTGGCTTTTCCACATTTGTAATGCCAAATCCGCTCTCACTACTGGAGAGGATTTGCCATTACTAATGCATCAATACTAAACACCATACTGCTGATCTTCTACAATTATGAAATACAGCTCAATAGACTTTCCGCAGATCCTCCATGTTAGTCAAAGTGAAAAACAGGTCTCACAGTACTGAACGAATGATCTGATGCTACTCACTGCTAGGGCATATAGCTCACACATGCACACGCCTGACCTCTTCCCTACAATGCACCTCAACTGCAGGGAGTACTCAGAAGTAGTGAGAGACATGCAGAAATTTGGCAGGTAGCATTTATATCCCAGGCTGAGTAACAGTAACCTGCCCACACAGGCCCTACCATAGCAAACCCGCTGTACGTTTGAAGAGCTACCTCTGTGGGTGACACAACCTGTGCTGCAGGCCCACTTAGTAGTATTTAAGTTACATGACCTAGGTATATGTCCTACCATTGAGCAATGGACTTAAAGGTAACTAAATCAGCCAATTATGTAGACACCAATAACCAGTATGTATATGACAAGCACAGCGCATTAGCACTGAATGGCAGTGTCAAAGCATACAAAGTCCTAAGCCAGCAAAATAAGGTCCAAACAGTTGGTCAAAAGCCAACATTCAGGGGAGACCACACCAAAGGATTAACAGGAAGGATCTGCGAGTTTGTTGGAACTTAAAAGTATATTCTGGAAAGATCATCACAGGGAATCACTGACAAAATATCGACTGACAAAATATTGTGTTTCCAAAATATCGAGAAATATCAACATCCTATCTTCATAATGGTAAGTACTAAAATATCGGCAAAAGAATCTAGGGGTCTATTAGGATGGCGGACTGATGGCCGTCCCCGGGTCGGCAGTGAGAATTGCCGGGCCGGCGGCAGACATCCGCCCGCAATCGCAACCCGGAAAACTGCCTTTCCCGTGAGCATGGCAGTAATGACCACGGCTGAGAGATTTTCCGCCCGCCATATTTCCGCCAGTACCAGTCTGCACGCCTCCCTAGCGGGCGGAAATGGACTGCTACAATGGTGCCGGTGCAGGGTCAGGCTCCGCCGGCTTGATTATGATGCCAGTGGTCGCCAGCCTTTCCGCGGCGGTGGGATCACCATAGAAAGGCAAGCGGAGAATGTCTCTGGGGGCCCCTTGCGGGCCCCCAATGTGTTGGGGGGTGTGGGTGCACTGGGGGGTACCCCCCTGCATGTCCCTGTACCAGGTGGCAGGCACTGTGCAGTGCTGCCATGCATGACATGCTCCTTTTAACATCGCGGCTGAGTTGCTGGCAGCAGCAACTGCCACAATGTTAATGCCTGCAATCCTAACGCCGCGGTCAGATTTAGACTGCAGAGCATGCTAATCGGACCTGCGGTTATGCCGCGGTCCTTGCGGGCAGACTTTTCCCACTACCTTGGCGGTCGGGCTGATCTTCCAACCGCCATCCTAACAGACCCCTTAGTTGGTAAAAATACCTAAGTAAAAAATATCGTTTTTTTAAATGTATAAAAAATAATGTAAAATAATTTAAATATTACATATAACTTAACAAAAAATATTTAGAATTATTAGAAAATGTTAAGAATTATAAGTAATGTAATGTAAAAATAAATTAAACATACATATTTAAAAAATGAAATATATATATTTACATAATATAATTAATAAATAATTTTTTTATTAAATTTTAAAATGTTAGAAATATATTAAAAATGATCAATACATATATATATACAAACATACACTTGTAACATAAAAATATATATATATATTATAAATTAGATTATTAAAATATTTATTAATTTGTAAACCTACATTTTACACTACATTAAGTGCAACAGTAGGAAAAGTGTTGATTTGCGGAGGTGAATAAATGACTATTCCCGCTCCACCAAGTGCGACAGTGGGAAAGTGATGGATAGTGGAGGGGAATCATTTACTATTCTCCCTCCAGCGAGTGCAACAGTAGGGAAAGTGTTGATAGCGAAGGGGAAAGAATTACTATTCCCACTCCTGCAAGTGCAACAGTAGGGAAAGTGTTGGATAGCGGAGGGGAATAGTTTACAATTCCCACTCCAATGAGTGCAACATTAGGGAAAGTGTTGGATAGCGAAGAGGAAAAAATTACAGTTCCCACTCCAGCAAGTGCAACAGTAGGGAAAGTGTTGGATAGCAGATACATAAAAATTACTATCACCATTCCAGCGAGTTTAACAGTAGGGAAAGTGTTGGATAGCGCAGGGGTAAAAATAACTTTTTCCACTCCGGGGAGTGCAACAGTAGGGAAAGTGTTGGATAGCGGAGGCAAATAATTTACTATTCCCACTCCAGCGTAGGGGTAAAAATTACTATTCCCACTCCAGGGAGTGCAAAAGCAGGGAAAGTGTTGGATAGCGGAGGGCAATAATTTACTAATCCAGCCCCAATGACTGCAACAGTAGGGGAAGAGTTGGATAGAGGAGGGGAATAATTTACTGTCCCCACTCCAATGAATGCAACAGTAGGGACATTTGTAGATAGCGAAGGAGAAACAAACGACTATTCCCACTCCAGGGAGTGCAACAGTAGGGAAAGTGTTGGATAGCAGAGGGCTAAAAATTACTATTCCAACTCCAGTAAATGCAACGTTAGAGAAAGTGTTGGTTAGTGTAGGGGTGAAAATTACTATTACCACTCCTGCAAGTGCAACAATAGGGAAATTGTTGGATAGCGGAGGGGAATAATGGACTTTTCCCACTCCAATTAATGCAATAGTAGTGACAGTGTTGGACAGAAGAGGGAGAATGATTTACTATTCCCACTCCAATGACTGCAATAGCAGGAAAAGTGTTGGATAGTGGAGGGGAATAATTTACTATTCCCACTCCAATGAATGCAACAGTAGGGAAAGTGTTGGATAGCAGAGGGGAATAGTTTACTATTCCCACTCCAATGAGTGCAACAATAGGGAAAGTGTTGGATAGCAAAGAGGAAAAATTTACAATTCCCACTCCAGCAAGTGCAACAGTAGAGAAAGTGTTGAATAGCGGATACATAAAAATTATTATTCCGACTCCAGCGAGTAGGGAAAGTGTTGGATAGCACAGGGGTATAAATAACTATTTCCACTCCAGGGAGTGAAACAGTATGGAAAGAGTTGGATAACGGAGAAGAATAATCTACTATTCCCACTCCAGCGAGTACAACAGTAGGTAAAGTGTTGGATAGCGTAGGAGTAAAAATTACTATTTCCACTCCAGGGAGTGCAACTACAGGGAATGTGTTGGATAGCGGAGGGCAATTATTTACTAATCCCACTCCAATGACTGCACCAGTAGGGAAAGAGTTGGATAGCGGAGGGGAATAATTTACTGTTCCCACTCCAATGAATGCAACAGTAGGGAAGGTTTTGGATAGCGAAGGAGAAAAAAATTACTATTCCCACTCCAGCTAATGCAACATTAGAGAAAGTGTTGGATAGCGGTGGGGATAACATTACCATTCTCTCTCAAGGGAGTACAACAGTAGGGAAAATGTTGGATAGTGGAAGGGTAAATATTACTATTCACACTCCAGCAAGTGGCACAGTAGGGAAAGTGTTGTATAGAAGCGGGGAATAATTTACTATTCCCACTCCAGCAAGTGCAACAGTAGAGAAAGTGTTGGATAGCGGAGGGATAAAAATTACTATTCCCACTCAGAGAGTGCAACAGTAGGGAAAGTAGCGGATAGCGGAAGGGAATAAATAACTATTCCCACTCCAATAAGGGAAACAGTAGGGAAAGTGTTGGATAGCGGAGGGGATAAAGCCAAAGAGTACAGCTATTGAACCTAAATCCCCAAACAAAATAAAAACAAAACAATAACCAAAAAAAGTATTAATTAATAAATGAATATTAGTGGTCAACTAATGATTACTTCCCACTCTCTAACCCAATAAACACAAAAACACAATTCTAAAAATATTTACACAATTTCTATAACTAATTTTACAATATTAAATTATTAACAATTAATAGCATATTATTAATTTTTTTTTTTAAGTTTTCTACCTAACACTCAAAACTATAAACCCCACAACTCACACATCAAAATGATTCCACAACTAGCAGAGTTAATATTGAATTAATTAATTATCATTAATTAACAAATAATTAATTATTTATAAATAATTTACCTTCCACCATATTCCCCGATAAATGACATCACCAATGTTGTAAAATATGACACAATTAACATAATTAATTAACAATTAATTGCTTAATTTATGACAATTAATAAACAAAATAAAAACAATGAATAATAAATTACTTCACACAATTATCACTATAAAATAACATTAAATACATATATTACAAATATTTTGAAATGTATTAAATTAAATTACTTTCCACCCTACTCATCTATCAACCCAGAACCAACTCCTAAAAAAAGACACAATTAACATAATTACCAAAAAAAATAAAAATAACAATCAATAAATAAATAATTAATAATAAATGAATTACCACAATTAATAATATTAAATATTAAATACATGAATATTAATTATTACGAAACATAAATTCATTAATTATAATTAAATTACTTCCCACTCTACTCCCCTATCAAATCACAATCCGCTCCTTCAAAAAATTACACTATTAACATATTTACCAAGTATTAATAATTAACAACCAATTAATAAATAAGGAATAATAAATGATTTACCACAATTACCACTAACAAATATTACAAACATAAATACTATTTAATAAATAATATGAATTAATTATTATAATTAAATGACCACCCTACTCCCCTATCAACCCAAAACCCACTCCTAAAAAAGGACCAAATTAACATCAGTACCAATTAATTAATAATATTTAACAACCAATTAATAAATAATTATTAATACATTAATTACTACAATTAACAATAAAAAATATTAAAAACGTAATATTAATTAACAAAACAATTAATTGATTAATTAATTAATTATAATTAAATGACTACCCACCCTATCCCCCTATAAACCTATAATCTTCTACGGAACTAAAACACAAAATGTTATTTAAGTATAATTAATAGCTTCTAAAAATTATTAAACAATTTATTATAATCAAATTACTTCCCACCCTATTCCCCTATAAATCCACAACCCACTACAGAACTAAAACTCAAAGTTTACTTAAAATAAAATTAATAACTCCTAAAAATGTAATGCATATAGTAAAAAACAAATGCAATACTTAAACAAAAAAAAGAAACCCATACATTTAAAATACATACGAAAATAACACTAACTAAAAAAAACGATATTTTTACTAACTATATTTTTGCAAATGATATTAAAGACTTCAATTTTGTTTAAAATGATATTACTTACCTTATACTCAATATTCTTTGCCACAATATTCTGACAGTTTACCCATCACAGGGGTCGACCCACAGTGTAATTGACCATGTTTGAGAGAGATTTGCAGAATTTGATTGTGATCTGCCTGTTGAGGATGCGTTCCATCATTGGTCTTAGATATGCCTCAGCTGGTGGTCACCCTGCCAGTTATCTGTGCGTGCCTTTGATTATAAAGCATGGTGATAGTGCTTCTGCCGGAAGCCAAGTTTTGAGCCAGTCCATAATGAATTGCATTGTGTAGAATCCTTCTTCACCCTCAGATAGTCCCATGACCCATATATTGTTTTGTCTGGAACAGCCCAGGTGTCATAACGCATCCTGGGTTGCCTGTACGAATGAGGAATGTGTGAGAATGATGGCAACACTACATCGCCCAGAATGCTTAGGGGCGATGTCCTTTCTCTCTTTTCCTTTCCTTACATATACTCCTCCTTGATCAGCAGTCCGGTGCTTGTCACCTGACCTTAGGAGTAAGCTGTGTTGTTTGCAGCTCGTGAAGTGCCTTGGATATTGAAAGTATTTCCCTTGTTGTTTTTGATCCCGTTAATATGCCTTTTTTTGAATCGTCTCACTCTGGTAAGACTTGTGTTCTTCAAACGCACTGCCTCGTTCACGCATTGAACGCGCTGGGATCTGAGGTGGGCGCAGCCAGCAGTTGGAAGACAACCGACGAACATGCACGCATTTTAACAGCCTCGCGGTAAGGCGCATTTATTTCATTTTTTATTGCGTTTCCATACGTGTGAATCCAAGAAGAAGAGCGGACGCTCTATTGACTTTTGGATTCGGATAAGAACCTTTTATATAACTTTACCTTTGGGGAAATTATCTATTGGTTATGAACTTGCCAGTATAATTGGAATATTGTTTTTTTTTTCTTGAGTTGAAGCTTGCACATTTTCCTCGTTCCTAAGGAATGAGACTATGGAATTTCCCTGTTGCCTGTCATTGAATCCTTTTGTGTGTTAACAGAAGATTCCTGCAACGGTTTTTGAACTGCTTGCCTTGATTAGTGCAAAGTGACTAAGGAGTATACGTTCAAGTTGCAAAAGGATCTAATGGGACTGCACTCACAGTATCTTGAGTGTCTCGCTACCTTTAGGATCTTTTTCTTTACTTTTATGCTTTATTTTTCATGTTTTTGAATGAGTTCTTGGGGCTTCTTGCGGCTATATAAACTGTAAGTTATATCCACACATAGTGCATTGATCTATTCTATAGGTCTGGAATGTATGTTTGATTCCTTGTCTCTCCCTCTGCAGGGTCTACCACCAGAGATCAGAGAGTCTATACTTCGCTCAGATATCCGAAGTTATCTGCCACTTTCTTTTGAACAGCTGCACTTTATTGTTTCCTTTGTCCCTTTTTTCCCCTTCCCTGGTAGTGATACACTCTGTGGTATTTGTTACATACTCACAGGGTGTGCCATTGCATGGGGATAGGGAGAATTAGCTACGGTCATCGCTCCCGCTGTACCTGGCTAACAGGTTAGTGTAACCTGTATGGAATCACAACACCAGGCCTCAAGATGGTGTAGTTTCTAGTGCAACTCGAATATTCTAGTATAAAAGATAATAATGGAATCTCCAGACTTGAATATCTCTCGCTCCATCTCGGTCACCCTCTTAACTGCATTTTGCAACTCCTGCTGGAGCAGTGACAGGTCTAAACTGAGGTCGCCTATTTTCCCTTGGGAGGTCCTTGAGTATTGTAAGGCTTGGAAGAATGTGACAGTTTCCCCTCTGAGATATTCCAACCCCAGTGTCAGACGGTGTGTAGAATGCTGTGGCCAGAGTATGGGGTTGTGTATTTTACAATCTTACCCTGAGCTGGATGGGCAGCCTGTTTGTCTTCATCCATTGGGAGGGTAACCGAGAAGAGAGGCTTGTGGGTGGAAGATAGGCCAATGGTAATCTTACGTAACACTTAGGCAGAGTCAATAGGGCCTCAGTTTGCAGTAGTTCCGACTGATAGACACCATTCTTTTGAATGCACTCCCTCAGCAGAATAGGTTGAACGTGCGTTTCAAGTGCGCCACCAGTCCCTTGTGTCCCCCATGTGAGAGGGAGTGAGGCTAGAATGTGGTCAACTGTATGGGTCTTCCCTAGTGTGACCTCAGAGTTTCAACATGGCTTGATGGTGGGAAGGCCTTCTGATAGAATTTCAGTGCAAACAGGTAGGTCCAGCAAGGTCCACCCCCTGCCCATGACTCCAGTGTAGGCCCTGGTCTAAGAAGCCCCAGTCACCCCTACAGCCCCTCCTTACTTGATACTGGGTCTCTGGTACCCAATGGAGCAGCACCTCGGTGAGGCCCTAGTCTAAAACATACTCAAACCTGCAGTCGGACAGCTAATGCAATCAGGTCCTCACCAGCAGTGCCAAACTCCATGGGCCATGGCTTTTGTCGGGAACAGGGTCTACTGTTTTACCCAGGGCCCCAGTATCCTCTAGCCAGTTCCTTTGTCGGTTTCCTTGGCTCTACTCCCCTTGCTGGTTTCCTTCAACAGGGACTCCTTGAGGTCCACTTTACCATGGCTGTATCTGGGGGTGCACTTTCTCCAGTCTATGCCCCACAAGCACTGGTCGGGTCCTTGGCAAATGTCCCACACTGGTGATCACGGATGGGGACATCTGCCACCTATCCTTGGTGTGATAGCTCTGCATGGCCGCTCCCAGCCCCACTAGTCAAGGAGCCCTCTTAGAGCTCTAGCTTGACTGTCATCTCTGCAGTGTCGGTGTTTCCAGGCCAGAGCCCCAGCTTCAGGAAGCCCCAAGATAGTTCTTTTGGGCTGAAGAAGGAAGCTGGATTACAGAATTATGTTGGTTGGTGCGGGCATGGTACCACCCTCAAATCAGTGCACCTGCCATCTAGTGTGGTACAAAGCTGTTCCTGCAAAAGCACAATTTTAAGTGGCCCGATATGGATGAAAGGCCCCGCTGTAATGTTGTTTTGAGTCTTTCTTGCATGGGGAGCATAGTTCTTGCTTTAGCTTTTCTAATGCTACATGATGTCGGAAATACAAAACAAGTAGATTGTCCGCTGTCTATTGATCATCTTTAACCAAATGCCAGTGTTTACTGACAATCTTTTAATTTGCTTGTTAACCCCTTAACTGCTGAAGCTTAAACCCTCTCCACCCCCCAGTGCTGAGGCCTTTTTTGGCTTTTTGGGGTAGTTTGTGCTTAGGCCTCCATATCTTTTTTCCTGCATATGGTATCCCTGCCACATTTCTGACTTTTTCTTCCAACCTCCTGAGGATTCTAAAGGTACCCAATGTTTTGGGATTTCCTTGGAGGAGACCAAAAAATAGCTACATTTTGAGTTTTTCACGGTAAATAGGAAAAAGTAGTCTGGATAAAAGTGTCTTTTTTCATAAAAATAGCATCATTGAATGGTTTGCTTTCAAGAAAATACATATTACTAGATTCAGAAATACTTTATTTCCGAGAAATACATTCTTCTAGAAATATTTCACACATTTCCAGTTCATAAAAAACGAACGAAAAAACAGACAATTTTAGAACTAAAACAACAATGCATGGTTGTATCCTTCAGCCACAACTACTTATAGATTATACAGTTTCAACTATATAAATATACAAATGTTTCCTAGCTAGACCCTATAAAATCCATTGCCCAAAGTCTCACATATATTTAAATCCTAATTTGTTACTACAGTTTTGGCATTTTCTGAAGAGGAGCCAATTTTTCCAATTTTTGTACTTTCAAATTACTTCCAGTTTGTGGTGGAAACCAGTGCGAAACTCATGAGTGATCCAGGAAAGCTATATATTTCTGGAAAGGTGACAAAATGCCAAAGGCTGCAAGGGGTCATATGTGTAGATCCCTGAAGGTTTTCCTAAAGAAACTAGCTGTTGAAATAAAGAAATATTGAAAATGAGAAGGAAAAAACAGCCTTTTATGACAATGTTTTCATCTGTAACTTTTTGTCACCATAGCTGATTTACAAAAACAATGAACCATTATGTTTACTAGACCCTTTTGGTTGTGGGGATATATCAGGTTTGTGGGTTCTCCAAGAAACTAGGTAGACAGAGCCAACAACTGAGCCGCATCATACAATGTTTTGACATTGTGTACTGAGTATATACCAATATATATGTTGAATATGTAGAATGAAAAATTGATATCAAAGTAAACTATGTATTTCTAAAATGGGCTTATGAGATTGAGCTTAGGAGCACCCCTGAATTTGTGGGTACCCATATGAGCAATGGATTTAGAGTGTATTTTTGAAAATGTCTTCTTTCTTTCACACTGGTTTACATTTGGAAGGCACAAATGCAGCGGAATCCAATTGGTAAAGATAAATCTTCTACTACGCTATCCGACTACATGTCTTCCGATAAAAATGATACCTCACCTGTGTGGGTAGGTCTAGTTCCTGCAACAGGAAATAGCCGAAAACCCTTCATGGATACATCACATTTTTCCACTGAAAACTGACCTGTTTTTCCCCAAAATAGGTAGCTGTGGATTTTGGGCCCTAGCTCAGCTGGCACCTCAGGAAACCTAGCAAGCCTGCAAATTTTGGAGAACTAGACACCTAGGGGAATCCAGGATAGGGTGAGTTGTGTGGCTCTTACCTGGTTTTTTAACCAGAATCCCTTGCAAACCTCTGACTTTGAGTAAAAATACACACTGTCTGCACATTTCTGTGATGGAAAGTTCTGGAATCAGTGAAAAGTCTCAAACATCCTTCCACCTAGCATTCTGCCAAATCTTCAGATAAAAATGGTACCTCACTTGTGTGGGTAGGTCTAGTGTCAGTGACAGGAAATGGCCCTAAACGGCACGTGGAACATTTTAACACTCAAAACTGACCTGTGTTTTTTGTGGAGTGAGTAGCTGTGGATTGGGAGCCCTAACTAAGGCGGCACCTAGGGAAACCTAGCAAAGCTGAACATTTTTTGGTAAACTAGACAACTATGGGACTCAATCTTTGCCCTAATTCACACATTTTCCTAACATTTTTGACCAAGGTCAATGGAAGCCCTTGTGTGGTGACTCCCATTGACTCATTTCGATCCATTTCTGTTGTGGGCACGTGTGGGGCAATGCTGGGTGGTAGAAATTTTGTGGATAAATCCGGATTGTGTAAGCTTCCATCACAGAATTGTAATGAAAATGCATGATTTCAGGCAAGGTTTAAGGTTTGCATGGGGTTGTGGGTAAAATAATCTTGTGGTATTCATGCAAGGGACACTACTATGAAATCCTCTAGTTATCTACTTTTAAAAAATGTCTGTGGTTGGTAGGTTTTCATGGGTGGCGGGCAAGCATGGCCCAAATTCCTTCAGCTACCACGTTGCTGATTTCTACACATAGCACTTTAGGGCCTTTTGTGTCAAGGTCTCTTGGCCCACCCACATAAGTGAGGTACCATTTTTATAGGGAGACTTGAAGGAAGGCTGTGTAATAGGACATTTGTGGCTCACCACACATTCCAGAAGTTTTCTTTAAAAGAAATGTGAGAAAAATGTAAGTTTTTAGTCAAAGTTTGAGGTTTCCAGGGCAATGTGGGAAGGAAAATGGTGTGGGATGCATGTGAAGCACACCAGCCTGTACTCCCCTGAATGTTTAGGTTTCAGAACTGTCTGGGTGTGTGTCACGGGAACCCCATCCCCTGTACAGAGACTGTTAGGGTGAACGAGTGGTGGTGCGTTCCTGATAGCGGGGATCCTCTCCTCTCTCCACAGCCAGAGGAATCCCCAGACTGGTTTGTCGAACTGAGCCCCCATCAGGGAATATGCTCAGCCCTATCCAAGCAGGGTTCCTTTAACTGGGAACTCCTATCAGAAGATCTTGCCCCCAGGCCATACATCATCAGCCCCGATCCAATTGAGGAAGAAGAAAAACGGCTCTGGGACGATGAGAAAACGAACTCCGGAAGACGCCCCGAGAGGGCAGAGGCCGAAAGCAGAATCCAAGACGAAGTGACGGGACCCAAGGGAGAGGACGCCACGTTGCAGGTGTTGTCAATCGAAGACGAGTATCGGGAAGCCCTGGAAGAGCTGGGAGGCCAACGTCCTCATGCTTTGCCCAGCCACGGTCCAGGAGGTTTGCAGGGTGGGCTGGGAGGCAGGAGAAGGTCAATGGTATTGAACAAAGTATTCCCCAAGCCCCTGGCCATTCCCCTTTATTGAGCATTGGGTGTCTCCTCACTCCTTTGTCCTAAGGTAAAGGTTGGAAAACTGAACCTCTCACCAAGATTGTGTTTGTTTATTTTCTTCTCTTGAGGGAAGCCTGAGTCCCAAAGACCCTCCACCATCGAAAGTAGGAAATGGAGAACACAAACTGTTATATGAACGAATAAGACGTATTATCCTTAAATAAATCCTGGCACTACCGACCTGTAGTGTATATAGAAAAAAAAACTCTCAATCACCTATTGTTGTGGACCTCACTCCTTTAACCCGCTCACAGTTTGGTAGGTTTTTTCAGGTGGCAGCCTACCCAAACCCAAAATGTTTGCCGTTCACCATTGCAAGTGGGACAGCATTGGAGTTAGCCACACTCTTCTGGTCCATGTGGAAAACAACACCTAGAAGAATCAAAGGTCCTCTCGCTTGCCATTAAGATGGTGTTGTAAATGAATCTCGGACCCTAGTATAAATTTCCCGATTCATGCCCTTACATAGGTATACTTTATCATTCCCTTATATAGGCATATAAATCATTACCATATTTGGCCTAAACCATACAGCCCAAATACGGCATGGATACTTCCACTAAGCTCCAAGAATTAACAACGTTTTCTTGGAAAAACCCGCCTTAACCAGCTGAGGACTTCCCCCTGCTTGAATATTAAGTTCTCTTAGAACTCCCGGCGTTTTCCAAGAAATGATCCTTTGAGTCACGTTATTAAGTCCAAACATGCTTCAAACTCCGCACCTTCAAAGTATAAATATGCCTTGATTTGCCTAAACAAACACACAGTGGTTTGGAGCAGATCGATTATCTACTTGCCCGACGCCCTGCAGCAGCAAGTGCCGAAGGAAGCCGACCCACTGCGAGACTCTGTCATTTATCCTGCCGAGAAATCCAACTCCAGTGTTTCCAGGCTACCCTTGCGGGTATCTGGGAAATTGAGTCCCGAGAACGAGATACAAGACCTCCTTCATTCTAGAACAAAAGTATGGAGCTGATTAGACCTCTTAGAGAATTATTGGAATCAGATTCCTGGCAGAGAACTCCTAGACTTAAACTCCTCCTCTTATACTCCCTCCCTCTTACCAGACTTAGGTTAGGTACACCGGGGTAGGCGTATTCTAGAAGCACCAGTTGAGTATTTTAGTCATACTTTTATCACTGTATGTATTTTATGTATTTTATACATTTTATGCCTTAGAAACCATATCATGCTTTTACAGTACTACTTTATAATACTGTTCGTATTATATGCATTGTACTTCATTGTAAGCTTTACTATTGTAACAGTTCATTTTCATTGTTTGAGAAAGATGACTGTTCAATAAATACATTTTTATTGAAAACGCCCGTCTCTCTATTTCTCTTGCACCTCTGGTGAAACTAAGCATGCACGATTGACTGAGTGAAATAGTTATCTATTGTTTCCGCGACTCTAGAGATTTGATTTCTTATTCTTGGGAAGCAAAGTTGTCATGTTTTATGCGGTTGTCAGAAACTAATCCCTTCTTGTTTATTCGAGAAAAATTCTGGTGACCTCTGAGCTAGCTGGCACTCACAATTAAGTCTAATATAGCCGGTAGAGACCTAGTAGACCTCAGTCCTACGTCTAAACTACAGGATGGGGCCGATTCCGATCCAGGAAAAAAAACGTCCGGAAGATTTTCATCCGGAGCCATCGCCGTACGATTCGTACCCGTCCATCCGAGTCGCTTAGTACGATCCGTATTCCGTCAATCCACCTGAATCGTCGCGATCCGTACATATTGCAAACCTGAAACAGTGAACCGTACGACTCGTACACATGCCGTACGACCCGATGAGTATGATCCGGACCGGGGTATGAGGACGCGATTCGTACGGTCAACTTCAGGTAAGGGCAATTCGTACAGAAAAGCACACAACCACTTACACACTGTACGGTGCGTACACCCCATGATAGCAGGAGTACGGTGCGTACCCCTGCGATATTGGGGTGTACGCACCGTACCCTGAGATCGCAGGGTGTACGCACCGTACACCCAGCGAACATGGGGTACGGTGTGTACACCCCAAGATCGTTGTGTATGGTGAGTACACCCCAAGATCGCAGGGGCACGCACGTAACCCTGCTATCATGTGGTATACGAACCATACCCGGGGGGGGGGGGGGGGGGCGTTCCGTACCTGTTTCGGAGCGAACTCTGCTTTTACAGCTGTTTTCAGCTCCCGTAGTAAAAGGGTCATACGGTGCGTACCCGACACGAATCGTACTTGCTGGGTTGGAAAAAGCAGTGGCGAACCGTACAGATGTCGCGTACAGTGGGTTCCAAGGGAGATTCGTGCAGGAATTTGATTCGTATGGTCTCTGTACGATTCGTACGGAGTCCAGCTCCTGGTACGAATCGTACTTCGTTTTACGTACGGGGGACGTTGCAGGGTACGATTCGTACGGGAAAACGCTCTGAATGGATATTCTGAGCGTTTTTCCCGAATCGGAATCGACCCCCATATATTATTCCAATGCGCAGAGCCTACTGGGAATATAGGAACTACACTACAATGGGATGCTTTAGTCCGCAGGGGAGCGGAAAGACTGTAGAGGTTTTAGGGATGAGGGTGGGCATGGATGTTAGGATGGAGAGGACCCTCCCCATTATTTGATTAAATAGTATATATTCCTGCCATGCAGTGGGCTTTCTGCCCTGTTGGGCGGGCAGAAAGACTGATGCCCCATTTACTTGGGGGTTAGGGCCATGCCCATGCTGGCCAGCCCTGAGCCCTAGATTTTTTTTAAAACAGTCACTGGAGTCTAATGAGCTATTACATGCATCTACCCCCACGAGGGAAGAACTTATTTTGCTCCATTTAGTTGGGGTTGGGGTATAACCATGCCCTTGGTGGGAACCCCCACCCTCTATATTTAAAAACAAAGTCTCCATCTGGTCCCGGGGATGCAGAAAGACTGTAGTCCCATTTATGTGGTGTGGGGACATGTCCATGCCCATGCTGGGCAGACCCTACACCTACACTTTTATTTTAATAAATCCCTGATGTTTAGTAGCCTTTCCGCTTCCCTGGGAGGGCAGATTGGGAGTAATTACCCCATTTGCCCTGGGGGTGGCAGAAAGACTGTTGTCCCATTACTTGGAGTAGGGTGGCATGGCCATGCCGATGTTGGGCAGCCCCTATTCCGAAATTTTAAAAGAATAAATTCCCTTACACCTAGTTGGCTTTCTGCCCACCCGGGGGAGGCATATTGGTGATAATTACCCCAAACTTCTCCCCCGGGGAGCAGAAAGACTGTTGCTTCTTTTATCTGGGGTGGGGGTATAGCCATGCCAATGCTGGGCAGCCTCACTCCTATATTTTTAAAAAAAAGATAACCCTAGCATCTAGTGAGCTTTCTGCCCCCCACGGGGACAGATCAGGAGTAATTATCAGAATGTGTCCCCTTGGGGGGACAGAAAGCCAGTTGCCCCAACTACTTGGGGTGGGAGCACTTCCATGCCCATGCTGGGCAGCCCCTACCTCTATATTTAAAAAAAAAGATACCCTCTTATCTAGTGGAATTTCTGGCTCCTTTTCCCGGGGGGGGTCCATTGGCCGAGACCCACACTTTAAATGTTAAGGGTGCAGAAGCAGGTATATAAACAATCTGATTGTTGTTTTGGTCTCCATCTTTAGGAGGCTTTGGTTAATTCATTGATAATACAATGCCCATTTTCTTTATCTCTCAAGTAGACTTAGAGGGTTATCCACACTCACTCTGATCATTAGAATGTCAGATTTCTTAAATAAATCTTACCATCTTGTGCAGATCCTGTGAATTCTCAAAAATCGCCCACATTTTAAATTATCTCTCAGGCTCCTGGGGTGATGACTTCCTTATTTTATCTAAAGAGGGCTGTGTATGGTTAGGGCAAGGAAGGTAACCTCTGATCAGTAATGTGGCATAGTAAACTTTGTGTTGAGCCAAGACAAAAAAATGGTTAGTTATAAAAGATAGCCTGTCCAGACCAAAAAGGCACCATTTAACACTACCAGTGAGTAATGTATTAGCTAAAAGGATTGTCATCATTGAAGATATATGAATGCTCATAGACATCCACTTATGTATTTTCTAGAGCAGGTGTAAATCTGGTCCCAATTGCAATTCTGTTTGCTTGAAAGTAGAATTGTTATTTAGGCATACGAAAAAGAAGTATTGGTGAGTACAATTAAAAGTAATGACAAAATGAACAAAGTGGGGACCAGACAGGGTGATTTCCCTTTGGTGAAGGGTATTTTTATGGTATCCCATGCCTCCAGTGGGGAATATTTGTGTAAAATGACTGTATATCTACTGTCAAAAACAGTGGAGTGACCGGAATCAAAGGGATAACACCAACCTTGCATGAGGTGATTCTAAGTTTAACCTTATGCCCGCGGGCCGTTATCCCGCTGTGCGCTGAGTTTAAAAAAAACCCGCGTTACATGACGAGTTCAGCTCGTCATGAGCGTACGACAGGCGTAACTCATGAAGAGCTGAGCTTGTCATGAGCGTCGAAGGGGTTAAGGTGCAAGTATTACTGGGCTGTATAGCGTTTTTTCTGACTTCTGTAGCCTTTTCCACTCAAGTATTTTATAATATGTTAACTATTACAGACGTGCAGTTGGAATTACCAGGTTAGAATGCCACACCTAATAAAACTTGTCATTGTGTGGGGTGTTTATTCCACAGAATTTTCCATTGAATTATCATTTTGCCCCGCTTATAATCAAATCCCCAAGTGATATACAGAAAAAAGTCGTCTCAGCCATACATTTTAATGATATTGTAAATCACTGAGGCGTTCCATTACTGTAGAGAAGAGCAAGGTCAAGTCACTTTAATAGGTCGTAGAAATCAGAGATGACGTGCAATATCCGTATAATGTACAGCAGAGGGTACTTTTTTTTCCTTATAATACATGGACATGCTATCACCCTTCCTGCAAACTACTTAAATCCTTTGTGTCTTGCTCTTTCAAGTTCGTTGCAGACAAGAAGAATAAAAGCAAAATACCTATAATGAAGTTTAACACATGAAAAAAGCCATTTTTGCAAAGAAAAAATATTAAAATAAGGTTCAATGTAAGTCAGACTAAAAATGCTGTCGCTCAGATTGTGTTGTAAAATGCACAAATGCTAGATTTCCTACAATAGCATGGAAAAAAATATTGGAAGGAAAAGTCAGCTGCCCTTTAATTATGCTCTGTGACCTACCTTTCAGCTTAGCTGCTGCTTGTGCAGCAGGCATTGTGACTTCAGTACTCAACTCCAATTATTACAGTTTAGCAGTTATGTCATTTAGACGTAACAAGTCACCTGTGATAAGGAAAATAGAGAGAAACTTTTATAAAGGGAGTGCAGGCTCCCTGTATATTATACAATTATCAAGAATACCAGTAAAATAAACAAAGCATGCTGTCAAATACCTCCTCCTAAGCGCTGCGCGCTAAATTCAGATACTTAGAAAGATTGACAATAAAGCAGAGCTTTGCATAGCATGCACAAGGTCAATTAATCCAAATAGGCAATAGATTAGTCTCCCTGAACAGAACATACTTTGCCTTTCAATGTCAGTACATTTTCGATTTCACAGAACTATCAATAAATATAACTTTGCACACAACATTCTGATCTAACTTAGCCGAAATGCCACATAAATATGTGTGCCTCGAGTGTGTGCCTCATAAATTTAGCTTTCCGACCATTTTCATCGCCCCTTTAAATATTTAATTTTTTATTAAGCATTCGGCCATCCTCAGCCAATTATGTACCAAGAGGGAAAAAAACATCACAAACTAAATAGGAAACCAAGGAAAGAGCAGTCTTTGCAAGTATGGATTATTTCCCAGTTATAATTCGACGATTCACGATCAATGTTCTAGCGATATTTTTGAAGTCACAGACAGGCAAAAGGGACGGTAAAACAAATGAAGAAAAGAATAAAAAGATGAAAGTCAGACAATAACAGAGCAGAGTGCATAGATGATGCTTATTTCCCAATATGGTATGCTGGGAGTCACAATATAGTGGTAAGCATGTATTAACTCTCCAGTTTTGCCCCTTGGAAAAGGAGCTAACGTTACACTCCTGTTCCAAGTTACAAAACTATGGGGCATATTCTCAAGGACTTATTGCCTAATTAGCAGCACTTTATCACAGCCAAAGTGGTGATAAATGTATCGCCCTATTCACAGGCTGGTGCTAACATCCGATATCACCAGTATTCCTGCGATAGCAGCTGCAAAAAACATCGCCACAGATGACACTGGCAATTAACGCTAATAATATGCAGAGTAGGCGCTCCCGTGCAAAAAGCTGCAACAACACCACTTCGCAACATTCACAATGACCAGCCAGATCGGCATTAAGATCCCAAAACAGGCAATAAGGCACGTTAGCAGCAGGGATTTAACACCTGTCTTACCTGGTGTCCAGTCGGACGACAGCCTGCACCATAAAAGGGAGCCGAGCCCAGAGGCACACCTGAAGAACAACAGATGCCATTGAGCTACTGATCATGCAGCTCCGACACCCAAGAGGGCCACAACACCCTCCGCCACCACTCCCATGCCCCGTCCCGGACCACCCTCCCCAGACTACCACAGAGTAAGGGCAGAACAGTACAGAACATTAGTTGATGGTGTTCTATCACCTCCGTTATCAGAATCATCTTGTCCTGCTGACTGAACCACGTCTTCCTCTTCTTCTTGTCCGAGCCCTTCCCTGACCACGAGTTCCCAGGCTGGTCCTCTGTGGGGCTTGTGGGGTTCTGGTTGTCCTCTGTACTTGCTACGGCTACCTCCATTGTGCTGCGCAGTTGTTTTGCTTTTGTTTGTATTTTTCTCTTCTACTTTTATAGTGATTTTTTCCACCTGACGTGTGTGAATTGCAGGCTTGGTGAAGATTATCTCACGTTCTTGAGAATATCGCCCAATGAAAGCACAGTATTTCCTTGCACGAGTTCCATCAGGTTTCTCCTGTCGAAATCTGTCCAGGAGAAGTGTCCAAATGGCCTTATCCAGATTTTGGAGCAAACACATGTTTGTGCCTAGTTCTGGTTTACCAGCCCTCATAGCAGGCTGGTCTTGGTCTTGTAACAGGAGTTTCATAAGTAAGGAATTATTTCCTATTGGGAAATGCAATTCTTACAACTAGCCATATTTACATTATTGGTCTGCTACTGCTAGCTGTGCCGAATTCTCTCTGTCATGGATCTGCAGTCACACAGCTGTGATGATGCACCTAGGGCTCCCATATATATTCCCACAGCCATGTCAATAGTCTTTGCTTACAGCACGGATTTCATTCAGACTGACTTCACGGAGCTCCACCGATGTCCTATTGCTGCCCCCGAACTACATTCACACATCTGGCATAAACATTAGTCACAGGGCTAACTTCAGTCACCATTAACACGCCTTTGACGTTACACTTCTCTGTCACACACCTTTGACACTACATCTCTGTCAAAGAGCTTCCAGTCCACATTCACACAGCTTTGACTATTCACAATATTTCTCCACGACTATTTTCAAACAGCATTCACAACTCTAACAAAACAACACTGTTTCGGACCTGCTTTTAGACTATTGCAATGTTTCTCTGTAACGCAGCTGTGGCACAAGATAACACAGTTCAGTAGGACTGTGTGTCGTTTTTATTACGGAGGCAAAATCTCGCAGAGAACTACTTGTTGGATTTATGTGTAATAGTTTGTGAAGTTATTCCATTCACTGCTCCAACACTGTGGCATATTTTGTGGTGCGCTCGTGTTTTTATTTTGAATTAAAGATTTGTTGTAGAGTAGAGTTGTGATACTTATATCGTGCTTGCTGCTTTTTTTCCCGACAGATTTTGAATTTTGTTTATAAATTGTATCATTTTTATACATGAGATGCACACTTTTTCCTCACGTTATATATATGTAAGACCATAGAGAGAGAGTGATCGCGGCTCTCACGTGCATCAGATGACTTTCTTCTCAAGGAATATTTTTACAGGATTACACACTTTAGACATCACACTTCGGGGCAGATTTATGTTGGGAATGCGCCACGTTTGCGTCACGCAACTGCGGCGTAAACGTGGCGCATCCCTACAACCGATTTACAACGTGACGCATCTAGGCAGATGCGTCACGTTGTAAAGCCCTGCACCGCTTGTGGGCGTTCCGGCGCAGGGTGGGCGTTCCGGGGCAGGTGCGCCTCGCAAAAGTGGCTGAGTGAAATCTATAAGATTTCACTCAGTCACTTTTAGGCCAATGCTGCGTCAAAACCCTGCGCCTGCTTGAAGCAGGCGTAAGGCTTGACGCTGCATTGGACAGATAGGGCACCACCCGAGCCTTGCTGGAGCTGCGTCGTGCTTGCGATGCAACTCCAGCAATGCGTCACTTTTACGGCACAGATGCGTGACGCATCTGTGCCGTTTTTGCCCCATGGTGCGCCGCATTGTAAATGCGGCGCACCATGGGTGGCGGAGCTGCGGCGCAAGATAACTGGCGCATCCCTGGGGATGCGCCAGTTATCATAAATCTGCCCCTTAGTTTTATATTTTAACTTGTGGAACATAAGGCGTACACGCTAAAATGTAATGTGAACTGACAGTCCAAAACCAATGTTCGCACTAAAAACCAGTGCAATATTGTTTTTAAGCACACATATTTTTACTCATACTACACCACTACTTGCAGTTCTCGCGAGAACTATGAAAACTCCACCTAGAAAATATCTGCACAATTTTCCACCACCTTACACATTAGATTAGTACATGTTTTGGAATGACTGAGCAGAGCCAAATTAGCAATTGATCACTCATAATAATTAGTTATTAAGTAGCGCTTTACATCTCACTGATGCCATTTCTAAAAGCTGTTTATTGTGCTCAGTTTAAGTACTGCATAAGGATGGAAGGCCAAGTCGGCCTACCCGGTATTCAAATTCAAGATTTCCAGAGCACTGAATTTGTTAGCAACAAGCATGTGGCTGTCTTGACCATCCCTCCAAGTACTAGAATCAAGGGTGCTGTAAATTCTTAAATAAGGACTATCACTAAGAAAGGCATATACCCCTTGGAGGAGGAGCGAAGAGAGGGAAGTTCGGTTGGTGTTTGAGCTTTTAAGTACAGAGTTCCTTCTGCTAAAAAACCCAGACTGCTTGCTTTAGTTTCTCACGGTTCCTTTCTCTCCTTATACATTGGAAGTCCTTGGCCATAAACAAGTTTGCAAAAAGAGGATTTGCTAATATAGGACATCTTCCCTACAAGTGTTCACATTCCTCTCCACAAGCACCTCTACAGGTGAAAATGAGTTTTCAAAGTTGCATTAAGTAGGACACTGCTCTTGCTGCAGCACCTTCTCGTGGTTTACCTTGTTAACAATGGTGGCAGCTCACAGACCTTACTGTTCAAATCACGTTCACAATGTGCACAGCTGAGGAAAGGTGCATCCCTCTTGTCCTCAGTGACTCCTACTCAGTTGCTCCATTGAACACTATGGTTAAAGCCTCACCTATGTCACAGGTAGGATACAGAAGTAATGCAGAGAGGGAATTAACTGCTCTCCTGTCATGCAGCACACTGGTGAGAAAGGCATGTGTAAAAAACTCATAAACTGACAAGAAAAAGGGGCAAACTATAGAAAAAGTATTTTCTTTTGCAATTAAAATTACATTTATTTATTGCATCATATTGAATCCTATACTTTTTTTATCAAAAAGGGGGAGTTCTGGTGCTCCTGTTGTGAATAAGAAAAGAAGTGCAGTGTGAAGAACTTTAGACAAAACAGAAAAGAGTGCATAACTATTAAAAATACATTTGACTCCTACGTATATGACTATTCTGCTGTCAAGGAGTCCATATTTAGTCTGGAGTCAAACGACGTTTCGGCCCTTATGACTATGAGGTCGGTATCAGGACAGGTAAAAGAGCAGCCAGTATCTGAAACATTTAAAGAGAAGGATGCACATAAGGCAATAATTGCAATCAAATTGCCTGTATTAAATTATTAAAAAACTGTGCTTGCCTGGTGAGGAGATGACTAAACCAAGCCTGTGGGTTCAACAGTCCCTTGGATCCTCATTCAGGGCTTACCGACTCGTGCTAAGCATAAATAAATTGGGAGGCTACTAATCTTTTCTTTAGCAGTCAATCCTGTAAGTTCAAGAGATCCATCAGGCTGGTAGCTTGGATGCTGCTGAGGGGCCACAGATGATGATGACAGAGTGGGCTCGGTTAGTCAGTTTGGTTTCAAATGTCCTGGTCTTTGATGCAGGTTTGCCACAAATTCTCAAAACTCATGCTCTCAATCTCTGCCTCCAGGGTCATGACCTTCTCTGAGAGACTAGCAATTTCACACGTGTGCATCTCGACTAGCAGCAGTAATTCAGAATGAGAAAACTGGGACTCTGGGTTTGGTAGGCTAACTGGGGGTGTTTGATATTTTCCTTTTAAGGTGGATTTCTCATCTAACATCTAAAATACAGATAGAAAATTGCCTCTGATTTCCCTCTTTAAGAGGGTCTGAATGAGAACCTTGCTGTCCACATCATCCTATTATGTTTTAGGCAAAATCTCTCAAATGCTAATCTGTTGGAACTCGTCCCTTCCCGGGTTATTTAAGACTCCAATGGCTGAATTCAGCTCGTTCCCCTCTACTGATGGACACATTCAATTCCTGCAGTGGTGTGAGATTTGTTGGATAGGAGTGTGTAAGGTTACCCCCATGTTGGTCAGCGTTCCTCAATACAATGGAGGTTTCCACAACTCCGAACTATCGTCCCTCTTTCTCTCAGTCTCCAACCTCGATCTTCACCTGCTACTTCTTCCAAGATTTCCTGGATGTTACTGCTTGAACTGTTACCTAGACAAGAACTTTGGGGATGGACCATTACATGACAGCTGAAGTGACTGAGGCAATGTCCTCATTGAAGGGTTTTGTGGTAAACTTGCTTTCCCTTCCTTAAGCCTTCCTGCCAAGGTTAGTGGGATGCATTTTTTGAAGGGATGGTAGAAAGTTATCCTTCTTTATTAGCATATGTAGTATGCCCCAGTCTGGCAACCTGCTTGGAGAAAGAGTCTAGCTCAAGTCATCAGGACTAAAGACTGCTGCTAGGACGCTATTGACTACACCTTTATCATGGGACAGGATTTGGAATTAAGATCATACTTGATGTTTGAACTCTTCACTCTCCCTCCCTCCCATTCATTGATCAACTGTGAACCATTCTTTGAGACGGCCCTGTATTAAAACCCGATGACCGTGGCGCAAATTCCGCTGTGGTGCGGGTGATTTATGACTGAGCGTGGTCAGGACAGCCCCCGGCCGTCCTTTGTACACACCCACCGTGACGTCGGAAAAGGGTTGAACATTGTGGAAGAGGAACTTAGAAAAAATATACTTTTACAAGATTTGGGGGGATTTTAAACTCGGGAAAGGGTGGTATGAAGTGTACTTTCTCAATTCTTTTTCTGCCAGAAACAGAACGGCCAGAAACACCCTCCAACTACTGCACAGCACTAGAGTGATGACATAATAATAGGTTTTAGTGGGTTGCAAGCAGAGTAAGAGATGATAAAAGCCATCATAATTAGACAGAAATGCCCCTTATTTCTGGTGGTCATTCGACATGAAGGCCAATCCTGGAGGTGCACTTGCAAGGATACCAGCTCACACCAACAGGGCTCTCAAGTTCTCAATTATCTTGCTCATCTCTCCCACTATCCAATGCCTACTGCTCACTGGAATCGGCATAACTGAAGTATGGCTGGAAACATCTTCTCTGACCCTCATACAGCAGTCTTCAAAGATATAGCATCAGTTACAGATCTGCTCAGAGTCACCTGAAGGGGACTCTAAGAATCTGTTTCACCTCCGCGCATGCCTGCAGAGGCCTGCATGCTCACCGAGTGGCTCCATACAGTGGATGCCGCCACCCCTACCGAATGGAAGTCGGTGGAGTGGGGAGTGTGAATGGCAGAAGTGGTGTCTGTCATTCTGAAGTCCGTAAAATAGTCAAACCTACCGTAAGTTCCTAGAAGATCACCATGCTAATCTCAGCCCAGTCATCTAGCAGATTACTTCACAAAAAATCTTCTAAGACCGTTGATGTGTATAGCATTTAGTAATGATGATAGATGTACTAACCAATCAGGTGCCCTCTACCAAATTAATGGTACTAACTTCATCTCATAACCTTGCAAGAATGGTTTCACAGAATATCCACTCAATAGAGTATTAGAGTTAACCAATGTTTGCTCTGGTATCTGATCAGACTTCCTTTTTGCCTCCAAAATGTTCTCCATCCATGCAACCAAAATGTTAAAAATGATTGACAAATTGAGTTTTTGGCCATTCAGTTACCAAAATACTTCCTTAATGTATTTTGTCGAACCACATCATCTGAGGTTTATTATTTAAATTTACCATCAGTGTTGGACTTGGCCCTTAAGGCAGGTTTTCCCCTAATCTTTTTGCTTTAGATCTGTGATCTGTGTGGATGATTTTTGGTCTGTGCGCACTTTTTCCCTGTGTCCCAGAGTAAAGTGCGTGCATGTAGTTAGGCTGGCCTGCTCTCCAATAGGAATGCATGGGGAATGTCTGTGTCCCTAGTAGTTCCTGATGCGTGGGGAGTACAAGCCCGAATATGGTATGTGCGAGCTCGTGAGAATGAATGCTTCACAATGGTGTATGTGGCATGTGTGTGTCATGTGTAGAAATGCCACTTCTAGGACTTGGCATATTAATGTAAAATATGCCTGCCGTGTGATTGGCTGGAGCTGGCTGGTGAGCCTGGCTCCAGGAAGGCTGGATGGGTCTGCCCGGTGGTGAGTGTGAGATTAGCATGTTGATGGCTTGGGAGGAGTGCACCTGGTCCCTGATGGGGCTGGACTTTCCCCACACAATGCTGGCTCCACCCCCTGTAGTGCGACTGATGACCCTAGCCCTGCCAGTGAATGAAATGGGTGGTTGAGCTATCAAGGGTACTTCAAAACCAGCTGCAACTGGTTTCTCCCCCACCCTGCACCTACATACAAAGGGTTTTACAGTATAAGAAGGGGCTGTGTCCCCTTACAATGGGGTTCTGTTCTCTTCCAGGATCCTGCCTGAGGGGGCTGCTGCTGTTGCCGGGCCAGAGGACCGCCACTTGGATTGTCTCCCTGCCTGGAGACCCAGTGAGCTGGCTCTGGGCCCAGCTTTGCCCCCCTGCCTTGCTGAAGGACTTTGCCTGGACTTTGCTGGCTTCCAGCGCCTGGAAGCGCTGCTTCTTGACCCCTAGTGCTTGAGAGCACTTTATTCTGTGCCTATAGCGCTTGGAAGCGCTTTATTTTCTCCCCTCAGCGCTGGGAGCGCTTTGCTTATATTTCTAGCGCTGGGAGCGCTTTATTCAGTCCCTAAGCGCTTGGGAGTGCTTTTGTGTGCAGCCGGTGCCCACCCGGAATCTGCCCGTTTTGTTTGGCCGATTTTCGGCAGAGCAAGTGCCCACCTCGCTTCATATTTTATTTCGCGGCCGGTGCCTACCTGGCATTGCCCCGTGGTGATTTTATTATTTAAAGCGGAGCCCACCCGGCATGGCCCCGTAATCACCGCCGCAGCCCAGGAGCATCCAAAACTGTTGCCGGGCCGCTGCCTAGTGCAACCTGGAAGTCCCGCCACCTTACCCCCAGGGCCGCGCAGCCATTGGCGGCCGCAGCGGAAGTCAGGCGGAGTACAGCGAGACGAGGCCAGGTGGGAGACGAAGGAAGCCGGCTGCCGTGTCCGCGAGGCTCCCTGAGTGAAGAGGAGACCCGCGCTGTTCAGAGAAGGTGAGCCAGCAGTGTTTCCCGCCTCCCGCAGCACCAGTGAAGTCCCGGTGAGTGCGGGGGCGGGTTCTCTTGATCCTTCGAGCGGCCCCAGTTGGCAGAGGGCCGCTCCCACATCTGCTGCATTTATTTGATTTACGAGCCTGAGAGGCTCAGGAGGCACTTCCTTCCTTTACGAGCCCTGAGAGGCTCGATGGGCATTTTCATCATTTTAGGGCGCTGAAGCTCTTAAGCGCCATTTGGATTTGTTTAGAGTCATGAGAGACTCTCAGGGGGCACGTTTGCTTATTTGGAGCCTGCAAGGCTCCCCCCATTGTGTTGCCCTCACCATCGTTCTAGAGCCCACGTGGCTCCAACGTGTGCCCAGCATTATTCACAACTGTCCAGCACTTAGTGGACAGTTGCTACGTTTAGGCTTTGTGTTCTTGGCTGCCTGCGCAGCCTGCCTGACATTGAGGCTCAGGGCATTTCAGCCCCTTGCGAGGCCAGTTGGCCTGAGGGACAATTCTAGTGTTGTGCTATGTGCACCCTGCACATTGTAATTTACTTGTGTATGTGATTCCTGCGCAAACGTTCTAACCTGCACCTCTGAATGTGTTTTAAGGCCCCCTGTGCAATGTGTTTATGTTTTATCCCCTTTGCTAAAAGTGACCTGCTTAGAGGATTGTTTATGTCCCATTACCTTTGCTAAAAGTGACCTGCTTAGGTATTTTATGTTTTATCCCCTTTCCTAAGAGTGACCTGCTTAGAGGATTGTTTATGTATTACCTTTGCTAAATGTGACCTGCTTAGGTGATTGTTTAGGTTTCCTTCCCTTTGCTAAAAGTGACCTGCTTAGGTGATGGTTTTCCTTTTATAGGTCCTGATGATAAGGTCCTAGTTCCCTGCGTGATTTTCCTACAGTATTTTAGGGTTGCGTAGGAGGTATTTACTCTTTACCAGTGATTACTGGTTGTGTGCTACATGTACTATTTTGGTGCTAGTCATTATATGTTTATGTGCTAAGTGTTATACCTACAAGTATTATTTCTAACAAGTGCCTACCCCTGACAGTGGTCCATGTGGCCCTGTCCTGTACATAATCCCTTGTAAATTCTGCCCGTGCCTGTTGGCACATTGTAAAGTTTGTGTGTTATCTAATGTGTTTTTACTATAATACAAAGGCTATTTTTTATATGACCTTGTGTGGAGTTTCCTTTGTGGTGGGCCTTGGGTGTTGTTGCTGGGGTGTGTGCGCAAATACTTAACTCATACCGCCTCCAAGTTTAGCCTTGCTGCTCGCGCCACGTTACCTAGAGAGTGAGCAGGGGTTATCTTGGCGTGTAACTCCCTTGCCCTGACTTAGGAGTGGTGGTCTCTGACTGACTTCGACGCAAGCCCTGGCCAGCCAGGGATCCCGTTTCTAACATTGGCAGCAAGCGGTGAGGATAAGGATTTGTGTTTGCGCTGTACCACAGTAGCGACAGGCCGCACTACAAAACTCTACATTTTTAGATAACCACATTTTGGGGATTATTGTTTTTTAGGTGAAGATCAGTATTGCTTCTCCTGAAAGGTGTCATTTTGTATTTTGTCTAGTACCTTGTTCCCCACCCGGCTCCCAGAGTTTGGTACCTGTGTCGCTTGTGGTCAGGTTGAGAAAATCAGGGGTGGTAGAAACTGCCTTACCAGTCCGAGGGGAGGGTGTGTGTGAATGAGTGTCATGATTCCACGCCTGCCCTTCCCAAAAGAGAACACATCCCCTTTAGGTAAGTGTAGGATTCCCCTTTTTGAAACCCGCCCCTGTCCCGTGCGCCCGCACGCTTCAAGTCAGTGTGGTTTGGGTGTACGTTATTTCATGCTTTGTAACTTATGGTGTCCTTTACAATCATGCTTTCACTGTGCTTTGCGCAAGTTTCTGTGTTCCTAATTGCTTTATTTCAGGACTTGGAATCAGCGCTATCGGAAACCGAGCCTTCGCTCTGAGAAGGTTTTGTGGCTCTCTCCCCGCATCCCTCGCACGCGCCTTTTTGGTGCGCTTCAGCGCTTCAGGAAGGGATCGGGAAACTTCGACTACGCGCACGTTCAGTGTGCGTAACCGGGTGGGGCTGGGTGCGGTCCAGTACTTAAACCGCACCCAGCCTTCTGGAAGGCGCTTTGCCTTCAGACTGTCATCGGAGAAGGTCGTGTCAGGAGCTTGGACCGACTGAAGGCTTCTCTATACCGGCAGGACTTCTTCTTTGCTCTTCTTCATGGCGCTTCTTCTTCTGCAACCGTAATGAAGACCCTGGAAGACAAAGTGATAGAAAGCTAAGTACTTTCATTTTTATTAAAAGGCGCCCTTCGTAAGAAAGGTCAACAATAATTTTTGGAACTTTAACTCGCAGAAGAGAACGCAAGGAAAAGACTTTGGACATTTCTGATTTTTGTATTTCAGTTTGCGAGAGAAGAACTTTGTTTCGAATTTCATGTGTGTAGTATTCAGTGCTATGTTTAGATAGCGAATTTAGTTTTGCACTTGTTGTTAGGTATAGGATTTTGTGTGCCTTTTTGGTCTCAGCTTATCTTTCCTGAATTTAGAGGAAACATACAAGAACCCCAAGTCTAGGAAGCAAGAAGTTAATTGCAAGTAAGTGGTAGAATTGTTAGGAAGGTTTTGCGAAGGTCTTTTAATGAATGTAAAGTAATCCATCCCTTTTAATTTTCAGCCAAATACAACTTGAGCATACAAGCTGACTACCTACAAGCAGACCACTTATCCTAGAGGACGCCTGACGACTTCATCATCATTTCCTATAAAGAAATACTGGACGAAGGCCTACATCTTACTGATCGCAGGTAGGGGAACATCTAGACACCCAGACTGAATGTTAGAGGGTCTAGACTAGACTAGATTGGTTACAAAGACTCAGGGTAGCTAGGAGAAATCTATAGGACCTGAATAGTAAAGTCTTTTGTACTTGTTGCTTCGCAGGTCGACAGCAAGACTCAAGACTCAACACTTCAACGTCCAGTACCGGCCCTCCTCCCTAATTTCTAGTTAAATTCTTGCTGTGACTTTAGAACCAGTAAGTTTTTGTTAGTAATCAGGGAAGTTGGTCCCTTGCGTCTCTTTTTGAATCATCTGCGTCATCCTAGAGGGCATCTGTCCAGGCAAGGTAAGGGACGACGTGGATAGCTTGACAGAAGGCAAAGCCCACGTTGATAATTCCGCCCAGACGCAATGGATCAGATCACTCTGCAGGGTTTGGCCGCAGTGTTAGAAGCAATTAGACAGGATAACGCTGCTTTACGTAGGGATCTGTCCTCTCTCCAGGACTCTGTGCAGCAGAAGTCAGTCTTGAAACCAGCCACTTTCCAGGGTTCCTCCAATTCAGGTTCTCAAACACAAATCCAAGTTGTGACTCCGGTACCCACCCCTTTAGCCCCTCCAGAGAGATTTTATGGGGATTGTAATAAGTTCTCTGTGTTCTTGCAACAATGTCACTTGCACTTTATAGCAAAGACTACAGCATTTCCTGATGATTCTTCCAGAGTAGCATTCATGTTATCCTACATGGGTGGAGACGCAGCCCTTTGGTCAGTCCCCTTAGTGGACAGTAATGATCGGATCTTGAATAACTTTAAGGATTTTGAGAGGGCTTTAAGGAAGATGTTTGCTAAACATCTATTTGTTCAGTCAGCAGATAATGAGCTGTTAGGTTTAAAGCAAGGCTCATCGGATTTATTACATTATATATCTACCTTTAATCGTTTGGTATTAGAAGCAGATTGGCCTCACGACAAAAGAATCTCAATCTTCTACAGAGGATTGAGGGACGAATTAAAGGACATGATCACCCAGATTTTAGACCCCCCCGAAGATATAAGTGACTTCATTGACTTAGTGGTAAAATTAAATCACCGTATTTCAGAAAGAAAGGGTGAAAGAGGGAAGTCTGAACAGAAATTAGTTTTCTTTAAGGAAAGATCCACACCAGCATCTAACCGAGAAACTAGTTCCAAGTCTGATACTGTAGAACCTATGCAGATAGGTTCTATCCGAGGTCCCTTATCTAAGGAGGAGAAAGAACAGAGACGGCGATTAAACCAATGTCTCTATTGTGGGAAGACAGGACACTTTGTGAAGGAATGTCCCACACGACCAAACAAATTTAAAATCAAGTCATCCGACATAGCTGTCACACAAGAAAAGTCGGAAAACTAGAAAACTCGGTAAAGGGAGAGGTCAGTTTATCGAGTTTGTTCTCTAGTTTGGCCTCAACTCTTCCTCCCATCGGTTGTAGACACTTTTCAATTCTCATAGAACTTCGAGGTCTGCTTCCGGAATCTTACTCTAGACAGGTTGAAGCCATCATCGATTCTGGTGCTACTGGCAATTTTATAGACTCTCATTTCTTTCTTCAGTTAGGTTTTAGATCTTTGTTAAAGGACCATCCAGAAATCGTCAGAGCTGTGGATGGCAAAGAATTGACTTCGGGTCCAGTAAATAGACAGACCGAAATACTGGAAATGGATTGTTCTCCTATACATAGGGAAAGAATACAATTTGACATTATTGATGCCCCTCAATTCAAGATGATCTTAGGAATGCCTTGGTTGGTAAAACATAACCCGTCCATAGATTGGGCAACCAAGTCGATTACTTTTCAATCTCCTACTTGCACAGATCATTGCTTCCTTACTAAGAGATCTAAGGATGTGATTCAAGGTTTTGACTTTGGAATGGAATCACCCAATATACTAATCTTGGAAGGGGTACCATCGGTATATAATGACCTATCTGACGTATTTGTCAAGAAGAAGGCCAACACCCTTCCACCACATAGAGATTTTGACTGTAGGATTGATTTAGTGCCTGGAGCTACCTTGCCTTGCAGTCGAATATATGCTCTTACGGAAGCAGAGAATGCTCATCTCAGAGAATATTTAGATGAGTATCTTGCTAACGGCTTCATTAGACACTCTAAGTCTCCGGTTTCATCAGCTCTTTTTTTCATTCCAAAAAAGGGGGGGGGAGCTGCGCACGTGCATAGACTACAGAGCCTTAAACAACATGACCATTAAGAACAGGTACCCCTTGCCTTTGATCCCTACACTATTATACCAAATAAAGAAGGCTAAGATTTATACAAAACTGGACTTACGAGGAGCTTACCATTTAGTTAGGGTAAGAAAAGGAGACGAATGGAAGACAGCATTCCGTACTAAATTCGGTCTCTTCGAATACCAAGTTATGCCATTTGGTTTATGTAACTCTCCTGCCGCCTTCCAGTTTTTTATAAATGAGGTTTTACATGAGTTCATTGACATCTGTTGTGTAGTCTACATAGACCATATTCTCATATATTCTGATTCTGAGGAAGAACATGTAAAACAGGTTCGCGCCATTCTTCAAAGACTACTTTCGAACTCACTCTTCGTAAAATTGGAAAAAAGTCTGTTTCACGTTACCAAGGTGGATTTTCTGGGCTATATTATTAGCCCAGAGGGAATAGAAATGGACCCTAAAAAGGTAGAAGCAGTAACAACCTGGCCGAGTCCCACTTCTGTGAAACAAATCCAAAGTTTTCTAGGGTTTGCAAATTTTTACCGCAGATTAATTCAGAACTTCTCTCAGATTATAACACCTATTACCAAATTGTTGAGAAAAGGAGTCAAATTTTTATGGTCCCCAGCCGCTGATGAAGCCTTTCAGAATCTAAAAAAAAGGTTTACTATGGCTCCAATTTTATGTCATCCAGACCCCAGTCTACCTTTTATCGTGGAAGCAGATGCCTCTCAATTTGCTTTGGGTGGCATTCTTTCACAACGAAATTCTGATACCGGCCAAATGCACCCTATAGCTTACTTCTCAAGAAAATTATCAGAAGCCGAACAAAATTATGCAATTGCTGACAAGGAGTTGTTAGCAATCAAAGCAGTATTTGAAGAATGGCGTCACTACCTATTAGGAGCTCGTCATCCTGTAACGATTTACACAGACCACAGAAATCTCCAAGCTTTGAGATCTGTAAAGGCTCTATCTGCTAGACAACTGCGTTGGTCTATGTTCTTCAATGACTACAATTTTGTAATCACATATCGTCCGGGAAAAGAGAACTTAAAAGCGGATTCTTTATCTAGACTCGGAGAGAAGGGTCCAGATCAACCTGAAGTTGTTCATCCTGTAATACCAACTTCTTGTTTTCAGGGAAGTTTAACTGTTAGTGACATCATTAACGACATCAAAGAAGCTCTAAAAGAAAAGGAATTGGAGGTTTTGAAAAGAGATCATCCTTTTCTATATGAGAAAGACAATTTGATGATGGTCCATGAATTAATCTTTGTTCCAAATGAAAAGATTCAAAGATCCATTATTCATCTTCATCACGATACTGTTTTGTCAGCCCACCCAAGTATTTTGAAGGCTATGGAACTCATTAAGAGGAAATTTTGGTGGCCTTCTATGTCTAAAGACATTCAGCAATTTGTAGAAACTTGTAGCATTTGTATTCAACACAAGGCCTCTCATCAAGCTCCTAGTGGGTTGTTAATGCCTTTACCTATTCCTCCTCAACCCTGGCATACAATATCATTAGATTTCATAGTTGAACTACCTGAAACCAAGAAGGGATTCAATACAATTTTGACTGTAGTAGACCAGTTCACCCGAATGGCCCATTTTATTCCTTTAAAAAAGCTTCCTACTGCGTTGGAGCTTGCCCACTTGCTCATGATCCATGTGATAAGACTACACGGAATTCCTTCAGTTGTAATTTCGGATAGGGGATCCCAGTTTGTTTCTAAGGTTTGGCAAAAGCTGAGTTCTTTGTTACATATGGAGGTTCGTTTATCCTCTAGTTATCATCCCCAAACCGATGGTTTAACTGAAAGAACCAATCAAACTATTGAACAATATCTTCGTTGTATGTTACCTAATGTTTCCGAAGAATGGTCCGATCTGTTAAGCCCTTTGGAGTTCGCCTACAACAACTCCGAGCATTCTTCCATTAAAATGTCCCCATTCTTTTGTAATTTCGGTTTTCATCCCAAAAGCATTCCCGAAAATTCCAACAACAACATCAATGATTCCGTACCTGCAGTTTATGACTATGTATCCAAGGTATTCACCATTCAGGAGGATGCTAAATTCAACTTGGCCAAAGCAAAAGAATCCCAAAAAGAAGCCAAGGATAAACATCGATCTGAACAACCTAATTATGGAATAGAGGATAAAGTGTGGTTGAGTACAAAAAATTTGAAATTAAAAGGGAACAGAAAATTTAATCCAAAGTTTATTGGCCCCTTTTCCATTGAAAAAGTACTAAACCCGGTTTGTGTAAGACTGACTCTCCCTCGCAAGTATTTGATACATCCAGTTTTCCATGTCTCTCTAATTAAGCCTTTTCATCCCCGAACACGTATTTCCAAATCTAGGCCCCCTATCATTGTTGAAGGCAATTCAGAGTTTGAAGTAAGGTCAATCTTGGATTCCAAGAGAGTCAGGGGAAGGCTATATTACCTCATAGACTGGAAGGGTTATGGTCCCGAGGAGAGATCATGGGAACCCCTAGAACATCTAAGAATGCTCCCAGATTAATCCGGAACTTTCATTTAAGATATCCAGATAAGCCGAAACCCATCTCCACTGTTCTTGGGGGGATCTTGAGGAGGGAGTACTGTCATGATTCCACGCCTGCCCTTCCCAAAAGAGAACACATCCCCTTTAGGCATGTGTAGGATTCCCCTTTTTGAAACCCGCCCCTGTCCCGTGCGCCCGCACGCTTCAAGTCAGTGTGGTTTGGGTGTACGTTATTTCATGCTTTGTAACTTATGGTGTCCTTTACAATCATGCTTTCACTGTGCTTTGCGCAAGTTTCTGTGTTCCTAATTGCTTTATTTCAGGACTTGGAATCAGCGCTATCGGAAACCGAGCCTTCGCTCTGAGAAGGTTTTGTGGCTCTCTCCCCGCATCCCTCGCACGCGCCTTTTTGGTGCGCTTCAGCGCTTCAGGAAGGGATCGGGAAACTTCGACTACGCGCACGTTCAGTGTGCGTAACCGGGTGGGGCTGGGTGCGGTCCAGTACTTAAACCGCACCCAGCCTTCTGGAAGGCGCTTTGCCTTCAGACTGTCATCGGAGAAGGTCGTGTCAGGAGCTTGGACCTACTGAAGGCTTCTCTATACCGGCAGGACTTCTTCTTTGCTCTTCTTCATGGCGCTTCTTCTTCTGCAACCGTAATGAAGACCCTGGAAGACAAAGTGATAGAAAGCTAAGTACTTTCATTTTTATTAAAAGGCGCCCTTCGCAAGAAAGGTCAACAATAATTTTTGGAACTTTAACTCGCAGAAGAGAACACAAGGAAGAGACTTTGGACATTTCTGATTTTTGTATTTCAGTTTGCGAGAGAATAACTTTGTTTCGAATTTCATGTGTGTAGTATTCAGTGCTATGTTTAGATAGCGAATTTAGTTTTGCACTTGTTGTTAGGTATAGGATTTTGTGTGCCTTTTTGGTCTCAGCTTATCTTTCCTGAATTTAGAGGAAACATACAAGAACCCCAAGTCTAGGAAGCAAGAAGTTAATTGCAAGTAAGTGGTAGAATTGTTAGGAAGGTTTTGCGAAGGTCTTTTAATGAATGTAAAGTAATCCATCCCTTTTAATTTTCAGCCAAATACAACTTGAGCATACAAGCTGACTACCTACAAGCAGACCACTTATCCTAGAGGACGCCTGACGACTTCATCATCATTTCCTATAAAGAAATACTGGACGAAGGCCTACATCTTACTGATCGCAGGTAGGGGAACATCTAGACACCCAGACTGAATGTTAGGGGGTCTAGACTAGACTAGATTGGTTACAAAGACTCAGGGTAGCTAGGAGAAATCTATAGGACCTGAATAGTAAAGTCTTTTGTACTTGTTTGTTCGCAGGTCGACAGCAAGACTCAAGACTCAACACTTCAACGTCCAGTACCGGCCCTCCTCCCTAATTTCTAGTTAAATTCTTGCTGTGACTTTAGAACCAGTAAGTTTTAGTTAGTAATCAGGGAAGTTGGTCCCTTGCGTCTCTGCGGAATCATCTGCGTCATCCTAGAGGGCATCTGTCCAGGCAAGGTAAGGGACGACGTGGATAGCTTGACAATGAGTGTGTGTTACACTGGACAGAGGAGTGCACGTTCTCTAGTCAAGTCAAGTCAAGTCATAAAATTTGTATAGCGCACTACATACCCAGAGGGTTTCAAGGCGCTTAGGAAGGGGAGGAGGATTATTTGTCAAATATCCATGTTTTAAGCTGCTTTCTGAACGCTAGGTGGTTCTGGGTGAGGCGAAGGTAAGCGGGGAGTGAGTTCCATGTTTTAGCAGCCAGGTATGAAAAGGATCTGCCTCCCATGGTGGTCTTGTTGATGCGAGGTACAGTGGCGAGGGCTTGGCTAGAAGAACGTAGTTGGCGGGAGGGGGTGTAGAAGGACAGTCGAGAGTTGAGGCAATCTGGTCCGATGTCGTAGAGTGATTTGTGTGTGTGGGTAAGCAGTCGGAAAGTGATCCTCTTATTGACGGGTAGCCAGTGGAGGTCTTTAAGGTGACCAGAGATGTGTTCGTTGCGAGGGATGTCTAATATGAGCCTGGCTGAGGCGTTTTGGATTCGTTGGAGTTTCTTCTGGAGTTTTGCGGTAGTACCCGCGTAGAGGGTGTTTTCGTAGTCCAGTCGGCTCGTGACCAGAGCGTGGGTGACTGTTTTCCTTGTTTCGGAGGGGATCCAGCGAAATGTTTTTCTGAGCATGCGAAGAATGTTGAAGCAAGAAGAGGAAACGGCGCTGACTTGTCTGTTCATTGAGAGTGAAGAATCCAGGATGACGCCAAGGTTCCGTGCGTGGTCTGTCGGGATGGGTGCTTTTCCGAGGGCTTCCGGCCACCAGGAGTCGTCCCATGCAGAGGGGGATGTACCTAAGATGAGGACTTCTGTTTTGTCTGAGTTCAGTTTCAGACGGCTTTGTTTCATCCATTCGGCAACTTCTTTCATTCCTTCGTGTAGGTTAGTTTTGGCGGTGCTGGGGTCATTGGTGAAGAAAGGATCAGTTGAGTGTCGTCCGCGTAAGAGATGATGTTGAGGTTGTGTTGGCGTGCGATGGCCGCGAGTGGGCTCATGTATACGTTGAAGAGGGTGGGGCTGAGTGAGGATCCTTGAGGTACGCCGCAGATGACTTCAGAGGCCTCGGACTTGAATGGAGGAAGGCGGACTCTCTGGGTTCTTCCGGTGAGGAACGAGGTGATCCATTCAAGTGCTTTTCCTTGGATTCCAATGTTATTGAGGCGTTGTAGAAGGGTGCTGTGGCAGACTGTATCGAATGCTGCAGAGAGGTCGAGGAGGATGAGGGCGACTGTGTCTCCATTGTCCAGTAGAGTTCGAATGTCGTCTGTTGCTGCGATGAGGGCGGTCTCAGTGCTGTGTTTTGCTCGGAAGCCAGATTGTGAGGGGTCGAGGGATTTGTTGGCTTCGAGGAAGGCGGCGAGCTGGTTGTTGACGGCTTTCTCGATGACTTTGGCCGGGAATGGAAGAAGCGAGATGGGGCGGTAATTTTTGAGTTCGGTGGGGTCCGCTGTTGGTTTTTTCAGAAGGGCGGTGAGTTCAGCGTGTTTCCAGTCTTCTGGGAATGTAGCGGAGTTGAAGGAGCAGTTGATGACGTCTCGGAGGTGCGGTGCTATGACGGAGTCTGCTTTGTTGAAGATGTGGTGAGGGCATGGGTCTTTGGGGGATCCTGAGTGGATGGAATTCATCAGGCGGATGGTGTCCTCAGTGGAGATTGGGTTCCAGTCGTTGAGGGTGTTCACGGGGGGAGGATGGTCAGCAGATGGTAGGGTGGGTTGGTTTCCGGGTTGGTTGTCAAAGCTGTTGTGGATGTCTGCAATCTTGTTGTGGAAAAAAGAGGCTAGGGAGTCGCAGAGGGTTTGAGAGGGGGTGATGTCGTTGGAGTTGGCCGAGGGATTGGAAAATTCCTTGACGATGTTGAAAAGTTCCTTGCTGTTGTGGGCGTTGTTGTCAAGTCGATCCTTAAATGCTGTTTTCTTGGCTTTTCGGATCAGTTGGTGGTGAGTGCGGGTGGCGCTTTTGAAGGCGTCCTTGGTGCTAGTGGTTGGGTCTTTTTTCCAGGCCTTTTCAAGGGAGCGGCAGAGTTTCTTGGACTTCTTGAGATCATCGTTGAACCATGAGGCTTTCTTGCTGCCCGGTTTGCTTTGACGTTTTTTCAGTGGTGCTAATGTGTCGGCGGTGTTGGATAACCATAGGGTGAGGTTGGCGGCAGCTTCGTTGGCGTTAGAAGAGAGGGCTGGGGAGTTTCGAAGGAGCGATGCGGAGATTTGGTCCGTGGTGATTTTGTTCCAGTTTCTTTGCAGGGTGGGTTGGGAGTGGTTGGTGGGTTTCGGCTTGTTGTAGGTGAAGTGAACGCAGCTGTGGTCAGTCCAGAGGAGCTCCGTAGTGTGGCTGAAGGAGACAAGATTGCTGGAGGTGAAGATGGGGTCGAGTGTGTGACCTGCGATGTGGGTGGGGGAAGTGACTAGTTGTTTAAGTCCGAGGTTGGCGAGGTTGTCCAAGAGGGTGGTGGTGTTGCGGTCGTTGATCTTTTCAAGGTGAAAGTTGAGGTCTCCCAGAAGGATGTAGTCTTTGGAGGGGAGCGCGTGTGGAGTGATGAAGTCTGTGATGTCTTCACTGAATTTTGCGCAGGGTCCTGGTGGTCTGTAGAGGAGGGTGCCTCTAAGTGTGGTTTTGGGGTCGATGTGGATCTGGAAGTGGAGGTGTTCGGAGTTGGCGAGATTGACGTCTGAGCTGGTTGAGATGCGGATGGATTTCTTATGGAAGATAGCGATTCCTCCTCCTGTGTGGCTGGTACGGTCTTTGCGAGTGATCTTATAGTCTTCAGGGATGGCAATGGTGATGTCTGGTGCGGAGGAAGCGTTCATCCATGTTTCCGTTAGGAAGGCAATGTCTGGAGAGATGGTGTCTAGTAGATTCCATAGGTCGATGGCGTGCCTGTGGACCGAGCGGGTGTTGAGAAGGATGCATTGCAGGTGATTGGGGTCGGGAGTCTGTGGTGCGATCGTAGAGGAGATGTTGTCGGTGCCGATGAATTTGCAGGAGTAGCAGGAGAAGGGTCCATGGGTGTGTCCAGGAGCGGCTTGGACGCAGTTGGTGGAGCGGCCGGGGTTAAGGGCTAGGAGGGTGGCGGCATCGTAGGTGATGCTGGAGGGCTGGGCAGCGCGAGGGGCAGAGGGTCTGGCGCTGGGCGCGGTCCAGGCGCGGACGGGCGTAGACGGGCTTACCTTTGGCGCACCTTCGGCGAGGCCGAAGCGCGTGGATGCTGCGCGTTGGGACATTGGACATAAATGGAGAGTGGAGGGGGCGGAGCGTGGGCGGGGCAGCTGGGAGGCGGGCGCTGGGAGGAGACACGGGCAGATACAATGACAACAAACACTCCACCAAATGGCCGCCCGGCAGCAGAAACGATACTGGGGCAAAGCCGGAATGCGAGACAAGGTACACCAAATGCTGTACAATTAAAACTCAAACACAGTTCAGGCGCTTTAAACCTTCCCGCAATGCAGGTCAATGAGCACAAATTACGTGAGTAAAATAATGATGTTAGGCGCGATGCAAACGCTGCAGTAAGTCAAGCAGGCACCAAATTACAATAACGATACCAAGCGCTGCGCGCACCACGAGGCGCTCAATGTGGACAGTCAGGCAGCAATCAGGGCAATCAGGTGACTTCAAGCGAAGCGTCTGAAGGAAGCAAGGCGTGAGTGGAGCAACCGCTGTGGATGAGATGCAGCTGGTTACAGATTGCGAGAGGACGGGGCGAGGTAGTAGAGCTCGTGGGTGGGCGGGGCAGCTGGGAGGCGGGCGCTGGGAGGAGACACGGGCAGATACAATGACAACAAACACTCCACCAAATGGCCGATAGGAATCTTGCTGAATTTTGTTAATTGTACTCCTGTTTAGCTCAGACCCCCAGGTTCCCTGTGTCAAACTTTTCTTGAGAACTTCCGCCAAAATGGAGCCAGTTTTTGATCTCTGTGGTCTTTTTAGGTACAGTAGATTAGAGCTGGTCAGATTCTGTCAAAGGGGAGGCATAGAGGTGAGTGAGTTGGATACTCAGTCCCAGCTTAGAGACAGCCTGATCCTATGGCAAAAGGATCAGTGGGATCTTGAGCACAGTGAGAGAGATAGGGCCCGGGCCACACGCCATGAGGGTGGTGAGTCTGTGGAGAGCCCTGAAGAATGGGAGTTGTATGAGGATGACAGTGGATGGATATCAGCAGATAGTGAGGACCCCATAAATAATGAGTCCCTGGCTGGGTCCAGTGTCAGTACCAGCGCCCCATCCCTTTCCCTGTCCCCAGGGGAGTGGTTGGATAGGAAGGCTGAGAGGGCCTTGTTCAGGGAGAAGGTAACCCTAGAGAGTAGGTTATCCCCTGAGTGCAGTTGTAATTGTCTGGGTTCCCCAGGGAGGGTGGAGTCCAGTGGTGGCAGCTTTTTAAATGTCAGTGTAGACAGTCCCATTCTCAGTTCCCCGGGTATGGTTCCTGTTTCCCCAGCTGAGGAGAATAGGTTGAGGTTTAGGAACCTTAGGAAACCGTCTCACCAGTCTTGGGAAGAGTTTGTGGATGAATGTCAAGGTGCACTTTCTGATTGGTTAGAGGTTCACATGGGAGCTGAGTTTGCCAAGCTATTTGATCTGGTTTTAAGAGAGCAGGCGCTCTGTAGTTGTTTGCCAGAGTTGCGCCAACACCTGTTGGATTTTGGGTTGACTGATCCAGACACCCTCGCAGAGGAAGCTGACCGATGGGAAGGTGTAAGAGGTTCCTTAGCGTCGCTAGTGAGTGATTCCAACAATAGTGGGTCAGGTTTCCTCCAACCCAGCGTGGTGGAGGAGGGTGAAAGTAGCCCAGCTAGGTCCCAGTGTAGTGAGGAGGGTGTAGGGGCTTACTGCCTGTCTCAGTGGAGCGGGAGTGAGTGTGAGACCGAGAGTCCCCAAATGCCCGAAGCCCTGCCTCAGAGCCTGGATGGTTTCTTTAGGCAATAGCAGGGTGGGGACCTAAGCTTACCTGTTAGTTTACTTGAGGGAGATCTCCTAGTATGTGGAGGACCTGGAGCATCTGTAAGCGGAGCTTCTATGGTTTTAGAGTCTGGCAGTACTGCTCCAGTAGGGAGAGTACAGAAGTCCAGTGAAAAGAGTGATTGGGGGATAGGATGTGAGACCCCTGAAGTCCTGGAGTGCCAGGCAGTGATTCCACCAAAGGTTCTAGACCGGAGGTTGGAGGTCCAGGTTCAGGATTTGCCTGACCTGAAGGGTGGGAATACTGTAATCAGTGTCCTGACCAGTTCTTTCTCCAGAGGTACCGCCCCGGTTGGGAGGGAGCAGGACTCTGGAAGGGTGTGCAGAGGGTGGGAGAGCCCACCTCTGACCCCGGTACCACCTGAGGGGTTAAACCCTAGGTTGGGAGAATGGTCTTTAGAGGGTACCCCTCGAAGGAGGAGGAGAAACCCTAGGAGAAGAGGTAAGGGGAGGAGAGCCTTCCCTGAGACTCCTGGTCCACCTAAGGTTGTAGACCCTAGGCTGGAGAACCAGTGGCAGTCTAGCCCTGTCTTGCAGACAGGAAGAGTGGAAAATGGCTGTTATGTGCCAGGCGTTACTACCCCCCACTTTGTGAGTAGGCAGGAACCACTGGCACCTGGGTGGCCTAGGGCCTGGTCCTGGCCGAGGGCAGCTTGAGATTACCAGTGGGGTAGCCCAGTTAGTCCCTACCATAGTTTTAGAAAGAACCCCAGGGGTTCACCGTGGCGTAAAACAGGAGAGTGTCCCTGCAGTTGCGGGCCCGCGTCCGTGTTTTATCGCCCAAAGCAGGGAAGCCCTTCACGGTGGTGATTGGTCTGCCCTGCGTTTTGGCTGTAAGGGGGTTGTGTTGGACAGGGGCCTTAAGGCAGGTTCACCCCTAATCTTTTTGCTTTAGATCTGTGATCTGTGTGGATGATTTTTGGTCTGTGCGCACTTTTTCCCTGTGTCCCAGAGTAAAGTGCGTGCATGTAGTTAGGATGGCCTGCTCTCCCATAGGAATGCATGGGGAATGTCTGTGACCCTAGTAGTTCCTGATGCGTGGAGAGTGCAAGCCCGAATTTGGTATGTGCGAGCTCGTGAGAATGAATGCTTTGCAATGGTGTATGTGGCATGTGTGTGTCATGTGTAGAAATTAGGCATGGGCGGAAAATCCGTTCCGCTCGCGGATTTTGCGGATTTTCGGGAAATCCGCAATCCGCGAGATTTGCGAATTTCCTGCAAAATCCGCAAATCCGCGAGCAGCGGATTTTGCTCGCACTGCTCGCACTGTTCGCGTGAGTTCGCGCCCCGCGAATAAGTGCGAAATTGCAGAAATATGATCTAAGCAAAACTGAAAGTAACTACTTACCAGGTTCAAAAGTTCAGGCACATCATTAGTAGCCATTTCCTGTAGTGCTTCCTGAGGGGCCCCTCCAGAGTTCAGTTGCCAGTTGAAACTATTATGTGACCCTGCTCTGAACCTCAGAATAGTTACACATATGCCACAAAGGTCATGAATTACAGCTAAGGGAGACAAGCAGGAGCCAGGCTGGAAGTTAAAATCCATTAATCAGCCCCTAATTCATTATTGTCAGTTGGGGCAGGGCAGGTGTTGTAACTAATTTTGCAACAATGAAAGCACTTAGCAAGTGCAAAAGATCACTAATCAGGGCGCACTAAGGAAGCAGGTGCCAGCTAAAAAAATATTCTGTGACACATTAATCAGCCCCAAATTAATTCAGGTCACTTGAGGCAGGGAAGGTGTGCTTTGCTTTGCCGAAAATAATGTACACTGGACAACCAGAGGGTGTGGTGATGAAACAGAGGGTGGCATGGGTGGGCCAGAGGGTGGCATGAGTAGTCAGAGAGTGGCAGTGGTGACAGAGAGTGGCAGTGATGAAGAAGAGTGTCCCAAACAGGTTGGACACGTAGAAACAACAAGTTCGCAAAACTTGCGACCCGACAGGTAAGTTCGCAAATTGCGAAATTGTAAAAATCCTCGCGAACTGGCAGAAACACGGGCGAACACAAAAAAAAAAAAAATCCGCAAATTCGCGGGAATTCGCGGATTTTGCGGATTGCGAGTTCGCAAATCCGCAAATTCGCGGATTGCCAATCCGCAAAATCCGCTCATGCCTAGTAGAAATGCCACTTCTAGGACTTGGCATATTAATGTAAAATATGCCTGCCGTGTGATTGGCTGGAGCTGGCTGGTGAGCCTGGCTCCAGGAAGGCTGGATGGGTCTGCCCGGTGGAGAGTGTGAGATTAGCATGTTGATGGCTTGGGAGGAGTGCACCTGGTCCCTGGTGGGGCTGGACTTTGCCCACACAATGCTGGCTCCACCCCCTGTAGTGCGACTACTTACCCTAGCCCTGCCAGTGAATGAAATGGGTGGTTGAGCTATCAAGGGTACTTCAAAACCAGCTGCAACTGGTTTCTCCCCCACCCTGCACCTACAGACAAAGGGTTTTACAGTATAAGAAGGGGCTGTGTCCCCATACAATGGGGTTCTGTTCTCTTCCAGGATCCTGCCTGAGGGGGCTGCTGCTGTTGCTGGGCCAGAGGACCACCACTTGGATTGTCTCCCTGCCTGGGGACCCAGTGAGCTGGCTCAAGGCCCAGCTTTTCCCCCCTGCCTTGTTGAAGGACTTTGCCTGGACTTTGCTGGCTTCCAGTGCCTGGAAGCGCTGCTTCTTGACCCCTAGCGCTTGAGAGCGCTTTATTCTGTGCCTATAGCGCTTGGAAGCGCTTTATTTTCTCCCCTCAGTGCTGGGAGTGCTTTGCTTATATTTCTAGCGCTAGGAGCGCTTTATTCAGTCCCTAAGCGATTGGGAGCGCTTTTGTGTGCAGCCGGTGCCCACCCGGCATCTGCCCGTTTTGTTTGGCCGATTTTCGGCAGAGTGAGTGCCCACCTCGCTTCATATTTTATTTTGAGGCCGGTGCCTACCCGGCATTGCCCCGTGGTGAATTTAATATTTAAAGCCGGAGCCCACCCGGCATGGCACCGTGATCACCGCCGCAGCCCAAGAGCATCCAAAACTGTTGCCGGGCCGCTGCCTACTGCGACCCGGAAGTCCCGCCTCCTTACCCCCAGGGCCGCGCTGCCATTGGCGGCCCCAGCGGAAGTCAGGTGGAGTACAGCGAGACGAGGCCAGGCGGGAGACGAAGGAAGCCGGCTGCCGTGTCCTCGAGGCTCCCCGAGTGAAGAGGAGCCCCCCGCTGTTCAGAGAAGGTGAGCCAGCAGTGTTTCCCGCCTCCCGCAGCACCAGTGAAGTCTCGGTGAGTGCGGGGGCGGGTTCTCTTGAGCCTTCGAGCGGCCCCAGTTGGCAGAGGGCCGATCCCACATCTGCCGCATTTATTTGATTTACGAGCCTGAGAGGCTCAGGGGGCACTTCCTTCCTTTGCGAGCACCGAGAGGCTCGATGGGCATTTTCATCATTTTAGGGCGCTGAAGCTCTTAAGCGCCATTTGGATTTGTTTAGAGTCATGAGAGGCTCTCAGGGGGCACGTTTGCTTATTTAGAGCCTGCAAGGCTCCCCCCATTGTGTTGCCCTCACCATCGTTCTTGAGCCCACGTGGCTCCAACGTGTGCCCAGCATTATTCACAACTGTCCAGCACTTAGTGGACAGTTGCTACGTTTAGGCTTTGTGTTCTTGGCTGCCTGCGCAGCCTGCCTGACATTGAGACTCAGGGCATTTCAGCCCCTTGCGAGGCCAGTTGGCCTGAGGGACAATTCTAGTGTTGTGCTATGTGCACCCTGCGCATTGTAATTTACTTGTGTATGTGATTCCTGCGCAAATGTTCTAACCTGCACCTCTGAATGTGTTTTAAGGCCTCATGTGCAATGTGTTTATGTTTTATCCCCTTTGCTAAAAGTGACCTGCTTAGAGGATTGTTTATGTCCCATTACCTTTGCTAAAAGTGACCTGCTTAGGTATTTTATGTTTTATCCCCTTTGCTAAGAGTGACCTGCTTAGAGGATTGTTTATGTATTACCTTTGCTAAATGTGACCTGCTTAGGTGATTGTTTAGGTTTCCTTCCCTTTGCTAAAAGTGACCTGCTTAGGTGATGGTTTTCCTTTTATAGGTCCTGATGATAAGGTCCTAGTTCCCTGTGTGATTTTCCTACAGTATTTTAGGGTTGCGTAGGAGGTATTTACTCTTTACCAGTGATTACTGGTTGTGTGCTACATGTACTATTTTGGTGCTAGTCATTATATGTTTATGTGCTAAGTGTTACACCTACAAGTATTATTTCTAACAAGTGCCTACCCCTGACAGTGGTCCATGTGGCCCTGTCCTGTACATAATCCCTTGTAAATTCTGCCCGTGCCTGTTGGCACATTATCTAAAGTGTTTTTACTATAATACAAAGGCTATTTTTTATATAACCTTGTGTGGAGTTTCCTTTGTGGTGGGCCTTGGGTGTTGTTGCTGGGGTGCGTGCGCAAATACTTAACTCATACCGCCTCCAAGTTTAGCCTTGCTGCTCACGCCACGTTACCTAGAGGGTGAGCAGGGGTTATCTTGGCGTGTAACTCCCTTGCCCTGACTTAGGAGTGGTGGTCTCTGACTGACTTCGGCGCAAGCCCAGGTCAGCCAGGGATCCCGTTTCTAACAATCAGCAAGCTACAAGCACAATTATTGCACATTGCATTTAAGGCTTGTTGCAGACCAACTGTTGTAAGATCTAGACGTTTAATATCATCCACATAATACATTCTTGGTAAATATTCCCTGTATGCGGATGTAACTCTCTCTGGATCAATTGCAACATTCTATTTTGTGTAAGATGCCTAATTTTCTTAAAATTTAGGAATAATTAGGAGAAATTATGCAAAATGTCATTTGCTGGTATCTCAGAGGAAAATTGAACACAAGGGTACACAGTGCATTCACTTTTTACTCGAGAAATTGTCTGCAAATAAATCAGGCAGAAAATGTCTGCTTCGGGGAGAAAAGGTCTGTTAGTAAGTCGTTTTATACTCAAGCCAGTCGCCGCTGGCGCAGACTTTGTGTTACATAAAGTGGCTATGATGTTACCCATTTCACATAACGAGAAATTTTAAAATTGCTTGAGATTAAGCCTGTTTAACAAATCTTACACAAATACAATTTTCCATTCCTTCATGGGCCACTTTCAAATCCGCAGGCACCAATGCCCACATGCATCAAAGTCAATTGCATTCGCAAACGGTGTGAATCCCAATTTTCGTCCGTTTGCGAATGCAAATGACTGATTTGGAATGCATCATGCATTTCGCAATTTAGGAATCACAACCATGTTGCGATTGTATTTAAGAAATCACAATTTCAGATTTCTTAAATTCAATACATGATCATTTTTTGATTGCGAATTCGCAATTTGGAAGTGGAAAAATAGCATGAAGTTGAACTTCATGCTAATTTACCGAAAACTTTAAAATATGCACAAATTGCATTTTTGAAAGTTTTAATTTGCACACACACACATGCCCTTAGGGCATGTGTGTGTGTGTAAATTGCATTTAAAGTTATATTTCAGGGGTGCAGGGAGGGGTTCTTTGGATCCCCCCTGCACCCTTGAAATTGCATTCACATTTTGCGAATCGCAATTTGAAATTCGCAAAATGTGAATGCCTTCCCATTCATTCCTATGGGCCTTTTGGCCCATAGGAATCAAAGGGAAAGGTTTTCCGTGATTGCGATTTGCAAATTGTGAATCGCAATTAAGGAAAAATACCGAATCGCAAAAATAAATGCGAATTGTTCATACATTGCAGTTTGCGATTTCTAAATTGCGATTCCTTAATTTTTGCAATTTATGAATCGTAAATGGGTGTAATGATGCATGTGGCCGCAAGCCTCAGGGCTTTTTCATAACAAGATGCAGTTCTGGGTACTGAATTTCATACTGCGGGCTACGAATGTTTCACCTTTTAAACTTGACATTGCCTCTGTAGTCAAAACCATTGTACCAAGAGGTATCATGGACACGTCACTCCTGTAGTCTGCGGTTGAAATACATTATGTTTTATTTTCAATAGTTCAGTTATTCATGCCTTCCAGTAATATTTTAGCAACCATTGTAACTGGAGGGCTTAACATTGTATGAAGTGTCGAAATAAGATCCATCTTTTCCGTTCTTAAAGAGAAATTAATGCAACAAACCTATTCCATATATAATTCATGCTCAGCCACAGTGCTAAACAATAAACATGGAACATGGTCTAAACTTAAACATGGAACATGGCCTAAACTTGCTAAGACTTCGCACCCCTTGCAAAGTGACGCAAAGTTCTGCAAAGCATTGAATTGGTATTTACTTTTTAGTGCAAAAAGCATTTGGAGCTCTAAATCTGTCCTTTTTTCAGTGCAGAAATCACTTTGCTCTGTTTTGGCGTAAGTATATAATGCTGCGTATTGAAAAACTGGACAGATTCACTTTTACAGTTGCAGAGTCCCCATCCACAGAATGGTTAATCCATGGCCACATAACTCTACTGGTCACCACTTTTCAATTTCAATATTGCCTTGAACAAAAGCAGGCAGGCAGATATAAAGAAACAGGTAAGGAAGTCATCAAGGAATCTTGGGAATTACTGTACAGATTTTGATGCCGGAGTGGAGACAGAGATGTGTTTTTAAGTGATACTAACTGTGGGAACACTTTAAGTGGATCACTCATATGCCAGGATATAATGCTCCTGTCTCTTGAGGAGTGCCCCAGCTGCCGTGGTCACTCCAGTGTTCAAGCTACTTTTGAATGGGAGTTACTTGATGCTGAACGATCAAGGTTGCTGTGGGATGCTTCCAGGCTTCGCATATCTGGTGACTGTCTGTTCCAGGGTTACTTGCTGTATGCAAGTATTGTTTTCCTAGACACGCACAGTCATGGAGGCTACGTTATGGTCTTCGCTAATTGTTTCATTAATACAGTTTGATGCTTTGAGCAGAATGAAAGCCATGCTTTTACAAAAGTCTGTGCCCTAAATCTCTGCTAAAGAGACTTTTGATCTCCAGATCGCAAGGTATTTGGCAAAGGTACAGGCCCTCATACGTACAAACTGAGCCTTCCATTCTGCAGAAAGGTTAATCGTATCTTTAACATGTCTTATACGACCGTCCTCGTCCACCTATTTAAGACCATAGGTTCTGGACTATTAAGCACCTTTCAGACTATCCTCGGAGTTATACCAAACTTTATACACTCCGTATTTGGAAGCATTTTTGGAGGACTGCAGCTGATCCTATTTCTAGTAGCAGCTATCCTGATTGTTATTTTTCTGGTATGCAATGGATGTCCCAGTCACCAAAGAGATGGAGACAGTACTCCTGGAGCGAAAATACTGTGTTCCCATGGTACAACATCTAGGTATACCTCACCTAAGAGAACTAAGTGTGCCTTGGTTCCTGTCATTTAGACCATTCTGGATGAACTGCATCCTACCTGTCCTCCGATGCCTGGTTTGCAGATAAGAATGTGTTTTGGATCTCTGTCTGACACTCCCATCAAGTGCACAACTGGACGTTGATGCTTTACTGTGCCCGATAACGGCCCATGTTATGCAGTGTCCCCAGCGTATTCCAATGTTGATGTCTGCATCAGTAGATCCACCACAGGTAGTAGCCGCTCCTGTTGATAAAGACATCGGCTCCTCCTCTGACATCCAGGACTTGGATGGCTCACAGGCTACCCCAGCGTCAGCTGTGGACGATACGGAAAATCATCTGTGCTCAATAGACATTATCTGCGAGGTGGTACAGGTACCGTCATCTGCAGCTGCAGGCATGAAAATGAAAATTGGAACTCAATAACAAAATTGACGTTCTTTTAAGCATGCATGGCTTTAAAATGCTTATAGTAGTTCAAACTATACCTATGGACACATTAGAGCTATGGCTTAAGTGACAATTTCACCTTTTTTATTATTATTTTAAAGATTTTTTAGAACTTTTAAACATTGTTTTTACCAAAACAAAAACACAATGTTTTTTAATGATTTGAGTACCAGTGTCTAGTCATCCTAGTAGCACGTTTAGAATTTAACTATGTTGTCCATTCGGAAGAGGAGTGAGTGTTATATTCCATATAAGTACCCTGATATAGGCCCAGATAACATCATAAGCCTTCACCTATATTCTTACCTACATTACACTTATAATTGTTTACAGGGACTGACCTTTTACCTAGATAAGACACTGCATTCAGCACGCAGGTTTTCCCTGGATCAAAATCTCATACATTATGCATGAGGATTCTTCAAAGCACAGCAGGACTACCATGTCATGTATAATATGGATGTATAAAGATCATGCCCAACGTCATCCTTAGTCGGACACAGTAATACAGCGAGGTAGGACCCTTGTGGAGACCTATGGGTATATATACATCCCATCTTGCTAAGACAGAAGGAGGAGACCAGGACTTCCCGGCCGACACACTGACCAAAGATGCTGAGGTTCCTGCATGCAGGCACTCCATCTTGCAGTGGGCTAAAACATCCCTTGCAGGTGTTCAACTTGAGACCAGGACGTAGTCCCACAGTCTCTCACTTTAGGTAATGGGGTTAACTTTATCGTAGAGGAATTCTTGGCTTAACACCTACACGTATGCTAGGTACAATTAGGTACATCTAGTTAGGGAGGAATTGTTGGAGTATGTATCTTCTTATCATGTCTTTTATATACTTGTATGTATTCATGATTACTGCAAGAAGGTAGAACTTTACCATCCATTTACTTTTATAGTACTGCTAATCATTTATATATTTTACTGTCTAACGATTGTTGCAGCTCATCTATTTTACTCCAAATTAACAACTGTTTAATAAATACTTATTGAGAACCCCCAGCCTGTTTATTCTGTGTATCTCTCTAAGTCAGACAAAGTAAGCATGAGTGACTGAGTGAAAAGTAGTATATTGTTTGCACGATCCAGAGGGATCAAGGTGCCATATTGGATGGCTGCCAAGAAACTATTCTCTCGTGGGTAACAGGAGATTCTAGTGGCACTGTGAGCTAGCTTGTACAAAAGGGCAACATACCAGGTCGGGGTGTTCAGAATCAGTCTGACACCAATCCTGCAGGCTATGCTGTCCAAACACGCAGATGATGTGTAGTTTTATAGGAACTACACAACACTATACTAGGACTTTGCATCTTCTTTTCCCTGTATGCATTCCAATAGGTATTACCAATATCAATAGGAATTATTTGGTACAGGTAATGTTAAGAAAATGTGTGAAATTTGTTTACTACTTACAGCCTTCACGTGGGCACTATGAAAAATTGGATTGTTGATTGAAAGGTGTGAACCTTTCCCAAGCAGCAGCCACAATCCTTGTAAGGGAAAATCCTTGACACAAACGGCACTATGTAATCCTGTGCTTAACCCTCTAGTATCTTAGCGCAAAAAGCAGCCAGGCTTAGCTTAGAGACAATGTGTAAAGTATTTATGCAGCACACAAATGGTAGTGAAGTGAACACACAACACAAGAAAAATCTCACACCACTTTGAAAAATAGCGTACATTTTAACAAAATATTTGATACTAAAACAACAAAACCCCAGTCAATAGAACAGGAAAAATGTAATGTCAAAGCTCTTAGGTAACTGTAGAGCCTAAATGTACTATGAGCCACTAACAGTCATCAGTCCTACTAGATCGGGTGAAAGTACAAGTGCAGGCTGACTGAGTTAGATTGCAGGCCAGTTCCAAAGGCCATATTAGTCCCACTGAAAAAGTTTCACTCTCAAAGTATGGGGCAGTTTGCGGTGCAGGGGTCATCAAGGAGCAGAGAGATCATTGCAGATGGTCGTCCCTGTAGTGCAAAGAGCAGGACAGGCATCGTGGACAGTCATCAGACTTCAAGGATGGTTGTTACTGGAACTTCGCTGTCACCTCAGGCTGTCATTGCTGTGGCTTGAAGTGCAGATCTCATGTTGCTGGTTGTCGCTGGCAGTTGCTGTAGCGCAAAGGTTTGGGTTGGCAGTCACACTAGCACAGGCCAGCTGTGCTCAGGCAGGCCCATTGCAGCAGGTCAGCTGGGAAGTTGGCACTTTAAATCTGAACACAGGCTGCAGTGGTAGACCTGAGCCGTGTTTACAAGGGCTATTTAGGTGGGTGCACAATAAGTGGTGCAGGCCCTTTAGTTGCATTGAATATACCAGCCCTGCATATATAGTATGCCACTTTATTAGGGGCTTTTAATAAATTAAATATGTCAAATGGAAGATAGCCAATTTGACCACATTTTAGGGAGTGAGCACAAGCACTTTAACACTGGTTAGCAGTGGTACTAATGCCAACAAAAACAGGATCAGAAATGAGAAGGGGTAAAGGCAAAATCTTTGGGGGTGACCCTGCAGAGAGGAACAACTCCAACAAGTGCAAACTCCCTTTCGCACCCAAAGTGGGTTTACTTGGGTACTTGGAAAGCTGACCAACAATTTCAAAACCATCCAGTAATTTTACAAGAGAGGGCTAGCAATATGTACCACTTGATAGCACTGAATTTCTTTCTAGAAATGATGGGATAGTGAGGCCTAGATTTACTAAGGTTTCATGCAATGCTGTGCAGCAACAAAATGTACTATGCTGGTGAGTTTGTGCTGCATAGGATTTGTACAGGAAGTGTATCCTTCCTGTAGAAAAACCTATGCACAGAAAGACACAGGATGTCCTGTTGATCTGGAAATGTGCTGTGCACTGCAGCACGCATGCAATAACCCAATTTCTAAAATAATAAACCCACCCGCTTGTTTCCTCCTCTTTTCAATTAGAATTGGTGTTTGACGAAAATCCGGTCTGGCTCACTTGGGTGTTAGCTCTGATCCACTCACAGTCATGCTCCCTGGAATCAAACCGCAGCAAATCAATTTCTGAGCTGAGAAGTGTATCTTTGCAGTGCAAAACACCTTTTGCTTTGAATACCAAACTACTGATATGCACCACCATAGCATTGGCACAAAGCCTCAGTAACTCTGTTCCTGAGTCTTTTGTAATATTGGTTCTAGATTCACTAGATTACTTTTTGTTTCTGCTCCTTCATACTTCAATTTGTATCAGTTATATCTAACTCTGATTAGCAATATGAGTGACATATTTCCATAAATCCTTTTCATCATATGAATCCAGAAGCAAGAAAGCGCTCTTGGTCACAACCGTTTATTTTTTATACAAAGACATTTTAGGAACTGATTATTAAGTGAAAAAAAAGGTTTGCAGAAATGAAAACACAATTATCAGTCAGTCATGTATATCACACACAGAATGTGATTTTCCCTTACTCGAGCCCGGTCTATTCCTCTGCGTGCAGTTAGAACATTAATCTTGATAATAGGAATGGAAAGCTGCATTTCTCTGAAAAATGGTTTTCAAATAAAACATTGATGAATGAACACAACTGCAGTGAGTTTCTAATGGTGAGCTCTGCTCGCAATATATATATAACTCGTACAGTGGCAAACGCTTTGAAACATTTTAATCAGGACTTTAGGTCACTTTTATTGTCTAAACGTCAAACAATTTCATTTGTTCGTGTTAGGAAGTGTCAGCATTTGGTGAGCAAAAAAATGTATGTAGCATTACATAAAAGACACAGGGAGCTGAGCTACAGAAGTAGAGAAAGTATATAATGAAACTGGAATAGCTGTGCTGGAAGGTATTTTCATTGATGCAAAATGATGAAAATCATTAAAAAATACAAAAGGTTCCACTTTTCATAGCCTAAAATAATTTGTATTGTGGGTCTGGGGTATTCCGTTAGTATAGCAAGATGAGTTGAGCACTTTTTGGGATTGTGATAATCAAATGCTGTTTCTATTTAATGGTTTTGCACAAATGCCATATATATACACATGCGCACACAGAAACTCCTAAAATTGGCTTCACTAGGTGAAAATTTACAAAAACGAAGGGCTTGATTTAGATCTTGACAGTCTTATCGCCGTCCCTCCATGGCGGCTGTCCCAACTACTCTGGCAAGTTGATGGTCTTTTGCCCGCCATATTTAGATGCATACAGGCTGACTCACCGTCCGCGTCAACGAAGTGTTTCATACTATGGTCATGGATCACCACTGCAGATGCTGCAGTCTCTAATGCTGGCAAATAGTACTCCATTGCCGTCGGGTGGTGGGTTCCCATCGGGCAGGTTTATATTTCACAGTTGTGCTGGCAGTCTCCTAGCAGCAATTCCCTGATGGAGGGAGTCTGTTGTGGTACATGCTCAACAATACTCCATCACTGTGGCCATTGGATGGATGCTAGTATAACACACCTAGGGCCAGATGTAGGTAGCCCTTTACCGATCGGAATCGGCCGAAAATACTGATTTTCGGCCGTTTCCGATCGGTAAAGGGCTATTGAGATGTAGGGGCACATTTTCGGTAATTTTACCGAATCGGTATCATTACCGAATCGGTAAATTTACTGATTCTGTAATATGTACCGAATCGGTAAAATAATTACCGATTCGGTAATATTTACCGATTCGGTAAAATTACCGAAAATGCAATGTAGGTAGGCAATGTACCTCCTGCACATGGCTTACAGAATCGGTATTTTACCATGGAATACAAATCCATGGTAAAATACCGATTCCGGTGTGCATGCACATGTGTGCATGCACACCTATGCCATGTGACAGGCAGACCTGCCCTTAGGGCAGGTATGCCTGCCACATGGCACCCACGCCTGTTTAGGGGGTGCCAGGGGGTGTCAAAGTGACACCCCCTGCACCCTTGTGAAATTCGGTATTTACCGATTCGGTAAATACCGAATCGGTAAAGCCTATTGATTCCTATGGGCTTTGAAGCCCATAGGAATCAATAGGCTTTACCGATTCGGTATTTACCGAATCGGTAAATACCGAATTTTACCGATTCGGTAAAAGGGAACATCTGGATTCCCTACATACCAACCCCTCACATTTACCGAATCTTAATTACCGAATCGGTAAAATTCGGTAATTAAGATTCGGTAAATGTTACTTTCCTACATCTGGCCCCTAAATTCCATTGGCCTAATGGAATCACCTGAATACCACACTATAAAATACACTCTGTTTCAGGACATGATATTTGCATTTCACTGCATCACAGCAGTGACCTTTGGTCTGAAAAAGCAGGGTGTTTGTTCACTTTTCTACACTCCAGTCACTTTTTTTCCTCACATTTATTTTCTTGGCTTCGTTTATTTTGTTGCCTTCAATCAATTATTTTCTCTGGAATTATAGCAGGGAAGGAACATCCATATTTTACAGTGGGAGTGTTGTCAATCATGGTGTTTGAAATCATTAGAATAGAGCCATAATTGTTTGAAGCCCAAGTCCAAAACACAACTATGAGTCAGAAAAGGCAAATGTAGACCAGAATATGTGATAGAGTGAATGCTAGAGCTAACAACCTGCACATACAGGAGGAAATTAGGAAGAGGTGGAGGAACAAACTGCGGGGAAGGGTGCATTCACTGGCCTCCAAGCATCACCTGGAGACCCAGAGGATTGGTGGTGGTTCTCCCAGTCCCCAAATATAATTTTATCCCTTTGAGGAGAAGGTCTGGCAGATTCTAGATCCTGAAGGCTTGACAGGTATACCTGGTGGAGTGGTGTCTGGTAAGTTACACTTTACAAAGTCTCACTAAACCTCAATGTCCTGTTTGTTCTAAATTCAGCTGTTGCCATTGTGTTCTGCACATATTTTTCTAACAGAGAAACCTTAAAGTATCAGATAATTTGGATTATTTGTGTGAATGCATTTTGTAGATTACATGTGTCAATTACTTTTACATGTCACATGATGGTATGGCGCCTGTTAGTGTTAGAACACCAAATAACCCATTACGCATATGCGTGTCATATTGTAAGTGTCTGTCTCATTTCAACTTCATATTTTCCACAGGTATGTTCCAGTAACCATTTTGCAAATATTGAAAAGTTGTCTGTGAAATGATTACAACTACCATGATGCCCTGTTTCTATTTTGTCAAAATAATTTTTCTATGTCATATTGCTCATTCTGTCTTGTCTAAAATATTTTCACATGTGGTAAAGTGTCAAGTAGTGCTCTCTTCTGAACATGGTTTGTGGTGTTTTCTGAATGTTGTCCTTTCTTCCCAGTGAATTGCATTGATGTCATGAGTTTCACAAATCAAAGAGTGTTGACCCAAGAATTGGAAGCTATGAAAATTACTGTGCTGAATATAGGCTGTAATTGCAAAACTTGACTCTGCTCTGATGACTAATGCCAAACATCCGCCCAAGTTGTATAAATGTCTAAATTGAAGTCAGCTAGGTCTTGGAAGTGTCAATTACACATTTCACCTATCCACTGTGTTGGATTGGACATGTTTGGTTTACTTACTAATCACTTCATAAAGATTTCTTACTGCCTGCTTATTCGAAGATGTACTGTTTGTAATTAGAAAATATTACTGATAACTAGAATCATAATATTGTCTACCTTTTGTTCTTCTAGATATCTACATTGTTTGTCTCAAAAGGTTTGGATGTATAACCTACATTTTGACTAATATCATTTTTCTCAATCTCTCAATAGGTCCATCTACCAAAGCACGTGGCCAGGAATCTGCCACTGAAAAGACCTCCACTCCAGCCAAGGAACAGCCACTCAGTGAGGACAAAACTCCTGGTAATCTGGATGTGGATGAGGATCCTGGTCAATCTGATCAGCCTGGGCAACCTGCTCCAGTGAGTTTCACTGGGCCCACACAGACACTTCCCACCCCAGCTGTAACACCTCATCTAATCAAAGCCTCCTCTTCCTGTGTTCCTACCACTGTAACACCGATCGTGTGCCCCCCAGTCCTGGCTAATGTTGAGACTACCAGCTCCAGCTCAGCCAGGACTCAATGGGACACTAGGACAAGGTTACATGGTAGTGGGGGTTGGGGTTGTGGGAGGGATACTCTGGGACAGCATAGTGAGCCCACTGGGGTGACTCTCACCCAGACCACAATCAACCAAATCCTGGGGGCCTATTATCAGTCCCAAGACATGATCGGCCAGGTACTCACAAGCTCAAGGAAATGAAGCAGTTGCAGAGGTAGCTCAACTATCTGAAGGAATCCCATAACTCCAATGTGGACTCACTGACTAGGCTGCTGCAGGACATTTACATCCATATGTGCAGGGCTTTATCAATACCATCTACCCTGTGTTCCTACAACATCTGGCCAATGCCAGTCAAAGTCAAACAAGCTTCATTCTGTTAGAAACACAACATTAAAAGCATCCTAAAAATTATAAACATCTCCATATCACAAGATATATAATAACATGCATTTAAAAAATTACAGAAAGATAACAATCCCAACAGTGAACCAAGAGAGACCATATACATAAAGTGCTATATGCAGGATATCTAATTCAAGGCAAGGCAATAGATCTGGTGACTTCACTATTCTTCACAGAATATAAAAATAAGTGCATTAAGTTTAAAATGTAATTGGTGTATCTGGAAAGGCATAATACATAAGGTGCCATGTACAGAAAATATAATTTAAGAACATAATCTACAACCACAGACATCATTTATCGTGTGTCACCTATTTTTTTCATAAGCAAGGGCATTCAGGATAGAATTATTGTGTCTTATTTTGATTGCCTTCAGGATGTAGACCACCACTGCATTGCAAACTGTAATATTTGCTAGCCCACAAATATACTCAAAGGCAGTTTATATGTGAAAAGTCTCTCCTTAAAAAACAAGGGTCGTAAGAGACTCTTCCTAACATCTCTATAAAAACTGCAAAATAAGATAAAATGCAACGTTGTCTGGTCTGATTTTCAATCACATGGGCACTTTGGAAGATTATTGTTCCACTTGCCCATCATTGGAAAAGCTATTAAAGTATGCACTAATCCCCTTCTTAGTCTAGTAAGCTAAAATCTATGTTTTGAATTTGTGACCTGTAATAAATAATATTGTATCTCCCGCAAGAGGTCCTATCCAAGTATGCCTTGGTCATTGGTTTCATGTTTGCATCAACGTCCCTTAACCAATTGCGTGATTCCATGAAACTAATCTTCAATTTATTTTTGTCATACTCAAGTATTTGGGAGGGATTGTTAAGATCAATATTTGTGGCACATTCATTTAAAAGATTTTTAATATTCATCTGCCATGGGATTTTTTTCTCATGGTCGAGTGCAATGTAATCCTTAATGACATCCTGTGTAAACTTTGTACCTTCCTTACTCCATATCCCGTACCCGACGTTTAAGCTTACTGTACTTGTAAAATCATTAATATAAGAGGCTTCCAACTCTTTGTGCACACTATATATAGGAGTAGAGTTGGTTACAGCCAACAGATTCAGTAAGAAGATGTTTTCTTGGGTCTGAAGGATTGCACAATTTGCCACTCCCCATAGTGCTGTGCCATAACCGATTCCAGTGAGAAGCTGGCTCTTATATACTGTCATGATTTCCCTAATAGGTTTATGACCCATTCTTTTGAGACTCTGAAAATTGCCTCAGTTATCCTAATACATTTTAATTTACAATGTTCAAAGTGGGCTCCCCAGTGTCCCTTTGCTGTAAATACTACTCCTAGATATACAAAAGAAGTTGTTACTGTAATAGGGACACTGTTTACATGGTGGGTCCTAGTTTTTACTTTTCCTTGCCCACACACCATCGTTAATGTATTTTTCAAGTTAAGTACTAACAGGAACATACTTCAAGCTAAATTGTGAATCCCCAAAAAAGCCTGTTTGGAAGCACAATTTAGCAATTCCCAATGCATGAACCGAAATCTGTGAAAATCCATGAAAATCGCTAAAATATGGAATCGTTAAATTTGAGAACCGCAATTTAGCGAATCCCAATTTGCGAGTTCCTTAATAGCAAATCCATATAGCGAATCGCAATTAAGGCGTCACAAACACATGCATGAAAAGACGCAAATAGCGATTTGCATGAAAATCGCAATTTTGCAAGGGCAATTTAAAGAAGATCACAATCAGGTGGTAACCACGAGTAAAAAACCCTACAGGCACTAATCCTTAGATACCTCTATAAACTGACCCAGGAGGCCTCTGAACCTTTCACAATGGCAGCACTCTACGTGATGGCGAGGAGGATGAGGATCCATGCAGCAGCCCAGCAAAGAAGGAGAATCCAGGAGCGGATTTTTAGAGTGCGCATCACATTGTTGGGACAAACAGCAGATACAAAAAGTACAGGCTGAACGGTGCTATGATCCTTGACCTAATTGCAGAACTGACAACCCTAATGCGGCGCCAGACCCGTAGGTCCCATGCCATCCCCACCCATGTTCAGGTCCTATGTTGCCTGCACCTATTTGCGTCAGGCAGTTTCCAGGGGGTGGTAGCTGTATCTGGAGGGGTGTCACAAAGCTCCCTCTCACGTTTCTTCAAATCCTTCCAGAATGCCATAATGACAAGGATCCAGACCCATATCACCTGTCCACGACCCCAGAGGAATTGAATAAGACCAAACTGGACTTCTACCAGGTAGCACGGTTCCCTCATGTGATAGGTTGCACAGATTGTACGCATGTTGCCATTTGTCCACCAGCAGAAAATGAATATATTTTCAGGAACCGTAAATCATATAATTCTATCAATGTACAAGTAGTGTGCAATGCTAAGTATATCATAACAGATATTGTGGCTCAATACGCTGGAAGCACACATGACTCCTATATATTTCGACACAGTGGCATACACGCCCGTTGGCTCTGGGGTGAATTTGGTGAAAGACATCTGCTTGGTAAACACATATAATGATTCCCCACATACAATGGCTAACAAACAACAAAACCTTGTATCTGACCTATATTTCTTTAGTGTGACCTATTAGGTTCAAAACAGGCAATTACCCAACATGACTGTACACAACATCAGAATTTTTCAGAGAAATTTTTATTCATTCATTCTTTTATTTCTCTGTATATTAATGATTCTATTAAACACATTTTTTCCTTTTCATACACATTCAAAATCATTTCATATGTTTTTTTGGAGAGAAAAGATTTTTCTTTTTATATAAACATCAGTTCTACAAATTCGTACATTGATACATGTGATGTAATATATACATTTTGTAACTTTTAGGACAAGGCAAAAAATAATTAATTGCAAAGTAAAAATATAAATATCAACCCACACACAAACTCACACTTATCAGTCACACTACTTTCTTACACTCTCATCTATACTAATATAATAAAGAGAGAGCCCAAACCATTGAGGCGGGTAATCTCAGGAACCACAGCACCAATCACAACACCCAATACAGCGTTGGAAAGGGTAGTTGCAGCAGAAGGACATAGGCTATGCAGACGCCCACCATATACATTTAAAAGGTAAAAGAACCGTGACAGCAAGTAGTCCCTTATGGGCGTAAGTGCGTTGTGCTGTGGGTGTGTGCTGGGGGCGTGACAAATGCTGGGGGCGTGTGGTATGTTCCGCTCTTCATGCTATGTCTCATATTGTGTGCTAATCCCACCCTGCTCTCTTTAAATACCCCTGCCCCCTATAATCATAACCCACCCTTACTCCTTAAAATACCCCAACACCCTTAAACACTAACCCATCTTAACCCTATAAATATACCCTGTACCTTAAAACCCAAACCTATCTCTAAACCCTAGAAATACCCCTGCACCCCAAAACCCAAACCTAGCCCTGAACCCTATAAATACCCCTGTACCTCAAAACCCAAACCTACCCCTGAACCCTAAAAATACCCCTGTACCTCAAAACCCAAACCTAGCCCTGAACCCTAAAATACCCCTGTACCCCAAAACCCAAACCTAGCCCTGAACCCTTAAAACACCCCTGTACCCCAAAACCCAAACCTACCCCTGAACTCTAAAAATACCCCTGTGCCCCAAAACCCTAACCTAGCCCTGAACCCTAAAAATAACTCTGCACCCTAAAACCCAAACCTACCCCTGAACCCTAAAATACCCCTGTACCCCAAACCTAGCCCTAAACCCTAAAAACACCCCTGTATCCCAAAACCCAAACCTAGCCCTGAACCCTTAAAATACGCATGTACCCCAAACCCCAAACCCAGCCCTGAACCCTAGAAATACCCCTATACCCCAAAACCCAAACCTAGCCCTGAACCCTAAAAATACCCCTGTACCCCAAAACCCATACCTATCCCTAAACCCTTAACCTACCAACGTACTCCATAAACCAAAACTATATCTGAACCCTTAAAATACCCAAACACCCCAAAACATATACCTCAGTACCCCAAAACATATACCCATACTTACCTTATTCAAACATTAAAAAAACATGCTTTCACCATTCATGCATTTACAACGAATTTCGTTGAAAATGTATGCTTGGTAAAAGCATATAAAATGTAATGCCATGCATTATAATGGCATTGCGGAGTCATGGTACTTTCGTAATGAAAGTATGCGGAGTGATGGTATGCGGAAAGAAAGTTGCGGAATAATGGGTGTTTACCCTCCCCCGGTAAGTACATTGGTGGCACGGCGGCCCACATCTCCAGCAACATACTCATATTTTTTCACACCCATTTGAAAAATGCACAGGTCTCTCTCATTGATGGCCAGCATCGACATACACTTTTAGACACACCTCCCGCTACAAGTTCTAGAATCGCGAACTTTAGAGCTGGGGAGCTACGTTAGAATCTCGGCATCAGCTCAACATCCTGTGATTCCAGGCAAATCGCTTTGTCTCCCCGTGCCTACCACAAATGAATGTGTTCTTCTGTAATGTAAATTGTGCTCATGCCATGTTGTCGAGTTTGCGCTATATAATATTGCAAGGAAAAATAAAGTCGGGAAACTCGAGTTCACACACTACTGAACGCGCACTCTTAAGTGCATCAGCAGTGCACTGTGAATCGGAGCGTTTCACAGGCCTGTCACAGATAAGAAATGCTATCAAAACGAAATCCTACAAAACAATATACTACTGGCCGGCAGCAATTCCTACCCGGACAACGTCGGGATGGGCTGCTAGTTCATAATAAAAGGACAATGGCTTTCCACACTATGAGGGGTCCCACTGATATCAAGGAAAGGAATTAATTCAACACCTGGAAGATCGTAAACAACAGTTGTATATGTAGTTGTTGCCTTTCAGGGGCCGCTCCTCATGTGTACTATGTTGCTCTACGCGGGCCAGACCACCTTCTTCAGGACCAATATGTTTCCAAAAAAAGGAGAATCTCAACCAAGCCAAATGGATTGATAAACAATTGTATTTGTTGGGTATTGGCAAACATAAAATTATCCTTTTCCATAAATTATTCTTGGGACCAATACTAATCTCACCATTGTATCCTGAGGTTGTCATGCATTCTTATGTGAGCTATACTCATAAAGTTATCTTCTTTTATATTCTATGATAAAAAAGGGAAGGTTTATAGAAAGTAAAGATGTGCTTCAATAAACTGACCACCAAAGATAGTAGATCCTGTGTCAAAAGGATTTAAAAAATGTGTCACATCAGAAACAACACCCGGAGTGTCATAAACAGGAAATGTTTTTTTTGGTCTTTATTTGAGCTGAAAAAGAACAATTTACTGATTTCTTAATGCTATCATGCACCCTATCTAGTTTATTTTCCTTGTGGTATTACCTGAAGCCAACACGCAAAAAGGAGGGAATGTATTCACGTCCCACAGCTAGGCATTATCTCTAGACATGCATCTTGATATTAAAACAGCACATGATCTGTGCAAGAAACAATCTGAAAACAAGGAGGAAAGAATTTTAGCATTTATAGAGAGAAGGTCTTGGCAGGTAGATGGACACTCCCTACTAATTATCCCCACAGGAGTATGTGACTTACCCTGTTTCTCACTCTTTCTTTTCTTTATATAATTTATTCTATTTGTATAAGACGAAATACAGACGCCGGCATATATTGTGAATCTTCTTAACTGAGGTTTTTTATAAGAAGCAAATCCCAACTGAAATAGAAGATATAGAAAGATGTCACTCTTATCCATTCCTTATGAGACTGGGATATTTCACAGTTCAAAAGGTTTTAATATATAAAGTTGTTATATCAAATCGTACAATATTTCTAAAGATGAGTTCCACCAACCAAACACTATTGCATAAAGTTGTGCCTGGCATCACTCCTGTAACTAGCTATAAAAATAATATATGTTCAAAAGATGCGATATATTGGCTCAGCTAACCACTAGATTGGTGTAACCTATTGGAAATATTGCAAGAAAAAAGAGATTGCAAAAAAGGGGGGTTGCTTACTAACCTACTTGAAAACAACTTAAAGGAAGATCGTATTTTGCTAATTTACACCTAGAACAGCCTTCCATTCGATTTTATATTTAACAAAAAGGTGCTGATCCTTGCAGGTTATTAACTTGTCCACCTTAGTTCGCACAGCCGCATAAACGGTCTTACTTCCAAGTGAGTAATATTGCGCATAACATGAATTTGAGAGATAGCTAGGTTTAAACTCCAGCCGAAAAGGTCATACGTGTGCGGTCGCCCCATATTCTGCGGACCCATCTTGAACGGGCATCCTGTTTTACCGCATGCTATTGCAGTTTATCGAAAGTATTTAAATACCGCACCCTGGCTCAAATGCCCACAAAGTGGGCATGCATAAAACATACTATCTCGAATTAGCAATGTCACTCTCGTAATAATGAGAAGGCAAATAGCTATGATATTCATTTTTTGCCCCTTACCTCCATAATATTTGTAATGTGGGAGAGGCGTCAGCAACACTCCTGCGGTTGTACTCAATTCCACTACTGCTTACAATCAGGGGCGTCTTCTGGCAGTTATTTGAGTGAATTTTGATAAACTTGCGAGATTTGAACCTAATCTGGTAAGGACATGTTGTGCTGTGTTGTTTAGAGTTTTATGGTCGCCAGATTTAAATATGTTCAGCTCTATGATACTCTTTTACAAAGTCAGTTCATAAAAGAATTTGCAAAGCACGTTTTGGGTAGTTCAAAGAAGAGACTGAGTATTGTTTTTTATATGCGACAAGAATTTTGAGAGCCTCCAAAAGATTATAGTCATACAAGAAAGTATTTCTATCCTCCAAAATCTCACGAGATATTAACATCTTTCATTTTTTGACATTATGATGGATGCTAGTACTGATAGGTACCTACACTGATATACTTCTAGTTTAGTGCGGCCATGATCTAATAATTGTTATTAAGGGCGGCCATTTTGTAATACATAGAAGCAAAGTAAATACCAGTTATGTCAGAGCAGTGTTTATATTGTTTGCCCCTATTATGCTAAAATCCGCAATGCGATGATATCAGCTGTTTTACATATTTTTATGTCATGTATAAGCATATAACAGTCTTAAATAGTCCTTTCACTTCTTCCTTTTGTAAAAGATGGCAGCCTAGATATAATAGTTGTTTTTATCAGTAGCCATATTACAGTTATCAAAGCGAAGTAAAAACCAGTTCCTAGAAGTCCACTCCGGTTTTTAATGTAACCCTTATTGTTGTGCCAGATATGCATATGCCTGGTGTCAGTTCTTTTTGTGCATATTATCTTTGTGATCTTTTTCTTACATCGGGATCGTACTACTGGTTTAACCACCTTCATGTAGAAGAATGTCATGCCTTAGCTATTCCTATAAGTTTCAAGTGTAATACAGATGATTATGTTAGACAGAGAAGGTCCGGCAAGTGTATGTTCCTGATGTCTATGGGTACATAACAAATATGTTCAATTAGTTTCCTACCACCCCCAGGATGATGTTGACCCACAAGGGGTATCTCAAGTGGGTTTTATATCCACTATGACAACAGAAAAATAAGTGAATTGCCATGCTCCAATGCCTCTAAAGGTGTACATGTGTATTGGTACTGTCATTTTACAGATTTGAAGTATCATTTGCTTTTAAGTGACTATCCAAATAACCTCTTCATTGAGTCCTTTACGGATTGTGTCACAATGGAAAATCCAAAAGGTTTCCCTATTTTTCCTGACTTTCTCTGTATCATGGCCTGGTTTTGTAATGACCTTTTCCAGGATAAGCCATTTCAGGTCGTTCTCATTATGTTGGTTTTGCACACAGTGCTTTACCATAGGTGCCTGTGCTTCTGGGTTCTTATTGCCGACTTGTGTTCAGACACTCTTGTTTGTTGTTCCCTTCCTGTCTTGGCTATGTAGCCTAGGCCACAAGGGCAGAGAATGAGGTAAACTATATTACTACTCCTACAGTTGGTATAGCTTTACAGCTGTCCTGACCTAGTTCCATAGGACCCGATTTGAGTTGCAATAGCTGTTGCACAGTGTTCTGACCGACTTTTTCGGCCCTTCTTTGAGGGAAGGTGATTGGAGGTGACTTCAGTCTACTATCATTCTAGTGGAAGGATTAGAACCGTAAATAGAGCCTATTCACATGGCATGCCGATTAATTCTGTACCCTTTTCCTTAGATCAGGGCTTATAAACTTATATTAGGGGATAGATTCATTAGTACTAGTGATAATCCGTCCTTTTGTAAGAGTGTTAGTATACCTTCGATGGAGTTATGCTTATTTCGAGCCGTGTAGGCCTCAAACGGGAGAGACTCCATCTTTCTTTCTGCCCCGGCAGCTTGAGATGCTTCTAGGTCAAACGTAATGTTTTAGTTATGAGGTGTTGTTCGCTTGGAGAGAACCGGCTCAGGCTGGCCCTTATCGAAAGACTGTATTTTTCTCCATTCCGAAGACACAACATCATGCCGGCCGGCTGGGAACGTGTCCTTGGTACGTGGAGGTACAAGAATTTGGTGGGCGGCAGGTTACTGGCCGTAACTTTCCATGAAGGGACAAGCTTCCATGTTAGTGAAAGCATGAGGCAGTGAATTAGTCAGTCTGTAGGCGGCAGCTAGCCGTTAGCATCAATGCCATTAATTATTTCAGGGCAGACAGTCGCCATTTTAAAGTCCGAGACAGATTGATAAGCTAATACTCTATTAGAAAGATTGAAGGTATTTTAGCTGGAGCAGCTGGCGAGCTTTGACCTTTAAGATCAGAGCATTCAGAGTGAAGCAGTTAGTTAAGAGAACGAATACCAGAGTGGTTCAAACTGAATTATAAGATTGAAGCCGAGAAGTGAAGATGGTCCGTGATTGAGAGGAGAGAGGAGTAGTGCAGAACAGCCAGAGAGAAAGCAGCTGATGAGAGGAAGGTTCCGGTGACTTGGAGGGAGGCGAAGGAGACAGAGCATAGCGGTGCAGACGTGTATCCGTGACTGCAGAGGTGTGACCCTAAAGACGAGCCAAGACACAGACGAGAAGGGAACCCAGATGACTGCTGAGTCCAGACTTCATATCAATAAGGTGATGTCGACCCTTTCTTTGTAACGTGCACATTCTAACCTTTCATTTTCCTTTGCAGGCTATATGTTATAGTATAGTGTTATATTGATATTGTTGTTATACTAAATAAAGTACCCCAGTTCTTAGTGAACCAGCATGTGCCTCTTATTCTTATATGAAAAGGTAACCTGTTCTTCTAGTCAGTAACTATTATGCGAACGGACGCAACTCCCGATCAGGTAAGCAGTGACCGAATAATGAGGGAGAGAGGAGCCCTTGAAGTAGAGGATAAGTCGCATATCATCTAATTTGGTTATCGTCGTGACTCATAATATCGTAGTATTTTACCCTTAGTAAATAACAAGAGATTCCCCAATATGGAGAGCTAATGGTATTCATAGGAAAGTGATCGTCGTTGGAATGCGGCGTTATACCCACAGGATTGTGGCTTGTTAAGTGAGCACCAGGAAGTTTACTGGTGTCTATACCCACAGGATTGTGGCTTGTTAAAGCGAGTACCAGGGAGGATACTGGTATTTATACCCACCGGATTGTGGCTTGAGAGAGCACTGGTTGTGGCCAGTGTGTAATGGTATATAATCAGGACTGCCCCAGGGTAGAATCGTCTGGGCCTGAGTTGCCGCTAGACTAATTGGTATGAGTGTGATATCGTAGAAATCTTAGGCATGTACATTGCTAATTCCCAATCCTTGGGTAGGAGACATAGATACCTGTTGTAAATAGGTCCTAAGGAGAGAGGTGATTACGTTCCGGCTGGGTTGGTGGTGCTCTGATGAGCTAATTCTATCTGGTCCGAGAATCCGGTTGTTACACACAGGCATGGCAATCGCCACATCAGTTATCCCCTAAAATTGGGGGAAGGCCATCTATTATCTCTTGCTCCACAGTTTTTATGGTTTTTAATCTTCTATGTACCAACTTGCCTCTCAGGTTAGGGTTTCTTCTCAAAGCTACAATTGGTTTAGTCAAGATTGTGTCTTCTTCATTGATGTTAAGAATCTTCCAGTTTTTGTTAAGAATTTGTTGAATTTTATTGTTTAGACTAGAGTGGTTACCCACACAAACTATCCATGTCTAGGGTTTGTTTGTCATTACCCATAATGAGACTTTCTCTATTGTAATATTTTGCACATTTTAGTGATTTTCTTACGAGGTCTTTGGGGTAGCCTCTATGTTCTAGCCTCTCTTGTTGTTGCTTTGCATGGGTCATAAAATCTTTGATTTAGAGTTCTGCAAAGGGTATTAGTGTTCAGAAATGATTTGCGTACAACAGGTAGCGGTGGAGGTGGAAAGGTGCAAAAATAGGAACGGTGCTACTTGGTCAGGGGGAACCCAAAAACCTCTGAAAAATAGTGGGCCAGGACCCACCCTATCAATTAAACACACAAAGTCCTAAGTCATGTGTAGAGTTTACTTAATAGGAATATCACAAATAAGAAAACAAGATTGACACTCGATAATTGATGTATCTGGATACGGAGTTGTGCTTTGACTCCTCGCTGCTTCTCAGCATTCACTTGTGGATTTCTTGATGGCAGAACTCGCCCGTCAGTTCTTGACTTTTTACCCACGCCTCAACAATCGTTTACGTTTTGGCCTCAAGTCGGCCTTTCTCAAACTTAAATTCTCCGATCAGGACCGGGTTGGAACTATCACCGGCTCCCCAATACTGCTCCCTTGAGACTTTTTCAGCCTGGAAGAGTTGTGGGTTACTACCCGTCAGACAAAACACGTGTCGGCTGGTTTTCTCTTTGGATCTCCTCTTGAAGGGGGACCACTATCCATACTAATATAATAAAGAGAGAGCCCAAAACTTTGAGGCAGGTAATCTCAGGAACCACAGCACCAATCACAACTCCCAATACAGCGTTGGAAAGGGCAGTTGCAGCAGGACATAGGCTATTCAGACTCCCACCATATACATTTAAAAGGTCAAAGAACTGTGCCAGCAAATTAGTCCCTTGTGGGAGTGTCTGCGTTGTGCTGTGGGCGTGTGCGGGGGCGTGACAAATGCTGGGGGCGTGTGGTACGTTCCGCCCTTCATGCCATGTCTCATATCGTGTGCTAATCCCACCCTGCTCCCTTTAAATACCCCTGCACCCCATAATCATAACCCACCCTTACTCGTTAAATTACCCCAACACCCTTAACCACTAACCCATCTTAACCCTATAAATATACCATGTACCCCAAACCCCAAACCTATCCCTAAACCCTAAAAATACCCCTGTACCCCAAAACCCAAACCTAGCCCTGAACCCTATAAATACCCCTGTACCTCAAAACCCAAACCTACCACTGAACCCTAAAAATACCACTGTACCCCAAAAACCAAACCTACCCCTGAACCCTAAAATACCCCTGTAGCCCAAAACCCAAACCTAGCCCTGAACCCTTAAAAACCCCTGTAGCCCAAAGCCCAAACCTACCCCTGAACCCTAAAATACCCTGTACCCCAAAACCCAAACTACCCCTGAACCCTGTACCCCAAAACCCAAACCTACCCCTGAACCCTACAAATACCACTGTACCCCAAAACCCAAACTTAGCCCTGAACCCTAAAAATAACCCTGTACCCCAAAACCCAAACACAGCCATGAACCCTAAAAATACCCCTGTACCCCAAAACCCAAACCTAGCCCTGAACCCTTAAAATTCCCCTGTACCCCAAAACTCAAACCTACCCCTGAACCCTAAAAATGCCTCTATACCCCAAAAAACCAAACCTAGCCCTAAACCCTAAAAATACCCCCGTACCCCAAAACCCATACCTATCCCTAAACCCTAAAATGACCCCTGTACCCAGTAACCCAAAACTATATATGAACCCTTAAAATACCCAAACACCCCAAAACATATACCTCAGTACTCCAAAACATATACCCCTATACCCATACTTACCCTGTCCAAACATTAAAAAAACATGCTTTTACCATTCATGCGTTTACAACAAATTTCATTGTAAATGTATGCGTGGTAAAAGCATATAAAATGTAATGCCATGCGTTATAATGGCATTGCGGAGTCATGGTAGTTTCGTAATGAATGTATGCGGAGTCATGGTATGCAGAAAGAAAGTTAAGGAATAATGGGTGTTTACCCTCCCCCGGTAAGTACATTGGTGGCACGGCGGCCCACATCTCCAGCAACATACTCATATTTTTTCACCACCCATTTGAAAAATGCATAAGTCTCTCTCATTGATGGCCAGCACCAAAATACACTTTTAGACACACCTCCCGCCACAAGTTCTAGAAATGCGAACTTTAGAGCTGGGAAGCCACGTTCGAATCTCGTCATCAGCTCAACATCCTGTGATTCCAGGCAAATCGCTTTGTCTCCCCGTGCCTACCACAAATGAATGTGTTTTTCTGTAATGTAAATTGTGATCATGCCCTGTTGTCGAGTTTGCACTTCTTTATATTGCAAGGAAAAATAAAGTAGGGAAACTCAAGTTCACACACTACTGAACGCGCACTCTTAAGTGCATCAGCAGTGCACTGTGAATCGGAGCATTTGACAGGCCTGTCACAGATAAGAAATGCTATCAAAACGAAATCCTACAAAACAATATACTACTGGCCGGCAGCAATTCATACCCGGACAACGTCGGGACGGGCTGCTAGTCACATATAAAACTATTAACATCAATTATCGAGTGTCGATCTTGTTTTCTTATTTGTGATATTACTTTTCAAAAGACTCTACACGTGTGCTCTGGACTTTCTGTGTATAATATCTTTGATGTTAGTGCAATTACGCCTAATACGTAGAAACTCTCCAAAAGGGATAGACTGCTAGATTCATCAAAGACCCGTTTTGCGAGTCTTTAATGGCGATTCATAAGGAATCGCTATTACAGACTCGCAAAACGGGATTCATGTAGGAAAGCAGGAGTAGCAAAATTAATTGCTATTCCTACACATTCCTTATTTGCGATTAGCAAATTGCTAATTGCAAATAAGGAATAACTCCCCATTCATTCCTATAGGCCTAAAGGCCCATAGGAATGAATGGGGAGTTATTCCTTATTTGCGATTAGCAATTAGCTAATCGCAAATAAGATAGCGATTTCAAGGGTGCCAGGAGTGTCCAAAGGACACCCTGTAGCACCCCTGAATTGCAAATTTAAACAGGTGTTACGCACATACATGTCCAAAGGACATGTGTGTGTGTAACATGCAACAGAACAAAATGCACTAAAGTGCTTTTTACTATTTTTTCGCTATTTACCACGAAGTCAGACTTCGTGGTAAATAGCAACCAAATATTGCGAATTCGCAATTTCCAATTGGTTAATGAATTGCATTTAAGGAATCTCTAATAGAGATTCCTTAAATCCAATTCCTCGCAAATATGCGATATCGCAAATAGCGATTTTTGCATTTGGGATGATGAATCCCAAATGCAAAAATTGCACTCGCAAAGGGCCAGATTCTCAGAATCTGGCCCTTTGCGAGCGCTATTTAGCTTCATGAATTGGGTTGCATGCCTTTTGGACAAGGCGGGTGATAACTACTGTGGTTTAAAATAGTGTTCTTCGCTGTTGATTTCCTATACAAACTTACTTCAATATAGCCTTGTCCACCCATAATCCATATTTCTATGAACTCTACTTCCTCTGTTGAATACTGGGCTATATATTTGAGGTCTTTATTGCTTAATTTCAGCCACTCAATAAATTGGATGAGATCTGATTCTTCTTCTGACCAGATGAAAAAAATATAATCTATAAACCATGCCATGTTTCAATGTTTTCGTAGAAGGGGCTATCTCGTTGTAAATATATATATATTTTTTTCGAAAACCTTTATTGAAGGTAAAAAAAAAATCTGTGAATCACAGCATACTGCCTACATTCCAAGTGGGGCCGCCATAGCGATGTATCAGGTATGGACAGAATGTGGGTAATTGTCAACGGAATACACAGAAAACAGCCTCCAACCAGATTGGGCCGGCCGTGTTAGTTCGTATAGTGAGCTGTAAGGGCAATCAAATATCCATGAACACATAATACTTAACAGTAACTATGAAGGAGGTGGGAATTTACACTTCTGCTACTGCCCTGTGTTCAAAGTCTATGTTTCTAAGGTAAGAATGCACTCTGCACCATGAAGTAGAGAGCGGTGTTCCGTGGTGTCCCGAGTTCGCCAGTGGATGTCGTGATTGGGCGAGGGTAGGGGTTCTCCTGCATCATATCCTGGTGCCATTAGTGTGCGTTGTAGGGTCTGTATCAGTAGTGTGCTACAAGAGTAGTGTGGCTCACTGGTTAGAGGCGGCAGACCCGAGAGCAGAGGACAGCCCGGGACCAGGGTTCGATTCCCGGCACGGCAGGTTTCTGGACCAGGGTCAGCGGACTCGATAATTCTCTCACCTCGGTGCCCACTCTGATCAGCGATCACACTCGGCAACTCTGGGCATTAGCTTGCCTCATCTTCACTAACGGCCCCACCAGACCGCCGGGGATGCCTGGTCTCACCCTGGAGATACCCATTAAGGGACCATCTCTCAGGGAAGCCAGGAAGGGTTTCGCAGCGGTCGAAGCGCCTTGGGACCCTACGGGTAAGTAGTGCGCTATATAAATGCCAATACATTTGTAAGGGGGCCCAAATGTCCTTCGGGCGGGATGAACTGGCTTGAAGATCTGCGTAGGTATGCAGTTGTCCTTGGCAGTAAACAAGGTCACGTAGCCAGTCCTTACATTTTAGTGCCTTCCCTCTACCCCCCTTACAGGCCATCCGTCTCTTAGCAAGAAGGAGCGCAAGAGAGGTGTATTTCCTGACCTTAGTGGCAATGGGTACAGTGTAGCCCAACAAAACAGTCAGGGGTCCTCTGGAATGTGTAATCCCGTCATGTGGTTTAATGCTATAAGTATCCCTGACCAAATGCGTTGGATGGGCAGGTAGTCCCCTGCTGTGTGTTTAAAATCTGCTTCCTCCTCCCCGCCAAAATCACATTTGTCATTGTCCCGAAGTCGTAAGCAGTGTAGGCGTGCCGGGGTGTAGTAGAGGCAATGTACACATTTATAATGTATAATTCTAAACCTGCTACTAGCAGATATGTCCTCTGTTTGTTTACAGCAGAATGTCCATTGCTCCTCGGTGAGAGGGCGCCCTAATTCCCTCTCCCATCTTCGCCGGGCCAAAGGGGAGGTCATACTCCCTGTTAGATTTTACTGTGCAGTATAACAGCGAGAGCACATGAGCAGGGGCTGCTTGTTGTAAGAGCGCGTGCAGAGCGCATGATGAGGGGCTCTTGCGGGAAGTCGATCATAATAGACTTCACATTCTGACGCAGTCTGATATAGTAAAATTGTTCTAGGGTGTGGGATTTGTGTCACCAAAAAACTCATCGCTTGTGCGGAATTTTCTTTTCATGTAGAGCTGTCCCCATGTTTGTATGTTCAGTGTGCGAAGGAGCCGCCGGCAGCTGTCCTCTTTTTTAACCGGGATATCCTGATGCCCAGGGAGGGGCAGGAATGGGGAGTAAAGCAGAGTGGATTGTGTAGACTTAGCTAAATCATGCCAAGCGCTGATGGTGGATTGGACAGTAGTGACGGCGAGGCGACGTGGGACCGCCGGGATGCTGAGGTAGGCGGTGCAGGGAATGGGGGCCACGTAGCCATATTTGATCACAAGATGGGGCATGTAAGTTGGGGGTTCATCCAGTATGAGGTGAAATGGGCCAGTGCGCAGCTGAAATATAAGTCCATATCTGGTATTCAAAACCCGCCCGTATGGTATGGCCGCGTGAGGGTCTCCCAAGTTAGTCTGGCTTGTTTCCCCCCCCAGGTGGGGAACACCATGCGAGTTAATACGTTGGCCAAATAGTCTGACTCCAGGGAGTCAAATGCCTTAGTGGCATCAAGGAAGACAGCAACTGCCAGGGAGTCAAATGCCTTAGTGGCATCAAGGAAGACAGCAACTGCATTTTCTTCTAGATTAATATCATGGAGTAGTGCAAAGAGAGTTCTCAGGTTATGGGATGTGCCCTTGGTTGGGACAAAGCCCGACTGGTCCGGGAGGATCAATACTGGCATGAAAGGGCTAATCCGGTTAGCAATTAATTTAGATAGGATCTTGCCATCTACGTTTATGAGGGATAAGGGCCTGTACGAGTTGATTTGTAAAGTCGGTTTTCCAGGTTTAGGCAGGGAGATGATGATTGCTTCATGCATTGTTTGGGGCAAGATGCCCGATTCCCGGGCCTCTTCAAAGACGTGATGCAGTATCGGGATGAGTAGGTGGCGAAATATTTTATAGAATTCAGCCGGGAGGCCGCCCAGCCCCAGAGCCCTACCGAATTGCAGTTGCACGATGGCAGAGATCATTTCCTCGTCCTCATGGTGAGCAAGTAGGAATTCCCTTTGGCCGTTCCCTAACCAAGCAACAGCAGTGTCTTCAAAAAAGGGAGCGAAGTCTACTTGATTGTGTCGGTTTATTGCATATAGTCTTTTATAAAATCTTTTAAAAGCAGCGAGTATGTCAGAGTTATTTCTTTGCTTTAGACCATCCTCATCCTCGATTTCAAGGACAGTCTTAGCAAAGTGTGGGGGTCAAATGGAGGAGGCCAGTGCCCTTTCCGGTCGTTCCCCTTCACCGTGACGGCAGGCCTGGTGGTACTTCCCCCTAAATTTACATTCCCGTTCCGCCGTCTCCTGGTATTCTGTGAGTAGGGTACCTAAATGCATTTTTAGTGTAGAGGAAGGTGCTGATTGTATGGCCAGCTCGGTTTATTTAATGTAAAATTCAAGCTTCCGGAGCGTATTGCGTATATCTTTCAATACCCCCCACTTTTTGCTATGCCTACTCCTCGGATGGTGACGTTAAAAGTCTCCCATATCTTTAAGTACTGCGGAGTTGAGCCATTATTGTGGGTAAAGAAGTTAGACATTTTGTGCTCAAGTTTGTTTTTGAAGACGGTGTCCAGAAGTGTATGCGGATTGAGGCACCAGGAAAGGAAGGGGGGATCTTCCTGTGGCGGCGTGAGAGTGAGAAGCACAGGAGAGTGGTCTGAATATGTGCGGGGGAGGTGGGATGTGTGCGATGTCCAGGTGACTAAGTCTTTATCAACCAGACAGTTATCTATGCGTGACCAGGAGGAGTGAACAGATGAATAGCAGGAACCCTCTCGCAGGCGCAGGTGGAGGTTTTTGCCAGGGGTCTATGAGATCATACTCTACTACAATCTTCTTCATTGAAAAAGAAAATTTCTGTTCTCTTCTTTCCCTTCGGCCACTTACCTGTTTCTTTTACGCGCCAGGACACTCTGGTAGTATATGAGCGCGATATAAAACAGCTAAAATAAATAAAATAAAATAAATAAATAAATACAATGCTTTTTAGAGGGAGTTGTGCTTTAGTTTAGTGGTAAGGCTGCGGGTGCGACCTGTCCAGACTTGGGTTGATAGTTACTTTCAAGTCACCTCCCCAGTACAGATGTGTAGATCCTATTTCCTGTATTTTCCCCCATTAAATTCGAAAAATTCTGGGTCATCAGTGTTGGGTCCATAGAATGATACTAGTGTTATGGATTGTGCAAATTGCCGTCCCCATAGGATACTGTATCGGCCCTGTGGATCCCCATAAAATCCGATGGGTGTGTAAGGGAGCGTGCATTTCACAAGGATGAGAGTGCCACTAGCGTATGAAGAATAAGATGAGAAGCATCTGCTACTTGCCCAGCGGGTCGCAAAAGTAGGGGATGAAGTGGGAGCGAGGTGCGTTTCCTGGAGCGTGGCACATGGATGTTTTGGCAGTCTAAATAGGCTAGTACATGGCGACGCTTGCGGGGATCCCCCAGACCTCTCATGTTCCATGTCAGAAAGTTATATTGCGGGGTTTTGGGTCGGGACTCCATGATATGTGTGAACTAGTGTATTGGTGCAGAGTGCGGTCCATGTAACTGTAGCGGGCAGTATCGGCGTATGTATCCAGTGCAGTATAATGTCTAGTGTGGTGTAACAAGCATTCCTATTCCCTCCCCCCTTCCCTAATTGCACCTCCAACTTAACGTAATGTGGAACTCCCTGTGTTTTGCTATGGGGACTTGCCCCAGACCCTCCCACCTGCCAAAGCAGTGACCCAATCTCACTGTGACCCACCCCTCCCATCAGAATCCCATTTGCCCTGCCCCAACCGGGGGCAGTGAGTTTAACAAATAACTCATGTTTATAGTAGAGTGGTGTGGCTCACTGGTTAGAGGCGGCAGACCCGGAAGCAGAGGTCGACCCGGGACCAGGGTTCGATTCCCGACGCGGCAGGGTCTTGGGCCATGGTCAGCGGACTCGATAATTCTCGCCTCGGTGCCTACTCCAACCATGGGTCCCACGCAGCAACTCTGGGCAATAGCTTGCTTAATCTCTACTAACGGCCCCATCAGCGCCGGTAATGCTTGTCTTCACCTTGGAGATGCCCAAGAGGGACCATCTCACAGGGAAAGCCAGGATGGGTTCCCCAGCGGTATACAGCGCCGGGACGCCCCTTTGCTGGGGCAGCTGTGCGCTTTACAAGTATACGACATTTGACATTTAACATTTAACATAGTGAAATGTTCTTAGGGTTTGCCTGTTGGGTGGCTTCTGGAAGGCGGACTGTATCGCCTCGCATAAGCGAGGGTGCTCGGTTGGTATTGTGTAGGTTCCTCTCACCATGTTGGAGGAGTTGCTTTTTTTGGGTTATTGCTTGCTTCTGGTGGCTGTCTCCCCCCATATTTTGTTGGGCAGTTACATCGGCTGTGTAGTGGTTGGACAGGAGGAAGCTGGAGAATAGTAGCAGTAGACACCCCTCAGCATCGATCAGGACTGAGTGGTAGCGAGATTGTCTAGTAGATTGGAGTTCCTGCCTTAGTCCAGGTGTTCACTGTGTCTTGATTTTGAGTGATTGTATGTCCGTAGCTCCCCTGATCCATCTGCGGAGTATGTGTGTTGAAATGCCACACGCCTCTTGGACTGTGGGGCATTTCCAGAGAAGGTCAAGACATATCAATATCCTCCTGATTTCAGATGGGGTGTCTGTGTGTGCTGCGGGATTGGGTGTACCTCTCTATAGAAGTATGTAACTCTACTCTTTGCATTATTCCACGTCAGAAGCACTTCCCCCTTTTTTGTGGAGCGCTGGGCTTGGGACGGTGTGCCTGTAGAGTCCTTAGGCAGGGATTTGAGGAAGTCCTGACCATGTTGCGGATTGGTGAAGAAGTGATGTTTTCCCAGATGTGTTACCTTGAGGCGGGCAGGGAATTGCATGGCATATCGGATGTTTAATTTTTGCAGTTTCTTTTTCACTTGTAAGAATTTGCAACGTTGGTCCTGAACGGCCATGGTGAAGTCCAGGTATATTGAAATCTAAATCCCCTCATGTCGCAGTTGGCCTTTTTCCCTAGAGAGGCGGAGGACAGTGTCCCTCTCTCGATAGCTAAGTAGTTTGGCTGTTATGGGCCTGGGGGAAGCCCCAGGGGCCGGTCGGCTCGCCAGCGAGCAGTGCGCTCTCAACGACTAGGACCTGTGAAAAAGCTTCCCTCCCGAACAATGTGATAAGGAGCTGCTCAACATATTCCTCCATCCTCCCAGTGGCTGTAGATTCTGATATTCTGAGAATTCTGGTGTTGTTTCTTCGCGATCGTGATTCTAAGTTTTCATTTTTGGTGGCTATTACTTTCAGGACATTCTCCATTTCTAGCGTACGACTCGTGGTAGTGTTGGTTGTGTCCTCCAGATCGGAAATCTGGCAATCAGCTTCCACAATGCGATCATCGTGCTGCTGCACCCTGTGCGTGAGGCCATTCAGTCTGGCATCCATTTTAGCTTGGATGGAGGTTAGACTCGACTGCATCGCCAAGAGTATGTCCTTTAAATCTGCAGTGGAGGTGGACAAAGCATCTATTGAGTCATCTCCGGGATCCGTCTGGGACCCGGCCGACTTACGAGCATCAAAGGTGAGTTTTGGTTGCTGTCGTTGGGCTTCCCCATGTCGTCCAAGTAGGGGGGGGGGCAGAGTAGTCGATCCAAAAGGGGGCGTTCAACTTGGTTGTGTTTGGTTTGTCTTACTCCTCGCTGTGCCTGGCCTTGTCTCAGTGGGTGTGGGGTTGGTGATGTGGGGTATCTGGAGGTCTGAAATGAAAATCCTTATATGTAGTGCGCAGGAGAACCGGGTCCACGGATTCTAAGTATGGCAGTCGCAGCTTTCCCACAGGCTCCTCTCTTCTTCTAGGTTCTCCGCTGTCCAGGTTTGGGCAATGGGGGATTGCCAATTATGCAGGGGAGATGTACCTGTCCTGGCGTCGCCAATGTGTCCCAGTGCCAGCAGTGTTGACCAACCTCTCCTCCAGCTCCTGGGGTACCCGCCTCTCGTGCCCCTAGGTTCAATGTGTCGTCGTTATTTGCCGCTTGGGCCCCATCTCACCCCCAAGGGGGGCCGACGGCGGTGGGGGGCTGCCAGCGTATTGAATAGATCTGCATCAGGCGCAGAGGTCTCTGGTCAGTGGACCCAATAATATGGAGTCTCCGCCCGTCCCACCATTAAATCAGACCTTAGGTGTGTGGGGGAGCTGCTTTGAATGATGGTCAGTTTTATCTCCGCTCCAGCTGTGGTAGTTTTCACCACAGTGTAGGTCTGTGCCCGAGTCTAGTCACTGCCGTGGCTGTGCTAATTATACCTACTGGGGTCCCAGGAGACCCAGACGTGATGGACACAGGGCACTTCAGTCGGCCCGATCAGCCTCACTTTATGAGTGTATGGGGGCTAGATCAGCATGGCAGCCCCTTTGCTAGAAGCCAGTGGCCAAGGGGGGTAGGGGTCGTCCCAAAGCAGTCCGAGCACGATGGGGTGAGGGCCAGGTGTCCTCCACCACCCTCCCCGTGCCACTCAGAGCAGTCTCTTCTTTCAGCAGGCAATATGGGGGAAGGTTTCAGCCATCCAGGCCCCCGGGACACAAATGCGGGTTTCTCTTACCTTCTCTGCAGCAGCGGTGTCTTCATAGACGTACTCCTCTCCTGTACCGGTCTCACAGCTATGCTGCCAGGTCGCGGGCATCCTTCGATAGCAGCAGCTCCAGCGGGGTGAAAAGGGGGTCACAAGGGTCTCCCCACAATCCCGCAAGCGAGGGCAGCGGGCAGCGGCCTCTCCACAGCTCTCCCCCACCCGAGCTCCATCAGCCTTAGGCACTGGCTCCCAGCCCCTCCTTTCACAGGCAGCAGCAGCGATCCCCGCAGCCCGCTGCAAAGCAGGCCGTATGCAGGCACCCGTGCGCTCCGCACAGCCCAGGTGGAGATTGGCGGTTGTCTCTGCCTCTGGAGAGGCGAGCATTCGCACCGGGCACCGTCGCGTTGGGGTACAGCCAGAGGGGGGCTATGCTGCCATCTTATCTGCTCCTCCAGGCAGCGTGGACTTCCGTTCTCCTCCGGCTACAGGCAAGATCGGCAAAAGCAGTGCTGCACAACAGATTCCCCAGGTTATTGGCAACTCAATATAATCTTCACTGCGTGTTTCCTTCGGGAGATGGACAGGATTAAGGCCGGATTGGAGCCCAAGCAGCGAGAGCCTCACAGAGGTACGGCCATTTTGCTTGACACCCTCCAGCGCCCCCCTCATTGTAAATATTTTTTAGTTCAAGTTCTCCCATGTAAATGTTCACTACACTCGTTGCACATGATGCTCTCATACTAGTGCCCTTTATCTGGTGAAAAAGACTGTCCTTAAATTCAAAAAAGGTATGGTGTAAGACAATATCTAGACATTCCAGAATGAAATTGTTTGGTCTCTCCCCAGGAGATTTAGCCAATAGGGATGCCAATGCCTCTGTGGCTAGGTCCTGGGGGATGTTAGTATATAACGAATCTATGTCTAGTGTCACCAAAAATTGTCTCTCATGGTTGAAGGGTTCATGTTCTGTGGTTTGAATGATGTGGCCTGTGTCCTTTATGTACAAGGTATATGTCTTAGTCAGGGGGCACAGGAGGCAATCCACATATTGTGAAAGTGGTTTTGCAAACGAACTAATGGATGCGACAATTAGTCACATAGGAGGATCTGATGTATTCTTATGCGTCTGTGGAACTCCATAAAGTGCAAGAGTAACTGAGATTGTCTTGATGAGAAAATTCAGCTCTTTTTGACAAATATAGCCATCCCTGAAAGCTTTTTCTATGTTTTTCTCTATTTTGGTTTTTAGATCCAGCTGGGCTGACTTGTGTGTCTGTTTATAGTGCTCCAGCACTTTAAGCATCATGTCTATTTTGCTTGCATAATAGTCAGTGCCCATGAGGAAAATGCCAACTGCTTTATCGCATGGTTTGATAGTAATGAGCGTGTTATGCTGTAAATCACGCAGAGCTTTGCTTTCCAGGGCAGTAAGGTTTGAGGTTACCTTCGGGCATATTTAGTAACCTTTTCTATTTCTTGAATGACTGTTTTCTCAAAAACAGACACTTCTGGCCCTACCATTTCTAACCACGGTGTAATTTTAGATGGAGGTTAACGCCTGAAAGATTATTTTCCTGTTCCAAAGGTATTCTGTGGGACATAAACTTTTTGAGTCTGGTCTTCCAAAAGAAAGAAAAAAGTTCTTTATTAAGTTTAAAAATATCTGGTTGAGTGCTAGGGGCAAATGATAATCCTTTACTCAAAATAGTAAACTATTCTGTGGTAAGCTCATGACTAGAGAGATTGTAGATAGGAATCGTATCTACATTTTGAATTTTACTATCTATGATTTCCAGTACTGCTGGTTCCTTTTCCGCATATAAGCTTGTGGATGCTGCGGCTCTAACTGTGGGTAAAAATTACTCTCTGGTCTCTGAAATCTGACACGGCCTCTGCCCCTGCCCTGTTGTAAAAAAGGTGATTGACCTTGCTGATACTGATTGGCGTATTGTCCTCTTTGATTCCTAATACTTATGGGGGGCCCTTTTCTGGTTTCAGGACCTTCATAATCGGATTCTGATGAGTTGGTATCAGAAAAGGTGAGAGTTTTTGGTCTTTTATAGGCCTGTGAGTTGTATTGACATCCTGCTTGACAATCTTCTTGGTAATAATTACTCTGCAGGTAGGGATATATTTTTTTCTTGTGGGAACCAGCGTATATCTTTCTTTCTTTAGTTTGTCAGTTTTTTTCTTTATTAGATAGTATTCAAAGTCTTCTAGTTCTTGATTAACTTTGGATAGTTTGTTTTTGGCTACCTCCACTGCTGTATTGGTTTTACGTTTCACCTCTAAGTCTGAGAATTCTTGGTTGAGAATTTGTATAATTTCTTTCACAGTCTCTATGATGAGAATCATCCAATCCCTGGAGCAGGGGTTGGCAGTTTGCGACCATCGCTCCAGGAATTTTTGCACCACAACAAAGAGATCTGGAACATTTCTAACTCTCAGACCAGATGGTATTGTCCCTGCTTTTAAGTATTCCAGCATAAAATTTGCATGGGACTCTATTCGCTTTGCTTTTTTTCTAGGATTTAACAATTGTATCCATTCACTATTTTCTCTAATGGTGTCCATATTATATCCATTAATACCTGATATTTGCCCAATTAATGCTCTGAATACACCATCTGTGAAGCCAAACATTTTTAGGCCTTTCATTTTACCATGTTATCAGATTACAAAAGAATAAAAGAAATGGTTAGACAGAAAAGAAACAAAAAGCAAATCATAAGAAATTTGTCCCTATAAGACAAGATTAAAGAATAGTGATACTAACTGGAATATCAGAAATTATTGGCTCCTTATTATTTGGATCATGATCTGTATAGTATTGGTGAGAAAGGGTCACACAAAGCTAATAAGCTATTGTGCCTACAATAAAAAACAAGAAAAATTCTAAAAAGACAAAAAGGTCCCCCCTAAATTGCTTCTAGGTCAAAGAGGAGGGGGGGGAAAGAACAAGGGCTAACAGACAAAACAACTTCTTATCTGACCTATATTTCTTTAGTGTAACCTAATAGGTTCAAAATAGCCAATTACCCAACATGACTGTCCACAACATCAGAATTTTTCAGAGACATTTTTATTCATTCATTCTTTTAGTTCTCTGTATATTACTCATTCTATTTTCACTTTTATCAAAACCATTTTTTCCTTTTCATACACATACAAAATCATTTTATATGTTTTTTTGGGAGAAATTATTTTTCTTTTTTATGTAAACATCGGTTCAACAAATTTGTACATTGATAAATGTGTTATTATCTATTCATTTTGTAACTTTCAAGACAAGGCAAAAAAGAATTCATTGCAAAGCAAAAATATAAATTTCAACCCACACACAAACTCACACTTATCAGTCACACTACTTTCATAAACTCTCATTCATAATAAAAGGACGATGAGATTCCACCCTATGAGGGTCCCACAGATATTAAGGAGAGGAATTACTTCGACAACCGGAAGATCGTAAACAACAGTTGTATATGATGTTGTTGCCTTTCAGGGGCCGCTCCTCATGGGTAGTTTGTTGGTCTAAGCGCGTTTCGTGGCGAAATCACCTTCTTCAGGACAAATATGTTTCCAAAAAAAGAAAAATCTCAACCAAGTCAAATGGATTGATCTGTGGAGTGATAAGCAATTGTATTTGTTGGGTATTGGCAATCATAAAATTATCATTCTCCATAAATTATTCTTGAGACCCATATTCATCTCACCATTGTATCCTGAGGTTGTCATGCATTCTTATGTGAGCTATACTCATAAAGTTATCTTCTTTTATATTCTATGACCAAAAAGGGAAGGTTTATAGAAAGAAAAGACGTGCTTTAGTAAACCGACCACCAAAGATAATAGATCCCCTGTCAAAAGTATTTGCAAAAATGTGTCACATCAGAGATAACACCCAAAGGAAGTGTCATAAACAGGAAAGGTTATTTTGCTCTTTATTAGAGCTGAAAAAGAAAAATTTGGTGATATCTTGATGCTACCTTGCACCCTATCTAGTTTATTCTCCTTGTGGGATTATCTGAAGCCATCAAACCAAAAGGAGGGAATGTATTCAAGTCCTACAGCTAGGCATATAATCTCTAGATGTGCATCTTGATATTGAAGCAGCACATGATCTGTGAAAGAAATAATCTGAAAACAAGGAGGAAAGAATTTTAGAATTTATAGAGAGAAGGTATTGGCTGGTAGATGGACACTCCCTACTAATTAGCCTCACAGGAGTATATTACCCTGTTTCTCACTCTTTTTTTTCTTTATATCATTTATTTGGTTTGTATTAGACGAAATACAGATGCCTGTATATATTGTGAATCTTCTTAACAGAGGTTTTTATGAAAAGCAAAACCCAACTGAAATAGAAGATATAGAAAACCGTCACTCTTAGTCATTCCTTTTGAGGCTGGGATATTTCACAGTTCAAAAGGTTTTAATGTATAAAGTTGTTATGTCAAATCGTACAATATTTCTAAAGATTCGTTCCACCAATGGCACGTTCAATGGTCTTTAGTCTATCTGTGATGGAACAAAAATTAGTATTAAAAAGTTCTGTTAAAGATTGGACAGATGCTGCCATTGAAGTATAGGCCAGAGGTGCTGCTGGCGGTAAGGTGTCGCTGACTCTAGTGGGATTGGCAATATCTATCCGCTTCCACAATGGAGCCTTTCTTTTTATCCCAATTGATCCTTCAGATGGAGTCAGGACAGGGTCAGCAAAACGTCTCTCCAGAATTTTGGGGCGTTTGGGGGGCGGATGAGAATAAGGGGGGGATGTTATTAGAAGTATTATCATCCTTGTTCAGAGTGTCTAGTCCCTTATCATGCAAATTACAGGGTTGGGTCAATGTGGCTGAACGCAAACTTGGTAGATTGGGGTCACCCTTAGTACATGTTGTTAGAATTTCCTCTACGCCTATGATCTGTTTCTCAATGGCTCTCATAACCCCTGTGATGTAATTCATGATTGACTGCTGAGATCTTGGAGGGGACTTGACTAGTGCAGAGCTGGGATGTGCCCCATAGTTTATAAACCACAGTGGCCACAATAAATAAACAACAATAAGCAATCACAGAACTTACAGTCTTGCTGAAACAGGCGGTTGGTTGATCGCCGAAGCCGCACAACCAAAAGGGGAGAGCAGCCCTGCCTCTTGATGCCACTGATGGGCGCCTGTCCTTGGCCCGGGCTTCATGCCGCGGGAGCCCCGAGCAACTTTTCAGCACCACCTGGTGCAAAGGGAGGACCTGGGTGGCTCCTGCCATGAGGCCTGTTGGGAGTTGTAGTCCCCCAGCAAAAGTGCAAAATTACTAGTAGCAGTGACGGGCTGCGTTAATGGGTTCTGTCTGGCAGGGGAGCCTTTCAAATATTCCTCTGGACCAGAGTTCATGCGAGGGTGGATGCGGCCCCCAAAACAGTCTCTCAGCTCAGTTTATTGCACAGAGACAGTAATTACAGCACCTTCAATGGTGCTTTAGGTGCGCACCCAGGAAATTATGCAAGGGCAGTCGATTCAAAACAGCGGGACTCTCTGCAGCTCAGTCACCAACTGCTCTCTCTCTCAGGAGGGGGAAGGCCAGCCGCACAGCCGAAGACCCCCTCCCAGCCACACTGGAGCCTCCTGATAGGTGCCCCACGAACTCCACCGCAGCAGCAGCCAGAGGGCGGGGGCCACTCATCGGTAGCACATCACGGGATGAGAGGCCACATGCACCGCAGTCTAACCCCCCCATCCAGGCAGCAGAGGCTTGTAGGCAGGATATGATTGCTTGCCTGCATGTGCGAGTTCCGACCCTTGTAAAGTGCTGTTTCAACAGTCATCACTGTTCTGGCAATAAGGCAGGGCAAGTGCAGACGATGTGGCAAACATCTTCCTCTGGATAGTGGCTTAGCTGGCAAGTGGTTTTGATAACATTTCTTCTCCAGGTAGGTTACAATATGCAGAGAAGCTGTCTAATTGATAGTTCAAAAGACTGAGTTTTGACTTTAGAGCAAACAGTCCCCCAAGGTACAGTTGAGGCTTTAAAACTAAGCATGGGCGAATTTTGCGGATCTCGCGTTCGCGAATTTTGCGGATTTGCGAATTCGCAATCCGCAAAATCCGCGAATTCCCGCGAATTTGCGGATTTTTTTTTTTTTGTGTTCGCCCGTGTTTCTGCCAGTTCGCGAGGGTTTTTACAATTTCGCAATTTGCGAACTTACCTGTCGGGTCGCAAGTTTCGCGAACTTGTTGTTTCTACGTGTCCAGCCTGTTTGGGACACTCTTCTTCATCACTGCCACTCTCTGTCACCACTGCCACTCTCTGACTACTCATGCCACCCTCTGGCCCACCCATGCCACCGTCTGTTTCATCACCACACCCTCTGGTTGTCCAGTGTACATTATTTTCGGCAAAGCAAAGCACACCTTCCCTGCCTCAAGTGACCTGAATTAATTTGGGGCTGATTAATGTGTCACAGAATATTTTTTTAGCTGGCACCTGCTTCCTTAGTGCGCCCTGATTAGTGATCTTTTGCACTTGCTAAGTGCTTTCATTGTTGCAAAATTAGTTACAACACCTGCCCTGCCCCAACTGACAATAATGAATTAGGGGCTGATTAATGGATTTTAACTTCCAGCCTGGCTCCTGCTTGTCTCCCTTAGCTGTAATTCAGGACCTTTGTGGCATATGTGTAACTATTCTGAGGTTCAGAGCAGGGTCACATAATAGTTGCAACTGGCAACTGAACTCTGGAGGGGCCCCTCAGGAAGCACTACAGGAAATGGCGACTAATGATGAGCCTGAACTTTTGAACCTGGCAAGTAGTTTCAGTTTTGCTAAGATCGTATTTCTGCAATTTAGCACTTATTCGCGGGGCGCGAAGTTGTACTGGGAAGCCGCGAACTCACGCGAACAGTGCAAGCAGTGCGAGCAAAATCCGCTGCTCGCGGATTTGCGGATTTTGCGGGAGATTCGCGAATCTCGCGGATTGCGGATTTCCCGAAAATCCGCAAAATCCGCGAGCGAAACGGATTTTCCGCCCATACCTATTTAAAACACCATAAGACCCTATGGTCATCCAGGCATGTGATCTTTTTGATAACATCACTTTGTCATCAAGAAAGGAGAGCTTTGTGGCTGTTCAATTTATGGGTTATTGAATGTTGGCTAGGTGTGAGTAAAGGATCAAAGAGCCTCTGCCTGCATTGATGTTAGAGCTCAGTTTAAATACTCGTGTGCCTGAGGGTTTCCTGGGTGAGAGCAGGTGCTTCACACAATGCTGCGTGTAGATTTCGGCAAATTTTTCACTTTGTCACAAGTTTTTAGAAGCGCTCCAAGATTGTTTACATTCTGTTTCCAGAGGCCGAAATCCAGGCATATTAAAGCTAGTGTGGTATGACATGGGAGATACAATACCCATTGGCAGCAGCCAGCTATGGCATTGTCTATTATTTTATCAGCTCTCCTTCTGATGGCTTCTGCACCATATGCTATGGAAGGAACACGCTTGGCAGCCATGACTTGTAGAAGCGGTTGAAGTCACAGGCCTTTTTAAAAGTGCCACTTGAATCGAAGATTACGCTTAGTACTTGTATTCTATCACATGTTCCTGGCCTGAGCCATCCAGTAAAACGTGGGCTGGGAGGATCTACTTGTGTTGATTAACATGGTCTTAGTTTTGCTGAGACCAACTTGGAGCTCATGCTTGTGGCTGTTGAGTTGATGACCTTTGTGTGACTGATCAAGACAATGTCATTGGCATACAGCATGTCAGAGGCTCCAAAACCAGACAGCTTGGGAGGATGATCATTGATCTTGTTGAATATAAAAGACAGCTCTGCTAAACTCAGATTGAACAAGAATGGTACTAAGACACTCCCTTGTTTGAGGCCAATGCAACTGAACCCAACCTCAACCTAGTTCATGTGTTAATAAAGATTAATTGAATCCACTGAGGAGACTTGGGGTCATTCCCCAATTTAGTAGTTCGACCACAAGATGTTATACTGGACTGCATCAAAAGCGAAATGGAAGTCCACAAAGCACAGACATAGATTCGCAAAGCCACATCTGGCTTAGTCTATTAGCAGAGTGTGCTTTAGGATATTGGTTATTGTGCCTGTGTTCTAGACTAACCCAGTTTGATTCAATAGAATCAGTGAGTCTACCTTGGCCCAATCTGTTAGGTTAGCCAGCAGACGCTTGGCAAAATATTTAGCCTCCCCATCTAAGAGAGGGATCAACCAGCAATTGACTCCCACCAACTGTCAAGGATATCCCGGTTTGGAAGGATGTAGTTATACAAGATGCTTGGTTCAGTATTAAGAATTATCTTTAAAAAGGGCTGGAAGGAGACTGTTGGAGCCAGGAGCACCATCCGGACAGCTGGAGATGATTATTTTTTTCACATCGTCTGGAAGAATTGGATCGCGGGGGAGATCATCCACCGAGTTTGGTAACTTTATTTCGGGTGCCCCCAGGCTAGTCATGGAGCGGTAAGTATCAATTACAACAAATTGCAACATGCGTTTACCCCTCATGCCATTACAACGCATCATACATTACAACACATGTTTTGACAATGCATACTATTACAACGCATTGACCATTACAACGCATGTCTTTACTAGGTTTACGGTTTAAGGTAAGTTAAACTTAAGTTTATTAATTATTTTAATATTTTATAATTATTCTTAAAGTGGTGGAATGTGTAGATATATATATTATTTGTTAAAAATGAAGTACTTAACTAATATTTTAATATTATTTTTATTTATATTATACAGCAATCATTATAAGTTAAGATTATTAATTAATATATTGTTTTATAATTATTCATATAGTTTTTGAATGACAAAATATATTAAAAAATAATAATATTGATATGCTTTATTTTTAAAAATGTGAGCATTTTTTAGAAAAATTTAAATTACATGAATTATACTTGATTCAACATTTTTTTTAACTTAAGTATATTATTTATATATAATTTTATCATAAGTCATATAGTGTAAAAATGCGTAAATATTTAAAAAATAATAACATTATGTTTTTTATATTTAAATGTCTGTTTTTTTAAATAAGGTACAAATACTTGATTATTTATTTTAATTTGAATTACTGTATTATAGTATTATTTTTAACAAATGATATTTAATTAAATATCCATTCATAAAATGAGATATTAATCTAAATGTATATTTTATTTAATTAGGAAAAATAGTTTTATTTGGAAACTAAAGTATACAAAATGTACAAGGACAAAGGGGCCTATTATCATGGCTGGCGGATCGCCATTGCCTGAATAGCTGTGGCGATCTGCCCGCCAAAACTCACCGCCGGACGGCCATTTACCCCGACCACATTAGCATGGCCGGGGGTACCGCAGTGGATGGAAAGATCGTCCGGCACTTTTCCGCCCGCAGGCAATCATCACAATTGCCTGCTGGGTGGGAAAGGCCCATATATGGTGGCTGTGCCTTCCAGGCACCGCCATCCATATTATGTTGGGTGCAGTAGAATGCCTTTCAAAGGCGGAGACTCCGCCATTGAAAGGCATGCAGACTTTGGCTTGGGAGCCCCATTGCAGGCTTACAGGTGTTGGGGGGGTGGGGGGTACACCCCTTCATTGGCATGCACAAGGTGGCAGGCACCGCGCGGTGCCTGTCACATTGTGCACACCGATGCACAACATGCCTTTTTAACATTGTGGCGGGTGCTGCCTAAAGCACCGCCCCCCACAATAATAAATATGCGGGATGCGACCGCCAGGGTGAGGGTCGCATTCTAATAGGCACAGCGGGACTGCTGCACATCTGGTGGTCGGTCCCGTTTACCGTTACGGTCCGCCCGCCATCGTAATAGGCCCCTAAGTTTTATATATTTAAAAAAGATGTAAACAAAAATTAGGCAGTTTAATATTACATAATAATACTTCAGTATTAATGATATTTTAAATAGTTTATTTGGAAAAAATAAATGTTATATTATGAAAATAATATTTTTTAAATACATGCTAAGATTATTTAAAAAAGATTACTGTTTAAAAAATTGTTTTGAAAATTGAGTAATTTTACTTATATGAGGACAATATTTTATTATTAGAAATTAATCTAACTTGGGCGTGGTTTACCGGGCAGCGGAATAGCTGCTCCTTGCGTGTGCCCCGCCGGCCGAGGAAACATCCTACATAAATCAGAACATAAAATGGGAAAGGATTTTGATGCCCGACACCTGCTAAAAATCAGGACTGCTCTGGCACCAAGCGGTATTGATTTGAGGCGGTTCTACAGAAGTTACAATCCCCTCAGTGGGCCGCAGGGTTGACAGCGCGGCGTGTAAGCTCTGCAGTAGTCCTGGGACGCGGCCGCTCTGAACACCTGAGACTGCGGCTGCAGTTGGGACCCGCGGAGACCTGCGCTCTATTTTGGCAGACTTGTGACACAATCGGCCCGGAGGTCTGTTGGGGTTGAGGAGGTCTGCCGACGCCACTTACGATGTGAGGAAGGGCCCCTGTGTTGAGGGGGGAGAGCCTGCATGTGACCCTCATGGTGGTGGCCATCATTTTGTAATATCGCGGCGTTGTCCTGAGGCAGAGAGTGGCTTGGCTGTGGGGGCTGCCCGCAAGGGAATAATGCAGCACGTGTGAGGGGGCTGGGAGTCGGAGTTTAGATTTTGAATAAGGCAGGTGATTTGAGCATGAAGTAAAAAGACAATGAAAGCTGCCCGGGAACCATTTTATCAGAGGGGCATTCCGAGAGGCCCAGAGATTGCATGGGTTGGGGTGTCCCCTCCAAAAAAGGAGATATCAGACTTGCTTATTACTGGTTCAATAGGCTGAGGCTGTGTGGCATTGGCAGTGCGCCTGATAGAGCATTGGTGGCTGTTTGTCTAGCCCTGCGGCAGATGGTGGATCAGGTGTTTACAGCCTAGTTGCAAGGCCCTGGAGATTGATTGGCGGGGAGAGAAGGAGATGGCATGCCCGCAATATAAGCGGTTGAGTGAGCTGATTCCGGCGAACGTCAATGAACACTACTCTGGGGGACACTCGAATCACGACGCCTACAGAGGAACAGTGCTGGGTGTACGCAGCGGCATGGCGACACCTAATTTGCAGCACCATCATGGGGAAACAAGATGCCAAGCAGCCCAAGATCAGCTTCGAGCAAAGGCGGTCAACTAGGCAGCTGGAACCAGATGCAGAATCTGCTTCTGGAGGCGTGGCAGAGGGGCAGCAAGCCGATCATGGTGAGGACATGCGCACCCTTATGTAAGAAAAGCGCTCCAGCTTGAGCACCATTGACTCAAAACTGAATACACTAACAAGTCAGATGGAATCGGTGAAGACCCAGGTTGGCGTTCATGAACACAGATTGGATGTTCTCGAAAATAAGCAATCTGACTTTGATGACTTCCAAGTTGAGACCAAGGAACAGCGGTCGCAAATGGAAAGGCTCCTAGGGGTAATCCGAGCAAAGAACTAGGATTTGGAGGCGATGTCACGCCATAACAACCTACGCATAACGGGGATCCCGGACACCACGGCGATTACTAAGATGGAAAGTTATGTTGCTGACCTTCTGAGAGACCTGTTCGCGGAGCACCTATCACCTATGTTCACGGTAGAAAGAGCTCATCGTACCTTGGAACTCGACAACCGGTTGGGGCTCCGCCACATCCTATTCTGGCTAGGATTTTAAACTATCAGGATTGCGATGTGGTGCTGCGTCAGGCCCACAAGTGGAGAAGCGTGGCTCAATGGTTAGAGCGGCAGACCCTGATGCAGAGGTCTGGCCCGGTACAAGGGTTCAATTCCCGCCTCGGCGGCTCTTGGACTCAATTTCCCCGGACCTGATAATTCTCGCCTCAGTGCCTAGTCTAATCATGGATCCCACTCTGTGACTCTGGGCAATAGCTTGCTTAATCTCCACAACGGCCCCAGCAGCGCTGTGGATGCCTGGCTTCACCTTGGGGGTGCCCAGGAGTGGACATTTCACAGGAAAGCCAGGATGGGTTCCACAGCGGTATGAATACAGTGCTACGAGGCCTCCGGGTAGAAGTGCGCTATATAAAATACATTACATTTACATTTACATTTACACATTTACATCAAGGGGACCACGATGTACCAGGGAAATTAAATTGCCTTCTATCCAGACTTCACTTCGGCTGTTCAGGCGGCCAGGGGGAATGTCTGGCAGCAAAACGGATCCTATTCCAGGCTCAAATTCCTTATACCTTGCTATACCCGGCCAAACTTAAAGTGTACTATGATGGGTCCGCTCATTTTTTCACAGACGCCTAGTCCGCTTTGAAATTTGCCAAACTTGTAGAAGGCAAGCAGAAGAAATCTGGCCCTCGCTCTGGCGATGCTACTGATACTCATCTAAGTGATAATGACTGATGTATATGCTATGAGAATTCAATTACCATGTTCTACCTGCCTTTGTATGATCTCAGGAATTTTATTTTAGTTTGGTTTGAAGGTATGGAAGAGTCTCTGAACGGATATTAACTCTGATAAACATATAGCATTATATTGCTATTGTCTGCTGTAGATAGCCGAGTGTTACATTTGTTTATTTGAAATCGTCTGGTGTTACGTTTCTGCAAATGTACGTAATGCATTGCCGGTCTGTCTAAGGGTGGGGGGTACATGATCGTAACAGCAAGGGGAGATGGGAGGACTGATTGACCCACCAGTCTGTCACTTTCATGGAAAATGCAAGTTCCTATCCCTGCAGTCTCCAAGCCACCCCACTTCAGTAGGGGGTGACGTTCGGTACTCACACGTCCCCATGGGAAGTTTCCCAACTGTATCTTTTTTGTGTTGTATGGGTGGGAGTATACTTCAACCTAATTGTGGGATTGATGTGGGTGGGATGGTGGGATTTGGGGAAAGTTTGGCTATGCTATGGTTGGAATGATGCACGGGACAAGTTGGTATTTGCAAATTATGTGCGGACAAGTGCTGAGACTTGGGAAGATGCCTCGACATGCTCGAGACTAAAAATAAATTATCTGACATGGAACATATGCGGACTTAACGACAGCAGAAAAACCCGTATGGTACATACATATCTTGCACGACACAATATTGATCTATGCATGTTGCAAGAGACACATCTCCGCTTCCCGACATCTGTGAAACTTTGACATAATCGATGGGGACAATCATATACCTCAGTATACTCCAACTATTCCAGTGGGGTGGTGGTTCTGCTGCGGCGGGGCCTTGACTGGCGAGAGTGGGAGGTTTACACAGACTCAGATGGGAGATACA